>NW_023276806.1:178058578-178806078 GCF_003668045.3 Cricetulus griseus | reverse complement strand
GTTATTTACTAGTATATATATGCATACCAGGAAAGGCAACAAAAGGAAAATAACAATTATTAGGGAATATATACTTTGAGAGAAAGAGCCAAGAAAAGACAAATGACAGTCCCCAGTTTTTCTCCTATTCTGTATTACATCAAAAGGCTTCTTAATATAATACAGAAACTTGGAAGTTTATTTTAACAACGTGCTTGGATTTAGAGGAGGAAAGCCAAAGCCAACTCTAAAGCCAACACTATAGTGGGAAATTACCAATACGGAGTCAGGTAGAAATACAAGGGTATTTAATAGGGAAAAGCCATACTTACAGAGCGACCTAGCTAGCTGGCGTGGCAGGAGCCTGTACAGCAAACAGCAAAGAGAAACCAAAATTGCAAACGCAGTCACACTACGTCACTCTGACCACGCCCTCACAAACCTGGTCAGGCACACCTGTAGCCAGCCCCTAAGAAGGCGTGGCTATAGCTTCCCCTACAATTCCCCTTTTAGTCTAAAAGAGGATTAAAACTTAACAGTATAAAGTATCCAAAATTAACAATCATAAAGGTGAAATATAAGAAGATACAACAATCTGCTTATGTCACATCCTAACTATTTTAACTAAACCCTAAAGTCATCTGAAAGAGGTGTCCAAGCCTGAACACCTCCTTCCAATCCCAACCATAAACAATAGGAAGCTATCCCTAACTAGGTATATACACTATCCTAAGTGACAACAAAGGAGAAAGGGGGCAGTGCATTCTCCAAGTTAGTTCCTGCTGAAATGGGATGATGATAGTCATGTGGGGTTCTATAGGGAAAAAATGTTAGTATCCAGTCCATGTTAGATGGGATTCACTTGATTGAAGATCTCGTTTGAAATCCTCAATTGATTGAAGTCAGTACCTGAACCTCTGGCGAGAGTGTCCATTGAAATGGAGCAAGTTGGATCCAGTGCAATCGAGGAGGTGTGGCCCATTTTCTTTCCAGGGTGGCCAGGGATTGCTGTCAGGCAGGTCTTCATTGGCTGTGTGGGACTCAAACATAAACAGTTAGCAGAGAAATGTTTGCTTATGTGTGTACACATGCTGGGGAATGCAACCATGAGAGCATAACAATTATGAGAGGGTGTACACCTTGAGAGAAAGATCCAAGAAAAGACAAAGACAGTTCCCAAATTCTTCTTTTATTTTGTATTACATCAATTGGCTTCTTGATACAATACAGAAACACTAAAGTTTAGTTAAATAATGTCCTTGGATTTTAGAGGAGGAAAGCCAAATCCACCTCTAAATCCAGCATTGGTTTAATTGAATAGGGACTAGGAAATGAAGAGAGATAGAGTTCACTGAGAGAAAGCTGTAAAGTTTACCGTATAGCACGTTCCTTTTGTTTGATGGTTACAGCTACCTTTTCTTCCCAAGTATCTACCCATGCAGTGTCCTTTGCCTTCTGGAGATAAGTTTTCCTGTGAAGATAAAAGCAAAACACTTCCCTTTCCTTTGGGGGTTTCTATTTAGTTTATAAGATATACCTTAGTAGAATACCTGTCATTTGTCCTCGTCGAGAGGTTTTTCCTTTTCCACTCAAATCTTGATCAACTTTGATGGTATCCAAAGTTTTTCTTCTCCTGTAGAAACCAATGCAAAACCCCTACCCCAATGTAACACATGTCCTGGTTTCCATACAGAGGTTAGTACATCTTTGAAGTATACTGGCTGATTGAGTTCAGCAGTTTTTTCCGTAGTCCAGTGTCTTTCTGCAGCTGTTTGTCCTTTTTCATTGGCATTAAGAAAGTTTAGTGTTAATAAAGCATTATGCAACCTATGTTTGGGGGGTTTAGTGCTTGTTTGTTGAGCATCTCCTTAAGATCTCTCAACCACTGCTTGTCCTGTAGGATTGTGTGGTATACCGGTAACATGCTTTATGTTATAATATTTGAAAAATTGTTCCAATTTTGTAGAGACATATGCTGGAGCATTGTCAGTTTTTATTTGTGCAGGTATACCCATAACTGCCATCACCTCTAGAAGGTGTGTAATAACAGAATCAGCTTTTTCAGAGTTAAGAGCAGTAGCCCATTGGAACCTTGAGAATGTGTCTATAGTATGATGCACATATTTCAAATTTCCAAACACTGCAAAGTGAAAGACATCCATTTGCCAAACCTCATTTCTCTGAATGCCCTTAGGATTACAACCTGCTGGCAATGGAGTTTGATTATAAAAGGAACAAGTAGGACAATTTTCTACTATCTCCTTGGCTTGTTGCCAAGTGATAGAGAAGTCCTTTTTCAAACCTTTGCTATTTACATGATGTTTCTTATGAAATTCTGAGGCATCTAGCACACTTCCAATTAATAAATGATCAATCTCATCATTGCCTTGTGCTAGTGGGCCTGGCAGACCCTTATGGGATCTGATATGTGTAATGTATATAGGATTAATTCTGTTTCTGATAGTTTCCTGTAATTGTAAAAACAGAAGTTAATTCTGTATTATCAGGAACAAATTCTGCAGTCTCAATGTGTAACACGACTCTCTCTGCATATTGGGAATCAGTAACTATATTAAGAGGTTCTGTAAAATCCTTAAGTACCATGAGAATTGCATATAATTCTGCCTTCTGTACAGATGTATATGGACTTTGAACTACTTTACTTACCTCACCTGCTTTATAACCTGCCTTACCTGATTTGTTGGCATCAGTGTAGAAGGTAAGAACTCCAGAAATGGGAGTTTGTCTTACAATACGTGGAAGAATCCAGACTGTCTTTTTTATGAATTTAATTCTGTCAGTTTTGGGATAGTTGTTGCTAATTGTTCCCAAAAAGTCAGTAAGAGCTATTTGCCAATATTCATTATCTTTCCATAAGGAAGAAATTTCTTCATTAGTTAAAGGTACTATAATTTCTGCTGAATCTTTTCCAGGCAGCTGATGAAGTCTTAATTTACTCTTTAAAATCAAATCAGAAATCTTTTCTATATATGTCTTTAACTTTTTATTCTGTTTATGTGGCAGAAATATCCATTCCAATATAGTGTCTTCCCTCTGCATCAGAATTCCAGAAGGGTATTCTCTGGGTGGCAAGATAACCAAATACAGTCTAAATCAAGGTTTATCCAATCTACATGCATATCCAATATTCTGTTTTCTACCCATTGTAACTCTTTTTCTGCCTCAGCAGATAATATTCTCAGACTGTTTAGGTCCTTATCACCTTTAAGGGCCATTTTTATATGCTTTAAGTCATGTCCTTCTACACCAATAATTGTCTGTAATTGAGAAATTTCCCCTAATAATTTCTGAAGAGAATTAAGGGTTTGATAACCATCTCTCCTAATTTGTACCTTTTGAGGTCTGATTCTCTGTAAGTCTATCTTGTAACCTAAATAGTTAATATAATCTCCCCTTTGTATCTTTTCTGGGGCAATTTGTAATGCCCAATGAGGGCATTCCTTCACCATTTCAAACATATGTTCCAAAGTTTCCTTATTAGAATCTGATAAAAGAATGTCATCCATGTAATGATAAACAAGAGATTGTGAAAATTTCTTACGAATTATTTCCAAAGGTTGCTGTACAAAGTGTTGACACAAAGTAGGGCTATTTAGCATTCCTGTGGCAAAACTCTCCACTGATATCTCCTAACTGGCTGTGAATTATTAAGAGTTGGTACAGTAAATGCTAATTTTTCTCTATCATTTTCTTGTAACGGTATTGTGAAAAAACAGTCTTTTAGATCAATGACTATGATAGGCCATCCTTTAGGTATTAAGGAAGGCAATGGCATTCCAGGTTGCAGAGAGCCCATTGGTTTAATTACCTTATTTATAGCTCTCTGGTCTGTCAGCATTCTCCACTTTCCTGACTTCTTTTTGA
This sequence comes from Cricetulus griseus, assembly GCF_003668045.3. Classification (NCBI taxonomy): domain Eukaryota; kingdom Metazoa; phylum Chordata; class Mammalia; order Rodentia; family Cricetidae; genus Cricetulus; species Cricetulus griseus. The sequence continues at coordinate 178,802,214 of NW_023276806.1, read as the reverse complement.
TAACAAATACAGGAGAATTCTAAGGACTGGTAGATTCCTCTATATGTCCAGCATCTAGCTGTTCCTGTATTAACTTTTCTAAAGCCTCTAGCTTCTCAGAGGTCATTGGCCATTGTCCTACCCAAACTGGTTCATCTGTAAGCCACTTCAATGGCATGGCCTTTGGCTCCTCTGAAGGTCCATCATTTGTATCTAGTTTCTGTACAGCATGGATGGTTGGTAACCGTTTTCTATAGTGTCTTACCAGATCTTTTCTACTATCTAAAGATTGTACATAATTTTTATCTGACACTGGAGGAATATTAATCTGAGTATTCCATTGCTGTAAGAGATCACGACCCCAGAGATTTATAGCTATATCTGCCACAAATGGTTTCAGTATCCCTTTCTGTCCTTCCGTTCCAATGCAGACCACTGAGTTAACACTCTGTCGAACTCTAGATAGAGTTCCAATTCCTAAAAATTGTACATTTGCCTCTCTAAGAGGCCATTTCTGAGGCCAAGATTTTTGAGTAATAATAGTTACAACCGCCCCAGTGTCCACTAAGCCAGAAATAACTTTATTATTAATTTTCACTTTCAACTGAGGCCTTTTATCATTAATAGAATCTTGCCAAAATATGCGTTTCTCATTTTGTCCATTCACACTTGATTCTTCATCACTATTCAAACTACCATCTAGAGTAGTATCATTTTTCACAATAGGCAAAGAACTATCTATTGTTCCTGTGAGAGATTGTCTTCCACTGCTATTGGGAATGACCTGACCTTTCTCGATGTGGGGGACTTCTTGAGCCCCCCCTCGGAGTTTCCTGACCTTAAGGGGTTTCCTTGTATGTCCCTGGTCGATCTACATTCATTGGTCCATTGTCTGCCATTACCACATCTTCCACACATTCCAGAAGGCAGTGGCCTTCCATATAAGGCATTGTTAGAATTCATTTGTCTACAATTTCTCTTAGTATGTCCCATTTTACCACAGTTGAAACATCTAGGTTCCTGGAGCCTTCGTGGTCTCCAGGGGAAGGCTCTTCCTACCCAAGGTTCTGGTTCATAGTAGTAGTAACCTCTAGCCTCTTGGTATCTATGTTGACCTCTGTAAGGTGCTTCTCCTTGCCAAGCCCTTACATCCTCACCTCTAGACCTTTTAATTTCCTGTTGCCGTTTTAAAGCTTTGGAGATGGCTTCTCCTACCCAAGCTCCAGTGTCTTGCACATTATAGTCAATGTTGGCTGCATACAAAACCCATTCTTCTAGCGTAGCTGATCTGATCTTTAAAGGCAAAATTATTCTTTTGCATATAGGGTTTGCATTTTCATAAGCTATTGTATATATAATTGATTGTCTCGTTTCTGGATCTGTTACCTGTAATTCTACTGCCCTAGTTAACCTTTGTAAGAAATCCTGGAACTGTTCTGTAGGTCCCTGTTCTATTCTGGTATAAGCTTCTAGGCGTTCTCCTGGCTCACGAACCTTATCCCAGGCATTTAATGCTGCTTTCCTGCATAGAGACAGTATATCGTCATCATATTCAGCCTGAACCTGTGGGTCAGCATAAATACCCTGACCAAGAAGCTTATCTAGAGGGGCTTCAAAACCTTCCTTTATGCCCTGACACTCAAGGAGCTTTGACTCTTCACTTACCAATGCCTTCCATTGGATTTGGCATGAATTCTCAAGTACAGCTGCTACCAATCATTCCCAATCTGTGGGTGTCACCCTGTTAAAGGTTGCCCATGAATGTAATAGCTATTTTACATATGGGCAATGGAGACCATATGAGACAACTGATTCTTTAATATTCTTAAGATCCTTCAGCTGTATAGGTTGCCATTCATAAGCCATCCGTCCATGAGGGTGTTTCTTAGAAGCTGGCTTTTCTACCATGGTAGCTGGGTACACTAATGGTGTACGAGTAACAACCTTAGAAGAATAGTCATGATACCTGGGTGGAGTAGGTGCCTGGGATTTGAGTGATTCTGCTTCTGAGGCATCCCAATGATCTTTAAGCCTAGCAATGATATCCTGTTTAAAAGTTTCAATCTCCTTAATCATAAAAGATTCCAAGCACGTTAGTGAATCTGTAAATTGCTCTAACGGCTCATCTACATGTTTTTCTAGGTCTTTAATACGATCATCCTTAGGCAGCAACTGGATGGCACGGAAACAGCCTTCTAGGTATTGGAGTCTAGATTCGAGGTCATGATTTGCTGATTTTGAGTCCTTAGCAATTGATCATATGGACCTATGTAATCTGTCAGCCCTGTACTGTAAATTATCTTCCAAACATTCAAATCTAGACTCAAATTTCTGATCTGCTACCTTGGATGCTTCAATAACTGATTGAATGGCATTGTCCAATTCTTCAACCCTATGCTGGGTATTTTGCACCGTTGCATCTAGTTGATGAGTAACATTGCCTATCTGAGTTTCTAGCTGGCTACAGATATTCTTTAGCTGGTCATGGTCTTCTGACAGCCTAGCCTCTAAGGCCTCAGACATGGAGGATTTCTCTGTGTTTATCTTATCATAAATACGCTGCATCTCATCAGACAGCTCTGTCTTTAGTGTATTGGACACAGAGCCAAGCTTATCATCCAATTTCTGTTCCACTTGCTGCACAATTGTGGTCTGACCTAATCGTAAAGCTGTTATTTCCTGTAAGTAGGTGGTGAGGTTATCCTTATCCCTATTCCTGAGTCCTCTGGCTAGTAATACTATTTGTACCAGCAAGCTAACTGCCTTTATGGCATATAGGCCAGTAATTGGCACATTAACATCCTCCTCAAACAGTGAATTCATATAAAAAGCAAAAATATTACCAATTTTAGCAAATGATAAATATTCTGCCATAATTTTACCTGATTTCTACTCCAGATGCAGTAAATATATTTGACCAGCAGGTAGCACAGGCGTTCAGTTATTCCGAGGCGTTTGGCAGCAGTAGGTCAGCGGTGGAGAGAGGTCTCAAAAGCAGCTGCGCTTATCTTAGAGAGTATACGGTCTTGCGGCCACAACCACTGAAACAGATGCAGCTTTACCGAAGCAGTGGCCAGGGGAAGCCTCTGCTGAAAGCCGAGGCTTACCTCTACTCTAGGAAGCTAGAAACTGTCTCCAAGCTGTGTGGATGGTTCTGAGCAGCTCAGCTGCAGCAGGTCGGCTGCTAGCCGGGAACGCCTGTGGAGAGAGGGCACTTTCCAGGCCTAGGCCGCGGGCCCGATGGAACCCACAGCCTGTCCCAAATGGGGTGTAGGTTTCCAATATCCCGCTTTTGACAACCAGATATAGTGGGAAATTACCAATAAGGAGTCAGGTAGAAATACAAGGGTATTTAATAGGGAAAAGCCTTACTTACAGAGCGACCTAGCCAGCTGGCATGGCAGGAGCCTGTACAGCAAGCAGCAAAGAGAAACCAAAACCGCAAACGCAGTCACACTACGTCACTCTGACCATGCCCTCACAAGCCTGGTCAGGCACACCTGTAGCCAGCCCCTAAGAAGACGTGGCTACAGCTTCCCCTACACAACACTGGTTTAATTGAACAGGGACTAGGAAATAAAGAGAAATAGAGTTCTCTGAGAGACAGCTGTAAGTTTAAAGATATGGAACATTAATTTTGTTTGATGGCTATAGCTACCATCTCATTTTAAGGATCTACCCATGCAGTGTCCTTTGGCTTCTGGAGATGGGTTTTCCTGTGAAGATAAAAACAAAACACTTTACTATCCTTTAGGAGATTTCTATATAGTTTGTGAGATGTACCCTGATAGATTACCTGTCACTTCTGCTCATCTAAAGGTTATACTTTTTAGACTTGATTCTTGAATATCTTTGATGTTTTCCAAAGTTTTTCATCACAGGCACCAGCACTGAGTGTGCAGATCCTCTGGTCAGGAATCCACAGCTTATGTGTTTCAGGGTGTGGCCAAGTACCTACAAGAGACAGAATACTATAGACACATGTAAAAGCTTGGTGAGAGTTCCTATTTCCCAGAGAGAAGACCTGTGTTGATAGCAGGTTTACTTTTAGTGTAATTCGAAGACTAAAGAGACAGATATAATGCCAATTGTCTTCCAAAGTGACCTCTCCTAGGCCAACATCATTAGGGCCTTTTCAGGAATTTTATGAGATATACCCTGGTAGATTACGTGTCATTTATCCTCCCCTAGAAGATTTAATTTTCAACTCAAATCTTGATTAAATTTGATGGTATCCAACATCATTAGGGTCTCTACAGGATGTCTGATTTTAGGGAATAATTTCTCATGGTTGCCCTGGTACTTTGCAGGAATTATGCTCTAGGAGACAAGGAGGAAAAATTTCCTCCCAGCTACATGTTTACACATTGGTACTCTCCTTTTTGCACTACAGCTAATGTCTGCTTGTCTACATTAGTCAGGATACATACTTGGTGAAATCAGCTTCCACAAAAGATCCTGTCCAAACCCTGCAATTATTAGGAGACAAAAGATTGACATTAACAGAACTGGAGTAGATGTATGGGATCCCTGTGACCCACCCATACCAAATAGGTAATCCTGGCAGTTTCAACAAGCCAATTGGTATATTTAAGTATTGTCCCAGTCAAATGCATTATGTCCAAAAGAGTACCTCAAGGACTCACTGTCCTCTGTGAGGAGGATACCTGTGGATAGTTTTGGGATGATGTTTATGAAAGTTCTGCTATAAGTAGCTGGTACTGATTGCACGTGCTCCTGCTCCATCCGCAGACAAAAAGTGAGGGAGGGAGGGGCTGGCAGTAGGAGGCTTCAGCAGACATCTGTTCTATCAGAAGAAAAGAATAAATGCAGGAACATGACTTTCATAGGAGGGACAAACAAAGTAACCATCAGAATCAAGGCCAATGTTAGTAAACAAAAATAAATATCACATCTGTTTAAACTGAGTATTACCTTCTTAATCACAAGAGCCAGTGATTTTCTTAGGACATCTGTCCTGGATTAGGCAAACCAGGCTACATTAACCAAGTTTCCCTTTGGCAGGGCCTGGCTTCAGTAAAGTACACCTGGACAGGAACTAGCCTTAATAATCAGCCAGTGATATAGAGCAGCTATGCCCACACAAGCAAGAAGTTCAGTAGCTCTGTGGTAGCTTTCCTTGCAAGGCTGTATCCATCCTCATGTATGTGGTTCCTCATCCTAGTACAGACTAAATAACTGGCCAGTTTCAGATTGACTGTCCTACTGTACAGGTGTGACAAGATGTTCTCCTGCTTTACACAAACTATTCCTCCATAAACTTTAGGCAATATAGTGTGAGAGGTGAAAGATGCTCTGCTTGCCACAAGTTATGCCAAGATCCCTCTCAATGAATGACTGTGTTATCTCTCATTATGACTTTATCCCTCTGCTTCATGAACTCAATGACAGTTTTCCTTGGAATTGTAAAAGGCTCGCTTTGGCAGCCTCATGCTTATGTGTCTGTAGATCATTGTCAAGGGTAGACCAGATCACAGAAACACCTGTCATACAACAGGACTAGATTGGTGGTCTCAGTGCTGCCTTCAGCCATATGAGGCCCACAGATGAGTCCGGCCTTTCAGTTCCTTCTGAGTGGCCACTATTCACTGCAGACAGCAGTGATCAGCCTGGAACATGTCCATGACATCACGAAAGACAACTTTCACAGGAGGACACCCAAGTACAAGGTCTGGCTGAATTCCTCAACTCTATGTTCAAAAGGTTCTATCTAGTTCTGACCTCAGATGTTGGATCTGAATGAAAAGTATTTGCAAGACTGTGGACTAAGTCATGTTTCTACTATGCTCCAAGACAGGCAAACAATACCCACCTTTCAAAGTGGAGCAATATCCCTGATTTCCATCCACAGAGGTACCCATTTTCTGCCAGTTTGCTGTCAAATTCCTGTTAGGAGACAAATATGCTACTGACAAATTCCCCACAGTAAGGGATTCTTCACCAACAGCCAAATGACAAAGCATCATGCAGGGGAACTGTGAATCCTATGAAAAGAAGGACAAAGGGATGTAGGTAGGCTGAAAACAGGGCAGCAAAGAAGGGAGCCAGAGAAGGAAAGGCTGACCTCTCCCACATTGTGACAAAACATCAACCTTGGACCTCATCTTGCAAGCAAAAAGGAGAATAAGTATTGCTGTGGTAAATCCATGGAGGCTATCCCATCAGCACTTCTAATTTAGGGGCAGATTGGAGTTGAATTTTGGCACAATGTTTCACTTTGAGAAAAATGCTATGGAAGTCCATCCATGGGACATACCCTTGCTAACTATGGTGTCTATGGAGAATCCTGTGGAAGAAGATGGCTTACCTCCTCCTGTGGTAGACTTTTCTCCTGGGTTAGTAGACAAACTGCCATCTTAACAACCTGCAGGGCTCCAACATTGGCTGTCTCAGTCACACCAGGAAAATTCCTATCCCATGTCTCAACCTTCATAGAGACTTATCACTTCAGAAGATAGAGACATAGGTAAAACACAGTCTTAAGAACTTTGAAATATGTAGTTCAGATTTTTGACACTTATTTCCTTCTGGGAAATCCATTTTCAAGTGTTTCTTCCCCTTACACTCTTCCATAGCCTTTGGAGTTTTCTTCCCCCAAATCTTTTAATTCCCCTCTTATACTTTCCTTTTTTAACTAATCAATTCTTGATGCCTCTGCAACCTCTGCTTCTCATCTTCTTTTGTCTACCTTCAGCTAAATCATTTGTGATTGTTGCAGAGGACTTTAGAAAATATATAGACTAAGAAACACAGGAGTGCATCCTGGGTACCCCATGGCACTGCATGTGTGTGACTGCATTACTCTCCACTTCCACTGTTTCCACTTCCTTCTGAGAAACATGGCTTCTTTTGGAGGCTGGCACACAGCAGCATAGTCGTCTCAGACAATTTTCAATTCTCTTCTTCATCCTCTTCCAACATCGGGTCAGACTGCTGTCAGAGGCTGAAGTTACACCTCTAGGAGGAACATCTTCAAAGCTGTTCTTAGAGGTAGCTGGAATGGAAGGTCTCTGGATTTCAGGGATTTCTTCAGGGGGGACATCATCAAAGATGTTATTGAATGTTTCCTGAAGGAAAGGTCTCGGGATTTCACATATATCGTTAGACAGGACAACATCAATGCTGTTACATCTCTGAATTTCAGGTATGCATTCAAAGAGGACATTGTCGAAGCTCTTCTGGGATGATGGCTGAAGAGAAGATCTCTGGATTTCATCAATTTCTTCAGGAGGGACATCGTGAAAGCTGTTTTTGGATGTTTCCTGAAGGGATGGTTTCTGGATTTTAGTTTTGTCTTCAGAATGATCATCTTCAAAGCTGGTCTTAGATTTTTCCCAACCAGATGATGCTCTCTGAATTTCAGGTATTCCTTCAGGAGAGACATATTCAAAGCTCTTCTTTGATGTTGCCTGAAGGAAGTATGTCTGGATTTCAGGTATGCCATCTAGAAGGACATCACCAAAGCTGTTCTTGGATGTTGTCTGAAGAGAACCTCTCTGGATGTCGTATGTTGCAGTGGTGTTCACAAGGTGAGGGACCTCTCTGTAGCTCCCTGAACTCTGAATGTCTGAGCTAATGTTGGGGGTGTTCATGTCCTGGGGTGTTTCACAGGACAAGAAGGATGCAGAAGACATGATCTCAGAGGACAGGTATCTTGAGGATGAGCAATTGCAAATCATGCTATCCAGTGCCAAACATCTGCTCTTGAGATAAGTAACCTTATGAGCAAGTTTGGTGGCTGGGGGTGGATGTTTCTTTCCCTTCTGCTGGCAGCACAAGCTGGCAGGCATGCTCAGGCTTCTCATCCTCTTCTTCCTTGATGCTTTCTCATCATGCACCTGGTGTTCCTCAAGAAAGACGGGAAGAGCAAGCTCACTCAGTCCCCTCTGAGTTGGAAAGCTAGTGAGAGCATCTGCTGGAGACCTAGTAACATGGGCTGGCAAGAATTTCCCAGCATAAATATAGTGGTCACAGGGTGATATGTGTTTTAAAATTAGGTATGTGGCCATGATATTATTGAATTTCTTCTCACGTAGAGAATCACTAATGTCCTTGGGGTGATAGCCCATTCTCCCCATAGCCACCACAATGCTGGGATTCAGGTTGTTCCAGAGTGTCTCTAAGGATGGTGTGATTTTCCCAAATTCTTCCTTCATCTTGAGCCACTGGTACTGCCTAATGTCAGATATCTTGGGTCTCTGCTCAGGCTTTACAGTGAACAACTGCACAATGATGTTTGCTGCATTTTGGGAAAGGGTGTAAGGGAGGTGGTACTTGGGATCCAGCATCTCCTCCTTCATGTCTGAATAGGTGTTGGCTTTGAAGGGAAAGGATGCAGTCACCATTGTATATAAAACCACTCCCATGCTCCAGATGTCAGCTGCCTTTGCATCGTATTCCTTGCCAGAGAACAACTCTGGAGCACAATATTCCAAGGTTCCGCAGAAGCCCTTGGTACCCTGGCCAGGGGTGACTCGGGTGGCCAGGCCAAAGTCGCACAACTTGATGTTGCCTTTGTCATCAAGCAGGATGTTATCTAGCTTGATATCTCTGTGCGCAATGCCATTGTCATGGCAGTAGTGAACTGCACACACCAGCTGTGTAAAAAAGTGCTGGGCCTGCTCCTCCTGCAGACGGCCCACCCTCCCAATATAGCTCACCAGATCTCCACGAGCAGCATGTTCCAACACCATATAGGTGTATTCTTTGGTGTTGATGATATGGAACAGCTTGATAATATACGGGTGGTCCAAAGTTTTATACATGTCGATTTCAGTTTTTATGCTGGAGTCATTTTCGGTTCCATTTTGTAGGACCTTGACAGCAACTTGCACCTCTGTGTGAAGGTGGTAGGCAAGCTTCACCTCAGCAAAGTTCCCTTTGCCAAGGCTCCTGAGGAAGACATAGTGGTCTGAAAATGTGTCCTCTACAGAGGCACTGGCCTTCAGGTCCAGCTGTATTTTCACCTTCTCACTGTTCTTGTTAGTGAATTGATTTGTAATATCCATGTCAACACCAACTGAGAAAACCAGATTAAAAACAAAGAGTAGTAGGTGTTAGGGAAATTTTATACATTTCAGTTTCTATGTTGAAAAGTGTTTCTGATGTGAAGCAAATTGACTATGAATTAATAGGTCACAAATATTATGATTAAAGTAAGCCCAACCCAAACAAATCTGGAAACCATACTGAAGTGGAGAACTGAATGTAAGGAAATAGACAACAATGAACATTGCAGAGACATAGATGCTTGATTATTGAAAAAGGCAAACAACACAGACAAAATCTTACCCAAAGTGATTAAGTAGGAGAAAAACACAGTTTAAATCTATTGCCAAACTATGGTGCTTTTACACCAAAAATGGCTGGAATGTAAAGAATTATTTGGAAATATTTATTTTGGCAAGTAACAGGGAGTTTCATTTTGATGTGGAGAATATATCATGTCCCTTCTGCAAACATTTCTGAAGATAAAAATGTATTAACCCATCTATGCAAATCAAATTACTTCATAACCTTTCTTGGTAATAAACTTTTCTTTCTTGCTTACTACTAAGTTCTCAATAACCTAAATAACCTATGGAAATCATACAACCATAAAAGCTTGAAAGACTTTCTTATTGAAACTATATAGTACAAATAGTACCCGAAAATCAACATTCCTGAAGAAATAAATCAGAGGGATTGGACATGATCATGGTAAACAATGTAACAGATGTTCATCTATCCTGGGAGAAAGAACAGCAGTTTTTTTTAGAAAAAAATTTCCATTGCCAAATTCTATGGTAAGCCCTTAAGAGCCAACACATTTTTCCTGTTCCCAAATTGTATATTTTACTCTGATATAATTTGGTGAAAATGATATCATATTTGTCAACACCATTATAAAAAGGGGGCTTTAAACTATGAAGAAAATCACTCTGAATTAGATAATAGTCATTTGCTATCATGAAACTCAATTCATATAACATTTCTCAGAAATCCATGATATCATCATGTATGGTAAAACATATGTACATTACAACTTATTTTGAAGGTTTTATTCTTTCAATAGATTAGATAAATTGACACATGATTATTCAGTTTACATTTTTATTGTAATAATTTTATCTGATCTGACATTGTTTCTTGGAGGGATGATATTACATGTATAATGTTTCCTGATAACTCTGTAAGTATAAATAATGATAATGTCCCAAGGTTTCTTTCTTCTCTATATAGTGATATAATAAAAAGGCTGTCTAGGAACCAATGATGTCAACACATTTCTCTTTCAAATTACTTGTTTCCTAGTATTTTTTATTCTTTCCTCATATATTATACACTGACCATATATTCCCCTCTTTGCCCTCCCACAGACTCTCCCCTGTCTTCTCCAGATTACACTCTTGACATATCCCCTCAGAAAAAGACAGGCTTCCCAGGAACATCATCCAAACATGGAAAAATATGCTACTATATGAGTCGGTAATGCAACAGCAGGAGGAAAAAGGTAGCATCAGTAGGCCAAAGAATCAGTGACCACTAGCCTTCCACAGTTAGGAAACCCACAGTGACCTCAGGCTAATTAACAATAACATATATACATAGGGCCAGGTCGGGTATGTTGTCTACAGGTTCCCATATCTCTGTGAGCACCTATGAGTGCCAGTTAATTTCTCTGTGTGCACTGTTCCTGTGTTGGCCCTGACCACTCTGGTTCCTCAATTCTTCTTTTGCATGTATTTTTTAAAATATATACTGGCATGAAATGGAAAGCTGGAACAAATTGTAAATTTCTAACCTTATATAACCTCTGAAAACTGAAAAGAGAGCATACAAAAACCAAAGCAGATCAATAAAGAGAAACAAAGTACAATATTCGTTGAGAAAGGCTCCAAAGCACACAGAGAAACCCTTTCTCAAAAAATACACAAAACAAACAAACAAACAAAAGAAAAAATGTAGATATAGTGTAAAAAGCCCTTACCCTCAAGAGTGTAATTAAGTTTTTTTCCAGAAAACAGTTACAAATGAAGTTAACTTTGTTATAAGTGACATGCCAGACTCAAAATAGAAATTTTGAGGGAACATGCCTGGAGGTGGTGATGAATGCTTTTCTCCCAGTTGTTGGGAGGCAGAGGCAGGCAGATTTCCGTGGGTTTGAGGAAGGCCTGGTCTAAATAAAGAGCAAACTCCAGGAGAAGCTTGAAGGCTACAAAAAGAAACCCAATCTCAAATACAAAAAAAAAAAAGGGGAATATTAGATTGGACACTGAGGTCAAGGAATAGAACAGCAGTCACCCTTGGATGGTCCACAATATTCTGAGAAGCGGCCGGCTTTTCTCAGCAATCAGACTCTTTAGACAAAAAGTAAAGAGAACTGAGTGGTTTCAAATCCAGGCTCGGGTTCCTGATGAGTCAGCCAATAGGAACAATGTCCAGTGGCCCAATCCACACTACAAAGTGTTTATGACAAAGAGAGCATTCTGGGTCCTATGAAAACAAAATAGTCTTGGAATACAGCAGCCAATGAGGCTGTACCTGGTGTTGCTTGAGTTGAACAGAAAATCCTCTTCCAAATTCACGGCTTTGAGCACTGTGGGTGCACACTGCCTGGGGCACTGGTGTCAGCGAAGTGAACGCTCTGCCTTCACTTGCAAGACTGGCACCAACTGTCTCTTGACCACCCAGCTCGTGCAGCTTGTGCATCCTGAGCTGGAACCTGATTGGTGACAGGTACTGAAATGACCCAGTCAGATTGAGATGCTAATCTGGGCACCCTCATTGGTCAGGCGAAGTCACGTGACCTGTGGGTGCTCTAAGGTGAACTGTCAAATGCCCGCCACGTGGACAACAAATGGGGGTCCTGTGACAGCAGGCTTAGAGAAGAAGGCTTTGCTTGTTCTGTGCCTTTTGTGCACAGCCCAGCCAGTAGGCATTTATCTCTCCACACTACTTCCCTTCAAGGGTCTCATTTATGTCCTGAAATTAGACTTGGTTTATGAAGGTCTTTTGGTGATTGAATAGTTTCTAGTCTGTTCTGAGTGAAACGTCATCAGGCAATACCTGTGAACTGGTGACTTGTGATTGCCCATAAATGGAACATCAACAGGACCTCATTAATTTCTGCCTTTTAAGTACTAATTGTCAGAAAGAAAAAATCCAGTCTCTTATTGAATCTCAAGACCATCAATGCATGCTGACCTTTCCATGGAGCCCTATCTCTAGTTTAATCCAAATGCTTAGATCTGTGTTCACCCCTTTATTTGTCAACAGGAAAACTACATTATTAGCTAGTCATGGCTTAATTTGCCTACACTGATCATCAATACTCTGAAATTAAAACAATACAAAACCTTACCCAAACAAAACATTATGTTCCTCATTGACATTCTACTTCCTCTCACTGTTTTTGGGGTGGGTCATTCAAATTAAAAAATTTCTACTTCTCAGTTGTAGAGACTTCCAAAAGTTATTCAATTTGTATGTTGTGTTATTCTTTAGGAGAACACTGTCAATCACTTGGTGAATTAGTCCTCAAAGGCCTGGGTGATTTTTTTACATTTCCCCATTATTCCTGGCTAACCTGCCACTAGTTCTTTGAAGATTAGTTGGTTTTTATGTGTTTTAAAAAAACTTCACACATAAATACTACATCTAGTCTCTCATGCCAACTTCCTTCCTGCTTGTGCCTCAGCTTATTCCATGTAAGGCCCAAACATGAGCCATTTAATGATTAAAATGCATGCATGTGTGTGGTTTTGTGCTCATACATAGACACATGCATTTCTCACCTACTGAGTACATTTAGTTTGTTCATTTGTATGGGAATGCAGAAGAGTCCACTGGGGACTGAACAACCTAAGTGGGAAATTGTCCCTTGAGGAGACTGATTCTCCCTGTCCTCTCAGGTATTGATAACCTGTAACACTTCTGGTAGTATTCCACATGGAATTGACCCTGATTTCATTTTCATGTGAACTCATGATGTCATAATTATCTTGCATTTGTAACCACCTTATTGAGAGGCAGAACTAACATCTCCCATAAAACACATAAAATGCACTTTCAGGGTTCTAGCTTTAGCGTGGCATAGTCACTACTCTGAATTTTGATCAGTTGTGGGTCTTTGTAAATGTCTGGTATTTCAAAAAGAAGGTGCTTTGATGAGGGTCAGCTGCTGTATTTATCTCTGTGCACAAGGATAAACATTTGGGATACAGTTAGATATCATACTGGTTTAAGAAAAATGGAAGTAGCAGTTTTCTTCTACTCACTAGTCCATGATCACTCCAGCCAAGTTTTGTTCTACAGTTTTACAATACCAAACATGTTTTTCTATAGATAGATATGTAGTGAGAACAGAAACTGCTAATTAAATGTAGGGCTTTCATTTTTTTCCAGCCATGAGCTAAGCAGATTTACCATTGAAGATGGATGGATACTTCCTTCTACTTCTCACTGGTAAGAAACTAGAGTACAACACCATCCTGGGCACACGAGACATTTCAAAACAATAATAAAAGCAGGAGGAGACAGAGCTTGTTACTGAGCACACAAGCAGCCATGTGTTCAATTCTGAGGAAGGCATTCATCAGGGTTAGTAGCACATGCCTGTATTCCAATCTCTCATGGGATTTAGAAGGAACAGAATTTCAAGTTCCTCTTCAGCTACATAGAGAGTTTGGGGTCAGCCTGATCTACATGAAACACTGTCTCTAAATAAATGTACTTATGCAAATAAGTAAAATCTTGGAGGGTGGCTGATCAGTGGCCATATGACTACTCTTATCTGATGTTTCAAGGCAGGGGAATGACACAGGTCCTACCCTCCATGAATGAGATACCAGCTTAGATTTCACAACATCCAGGAGTGGGAATAGCTAGATAGTGGTGCATTAAGCAATGCTTTCTGGTGGTGATTGCTGGTTTCTGCATGCAGAGTCCTTTTGCAGCCACCTAAACCATGCACAATGTAGCCAGACAACCTTTGGCAGCTGTAGGTGAGGCATAATCACCTTGTCCAAATGGATCCAGGGTCTAAAAGGTAGCCTGGATAAAAGCTATCCTGATGTGGGGAGAGAGCTAGAGAATTAGAGAGGACCCACAACCAGGAAAGGTTCCCAAAGTAGAAGGCACCGGACCTGGAGTGGGATGACCTGGAGTGACAGGCTGGTGGTAGAAGGCAAAGGCCCAAGAAAAGGTTGGATCAGAGTGGGTGCTGAGAGGAAACCACCAGGCAGAAGATGGAGAGGAGTTGGGATTAGGAACATGGTCAAGTTGCCCATTACCTGGGGTAGGGAAAAGCCAGGATATCAACACTGATTACTTTGGGTGTATTTAGTAACTAATATTTAAAGTTTATATACTAGAGTAATGATTATTATTAAACAATGTACATCTTTAAAAATGAAACCCGTATGTTCTAGGTTGAGAGTATTGTTTTCTAGGGAATGGGTTCCCAAAGCTCATTCATGCACCAGGAATAAATATTGGTTACACTGCCAATGGCCCATAGCTTGCCCAGGCCTCTCTACTGACACCCACATTCAGCGACCCTGCTTCAGGCTTAGGCAGACCCCTAGCCTTTTTTTGTACTCTTTTGTTCTCGAGAAAAGGCTCCCAAAATGGACTGATACCTGGCTTGTATTTTTTATTGGGTCTTTACCTTTATGGCAGGGGATAATTAGCAGCAGTTGAATCCTGCTATATGTGGGGTTTGGGCTATGCAATGGAAAATACCCAAAATACCTGGTAACAATAGATATAGCAATGTATTCTGTGATGGTTTTATTTATAGAAGAAGGGATCTGAATCCTGATATATGTGTTGTTTTGCCTATGCAAGAGAAAATACCTTGTATAAACAGACATAGCGATGTGTTGTGTGAGGCTTTTAGTTACAGAAGAGCTGGTAGCACCTGCATTTGCTTACCAGAGTGGGACTTTGGTTGAATAGGAGGATATCTAGCAGTAAGTAACTGACACCTCATTCTGAATGACACAGTGGCAGAGAGACAGAGAGTGTATTTTCATGGACATTTATACCTACAAGGAACAGAAAACTTTCTCTCTCTCTCTCTGTCTCTCTCTGTCTCTCTCTCTGTCTCTCTCTCTGTCTCTCTCTGTCTCTCTCTCTCTCTCTCTCTCTCTCTCTGTGTGTGTGTGTGTGTGTGTGTGTGTGTGTGTGTTTGCGTGTATGTAGTGTATTTGTGTGTGTTCCTCTAGTGCCCAAGATGCTTTAGTTGTTAGTTAGGGTTAATATCAAAGGACCTGTCATCTCCCATGTATGTATGTGCATATTTGTGTCAGTGTCTATAGGAGAGAGAATTCTGAGCAGTATCAGACTCCAAACACTGCATGAGGAGGTTGTGGTTGTAAGGCTGTGGACAGACACATTGAAGAACCTGATACATTGCCCTATGTAGAGAGATTTGGTTTTAAGGTAATGGAAATGTATTAGGACCTTGCATCATGATCTGTTGTGAGTGTATGGTTGTGGAAATTTGCCTATTGGTTATGGGACACTTACTGGACCCAACACACACATTTCTCTCTCTTGCCATCATGTGCATTTGTCTCTACCACATATTGGTCTCCCTCTCTCTCCTCCTCCCTCCCCCTGTAACTCCCCTATGTTGGTGTTTATATACTTTGACTATTCAGGCTTTGGAACTCAACAGGCTCTGATATCTGTTTGTGTGTGTGTGTGTGTGTGTGTGTGTGTGTGTGTGTGTGTGTGTGTGTGTGTGTTTGTGTGTGTGTGTGTCAGACCTTGCATTTGAAGGGTAAAATTAAGTGCCACATCATATGGTCCTGTGTTTCTGTGCAAGGACAGAGAAGACTTTGGTTGTTCTGTGCTGTTTGTGCAGGGATATGGCATGAAGAAAACATCTCCCCACACTTCTTCTATTCCAGGGTTGTTAAAATAGATGGTTTCTGAAGGACTGATTTGTGTCTGTACAATATCTAGTCTGTCATGAGTGAAAGGGTCATCAGGCAATGTCTCCACAGTATCTTGAGATTGATGACTATCTTAAATGACATCATAGAGCCTGCATCCAGTAGCAGGTGGAAGCAGAAGCAGAGATTGACTGCCAAGCACTGAGCTGAGCTCCTTGAATCCAGTTGTAGAGATGGAGGAGTGATGAGCAAAGGAGTCTAGACCATGCTGGGGAAACCCACAGCAACAGCTGGCATGACAAGTTGGAGTTCAGAGACCCCAGCTGACATCTTGGTAATCTATATAGGACCAAACTAGACTATGAACGTGGGTGCTAGCTGGGGTTCTTGGGCAGCCTATGGGATTTCTGGCAGTGACATATGGATTTATCCCTAGTGGGCAATTTGTCTTTGGGAGTACCTTCCGTATAGAAGTATACTCTCTACAGATAGATACATGCGGTGGACCAAGGTCCTTTCCCAAATGATGTGACAGAGTTAGATTATCCCCCAATGGAGGATGCACCCTCACTAATATTTCTCCAACTATTCAATAAGGTAGAAGGAAAGAAACACTTTTCAATATCTTCTACAAAGACTGTAGGAGTTTTCTTCCAGACCTTCCATGAATGAGATGCCTGCTTAGATTTCACAATATCTAGGAGTGTGTATTACTGGATAGTGTCCTTACAACCAGGAAAGGTTCCCTCAGGAGCAGTCACTGGCCCAGAAGAGGTCTTTCAGGGAATGACAGGCAGGTGGGAAAAGGAACAGGTCATTTTCAATGATGAATTGTCAAAAGGAATATAAGACTGGTATGATATATTAATTTATGCATTCTACCTGATTTCAGAAAGTGTTGACACTAATATTTCTCCAGTTATTCAATAAAGGGGAATTAAAGAGACACTTTCCACTATCTTCTCCAAAGCCTGTAGGAGACTTCTGCCAGAGTGGTGACATGAGTTTTTCTTCCTCCATACCATTTGTTGGGGGGAAAAAAGCCACTGACATCCAACCCTCAGTTTTCCTCTGACTTCAGAAAGGTGTGTTGTGCACAGACAGATAAATAACTCTGAGCAAAATAAAGAAACAGAAAAATTATCCTAACATTAAAAGAAGCAGAGACTATAAATCAACAGTTTATACACCTGATCATGATAATCCTTATTGAAATCAGATGAAACATTCAGAAATTTCCACAGAACATATACAAGGCCATGTTCATACTCAAGGTGAGTTTTTACCTGAAACAACAGAGAGACAGTTCCAATTGAAAAATTTACAGATGAAACATATGAATGGAAGTGTCTGGGCAATGGAGGCACATTTAATCCCAGCACTTGGGAGGCAGAGGCAGGCTGACCTCTGTAATTCTACATCAGACTGGATTACAAAGTAAGTTCCACCAGTAAGGGTACAAAGCTCACAGAGAAACCCTGTCTCAATAAAATACACACAAAAAAAACAAGCAAAAATGAAACATTGAAGTTATATGGTAAAAAGCCCTTAGCCTTAAGAGTGTAATTTAGTTATTTTCCAGGAAATATTTGCAAATTAAGATGACATTGTTGTGTGTGACATGTCAGTCTCAAAATGTGAATTTTGAGGGAACATGGCTGTAGGTGGTGATGAATGCTTTTATCCCAGTACTTGGAAGGCAGGAGCAAGCAGCTCTTTGTGGGTCTGAGGACAGCCAGGGCTACAGAGAGAATGTCAGGACAGGCTCCAAGGCTACAAAAAGAAACCAAGAAAAAATAGGGAATATAAGAAAGGACACTAAGGTCAAGGAATAAATCAGCAGTCTCCTTGGAATGGTCCACACTATTCTGAGAAGAGGCCTGGTTGTCTCAGCAACCACAGACTCTTTAGACAAAAGAGAAATATAACTTGGTGGTTCATAATCCAGGCTTGGATTCCTGATGAGTCAGACAATAGGAACAATGTCCAGTGGCCCATTCCACACTACAAATTGTTTTTGACAAAGAGCATTCTGGGGCCCATGAAAACAAAATAGTCCTGGAAGACAGCAGCCAAAGAAACTGTACCTGGTGTTGCTTGAAATGAACAGGAAATCCTCTTCCAAATTCGAGGCTTTGAGCATTTTCTGTGCACACTGCCTTTGGCACTGGTGTAAGCAAAGTGAACACTCTGCCTTTACTTGCAAGACTGGTACCAACTGTCTTTTCACCACTGAGCTGTTGTGGCTTGTGCATCCTCATCTATGACTTGATTGGTGACAGGTACAGAACTGAGCCTGTCTGATTGAGATGCCAATCGGGATTCCTTCATTGGTTAGGACAAGTCTGTTCTATGGTGAACTGGCAAATGCCTGCCACATGGACAACAGGTGAGGATCCTGTGAGAGCAGGCTTAGAGCAGAAGTCTTTGCTTGCTCTGTGCCATTTGTGCACAGCCCTGCCAGTAAGCATCTCTCCCCACTACTTCCCATCTGGGTCTCATTTAAATCGTGAAAATGGACTTGGTTTCTGAATGTCTGATTGTGTTTGGATTGTTTCTTGTCTGTCCTGAGTGACACAGTCATCAGGCAATATCTGTGAACTGGTGACATGTGATCACCCATAAATGGAACATCAACAGGACCTCATTAATTTCTTCCTTCAAAGCACTAATAGCCAGAAACAAAAATCCAGGCTCTGATTGAATCTCAAGACCATGAATGCATGCTGACCTTTCCCCTGGAGCCCCATGTCTAGTTTAATACAAGTGCTTAGGTCTGTGTTCATCCCTTTACTTTGGGGTTTTCTTCATATGTGCAGAAACACAATATCAAGGTACATGTAAATCAGCATATATCAGGATGGAGAAATTGTTTAGTTGCTACAATGTTACTATTAGAGGGAAAGACTATCAGAACCAACATAAAAAAGTCAGGGATGGAAGAATTTTGGTAAATTCTAGTTCTGGGCAGGTAGATACAGATCCATACTTGTGAATTGTTATTAAGCATGTGCATACACACACTATTTTACACACACACACATACACACACACACACACACACACACACACACACACACACACAACTACACCACATCACACTCAATATATATTTGTCTGTGAAGTTGAGGATGGTTGGTACTTTTGTATTAGTTAACTTTCATGGTATCAACAAGACTTCCCTTTCTCCTGTCCATTACAATTATAAATAAATCTATCTATGTTATAATTGGATCAGGTTGAGTTAGGGACTTGTTACTAGTTTTGATTACTTCTTCCTATATTTGACCTAATTTAGCAGGAATTATCAGTTACTCCTGCCCACTGTGTTTTCTTCCGCAGCATTCCAACACTATGTTGAAATCGTTACATTTCTCACCTTCATGCTTACTTGTATTGTATTCAAATACAATAGAATACAATAGAGACCAAAGAAAAGTGCATAATTTATATGGTGAAAGTCCTAACACTTCTCTTCCTTTTCACAGCTGCTTACAATCTGGCAAAAGTCCAAAATGTTCATTTCCTCAAGACACAGGGGTCAGAATTTCATGAAATCTGAGTGGCTACATAACTTGCAGGCTCAGTTTTCCTGGCATGTTATTTAATCTTCCTAATGATCAGTTTCTAATCTTCACATTAGAAGAGTTACATAATCATTGTTGGTTATCACAGAAGATAATAAAGAGGTTCGAGAACTCTCGCCAATAAACCAAGATATGCATAAATCTGTAGACTGACTCATGTTGAATATAGATACCTCAGGATGATTGCACATCAGTATAAATCAATAGTTTATCTCCATGTTGCTTAGACATGAAAATGAAATCATAAGCATCTCAATACAAAAAGACTAGCCACAGACTGATTTGAACATGGACCATAGAAACAGTTTTCTGTGTGGGGTTAGCAGTGTCTTCATAGGACAGCTGTTCAAATATATAGTAAATTAATAAAAATAAATAAATGGGAATATATAAAGGAGAGAGAACATATTTTATGTTAACATTAAAGATAGTATTTATATTTATAATTGCTTTGTTGCTTTCTGTAGACCATCTTATTTTCTAAGAATTTAGCCTTCATTATATCTAACTCAATCTCTGCATTGTTTCTGTGGTTCCCATTGTATACTGATGTGCAATGGGGGGTTTCCTGAAAGCTTTACAGCCATCAGATAAATGACCTATAGAGATGCAAGAGGAAAATTTAATTCTACCTGACTTAGGTAACCAGGCGGCTTCAAACATCTGGAGTTTGACCCTGAGTCATTTAATTTTTGCATATTTTTCAATTTTTTACTTCATTTTGTATTCCAACCACACCACAACTCTAGGAAGGAAGAGTTTGTAATAAGCATAATAGCATGCACGATAGCAATCGATATGGGATTTCAATCATAAGAATGGATTATTCAGGTGAGGCTTGGCACTACAGATAGTAAAACATCATCATAACATTATAGAATATCCAGTCCAGTCTTCTGTACATGACAAGCTTGTAAATCCCTTCCATTAAGGGAAAAAACCAAGAGGTTCAACAATTCTGTGTTCTCTAGTGCTGTTTGTAAACACATGGACTGCCTGTCCTCTGCATATCTTCACTTTAGCAGTAACTAAGTAACAGGCACAAGGAATCCATTTAGACAGCTAAGAGGTAGAGGAATCAGAGCTTGAGAGAGAATCTGATGATGGGGTCCACATCTACTCATAAAACCAACTGTTTGGCCAATAAAAGCATAAATGATCATTAGAATAATGGAAGACATTAATCTATGGAGAGGTGGGCTCTAGCATGATTCAAACTGATATGGATAGAAGTAGTTTGGAGGCTGCCATGAGCATCAGTAGCTCAAAAACCTCTCCCTAATAATTACAATAGTTTATTGAACTCATCTATTTGATATTAATGGCTTAAAGTTTTTTCTGATAGAGTCATTTAATACCTAAGCAAAAAAAATTCCCAACATTATTAATAGGAATGCTTCAAAAATAGATTGTAGATAATTATGTTACACATTAGGATTCTTTTAAGGCTTTTAAAAAGAAAGTTTCAAAGAAAAACAAACTATTTAAACTGAACTTTTATTAAATAAGCAATGTCATAAAATGTTGCTTAATTCACTCTTTAGCTAGAAAATTTAAAATACAACACCTGTAATAGTTTAGGACAGTTTTGAGCTCCTCACACAGTGAGAGAAGTATTGGCCTTTGTATATTTTTTCCTTTTTTAAAACTTTAAATTACAAAAAGATTCTTTTCCAAGTCAATACCAATTTTCTCTTCCTCCCATTCTCCCCTGGCCCTCATTGAATAACTATCCTATCCCTTTTTTGCTCCACAGGGATGTTGAGGCCTTACATGGAGGATCTTCAAACTCTGTCCTATCAGATATTTTTATTCTGTTTAATAATAGCAAAATTACATCTATGAAATAATTTCATGGTTCAGCAGTCACAACAACATGAGGATCTCTATTAAAGGATCAGACTATTGGGAATGTTGAGAACCAGTAGTCTAGATTGAAAGGAAGAGATTTAATTATTTACTGTGATAGGTTGTTAGATTACACCATAGAGATTCTACCAGTCTTGCCCAACTTCCTCCTATACATTTATGTTACAACATACTCAGGATAGCCAAAACAACCAATGAACCCTTGATTTTTGACAAGGAAGCCAAAGCTATACAATGGAATATAGAAAACATCTTCAACAAATGGTGCTGGCATAAATGGCTGCTGGCATGTAGAAGATTGCAGATATATCCATGTCTATCACCATGCACAAAACTTAAGTGCAAATGGATCAAAGACCTCAACATAAAACCAGCCACATTGAACTTATTAGAAGAGAAATTAGAAAATACCCTTGAACAAATTGATACAGGAGAATGCTTCCTGAACATGACACTAGTAGCAAACACACTGAGATCCACAATTAAAAAATGGAACTTCAAGAAACTGAGAAACATATGTAAGGGAAAGAACCCAGTCAACAAGACAAAACGACAGCCCAGGAATTGGGAAAAAATCAACAGCCCCACAAAAAGCTCATGAAGATATTCTCCAAAATATTAAATAATCCAATTAAACAATTAAAAAGACGGGTACAGAACTAAATAGACAATTCTCAATAGAGGAATCTAAAATGGTTGAAAGACACATAAGAAAGTGTTCAACATCCTTAGCCATCAGGGAAATGCAAATCAAAACAACACTGAGATACCATCTTACACTTGTCACAATGGCTAAAATCAAAAACACCAATGACAGTTTAGGTTGGAGAGGTTGTGGAGAAAAAGGAACACTCCACCACTGCTAGTGGTTGTGCCAACAAATACAGCCAATTTGGAAATCTGTGTGGTGATTCCTCAGGAAAATGGGAATCAGTCTACTAGAAGATCCAACAGTTCCACTCTTAGGCATATACCCCAAAGAAGCACATTCCTACAAGGACATCTGTTCAACTATGTTCATAGCAGCATTAATTGTAATATCCTGAACCTGGAAACAACCTAGATGTCCCTCGAATTAACAATGGATAGAAATAATGTGGTAATTTACACAATGGAGTTCTATTCCATGGGGAAAAAAAAAGGCAATGGAATCTTGAATTTCCCAGGCAAATGGATGGAACTAGAAGAAACCAATCTGAGCAAGGCAACCCAGTCACAAAAAGACAGGAATTGTAAGTACTCATTCATATGTCGATTTTAGACTTAGAGTAAAGGACTGCCAGCCTGCAGCCTAGACTGCCAGAGAGACTGGTAAACAAGGGGACCCTAAGAGAGAGATACATTATCCCCTGGAGAAGGGGAAATCGACAGGATCTCCTGAGCAAATTGGGAGCATGGGAGGTGGGTAGAGGGAACTAGGAGAATGAGACAGGGAGAAGAGGAGAGGTGAGGAGGACATGATGAGACAGGGAGGTTGAGTAGGGGGAGGAACAGAAGAAAGCAATATAATAGAGGGAGACATTATAAGTTCAAAGAGAAAACAGGCACTTGGGAAATGTCTACAAAGATGACACCAACTAACAATCTAAGCAACAGAGGAGAGACTTCCTTAAATGCCCTATCCTGATAATGAGATTGATGATTAATTCATATGCCATCTTATAGCCTTCATCCGTCATCTGGTTTAAGTAGAAGCAGACACCCACAGCTAAACCTTGAACTGAATTGAAATCCAGATGCAGAGAAGGAAGACTGATGATCAAAGGTGTCCATACCAGGCTGGTGAAACCCACAGAAACAACTGACCTGAACAAGGGAAGACTCTTGTTCCCCAGTTTGATAGCTGGGAAACCAGCATGAGTCTGATCCAGACCCCTGAATGTGGGTGTCAGTGAGGAGACCTTGGAAATCTATGGGGCCTCTTGTAGTTGATCAGTACTTATCAATACCATAGGAATGGACTTTGGGAGCTCATCCCACATGGAGGGGTTCTCCCTGAGCCTAGAAACAAGGGTGTTGGCCTAGGCCCTATTCCAAAGAATATGACAGATTTGAAGACCCCCCTGTGGAAGGCCTTACCCTCGCTGGGAAGAATAAAGGGTGTGGGGTGGGTCTGGAGTTAGTGGGGGGGCAGGTGAGGAGGGAAGGGAGAGGGGCCTGGGATTGACATGTTAAATAATTTTCTTTCTAATAAAAAGGGGGAAAATAAAATAAAATAAAATAAAATAAAATAAAATAATGACCCTGGACCATAGGTGTTGTTTCAAATACACAGTTATGAGTTTTAGGAACTATTATGGCTATTAGAGTATAAGGGTAAAATGTAAAATTCTTTGTTTAAGTAGACCAGAAATATTGGCAAACTTCCCCCTTGCTGGTCATTAGATTTGCTACATACCAACTTGTAGAAGTACAGATACATTAAACACAAGGAATTATCTAATGAGGTTTTTTAATGTTTGCTCAAGTATTTAAAATATATTTGTGTTATCTTAGGATGTTTCTTAAGATAACACCCTTTCTTAGTATATCCTATTATTTCCATAGCACATATATTGTCTGAAGGGGTCGATATAAATACGTCATATTGTTGTTTTTGGATTTTCCTTTTCCAACTTTGTTAATAACAATGCTCAGAGTGTTAGGAAGACTTAATGAATTTTAACTTTACATACTAAATGAATAACTATTTGCATAGCTCATTACATACAAAGACATATTATAGTTGGCACCAAAGAAACTTGAATTCCTTTATCCAACCTGTGTTCTCTGGCGACTTTCTATTACAAATTTAAATAGCTATAATATAGTTTACTGGTAGCTTGTTCAAATATGAATCTTAATATAGAAAATTGAGAAATGAAGGTTTGCCTTAATACAATTTGTATACATTGCTTACATATTGACTGACTCCTTGGGGCATTGAAATGCTAATTGTTTGACTACTGTGGTGATGTATTACTTATAATCTAATGAAGCCACTGAAGATCATAATGTAACTGGTCTTGACAGATAGTGGGGATCTGTCTGTAAGAAATGTGATGACAAAAAGAATACCTAGGTGTGTGTGGGGGAGGGCGGGGGTGGTGTTTGTGTGTGTGTGTGTTTGTGTGTATGTGTGTGTGTGTATGTATATTTGTGTGTGTGTACACACATACACAGCTGGTTGTTATGGCTACTTATGTGTGTGGAATTTGTGTGTAGGAGAATTTGAGCCTGAAATGATACCTAGGTGTGTGTGTGTGTGTGTGTGTGTGTGTGTGTGTGTGTGTGTGTGTGTGTGTGTCTGTGTGTGTCTGTGTGTGTGTGTGTGTGTTTATGTTGTTAGGTAGATAATGTGGATCGCAATTAATGGGTTTACAATGGAGTCAGAACTAGTTAGTAAAACAGATTGTTTATAAGGAAGTACTCACAGGACTGAGCCAGTTCAATACCACCAGGCAGGAGAGGAAAGAGAGAGGGGCACAGGCATGCGACTCTCATATTTAAAGCCTTGCTAACTCCCACTGACCACACCTAAGTGTGGCTGGTCAGTGTCACCTGTTTCAGCCCTCAAGTGGACATAGACATCATTTCCCCCTATAATTCACATTTTAGTGTAAAATAGGATTAAAACTTAACAATGTAAATTATCTATAACAATCATGAGTGAATTAAAACAAGTTATAATGATCTACTAATGTCACACCTTAACTGTATCTATTCCAACTACCATTGAAGTCATCAGAAAGAGATGCCCAAGCTTGAACACCTCCTTTCCTCCTTCCTGTCAGTTGAAAGAAGAAAGTTGGATCCAGTGTACTCGAGGAGATATGGCCCATTTTCTTTCAGGATCATCCAAGGATTGCTGACAGGAAGTTCTTCATTAGCTGTGTGGGACTCAAACATAAATGGTAGCAGAGAAATTTTTACTTATATAAGTTTGCAAATCAGAGAAAGCAACAATGGGAAAATAACAATTATGGAGGAATGTCTACTTTGAGAGAAAGAGCCAAGAAAAGACAAATGACAGTCCCCAAATTTTCTCCTATTCTGTATTACAACAATTGGCTTCTTGATATAATAAAGAAACTCTGAAGTTTATTTTAAAAATGTAGTTGGATTTAGAGGAGGAAATCCAAATCCAACTCTAAAACCAGGATTGGTTTAATTGAACAGGGATTAGGGAATAAAGAGAAATAGAGATCCCTGAGAGACAACTGTAAATTTAAGCATATGTCGCATCCCTCTTGTTTGATGGTTATGGCTATCATCTCTTCTTAAGGATCTACCCATGCAGTGTCCTTTGACTTCTGGAGATAAGTTTTCCTGGGAAGATAACAACAAAACACTTTACTTTCTTTAGAAGCTTCCTATATAGTTTGTGAGATGTACCCTGGTACCTGTCACTTCTGCTCATCTAGAGGCTATTCTTTTTAGACTCGATTCTTGATTAACTTTGATGGTATCCAAAGGTTTTCATCACTGGCATCAGCACTGAGTGTGCAGATCCTCTGGATAGGAATCTCTTCGGTGTGTGTTTCAAGATGTGGCCAAGCACCTACAAGAGAAGGAATATTATAGAGCAATGTAGAAGCTTGGTGTGAATTCCACTTTCCCCCAAAAGAAGACTTGTGTTCTTGGCAGGTTTACGTTTTGTGTAAGTTGTGGACTAAAGAGGCAGGTATAATGTCATTGCCTTCCAAAGTGACCTCCCCTAGTCCAACATCATTAGGGTCTCTTCAGGATATTTAATTTCAGGGAGTAATTTCTCATGGTTGCCCCGGTACTTTGCAAGAATCAGGCTCTAGGGTCAAGGCGGAAAAGTATCCTCCCAGCAACATGTCTAAACATAGGTAGTCTGCTTCTTGCCCCACATCTCACATCCTCTTGTCTAAATTAGTCAGGATACACACTTGGTGAAAATGAGCATCTATAAAAGATCCAGGCCAAAAGACCCTCCAAATATTAGGAGAGAAAAGTTTGCCAATAAGAGACCTGGAGTTGAACTATGAGATCCACGTGACCCGCCCATACCAAATTGGTCATCTTGACAGTGTCAATAGGCCAGTGGGTATGATTTAAATAGTGTGGCAACCAAACACATTATGTCCAAAAAAGCATCACAAGGAATCGCTGTTCTCTGTGAGGAGCATACCTGTGGACAGTTTTGGAATGTTGTTTATGAAGATACTGCTATATGTAGCTGGTACTGATTGCACATGCTCCTGCTCCATCCAGCAGACTAAAAGGGATGGAGGGGGTGGCTGGCAGTAGGAGGCCTCAACTGACTTCAGTTCACTTAGAAGAAAAGGATAAAGGCTGGAACATGACTTTCAGAGCAGGAACACACAAAGCTCCCGTCAGGCTCAAGGCCAATGTTAGTAAACAGAAATAAACATCACATCTGTTCATACTGAGATTTGCCTTCTTAATAACAAGCACCTGTGTCTAAAGCCAGTGATTTTCTTTTGCTGTCTTTCCTGGGTTAGACTAACCAGGTACAGTACCCAAGTTTCCCTTTCCCAGGGCCTGGCTTCACTAAACTCCATCAGGACAGGAACTAGCCTTAGTAATCAGCCAGTGATATAGATTTGGCTTAATTCAGCATGAACTCTCTATTATTCCCCCCTCTGCCTTTTCTCCTCCAGTATTCTACCACTATGTTTAAATCTTTACAAGTCTCACCTTCATGTTTAGTTGGATCTTATTAGTGAGATGTCACAAAAATACATAATTTAATTGCTGAATGTCCTAAAGTCCTCTTTGGTTTCATACATGCTTAGCACTGGGAAAAGTCCAAAATGTTCATTTCCTGAAGACACAAAGGTCAGAATTTTCTGTACTCTGAGTGGCTACATTACCTGCAGGCTCAGTTTTCATGGAATGCTACTTAATCTTCCTGATGAACGTGAAGCCTACCCAGTATCATGTGGCTGAGCAGCAATTGTGAGAATTTAAGCTGGGAAATAAGTCGGACTCAGTGCTAAGCCACCACCAATGGTAAATATTGGGGTTATGGACTCTCGTAAAGGATAACCCCATGTTCAACTGTGGAGACTAAAACCAGGGAGATAATACAGGGAAATGACGATCAAAGAGATAAAATGTCACGTTTACTGCTGGTGACATTAGCTTTGAGCCTGCAATACAAATACAATTTTTCCTCCAGTATAACCTTAGAGAAGAAAGCTGAAGGGAATCCATACATCCTTTAGAAAAACTTAGCCCTGTGGAATCTGATGGTGTGGGCAGTAGGAATGAGAGGGTGTGGCCACTTGGAATAGGAGGGTGTGATCAGTGGGAAATGGGAGTGCAGGGCCAGTGCTATGTGGGGGTGAATAATTCCTGAGCCTTGTTTGCAGATCAGTTAATTTACTTCTGTAGCAGAGATGTATTGCACTGGCTGTCTCTTTCCTGGGCCAAGACACAACGGAACGGTGAATTCTCTCTGCAGAATACTTGCTACAAGATCATCACTCCTCTAAAATTTCTATGCTTTTGATTATACTCCAGAGCCTTGGGTAGCTTTTGTATATGTCCGGTAGGAAGTTCATAGCTGCTGTTTGCCAGAGAATTTATTCATAAAATCTCACAATGCCATTCAGCTATTTATATACTCTAAACTCACTTAGAATTGATAGCCCTTAGGCAATCAGAAAATGCTCTGCCTGACAAGCTACTTCTATGAAAAACATGCCTGGTAGGCAACAAAGAGGATTGAATTTAATCCTTGTGCCAAAGAGAAAGGGCAGGGAGTTGGTACTCACTTACAGTACATCATATTATTAATTAGGAATAAATATAATGGATTTTTCTGTGTCTATGACCTTAAAGGAAAATAGTCTAATTTATAGGTTTTGATCATTATTTTTGTGGATATCTTTGTGGAAGTTTTGCTAGTTTGTGGTATTGTGTAGGTTTTAGCATTATTTATTTATTTATTTAGTTAGTTAGTTAATTAGTTCGGTTTTTATAGACAGGGTTTCCCGGTGGTTTTGGAGGCTGTCCTGGAAGTAGCTCTGAAAGACCAGGGACTGGTCTTGAACTCACAGAGATCCACCTGCCTCTACATCCTGAGTGCTGGGATTAAAGGCATGCAAAACCAATGCCCAACCTGATCATGTTTTAGCTTGCTAAAGGAGTTATTCATGGACAAATATTTATAGATTATTGATAGATGTTATGCTACTTGAGAAAATTAGAGTTTGTAGATTCCCCTCCAGTAATCATAACTTTAGTAGTACTGGGTAGTTAGGTAGGTTTCCAGTACCAAACATGATATTCCTCTTGTTGACTGGGTCTTGAATCAACTAAAGAGCTATGGTATCCCAAGTGCAATGTATACATCTAAAACACCCTGATACAAATAATACAGAGAGGACACTGGCGAAGATGGAGCATAACGATTTTAGGTATGTGAGGGAGGACCAGGGTCTTTGTCGTGATATTGTCTCTAGTAACATCAGCAGTCAGACCATAAAGTCTCACAAACATGACTACCAAAACATTTGCTGAACAAGGAAGACATCAATGACATACCAAGTTGAATGGGCAAAATCTCACAAGGTCTCAACCCTACATCAAGTACTTCAGGATCCTAAGGAAACCTGGGAGTAAGAGAGGTGGGATTATGAAAGGAAGAGCATACCACCTTATTGTCCAGTGTCAAGTGGTCATCCCTGATAAAGAATGAAGACAAATAACATTATAAAGATTGGGCAGGTTATGTATGCAAATATGTATACCTTTTTGGATATTTGTATGTGCATGCAATAGCAATTATTGAAAATAAAAAGACCATGAATTTGAAGAATAGAGAGAGAGAGATATTTGGGATGCCTCAAGGTGGGGAAAGGAAAGGGGAAATGTGTCAGTTCTATTATAATCTTAATTTTATTAAATCACAAAAGTATTTTGACTTGCTGGCTTTTTCTCATAGGATACAATTGACCATGTGTGTCTCTTTTTTGTCTGTAGTAGTGAGTATGGTGGATAAGTATGAGAGGAAAGAAGGTGAAGGTTTAATATGAGTTTTTTCCTTTCTCTCTCTCTCTCTCTTGTTTTTCTGTCATATTTTACTCTGAACATAATATGGAAAGCTGGAGAAGCCTACTGCTTAAGGGAACAGCTGCACTCTGAGACAGTACACTACTTCCGGGGAGTCATGACTGTCATGGAAAGTTGTGGCCATGAATCTTCAGAATCATCACATCTGATGAACTGCTTCCATATGTATTTCAAGGGCTCTTTCTCGCTCTAGTGACCTATGTTAACACCATAGTTCTCAAGATTTCTGTCTAGTTACTATATTAATTCAAAGGTCATTGACAACCACAAAGATTTTTAATGGCACATGACACACAGTTTATATTTTTATCTCAAACTTAAGCTGAGAAAACACTGTCATAAGAATGTAACACCATACTCTGCATGAATTCCTGGAACAATTACCTTGTCTCACCTCATGTAATGGTCACAAATTTCCACTAAACAGTTAAAAGGGAATGGTAGTGAGATAGCAAATAGTGACTTGTTTTAGTATGAAAATAACTTTGACATGAAAGGCACTTTGGATTGCCTTAGGGATCATTAGTGATCCCAGAGGAAACTTTGAGAAGTGATATCTGAACAAAGAAGATATGACAAGAATGCCCATAAAGCTGACAGTACAACAAGCTGGGAAATCCAATTGGGTTTGTGCACAGGATCATCAAAATAATCAACTCTGGAGTCACACATTTATAGGTTGTCAGTGCCATGGAGATCCGGCCTTCCTCTTGTGCTTTCAGTGGGAAGCTGGGGACCTAATTTCTATCTCCTTTCTGTAGAGTAGCCTTAGCCACCCCATCCCACTGTAGCGTGCCTCAGTGACCCAAACCACTATCTTTTTCTGGAGCATACTCTTAGTCGCCCCATCCCACTGTCTTCTTTCTGTGGTGTAGCCTCAGTCACCCCATCCCACTATGTCTACAGTGGCTACTTGCCTCACAGCAGCCCAGTGTAAGAGTTTCTTGACCTTGTAGCACACTGGATAGGAGCACTCCTGCCTTTGATGAACTAAGTGCCTAGACTCGGTTGTGTCCAGTACCATGCAGCTCCAGTGTTTGCCACCAGATAATTCATCCATACCAGAATGCCAATGGTGGGGTTTATTTTCTGGGACCATTCCAGGTATGAGATCAAGCAGCACCCTGGACTAGAAAAAGCAGGCATAGCAACACAGATGTTGTTATGAATTGTGATACTTATTCCCCACCTCCATGAATTTTGGAAGCCCTTCCTGGATTCTTTCCAAAGAATGAGCTCATATTTGTTCTTCTTCTAACTCACTTCTTCCTTGATTCACAAATTGGTGGCTTCAAACACTACAACATACATAAGGATCAGTAATTCATATTTTTTCAAGTAAAACTTCATTTGGATTTCTGAGTACTTAGTTCTCATTATCTTGGCTTATATCACCTAGAATAGTGATCATTTCTTCTCTGTTTTCAATAATGGCATATGTCTTTCTGGCAACAGGGGAGGTATAGTAATAGAACATGCACCTAAGTGCAAAATTTTGATATTTGATTTACCCTGGAGTCAGGCTTGTTTTGCTTGTAAACTGTGAGGTCAACTGTAGTCTCTAGGGTCAACTTACCAAACTTCAAAAGCAATTCATAAACCTCCTCTAACATTGAATTCATATAAGTAGCAAGACTATTCCCAATTTTCTGCATTATCAATATTCTGCAAGTTTACCTGTCCCACAGTTGTCTTTCAGTTGCAGTAACTGTGTTTGATGAGCAGGTATCGCATTTGGACGGTTGTGATGGAGCATTGGGAGGGCAGTGGTGGCCAAGTGTAGCTGGATGTGGGCAGGAGACGGGCACAAGCAGAGCACAGCATTCTGATAGGGAACTGGAGGTGAAGTCTATCTCAATACTAGCTGAAAAATATCTAAACACATTCTGAACCGAGTTAGAAGGGAGAGAAGGGACTGGTTGTTTTTAGCAGAAAAAGTTTTGGATAACTTGTAGGGCTGTAGCCGGCTTCTGTCTGGTGAATCGCTATGATGCAGCTCAGTCAAATGGAAACTGCATGTCTTTTGTGAGCATCAGCAGTGTGTTTGGGCTTCAGAGAAAAAGAAACTCTCTCATCGGGGGACAGAGCAGTATCCAGTTCCATGCAGCTGTGCACTAGGCAGTGTGTATGGTGGTTGTGAAGGCTAACACGGAAGGGGAGGAGCCTCAGGTTACTAAAAAATGGAGGAAACATGCAGAAGACACACGTGGCCCTGCTTGTCTCAGTCCAAAGTCATGAAACCCTTGGGGTAGAAACCGAGGTAGGGCCAAACAGTGAAAAGTGCCAAGCAGGTTCTTAGGGTGGGCTCTAAGGAGGTCCGGGGTGCAGGGCAGAGACCACACTTGGGCTGGGAGATTGATGAGAGGAATGAAATCCCTAGGCAGCCAGGGCACACAGGCGCTAGTCCTGCATGAAAGAACAGGCAGTCGTCCACTTGTGTCCTCTCAGCACAAATGGAGCCAGAGACACCATGTGGAAGTTAGTGCCATGGACGAAGAGGAAAGGTTACCTGGGCAATTGTGCAGCAGGGGAATAAATGCCACAGAAGGGCACGAACCACCCGTGGGTTCAGAATCAAAACTCCTTCCTACACCAGCTAATGTAGAATACAATTAACGCAGATCCCAATGGATCAGAACTAGTTTGTAAAACAGATGGTTTAATAGGATGTACTCGCATAGCAGAAGAATTCCTGTAAAATCAGGCAGGAGAGGGAACAGAGACAGCAGTGTGTCCCTCATATTTAAAGCCTTGGTACCTCACTCTGACCATATGAAAGTGGGTGTGTTCAGTGTCACCTGTGCCAGCCCCCCAGTGGGCATGAACAGCATCACCTGTGCCAGCCCTCAGGCAGATGTTGTCAGCATTTACCCCTACAAGACCAAATGCCACATTGTGGAGATTGTAGGCCATTTCTCCTACTGTGGAATCCATGTATCAAACTGAGACCATGAGGCTTGTGTTGCAAACTGTTAACCTGGTAAACCATCTTGCCAATTCCAAAATAAAATTTTTAATGCTGGCTATTTACTGAAAGCAAATGCTAACTCTTTAACTTGTATTGTTAAAATTGTTCTACCAAAAGATTGCACATTTGGTGCAGGGAAGACATCTCTTGGGTTAGACCGGTTGCTAGGCAGGCATGAGTAGAGTATGTGGATCCTTGGTACCCAGGCAAAAGCTGGCATGTCCACACACCCATACCTCATATACAAGCCCTGTAAGGATTGAGACAGGTGCGTCCCGGAGATGCCTGGTCACCAGTCTAACCCTAGGTAAATGAGAAACCCCAAAAAGATCGACTTGTGTGTGTGTGTGTGTGTGTGTGTGTGTGTGTGTGTGTGTGTGTGTGTGTGTATTTGTGTGTCTTGTTAGCTCCTGGGTGCAGCAGCTATTTGGATATTGCTGGATAGTCACCTCTGACTGGCCAAAGCCAGAAACACAACTGTGAGGTCCAACACCATGCAATCCATTGATTCTGGGCCCCTCCTTCCCCACCACCACCTTGCAGGGAACATTGTGGAGCGGGCAGGGCTTTGAGTCCATGGAAGGCTTTGTTCTTACACCCAAAGATGTACCTACAGGGAAGCTGAACACAATGAGGTGAGTGTCCCTCCAACATGGCACCTTTTTTGGCAGGGGTGGTTCTCATATCCCTAACCCCAGGCTTCCAGCTTCCTCCTTGTCACTTTGAGACTAAAATTATGGGTATCTGGAGTTGAGAGCTATAAATAGGTATTGCGATATATATATATATATATATATATATATATATATATATATATATATGGAAGAGAGTAAAACTTCGGCTCTGAGAGGCAATATACAACACCATGGGTGAGATGCAAGTACCTTTTCTGGCACTGCACCTGGATTTTCATGTTTGTAAAGACATTTATTAATTCCGGAACACCAATTTCCCACCCATGGTCCTTAGAATTGAGCCAGAGTATGACAGGATAGTAAGTTGTAACTTACTCATAGCTGAAAACATTGTTCTGGATTTAGGGCTGTTGCTGAGAATGTGCATGAGGCCAATACCAATGCTTGAGGTGACCCCTTGGAGCTCCAGCAGCCATCATAGATATAGAAGCTTCGCTGAGCAGTTTTTATTTTCTTTGGCCATTTTGGGGAAGTATTAGGTTTCTGTAACCCCTTCTTTATGAGTTATGTGTTTTAATTTCAAAGTGAGCCGGTATTTTCACATACATTACTTTAATTGCCATGTAAGAAGTCCTGCACAGGGATGGGCTGGTCTTGCAAGAAAGTTCAGATGTTACTAGATACTACAAGTTTCTATCTATGTTGCATTTGGTGTAAGGTTAACACTTCTTATGTGATGCTTCCTCATTTACAGTTTTGACTTAATATGTTCTAAAACTTGGAAGAAAAAGCAATGAATTCACTTTGTTATTTTGTGTAGTTAACGGCCCTAGGCTTTGGTGGCTATACCCCTTGCCTATCAGGTAGCAGGGTCAGAACAGTGGATCAGGTCTTCGAGCCCAGTATGTCGTTTGTCAGCCTACATTGGCTAATGTGTTTTCATTAATACAACCAACAAAGTTCTGGACTCTGGCCCCCAGGAGTCTGCCTTAGCTTTGACTTCCCAGAGATAGGGCAACTGGCCATGGACATGCCTGCCAGTGGCCGAAAATGCCTGGCAGAACCACAGCGTTACCTGTTTAGAGGTCCCAATTGGAGGATGCAAGAGTGTTCTTGTCCATAAGAGGAGACTGTGGTGGTGTGGAGGAAGTTCTCTGGGACTGTCCAGCTCTCTGGCTGCCTTACTAGAGGAGGGATGCTATGAGATCAAAGGATAATCAATCAAATGTGATAACCTCTATGAGAAGGAAAGTAGGCAAAACCCCTGGTTTCAACAGTGTACACTGATAGTGCGTGACTTTAACTCCATCTCATGGGAAGCAGGAGCAGATGGTCTATGAGTTCTAGACTAGCTTTGTCTACATAACAAATTTCAGGACTCTGTGTAGAGGAAGCTGTATGTCTGGGTGTCTGTGGTCTCTACAGGAACCTAAGAAGGGGCACCAGACAGGTTCATGCCAAGGACTCAGAGACATGACATTTGATGAGTGACCGGGCAGAAGGAGTTAGGTGAAGGGCCTATGTCTATGCCTCAAATCCCCCATGTCTTATTGAAGTTACCCTTATTTTGCTTGGTAGTCTCCTCTGATCCAGAGGAGTCTCTTTCCACAACTGCCTTGCCTTTTGGATAGTAGTTGGTTTCTTTGTTACTCTGGGTAGTATCAGGGAAAGGCTGCCTCCCAGTCTGACACTTCTGATGACCAGCACAGGCATGTTGCTGGCCATCATTAGATGGTGATGGGAGATCATTAGGTTGGGTGCAATTCACCCTCAGTGAGGAAAATAACTTCTCCATCACTCTGAAGAAAAGGCAAGCTATGAGCTGAGGGGATGTGGCATCTTCCTGATACCCGGGACTGCCAGCCTTGATTGCCTTCTGTGTGTAGCTTCATGCAAGTGTCCCCAATTTCTGGGGATCTTAGCATTTAGTCTGTCACCACTGTGACCACAACTCCTTTCTGTGAGTCTCGAGAGAGAGAACACTGGGCCAAGCCATCATCAGGTTGAAATGTGGAATTGGGGGTTCTTAGTAGAGGAAACACTATGTGTACAACCATGTACTTAGGGTTGAAGGGCTGGGAGAAGAAGGGGATATGTGTATCTGACATCAAGACTTTCTCTCCTTGTGTTCCCATTTTTGTGGCTGTCCCATGTGTTCCATTTTTGCAGGTCCAATGGCATGAGCACAACACTTTATTTTTTCTTATATTCATGAACATCAATACAATATATATTACCCCAATAAGTATTGTGATAACTCTGTTTCTGTGTAATTCCAACCCTAAGTGATCTTCTACATATTCTATGGCATGTATGTATATAAACACATATGTAAGAATGTATGTATGCATGCATATGTGATATAGTCCCTAATTTTTAACAGGGCATATATTTGAGAAGGCATCATTAAATGTGACAAATTAATTGAAATGTATGAGAAATTAGATGGTATGGGGGAAACCAAATGCAGCAACAATGATGAGCATTGTACTTTACAAAATTACTCTCATTTTGGAGACAGGGGTGCCTCAGTAAATTTGTGTGTGGTAAAAAGTTATCATTTTAGTTATTCACAAGCAGGTTTTGTTACCCAGTTCACATGAAATTATTTGAGAATTTATCTTAGTTCAAGTTGTCTGCTAACATTTTATTGATGTTTCCTCTTGAGGTCAGTAAGGAATATGAGACTATGACTGTTGACATACTAGGAAGATTCTTCAACAACTTTGGGTATATTTTTACAAAGAAAAATGAAGCAGCAAATCCTGGTGTGTGTGTGTGTGTGTGTGTGTGTGTGTGTGTGTGTGTGTGTGTGTGTGTGTGTGAGAGAGAGAGAGAGAGAGAGAGAGAGAGAGAGAGAGAGAGAGAGAGAGACAGAGACAGAGAGAGACAGAGAGAGAGACAGAGACAGAGATTGTCAGAAAAGATGGTGACTGAAGTCTAGTGAACTCTCATATTAGTTACTCCTCTGTTACTGGGATAAAACACCATGACTAAAGCAACTCATAAAAAGAAAGATTTTATCTTATACTTTCAGAGGCTTAGAGTCTGATATGTCAGCAAGCAGACATGGCAGCTGGAACAGGCTGCTGAAATATCACATCTTTGACCACAAGCATGAAGTACAGAAAACAAACTGTCACAAAAATATTCTTCCAATTTTGGGTGGGACAAGTAACCATGAACAAAATCCTTTGAAAATATAATCTTTGGATTCAAGCACTTCAATTTAAATTTGTGTCTGTCTGATTCTTTATCACAGTGACAGAGAAAAAACAAATCCAATAGGTAACCATATCTATCTATCTATCTATCTATCTATCTATCATATATATTCTGTCTATCCACCACTCTATCTCACATATGTATTCTGAGGATTCGCGTCAAGATTACATATATACTAAAGGATATATCCTACCACTGAGGCAAACTTCCATTTTCCTTTATTGCTATTATTTATAAAATTATACATATTTCCTATACTGTTGGTCTGAATGTTCTGAAGGAAAAGTTTTAACTCTAAATACTAACATACAGAGACAAGTATATGTTGTAAGAAGTAGTTGTGCACCAACATGGCTTGTCTTTGTCAACTTCATTCACTAACAAATACCAGTTACAAGAATAATAAATGACCAGAGGAAAAATGCATCATATACACTGGCTGGAAATACTGTGTTGCTTTGGCAGTATAGAGAGTGGTATGATTAAATTTCCAATATCATGCAAGCAATATCTGAAGGTTAATATTCAAGTTACATAAACTGAGAATTTCTGTGCACCAACTAATGATATACACTCTTGTAATTTTACTGAAATTTTTCAATTATTAAAGAGATATATAGGTTTATGGAAGATTATCCCAGTAACTCCAAACTCTCAAGAACATGAAGTACTATGGTTAGGATTTTGAGAATGGTTGAAGATAAAAAGAGTCAAAAATCAATATGACCTGCATACCTAGATGTTTTCTCACTAAAAAGGTATCATTTCATTAGCAGGCTAAATAAAGGCTGATGGATTTGTTACTACTTATTCCTGAGAGCTTTTAGTATTTGTTCTTTGATTTAGCTATTTAGTTTGTTATTATATTATGTATGCAGTG
Source organism: Cricetulus griseus (assembly GCF_003668045.3). Lineage (NCBI taxonomy): Eukaryota > Metazoa > Chordata > Mammalia > Rodentia > Cricetidae > Cricetulus > Cricetulus griseus. Next base: position 178,765,117 of record NW_023276806.1, on the reverse strand, counting down.
TTCAGGTATGCCTGCAGTGCAGCCCCCAAAGAGGGCACTAGATCTCATCATAGATGGTTGGGAGCCACCATGTGGTTGCAGGGTATTGAGCTCATGACTTCTGGAAAAGCTGACGATGTTCTTAACATCTGAGCCATCTCTCCAGCCTTGGCTATTATTTTATAAAAATTAATTAATGAGCATGAATGTTGATTTTCTAGGTCATATGTAAGAATGCAAATAAACAAACAACTACACAAATGAATCACCCAATAAATAAAATAAAACAAGACCTGAATGAGCAGCTGTTGCTGGCCCCTTCGCCCAAGACTGACTTTGAATTTCACTTGCAACGCCTCTTCACATACCACCCATTACTTCCCTATTGTCTGGAGTATTAGTTTAAGATGTGTTATATTCGATGGGTGTTGGTGGTTCATGCCTTTAATCGAAGCACTCGGGAGGCAGAGGCAGGCAGATCTCTGTGAGTTCAAGGCCAGCATGGTCTGCAGAGCATTCGCCAGGACAGGATCAAAAGCTACACAGAGAAACCCTGTCTTGAAAAACAAAAAAAAATGTGTTATGTTCATTTATGCTGTGGAATATTTGTTTAATGATGCAAAGATGTGTCTGTAGTGGCATCTTAGTTTGCCAGTGAACTTGCACTAGTGACCACATTCAGTTTCAAATGAGCAGAGGTGACCCCTTATGAGGAATAGGAGGAGATGGCTCGATATCTTGTGTCGTGGTGACAGCATTGCAAAAGGAGACACTGCATTTCTAGAGCAGAATGACCACAGCGCTTATTCTTATTATTTGCATAAGTACTTCCCTAAAAATACCTGTTTGTCATTAATCTTGGGTCTTTTGGACTCACTTAAACCAGACCTTCATGTGTTGTATTCTTTTTTTTTTTGCATTTCAATAACATTATTGAAAGGTGTATTCCTTAGTTTAAAACATAATGTAGTTGGTTAGCTTACTTCTGTCCACTCACAATCAACATTGTTTTCAAATTGAAGCATATCAGCCTTTAGGAAGAACTGAAAAGTTTCATGGATATCATTTGCAATAGTTAATGATAATAATCTGGTTCTTTGGTTTATTTTTCAGTGGTCATTATCCATTACATGTCAAAATGGTTACAGCCACTCTGGGTGGACTCAGGCTGCACACTGCACTGAGGAGCAGCTGCAGTTTAACAGTATAGATCTTACATTCAAGACCAGCATTGAGAATCTGAACACACCTTGGTGGTCTTACGGACTGCCTTCTTACTTCCCTTAAGACACAGTAGACATTTTGCAAATTATTTTCTATCTCTTAAAAAATGCATTAGAAGTAGTGGCAGTTTTATAAAAACTGTAGTAAAAAAAAAACTTCTGGTGTGCTTTATGAAGCCTGAGTTAAGTTTAATGCAATAAATAAATTTTCAGGGTGATAATTCATCCAGTTATTAATATGTTTTCTCCAATGGGATTAGATTGTAGCAGCGATTCTGTAGAATTTTTCTTTTATTATAGATAAAATACCACCTATTCTCTAGAAGAAATATTAAAGGTAACAAAGTTTCAAAACTTGTGAGATCTGCTTTATTAAAAACACCCACAAGTTTAAGTGAAATTGCTCATATACCAATAATTGCTAAATTAGCAATTACTTGGTTATGGGTGTCAAGAAACCATTTACTGCTTTAACTACTCCTTATGATACCTTAAAAGTGCATTTGTGAAATGTTGGTTTTGATGTAAACCTCGTAATTTAAATTTTGAGATTTAAATTAAGTAGTTTATCATTTTCTATGCCACCTAAGTATATATTGATCCAATCTAGGAAGTTAGATCAGTGTTAAAATGAAGGTTCACAAGTTTTATTTCACATCTATCATATTTATGTCTTTAGCTTTGAGTTAAATGTTTCATGGGTGTATTCAAATCTAAGCCTATCTCTACCAAGCCTGGGATCAGGAGTTTTCCCAACACTGAGACCATCTGCTAATGTGGTGATGTGCTGAGGTTTCATAGCTTAAATCCTGTACCATGGGAAACTCATGGTCAGAGTGGCAGAGAAAGACTTCAGGAACAGGTTTTGTTGCTCTTGCAATCCTGCTGCCTAGGCAAACAACACAGACCCCGTTAACAGAAATCTGCCTACATACTGCAAGCTGCTAAAGGTGAACGGAAGATGTCTAAGGTGCACAATCATATATTTATTGTGGGGATGGGGAGGGTGTGAGGCACATGCATGCCAGAGAACTTGTAGGAGTTTGTTCTCTTCTTCCATCCTGTGGGTCCTAGGGAATGAATTCAGGTTGTTAGACTTGGGGGCAAGTACCCTACCTGCTCAACCATCTTCCCAGAAACATTTACTTTTTGGGGTGGTGGCAGTTATTCTTATTTTATTTTGGTATTTCTGAGGCAGGGTTTCCCTATTTCATAGGTCTCTGGCTGTCCTGGAACTCACTGTGTAGACTAGGCTGGCCTTGAACTCCCAGAGGTCCACCTTCACCACAGCGCTTGGCAACATTTCATTTTAATCATAGAAAAGATAAATCCTCGCTATGATGAAGAAATTTAGGTGGCAAAATGCATATGTATCAGGGACCAAGTTTATATTTTTTAAGCATATAATTACTATGTAATATATCAACTGCTTAGAGATAAAATACTAAATATAGAATTGAGACACCCCAGCAATTTCTAGAAACCTAATGTGGAGACTGCCTGCCATATATATATTACTTTGTTTATTTGTTGTTATTGTTTGTTTTTATGAGTTTATTTTTTACATTCCTCCTATAATATTTTGTAAGTACATCACCCATGTGCATACTATGTTTTTGTAATCAACAAGTAGATTCAAATTTGTTCAGATATGGATCAAATTTTTGTTTCCTCCTTCTGCTTGGGTTTATGTAACTTTAAATAAGCTACAGTGATGTGACATGTAATTTAAAGAAATACTATTTTATTAACTACTTTTTTGTTTTTTGTTTTTTGTTTTTTTGAGACAGGGTTTCTCTGTGGCTTTTTGTTTGGTTGGTTTTTTTGGTTTTGTTTTTTTTGTTTTTTTTTTGACAGGGCTTCGCTGTGTAACAGCCCTAGCTGTCCTGGAACTATCTCTGTAGATCAGGTTGGCCTTGACCTCAGAGATATGTAGGCCTCTGCCTCCTGAGTGCTGGGATCAAAGTGCACCATCACTGCCCAGCCTCATTAACTACTTTTAAATTTTCAGTTTGGAGGATTATCTTTCCTAAGCTAATAATTTGACTAAGAAAGTGTTAACATGTATTTAGAGGTTTGCTAAGTTCTTTCTCTGGAGATTACTGTCCGTTGTCCATAGGAAATGGCTTCCAATATTCACTAACTAGGTCAACAAGGTCAGTTTTCCCTTTACTATTTGAATCCCATACTGTTTATAATGAAGATGGTATTTCAATTCTTCAGTTGTAAAAGAAAATTACCACACTGGAAAATTTTCTGTACACAGAGAGTAACAACCAGATTACCAACTAAGAAACCATTTCAGGAATTGTTGGGAGGTGAGTTATTCTGTAATAGCTATGCTTCAGTTGCCAAGCGGTGCGTCCAGACACAATCCATTTCAACTTCTGAACATTTGGTTTGGAACACTTGTTTGATGAATATCAGTTAAACACTTGGATACAAGCTCTTGCCAGAAGGTCAAATCTCTGCTATTTATCTTGGAATGTTTCTGAATACATTCTATTCCTTTCGTTAGCTCCACATACTTTAGTGCTTGGATCTCCAAAACAATGACAGACAATGCCAACACAGAAGGCTTTGCCTTAGAAAATATGATCCGGCAGTGGCATGCCTTAAATTAGGCTTCTAGTCTTTCAAAATTAAGATCATTTCTCTTTTCAAAAGGCAAACTCTTTTGAATGAGTGAGTAATACAGTTGCAGAAATTGAAAGGCAGTAGTAGCTTTGACTTTTCAACACACTTTCTCCAACACAATCTTTTCCATTCTCATCAAGTCTGAAACTGTAATCCTACACTGGATTATTCTGATCAAATCAGTTGCCAGTGGGACAATCCTTTCCTCTTCTATCGATTTTTCAGCCAAATAAAAGCAGCTCAGTCCAACACACCCAGGGTGCTTCACCTTCATTTTAGACAAGAATCTGTCCAGTAAATTCACACCTAAGGAAAACATCTCTGTGTGGAAGCCAAAGAACTGAGTTAGACTGAGTAGATCTTTTACTTCAAAGTCCCTGAGTCTTGCAGTCATCCTGAGGCCATTATCATATGCAGAGTCAATTAGTTTCAAGCCACAGACCTTTGGCTGACAACCAGACTCCTGTTCCAACAGGGTGTTTAGCTGGTGCAGCAGTTTCTGAGAGTCAGTTGTCAGTACCTCTATCATCTTGACAGCCACAGTTCTTCCTGCGGTGGTCACCACCCTCCCCGGGCATGCTCTCAGCTCGCCCTACTTCCCGGATCCGAGAGGCCACAAGGGGAATGGACTCGTGGGCTGGCAAGCAGCAGAGGCCCAGGGAGGGGCTAAAAATCCCAGTGTGATATTGACTGAGTACAGTTCATTTGATATAATTTCCACCACAGATTTAAATGTTTAGAGGTCAAGGGCATCTCTCATCAACATGGTACAGTTATTACAAAAGAATCAGTGAGGGCTTCTAGATTGTATTAAAAATTAGGAACTTATTGAATAAAAATTGCAATTATGAAGATAAATTAAAACATATATGAAGGAAATAAAATATTTGCATTGCGAGTATTTTGAGAGTGGCTAACTGTAAAGTACAATATTCACATAACAGCATTAGGAATTAGAGGCTGATAAAGACTGATGTCTTCCTTTTATGAATACAACTTGGGCTCTTTGAATAAATATGAGAACAGTTGATCATTCTGTGTGATGTGCAACTTTTAAATGACACTTGATTCTTGGTGGTATTTTTCCAGTGTTAGCTATCACAGATTTTCTTTGCAACTCTTCTAATACAAATATGTTCAATCTTTCTATTACCCATAATAAGATGCTGAAAATCTGGCAGAACACCAGTGATTGGAAGATTCTAGCACCAATGGAGCTTGACACCAACTAGAACCTTTTCTGTCAGGCATACATTTAAAAGGAATATAATAATCTCTGCTGGCTACCAACACCGGAATACTCCGACAGAGCAGTAGAATTAGAACATGGAGCCCCCTTTTATCTAGATGCCTGGTTATCTCAGGTGGATCAAGGGAGCTACTGAAGTATCATGAAAAGTTAACGATATTCTGACAGAAAGGGAGTTTTTCTTTTGTAATCAGACATAGATATAACTCATTATTTCAGGGAATAGTCATGAGCCTACAGGTTTCTAGCCAGTGTATTTGAAGAAATATTTCATTAATAATATTATTGTAGTCTGATGAGTTTACAAAAAATGTCCCTGGACAATATGTGTTGTTTCAAATATACAAGTATGAATTTTTAGGAACTATTATGGCTATTAGAGTATAAGAGTAAAAATGTAAAATTCATTGTTGAATTAAACCAGAAATATTGGCAAAATATCCCTTTGCTGGTCATGAGATTTGCTACAAATCAACATGTAGATGTTTACACACATTTACCACTTAAGATTAACTAGTGAGGTTTTATTGTTTCTTCAAATATTTAAAATCTGTTTGTATTATCTTAGGATGTTTCCTAAGATAACATCCCATCTTTGGATATCCTATTATTTCCTTGGTCCCGATATTGTCTGAAGGAGTTGATTTTAATGCCGTCTTATTGTTGTACATTTTTGTATTTTCTCTTTCCACCCTCGTTAATAACAATGCGCTGAGTTTGAGAAAGAATTAATGATTTTTAACTTAACATAATAAATGAATAATTATTTACATAGCTCAATACATATAAAGACAGACATATTACACTTGGCAAAAAAGAAACTTGAATTCCTGTATCCTACCTGTGTTCTTTGAAGACTTTCCATTAAAAATTAAAATCGTGATAATATGTTTTACTGGTAGCTTGTTCAAGTGTGAATCTTAATATAGAGAGTTGAGAAATGAACATTTCCCTTAATACAATTTGTATATATTGCTTTCATATTGATTGACTCAGAGGGTCATTGAGATGCTAATGTTTTAACTATTGTGATGACATATGCTTATCATCTAATAAACCCAATGGAGATCATAATCAAAAGACAGCCATACTAGTTAGCCATCAAAGCTGGACATTGTTGGCACAGTCTTTTAATCCCAATACACAGGATGGATAGGCAGATGGATCTCTGTGATTTCAAGAGCATCCAGAGCTAGATGAGAGCGAATCAATCTAAAAGAGAAACAGAGTTCATGCATTTAATCCCAATAATAGAAAGAATATAAGGCTCTCAGTGCTGTCTCATGAGTAGTCTATGATTTGATGAGGAGCAATGTAGTCTGTAGATGCAATCTGAGGTTTAGTAGAACTTGCCTTCAATCTGATAATTGTCACAGGTGAGAACACTCTTGGCTGACTTGCTTCTCTGAAGTTCAGCATGAATCCCAATGTCTTTTTCCAGGTTATAACTTTTGGTGCTACAGAGTATTGCTAGATTCTTAAAACAAAGAATTCCTTTTCTTAAAAAAGATTTTACACATATATTTCAATTAATGTATATAAATATATATGTACTTAATGTATATATGTATATATATGGGTTATGTAATGTCTCTCTCTCTCTCTCTCTCTCTCTCATCTCTCTCTCTCTCTCTCTCTGTGTGTGTGTGTGTGTGTGTGTGTGTGTATGTGTGTATGGTAATGTGCTCAAAGACCCTAGAAGAAGCTATCAGTTCTCCTGGAGCTGGGATTACATGAGGCTGTTTATTGCTTGTCCTGGGTGGTGGTAAATGAATAACAGACATCTACAAGAACAAGAAGTACTCTTTTATTTTTAAACTTTACTATATGTTTCTATATTTAATTACCAACCTCTGTTCCCCCTCCCTCCCTTTCTCCCAATCCCTTACTTCCTACCATCTCACCCCAAAACCTTCCATTCCTAAGAGGGGTAAAGCCTCCCTTGGTGAATCAACAAAGTCCAGTATATAACAGAGTTTAATTCCAGTAAGTAATGGAAGCAGATGTAGTGACCCACAGCCAAGCACCAGTTTTATCTGTGTGAGTTCATTTGAAGAGAGGAAAGACCCAGGGAATAGGGGTTCATGGGCTCTGGACACTACCTGAAGAACCTATATGGGACCTAATTAAGCCCTTTGAATGTGGGTGACAGGTATGTGGCTTAATCTGTCAGGAGCCTCTTGGCACTGTGCAAACAAGCAATCTTAACTGCTTGCCCTACCCTCCACTCCCAGTGTTTTGTAATTTTTCTCAAGCAAAGTGTTTTTGCCTTGATGGATTTGGTCATAAATTCAACAGTTGTATGCAATAATAGAAGGAATTCTTGTTTCATATGGTGGAAAATAAATGTACAAACACAGGTGCTGACATGTTTTCTCAGGGAAGACATCATAATATGTATCAGAAACCTGTAGGATGTCATATGATGTTTGGAGTTGTTTCGATGAGAGTAGTCAGATTCCTCAAATCCAAATGCTTGAGATACTTTCTGTGTGTGATTAACTTCCTTAATTAATATCCCACATGGAATTTTATTGTTCTGGATCTTGGTTTGTTATCTCCATGATGTCTATCCATTTTTAAAACTTCTATTCTTCCATTCAGATTTACATCACATACTATAGCAGGCACAAAAAATGAGCATTCCAAATTGAAGTATGTGTTTGTGTTTGTGTGTGTATTAGTGTGTATGTGTGTTTGCTCATGTATGTGTCTAAAATAGGGCTTTGGTTTGTATTTGGTATACCTCACTGAACCTAACACCTAGAGTTGTTTGTGGGGTTTATTTTACATTGGAGATGCATCTAACTCACAAGACTTGACAACCAGAAGTGTGTATGGGGCATTAAATGCATGGAGCATAACTTCCTGGAATTGATAGAAAGGTAAAAGTTCATTGAATATGTGCATGAGTCTGTTGGAGTATGTTTGCCAGAGTTTGTTTCTGGGTGTATGGCTATGTACCTGACATTTATGATAAGGCAGTGTGTGCATATTGGTAAACTAGTTGTGTATAGGAATTTTGGGTATGTGGGAAGCAGTATCAAGCAGAACCTGACACCTAGCCCTGAGTAGACAGCTTTGACTATAATGGAGTATTAACAATGGACCTGACACAGAATCACAGAGTGCTCTCTCTCTCTCTCTCTCTCTCTCTCTCTCTCTCTCTCTCTCTCTCTCTCTCTCTGACTTCTGTCTCTATCTCTGAATCTCTCCCCTCTCTTTCTTTTCCTCTTTATGCATGTGTATGTACATGCTTTGCTGTAGGGAGATGGACAACTAGTTGTAGAAGCACATAGATGGTTGTGTGTAAACAGGGTTTGATTGTATGGTTGATGAGTATGTGAATGGTTTCATCCATGCATGGGTTCCTAAGTGTGTTTGAGTGTATGGCTATGTACCTGGCATTTGGCTATAGGGAGGAGTATATAGGAACAATAGTAAACTAGCTGTAGGTCCTATACATCTCCTGTTCTTAGCTCTCATTATTTAGATGAGAGTATAAAACATGGAGGAACAGATAGGGGAGGAGCTTCCTAACATGAATGTTTATCTTGATCTATATGTGTAGGTGTTACTTTTGCTGTTGGGGACGTGGTACTAAGCTGGAGCTGAAACCTATCTCTGTATGTATTTGTGAGGTTTTGCATGTGTAGGAGGAAATATGTGGTAGATTCTCACAAAGCCATGCTTTTTGTATGAGGCTTTAGTTACAGAAGTGGTGACACCTAATCGGACCTGCAACTAGATTCCTATGTGTGATATTGCTTTATAGAGCAGGATACCCAGTAAAAATTCAAGTCAAGTAGTGTGTTGCTGGTCGTACTTGTGGGTGAGTTTGAACTTGGCAGACCATGTGAGTATCCATGTTTGGGGGAGTTTTCCCTGCACAGAGGAATTAACATGAAGAACCAGATCTGTGACTGTAGGGGTCTAGACTTACCTATGTTTATATAGTGAGAACTTTGTCACTAGGGTGGGGGTATCTAGCAGTACTGATCAAGTACCCATATTTGTGCATTGAACAATTTGATTAGATCAGAAGTTACCTATAATGACCTGACACTTAGTTCTACATATGTGATCTCTTTAGAAGAGAACAGAACCTGAAACACAGGTGTGAGTTTGGAGCTTCAGTTTTATGGGAGGCGATACAGAATACATCACTACACTTATCCCTTTGTGTATATGCATGCAGGGGAAAGAATGTAGTATGTATGTATGTATGTATGTATGTATGTATGTATGTATGTATGCAATGTATGTATGTATACCTAGTGTTCTGCTGTTGATGAAGGAGTAACTTGCAGGATCTGACACCTTGCTATGCACATACATGGCTTTTTGTTTGTGTGTGAGTGAACATGTGTATATGTGGGGATTGTGCTATAGTGAAGTTTGTCACATGAGCTGGGGCACAGTATTACCTAACATACATACACACAACAACAAACACACATGCACACAAAGCACACACACATAAGCACATACAAATGCACACACACACACACACACACACACACACACACACACACACACACAGAAGGAGGGATGTTTTAGGTTACATTATGTGTCCCTTCCCTTACTGGTAAATCCCCTTGTCAAACCTATGTTTCATGTACTGAAAGGCCTCTCTTAAGCAGATCACACAGTATACCTAGTAGAACTTGACACCTATCGGTGTTTTTGAGTGTGTGTGTGTGTGTGTGTGTGTGTGTGTGTGTGTGTGTGTGTGTTGGTGTGTGTATGTGTGTGTGTGCATATATATATGTAGTATTGACACTTACTTATGTTTGGGGATTTTTCTGTAGGAGATGGGGGTACCTAGGTCTTTGTGTTTGTGGTGTGTGTGTGTGTGTGTGTGTGTGTGTGTGTGTGTGTGTTTATTTATATAGCTGGTTTTGACACTAACATATGTATGGGGATTTGTCTGTAGGAGAAAGGGTGCCTAAAATGGTTCCAGGATGTGGTGTGGGGTGGGTGGTTATGGGTGTACAGTTACCAAGCTGGTTATGTGTGTAGGATATGTCTGTATGACAGAAGGTTCCTAAAAGTATACTTAGTCATGTATGTGTGTATGTATATATACTTATATAACTTGTCTTGACAGCAGGTGGGTATTTGTCTGTATTAGAGAGGGTACCTAAAAGGATACCTAGAAGTGTGTGTGTGTGTGTGTGTGTGTGTGTGTGTGTGTGTGTGTGTTTGTGTGTGTGTTTGTGTGTCTGTTGGTGTATACTTTTATAGCTGGTGTTGACAGTTATGTGTGTGTGATTTGTGTGTAGGAAAGGGGGTGCCTAAAAGATTCCTAGGTGTGTGTGTGTGTGTGTGTGTGTGTGTGTGTGTGTGTGTGTTTATACAGATGGTCTTTTTTCTAGTTATGTGTGTGGGATTTGTATGTAGGAGAGTGGGTGCCTAAAAATTCTTAGAAATATGTGTGTGTTTGTGTGTGTGTGAGGGAGAGAGGAACAAGAGAGAGAAAGAAAGAAAGAGAGAAAATGTATATACTTATATAGCTGGTCTTGATAGCCAGTTATTACTGTGGGACTTATTATTTAAAGAGGATGCCTAAAAGGATAAATGGATTTGCTTGTGTGTGTGTGTGTGTGTGTGTGTGTGTGTGTGTGTGTGTGTGTGTGTTTGTGTGTGTGTTTGTGTGTCTGTTGGTGTATACTTTTATAGCTGGTGTTGACAGTTATGTGTGTGTGATTTGTGTGTAGGAAAGGGGGTGCCTAAAAGATTCCTAGGTGTGTGTGTGTGTGTGTGTGTGTGTGTGTGTGTGTGTTTATACAGATGGTCTTTTTTCTAGTTATGTGTGTGGGATTTGTATGTAGGAGAGTGGGTGCCTAAAAATTCTTAGAAATATGTGTGTGTTTGTGTGTGTGTGAGGGAGAGAGGAACAAGAGAGAGAAAGAAAGAAAGAGAGAAAATGTATATACTTATATAGCTGGTCTTGATAGCCAGTTATTACTGTGGGACTTATTATTTAAAGAGGATGCCTAAAAGGATAAATGGATTTGCTTGTGTGTGTGTGTGTGTGTGTGTGTGTGTGTGTGTGTGTGTGTGTGTGTGTATTCCTACATAGCTGGTCTTGACACCTACTTATGTGCCGGGTATTTGTATGTAGGAGACAGGTAGGCTAAGAGGATGTCAGGATGTGTTTTGTGTGTGCATTTGTTTGTGTGTGTCTATCTGTGTGTTTGTGTCTGTGTGTGTGTATGTGAGTGCAGGTGTGTGTGTATACTCATATAACTGGTCATGACAGATAGTGGGGATCTGTCTATAGGAAACGTGATGCCAAGATGATACCTAGATGTGTGTTGTGTCTGTGTGTGTGTGTGCATGTGTGTGTGTGTGTGTGTGTGTGTGTGTGTGTGTATGTGTATTAGAGAGAGAGAGAGAGAGAGAGAGAGAGAGAGAGAGAGAGGGAGGGAGGGAGGGAGGGAGAGTGTGTGTGTGTGCACTTACACAGCTGGTCTTTATGGCTATTTGTGTTTGGGATATTTGCATGTAGAAGAAGGAGACCCTAAAATGATACATAGATTTATTTGTGTGTGGTGTGTGTGTGTGTGCGTTTATGTTGTTAGGCAGGTAAACTGGATCAGAAATTGATGGGGATCGCAATGGAGTCAGAACTAGTTTGAAAACAAGATTGTTTTGAAAGACCCCCGAAGAGGCAGTTTCATAGAGGGAGACCCACACACCCAGGAATCAGCGAGGCCACGAACTGGATGCAAAAAACAAGAGGCTTTATTGGAGACGCGGGTACCCGGGGCGACTTAGCTTCAGTGTGGCTAAGCGCCTTGAGCCAAGGGAAAGGGGTCCTTATATAGGGAAAAAGGCGCAAGCTAGGAGCAGGGATTCGATTGGATAATTCTAATGAGGCATTATACAGAGCTATTCCCATTGGTCAATGTATATGAGGCGCTATACAGGGTTATTCAAATGAGGCAAAGTACAGAGTTATTCAAATGAGGTGAAACACAGAGTCTTTCAAATGAGGCGAAATACAGAATCATTTCCATTGGATGGTTCAAATGAGACACAGAGCCATTCCAGATCAGCATATTCTCAAGGTCTGGTGTCTGGTACAGCAGACTCAATTCCCCCCCTTTCCTGATGGCTGACCTTGGGGGCGGAGACCTTGGGACGGAGTGTTTCTCTTCGGGCGGGGCGGGGGCTCAGGGGCAGGGCTCCAGGCCGGCTCACTCGGTGTTTGTTCTCGTGCTGACCCACCTGGTGCTCGCCCTCGTGCCGGCCCACCCGGTGCTCATTCTCGGGCTGGCCCACCTGGTGCTCATTCTCGGGCCGGCCCCACCCGGTGCTTGTTCTCGGGCCGGCCCCACCCGGTGCTTGTTCTCGGGCCGGGCGGGGAAAGGCCACCGGGGGTGGGGATCGGGGAAGCTGCCGACAGGAGGAAGAGGAGACAAACTTGAGAAAGAAAGGGCTAAGGGACAGGGGTCTTTCAGTTTATTAAGAAGTACTCGCACAACTGAGCAAGTCCTGAACCACATGAGAGAGCCGCATGCTTGCAATTCTCATATATAAAGCCTTGCTAACTCACACTGACTACACCCAAAAGTGCATGGTCAGTGTCACCTGTAGCACCCTTACAGTCATCTGAAAGAGATGTCCAAGCTTGAATACCTCTTTCTAAACTCAAACAATAGAAAACTAGCCCTAACTAGGTGTCAACATCGGGGAAATGGGGCGTCGTATTCTCCAAGCTACTTCCTGCTGAACTGGGATGAAGAAAGCCTTGTGGGATCCTGTGGGGGGAAAAATGTTAGTTTAGTGAAAGTCCTGTATGGGATATATCCAGTCCATTTCTGGTGGAGATTCTTGATTGAAGATCCAGGTTGAAGTCATTATCTTGATTGAAGTCCTGGTGTAGATTGTAGTCAGTACCTGAAGTTCTGTCCAGAATGTCAGTTGAAACAAAGCAAGTTGGATCCAGTGTACTTGAGGAGATGTGGCACATTTTCTTTCCGGAGCATCCAAGGATTGCTGTATGGCAATTCTTCATTGGCTGTGAGGGACTCAAACATAAATGTTAACAGAGTTATTTACATATATATATATATATATATATATATATATATATATCAGGAAAGGCAACAAAAGGAAAATAACAATTATAGGGAATGTATACTTTGAGAGAAAGAGCCTAGAAAAGACAAATGACAGTCCCCAATTTTTCTCCTATTCTGTATTACATCAATTGGCTTCTAAATATAATACAGAATCTCCGAAGTTTATTTTAACAATGTGCTTGGATTTAGAGAAGGAAAGCCAAATCCAACTCTAAAGCCAGCATTGGTTTAATTGAACAGGGACTAGGAAATAAAGAGTATAAAAATAGAGTTCTCTTAGAGATAGTTGTAAATTTAAAGATATGGAACATTCCTTTTCTTTGATGGTTATCGCTACCGTCTCATGTTAAGGAGGTACCCATGCTTTGTCCTTTGGCTTCTGGAGATGGGTTTTCCTGTGAAGATAAAAACAAAACACTTTACTATCCTTTAGGAGGTTTCTATATAGGTTGTGAGATGTACCCTGGTAGATTAACTGTCACTTTTGCATATCTAGGGGTTATTCTTTTTAGACTTGATTCTTGAAAGTCTTTGATGGTTTCCAAACCTTTTCACCACTGGCATCAGCACTGCGTGTGCAGATCCCCTAGTCAGGAATCCCCAGCTTATGTGTTTCAGGATGGGGCAAGCACCCACAAGAGAAGGAATATTATGGATGCATGTAAAAGCTTGGTGAGAGTTCCACTTTCCCCAAAGAGAAGACCTATGTTGATGGCAGGTTTACTTTTAGTGTAATTGGAAGACTAAAGAGGCAGGTATAATGCCCATTGTCTTCCAAAATGACCTCCCCCAGGCCAACATCATTAGGGTCTCTTCAGGAATTTTATGAGATATACCTAGGTAGATTACCTGTCATTTATCCTCCTCTAGAGGATTTATTTTTCACCTCAAATCTTGATTAAATTTGATGGTATCCAACACCATTAGGGTCTCTTCAGGATGTCTGATTTCAGGGAATAATTTCTCATGGTTGCCCTTGTACTTTGCAGGAATCATAATCTAGGGGCCAAGGAGGAAAAGTATCCCCCCAGGAACATGTCTACACATAGGTACTCTCCTTTTTGCACTACAGCTAATGTCCTCTTGTCTACATTAGTCAGGATACATATGTAGTGAATATCAGCCTCCATAAAAGATCATGTGCAAAAGACCCTGCAAGTATTAGGAGAGAAAAGATTGTCATTAACAGACCTGGAGAAGACCTATGGCATCCGTGTGACCCACCCATACCAAATTGGTCATCTTGGCAGTGTCAACAGGCCAATTGGTATATTTAAGTATTTTCCCAATCAAACATATGTCCAAAAGAATATCTCAAGGACTCACTGTCCTCAATGAGGAGGATACCTGTGGATAGTTTTGGGATGATGTTTATGAAAGTCCTCCTATATGTAGCTGGTACTAATTGCACATGCTCCTGCTCCATCCCAGCAGACAGAGAGTGAGGGAGGGAGGGACTGGCAGTAGGAGGCCTCAGCCAACATCTGTTCTCTCAGAAGAAAAGAATAAAAGCAGGAACATGAGTTTCATAGCAGGGACACACAAAGATCGCCTCACAATCAAGGCCAATGTTAGTAAACAGAAATAAACAACACATCTGTTCATACTGAGTATTGCCTCTTAATCACAAGCACCTGTGCCTAGAGCCAGTGATTTTGCTTAGGTCATCTGTCCTGGGTTAGACTAATCAGGCTACAGCAGTCAAGTTTCTCTTTGACAGGGCCTGGCATCAGTAAATTACACCAGGACAGGAACTAGCTTAGTAATCAGCCAATGATATAGAGCAGCTATGCCCACATAAGCAAGAAGTTCAGTAGCTTTGTGCTAGTTTTCCTTGAAAGGCTGTGTCCACCCTCATGTATGTTGTTCCTCTTCCCAATACAGAATAAGTAACTGGCCAGTTTCAGATTGACAGTCCCACAGTACAGGCATGACAAGATGTTCACCCACTCTACACAAACTGTTCCTCCATAAAGTTTAGACGGTAGTGTGAGATGGGAAAGATGCTCTGCTTGCCTCAAGTTATGCCAAGATCCCTCTCAATGAATGACTGTGTGTTATCTCTCATTATGACTTTGTCCCTCTGCATCATGAACTCAGTGACCATTTTACTTGGAATTGTAAAAGGCTGGCTTTGGAAGCCTCATGCTTATGTGTCTATAGATCATTGTCAAGGGTAGACCAGAACACAGAAACACCTGTCATACAACAGGACTAGATTGGTGGTCTCAATGCTACCTTTAGCCATATGAGGCCCACAGATGACTGCTGCCTTCAGTCCCTCCTGAGAGGCCTCTAATCATTGCAGACAGAAGTGCTCTGCCTGGAATTTGTCCATGACATCACTAAAGACAACTTTCACAGGAGGACACCCAAGTACAAGGTCTGGCTGAATTCCTCAACTCTATGGTCAAAAGGTTCTGTCTTAAGTCTGAACTCAGATGTTGGATCTGAATGAAAAGTATTTTCAAGACTGTGACTAAGTCATGTTTCTACTCTGCTCCAAGACATGCAAGCAATACCCACCTTCCAGAGTGGAGCAATATCCCTGATTTCCATCCACAGTGGTACCCATTTCCTTCCAGGTCACTGTCACATTCCTGTTAGGAGACAAATATGCGTCTGACAAATGCTGCACAGTAAGGGGTCCTTCATCAACAGCCAAATGACACAGCATCCTGCAGTGGGACTGTGACTCCTATGATAAGAGGGAAAAAAGGATGTAGGAAGGCTGCAAACATGACAGCAAAGATGGGAGCCAGAGGAGGAAGAGGCTGACCTCTCTCACAGTGTGACAAAACATCTAACTTGTACCTCATCTTGAAGGTAAAGAAAGAAAATAAGTGTTGCTGTGGTGAATCCATGGAGATTGTCCCATCAGGACTTCTAATTTAGGGGCAGATTGGAGTTGAATTTTGGCACAATGTTTCACTTTGAGAAAAATGCTATGGAAGTCCATCCATTGGAGTTACCCTTGCTAACTATGGTGTCTATGGAGAATCCTGTGGAAGAAGATGGCTTACCTCCTCCTGTGGTGGACTTTTCTCCTGGGTTAGTAGACAAACTACCATCTTAACAACCTGCAGGGCTCCAACATTGGCTGTCTCAGTCACACCAGGAAAATTCCTATCCCATGTCTCAACCTTCATAGAGACTTATCACTTCAGAAGATAGAGACATAGGTAAAACATAGTCTTAAGAACTTTGAAATATGTAGTTCAGATTTTTGACTCTTATTTCCTTCTGGGAAATCCATTTTAAAGTGTTTCTTCCCCTTATACTCTTCCATAGCCTTTGGAGTTTTCTTCCCCCAAATCTTTTAATTCCCCTCTTATACTTTCCTATTTTAACTAATCAATTCTTGATGCCTCTGCAACCTCTGCTTCTCATCTTCTTTTGTCTACCTTCAGCTAAATCATTTGTGATTGTTGCAGAGGACTTTAGAACATATATAGACTAAGAAACACAGGAATGCATCTTGGGCACCTCATGGAGATGCATGTGTGTGACTGCACTGCTCTCCATTTCCACTGTTTCCACTTCCTTCTGAGAAACATGGTTTCTTTTGGAGGCTGGCACACAGCAGCATAGTCGTCTCAGACAATTTTCAATTCTCTTCTTAATCCTCTTCCAACATCTGGATAGACTGCTTTCAGAGGCTGAAGTTACACCTCTAGGAGGAACATCTTCAAAGCTGTTCTTAGAGGTAGCTGGAAGGGAAGGTCTCTGGATTTCAGGGATTTCTTCAGGAGGAACATCGTCAAAGATGTTATCGAGTGTTTCCTGAAGGAAAGGTCTCAGGATTTCACATTTGTCGTTAGATAGGACATCATCAATGCTGTTATATCTCTGAATTTCAGGTATGCCTTCAAAGAGGACATTGTCGAAGCTCTTCTGGGATGATGGCTGAAGAGAAGATCTCTGGATTTCATCAATTTCTTCAGGAGGGACATCGTGAAAGCTGTTTTTGGATGTTTCCTGAAGGGATGGTTTCTGGATTTTAGTTTTGTCTTCAGAATGATCATCTTCAAAGCTGGTCTCAGATTTTTCCCAACCAGATGATGCTCTCCGAATTTCAGGTATTCCTTCAGGAGAGACATCTTCAAAGCTCTTCTTTGATGTTGCCTGAAGGAAGTATGTCTGGATTTCAGGTATGCCATCTAGAAGGACATCACCAAAGCTGTTCTTGGATGTTGTCTGAAGAGAACCTCTCTGGATGTCGTATGTTGCAGTGGTGTTCACAATGTGAGGGACCTCCCTGTAGCTCCCTGAACTCTGAATGTCTGAGCTAATGTTGGGGGTGTTCATGTCCTGGGGTGTTTCACAGGACAAGAAGGATGCAGAAGACATGTTCTCAGAGGACAGGGATCTTGAGAATGAGCAATTGCAAATCATGCTATCCAGTGTCAAACATCTGCTCTTGAGATAAGTAGCCTTACGAGCAAGTTTGGTGGCTGGGGGTGGATGTTTCTTTCCCTTCTGCTGGCAGCACAAGCTGGCAGGCATGCTCAGGCTTCTCATCCTCTTCTTCCTTGATCCTTTCTCATCATGCACCTGGTGTTCTTCAAGAAAGATGGGAAGAACAAGCTCACTCAGGCCCCTCTGAGTTGGAAAGCTAGTGAGAGCATCTGCTGGGGACCTAGTAACACGGGCTGGCAAGAATTTGCCAGCATAAATATAGTGGTCACAGGGTGATGTGTGATTTAAAATTAGGTATGTGGCCATGATATTATTGAATTTCTTCTCACGTAGACAAGCACTAATGTCCTTAGGGTGGTAGCCCATTCTCCCCATAGCCACCACAATGCTGGGATTCAGGTTGTTCCAGAGTGTCTCTAAGGATGGTGTGATTTTCCCAAATTCTTCCTTCATCTTGAGCCACTGGTGCTGCCTAATGTCAGATATCTTGGGCCTCTGCTCAGGCTTCACAGTGAACAACTGCACAATGATGTTTGCTGTATTTTGGGAAAGGGTGTAAGGGAGGTGGTACTTGGGATCCAGCATCTCCTCCTTCATGTCTGAATAGGTGTTGGCTTTGAAGGGAAAGGATGCAGTCACCATTGTATATAAAACCACTCCCATGCTCCAGATATCAGCTGCCTTTGCATCGTATTCCTTGCCAGAGAACAACTCTGGAGCACAATATTCCAAGGTTCCGCAGAAGCCCTTGGTACCCTGGCCAGGGGTGACTCGGGTGGCCAGGCCAAAGTCGCACAACTTGATGTTGCCTTTGTCATCAAGCAGGATGTTATCTAGCTTGATATCTCTGTGCGCAATGCCATTGTCATGGCAGTAGTGAACTGCACACACCAGCTGTGTAAAAAAGTGCTGGGCCTGCTCCTCCTGCAGACGGCCCACCCTCCCAATATAGCTCACCAGATCTCCACGAGCAGCATGTTCCAACACCATATAGGTGTATTCTTTGGTGTTGATGATATGGAACAGCTTGATAATATACGGATGGTCCAAAGTTTTATACATGTCGATTTCAGTTTTTATGCTGGAGTCATTTTTGGTTCCATTTTGTAGGACCTTGACAGCAACTTGCACCTCTGTGTGAAGGTGGTAGGCAAGCTTCACCTCAGCAAAGTTCCCTTTGCCAAGGCTCCTGAGGAAGACATAGTGGTCTGAAAGTGTCTCCTCTTCAGAGGCACTGGCCTTCAGGTCCATCTGTATTTTCAACTTCTCACTGCTCTTGTTAGTGAATTGATTTGTAAAATCCATGTCAACACCAACTGAGAAGACCAGATTAAAAACAAAGAGAAGTAGGTGTTAGGGAAATTTTATACATTTCAGTTTCTATGTTGAAAAGTGTTTCAGATGTGAAGCAAATTGACTATGAATTAATAGGTCACAAATATTATGATTAAAGTAAGCCCAACCCAAACAAATCTGGAAACCATACTGAAGTTGAGAACTGAATGTAAGGAAATAGACAACAATGAACATTGCAGAGACATAGACGCTTGATTATTGAAAAAGGCAAACAACACAGACAAAATCTTACCCAAAGTGATTAAGTAGGAGAAAAACACAGTTTAAATCTATTGCCAAACTGGTGCTTTTACACCAAAAATGGCTGGAAGGTAAAGAATAATTTGGAAATATTTATTTTGACAAGTAACAGGGGGTTTCATTTTGATATGGAGAATATATCATGTCCCTTCTGCAAACATTTCTGAAGATAAAAATGTATTAACCAATCTATGCAAGTCAAATTGCTTCATAACCATTCTTGGGAATAAACTTTTCATTCTTGTTTACTACTAAGTTCTCAATAACCTATGGAAATCATACAACCATAAATACTTGAAAGACTTTCTTAATGAAAGTATAGAGTTCAAATAGTAACTGAAAATCAACATTCCTGAAGAAATAAATCAGAGGGATTGAACATAATCATGGTAAACAATTTAATAGATGTTTGCCTATCCTTGGAGAAAGAAAGGCAGTTTTTTAAGAAAAAAATTTCCATTACCAAATTCTTTGTTAAACCCTTAAAAGCCATCCTATTTACACATTTTTCCTGTTCCCAAATTGTACATTTTACTCTGACATAATTTGGTGATAATGATATCATATTTGTCAACACCATAATAAAAAGTGGGCTGTAAACAATACAGAAAATCATTCTGAATTAGATAATAGTTTGCTATCATGAAACCCAATTCATGTAACATTTCTCAGAAACCCATGATATCATCATGTATGTTAAACCATATGTACATTTACAACATATTTTGAAGGTTTTATTCTTTCAATAGATTAGATAAATTGATATTGGATTATTCAATGTACATTTTTATTTTATTATTTTTATCTGATCTGACATTGTTTCTTAGAGGAATAATGCTACAGGTATAATATTTCCTGATAACTGTGTAAGTATAAATAATGATAATGTCCAAAGATTTCTTTCTTCTCTATATAGAGATAATAGAAATGCTATCTAGGAGCCAATGGTGTCAACACATTTCTCTTTAAAATTGCTTGTTTCCGACTATTTTTTTATTCTTTCCTCATATACTATACACTGACCATATATTCCACTCTTTGCCCCCCAGCAGACTCTTCCCTCTCTTCCCCAGATTTACCCTCTTGACATATCCCCTCAGAAAAGGACAGACTTCCCAGGAACATCAACCAAACATGGAATAATATGCTACTATATGACTAGGTAATGCAGCAGCAGAAGGAAAAGGGTATCATAAGTAGGCCAAAGAATCAGTGACCACCAGACTTCCACAGTTAGGAAACCCACAATGACCTCAGGCTACTTAAAAATAACATTTACACATAGGGCCTAGGTAAGATATCTACAGGCTCCCATATCTCTGTGAGCACCTATGGGTGCCAGTTAATTTCTCTGTGAGCAATGTTCCTGTGCTGGCCCTGACCACTCTGGTTCCTCCAATTCTTCTTTTGCATGTATTGTTAAAATGTATACTGCCATGAAATGGAAAGCTGGAGCAAATGGTAAATTTCTAAGCCTGTATAACCTCCCCAAACTGAAAAGACAGCATACAAAAACCAAAGCAGATCAATAAAGAGAAACAAAGTTCAATATTCGTTGAGAAAAAAATCTGAAGGAAAGAATGTTGGTTCAGTGACATGATCAGGTTTTATCTAATTGAAGTGATGAAGATGTGCCCCAGGAAAACCTCCAAAACTCAGCCACACTGCTAAGACCATTGCTTATATGCAACCTTATTGTTAGACCTCATTGCTGAAGAAAGACAAATGTATCTCAGGCACCATTAAGAAGCTGAGCTGGTTTATACCTAGAAGCTTCACCACTCCTGACTTTCAATCATGACACAGGAATGTATTCTGCATTCTAGTGAAGGAGAAGTCAATAATCAATATCAGCCAGCTCCAAACCCTAGGACAACAGTGACCAATTGGCCAAATAGACTGAAACAATAATAGCTTAGTTTCTCAATAACCAAACACTCTGTGTTGGGTTTTGAAGCCCTCTCCAGGAGATATAAGCCATAACTGACACTGCTAAAGTGTCCAAAAATCTGAGCAGATAGGTCATGGGCCTATGGAAAAACCCAGTACTATTACCTTGGTAAAGGAGCATAGTGAGTGAGAGAGATTCTTTTGTATTTCACAGATGTTTATAACTGGCAGGAAAAGAAAACAAGCCCTGTGTGTGTGAAAGACTCTCTCTCTCTCTGTCTCTCTGTCTCTCTGTCTCTCTGTCTCTCTCTCTCTCTCTCTCTCTCTCTCTCTCTCTCTCTCTGTGTGTGTGTGTGTGTGTGTGTGTGTGTGTGTGTGTGTGTGTGTCTGTGTGTCTGTGTGTCTGTGTGTCTCTGTGTGTGTGATTGTGTATGTGTTTATTGATACTTTAGTTGTTAACTAGGGTTAACCTCACACAACCTGTCACCTGCCATGTGTATGTGGATATGTGTGTCTGTGTCTATAAAAGAAGGGATTCTGAGCAGTACCTGACTTCAGAAGCTGCATGGGGAGTTTGTGGCTGTGAGGTTGTGGACAGCTTAGGACATTCCACCTAGCCCAGTGTAGAGGGCTTTGGTTGTAAGGAAATGGGAAATGTATCATGATCTGGTGTGTGTGTACTGGGGCTGGGGGCTTTGACTATGGGTGAGGGGATACTTTCTGGACCCATCACCGACCTTTCTCTTTCTTTCCCTCAGGATCTTCTGTTTCTACCTCCTCACCCTCTTCAACCCTGTCCCTCTCGTCCTTTCCCTCTCCCTCCCTCTCCTGTGTTTTATTCAGGATTTGGAACTTTCCCATTTCTTGCACTTTGTCTAATCTCTCCTTCCAACTTACTTCCCTTTTGTGCCTCAGCTTATCCCTATTAAGCCTCAAACATGAACAGTTTCATGAGTTAAATGCATGTATATGTGTGGATTAGTGCTCATACACAGACACATGCATTTCTAAACAACTTAGTACATTAAGCTTGGTTCATTTGTTTGGGTGTGCAGAGCAGCCGACTGGGGACTGAACAACTAAGTGGAATCTTATCCCTGGAGGAGACTGATTCTCCCTGTCTCCACAGGTATTGATAACCAATAACAATTCATGTGATGTTCCATGTGGAATTGACACTGTCTGCATTTACATGTGAACTTCTGTTGTCCTAATTTTCTTTCTTATGTAGCCCCAATACTGCGAAGCAGAGCTAACCTGTGCCCAAAATGACACAATTGCACATTCATCAGACTAGAGTTAGCTTTCCTTAGTCACTTCTCTCCATTTTGACCAATTGTGGTATTTCAAAAGGAAGGTGCTTTGATACGGGTCAGCTGCTATCCTTACCTGTGGGTACAAGGATATACATTTAGAATACAGTTAGAAAATACATTGGTTTAAGAAAATGGAAAAAGTAGTTTAAATCTACTCTACTTAATGAGGACTCCAGCCAAGGTTAGTTGTATAGGTTTACAATACCAAACATTCATTCCCTAAGAAAAATATGTAGTGAGAACTGGAATTTCAAATTAAATGTAAGGGTTTCATTTTTTCCAGACATCAGGACATTTAACATTGAAGATGAATTGTTACTTCCTAACTTTTCACTGGGATAAAGAAAGAGAAGAACACCAACCTGGGTTCGTGGGACAATTCAAAACAACAAAATACCAACAGCTGGTTTTTGGTTGCTAAGTACATAAACAGGCATGGGTTCATTTCTGAGGAACACATGCATCAGGGTTATTGGCATATGCCTGTAATTCCACCTCCCATGCGATTTAGAAGGAACAAAAGTTGAAGATTCTCCTCAGATACATAGTTTGTAGTCAACCTGTGGCACAGGAAACACTGCCTATAAATAAATTTAATTATGCAAATAAAATCATGTAGGGTGACTGATTCAGATGGTTATGAATTCCTTTATCTGCTGTGTCTGAGCATGACAATGACACAGCTCCCACCTTCCATGAATGAGATACCAGCATAGACTTCACAACATATAGGAGTGGGAATAGCTGGATAGTGATCCATTAACTTAGGCTTTCATGTGGTGGTTGCTGGTTTCTGCATGCAGAGTCCTTATGAAGCCACCTAAAGCATGTATAATGCAGCTATGGAAACTCTGAAAGATGTCAGTGAAGAGCAATCACCAGTCAAAAATGAATCCAGGGGGTAAAATGTAGCCTGAAGTAGAGCTATCCTGATGTAGGCAGAGACTCAGAGGATTATAAAATCCCCACAGCCAGGAAAGGTTCCCAAAGCAGAAGACACAGTCCAAGGAGAGTGCTGGCAGAGTGTGTCAGGCAAGTGGGAGAAGGCACAGGCCCAAGAAAGGGTGGGCTCAGATTGGGTGCTGAGAAGAAACCCCGGGGCTGAAGGAGAGGAGTTGGGATGTGGAACAGATTCAGTTTGCCCATGACCTGGGATGAGGGAAAAGATACAATAACAACAGTGATTCCTTTGGATATATTTACTAGCTGGAATTTAAGACAACTCAATAAGTTTATGTACTAGAGAAATGATTATTATTAAACTATGGTATCTTTAAAAATATACTCCCCCATGTATCTAGGCTGACAGAGTATCCCTCCCTCGGGAATGGGTACCCAAAGCCCATTCATGCACCAGGAATTAATACTGGTTCCCCAGTCAACAGCCCAATAGACTATCCAAGCCTCCCAACTAACTCCCATGTTCCGGAGCCTGGTTTCGGCTTAAGTGGACACCTATCCTTTTATTGGAATTTTTATTTTCAGGAAAAAGTTACCAAAACCAAATGATACATGGCTTGTATTTGTATTGGTAATTTTTTCTCTAGGGTAAGGGATAATTATTAGGAGCTGAATCCTGCTTTCTGTGGGGTTTCAGATGTACAATAGGAAATACCTGGTATGAACAGACACAGCAATGCATTATGTGAGGGTTTTAGTTACAGAAGAGGGAAGAGATGATAGGACTTTCACTTGGTTGCCAGAAAGGGGCTTTGGCTGAATGGAATGACATCTTGCAGTGACATCTGACACTTCATTCTGAATGTGTGCCTGTGGGTGTGTATGTGTGTGAGTGGTTCTACGTGGGTATTTTGTTTGGGGTGGTCATTAATTTAGGTGTGGGTAGGTTAAGCTCAAAGGACCTGTCAACTCCCATGGGTGCATAAGCATATGCATGTCAGTGACTATAGAAGAGGGATTCTGAGCAATACCTGGCTACAAACTCTGCATGTCCAGGTTGTGGCTGTAAGACTGGGAACACGCAGAAGGACATGACAAGTAGCCCTATGTAGAAGGATTAGGTTGTAAGGGGATGGGAAATGTACCAAAACGTGGCACCATTCCTGCTGTGAGTGTATGGGGTGGGGAGCTTTGACTATTGGTGATGAGCTACCTACTGGACCCAACACCCACCTTTATCTCTCGCTCTCAGTCTCTTCAGTTTCTACCTCCTCCTTCTCCCTTTCCCTCTCCCTCTCCCTCTCCCCCTCACTCTCCCTGATCCTTCTGATCTATCTCCCCCCCTATTTTGGGTGTATTTATTTTGGCTTTTCAAGATTTGAAACTCAGCAAGCCCTGATAGCTATTTGTGTGTGTGTGTGTGTGTGTGTGTGTGTGTGTGTGTGTGTGTGTGTGTGTGTATTTGGATGTAGGAGAGGCTACAACTTGATGAATCTGATACTTTCCCTTGTGTGGGTGATGATTTTCATGTTAAGGGGAAAATTAGGACCAGACACATAACACATAGTCTTGTGTTTTGTTGCAGGGGCAGAAAAGGCTTTGGTAGTTCTGTGCCTTTTTTGCAGGGACATCCCAGGAAGAACGCAACTCCCCACAGTTCTACTCTTCCAGGTTTGTGAAAATAAATGATTTCTGATGGTATGATTTGTGTATGCACACTCTCTAGTCTGTCCTGATGAAATGGTCATCAGGCAATATCTCTACAGTAAAATGAGATTGATGACTACCTAAATGGCATTCATCCAATAGCTGATAGAAGCAGAAGCAAAGATTCACAACCAAGCACTGAGCCAAACTTCTGGAATCCAGTTTTAGAGATGGAGGAGTGATGAACAAAGCAGTCAAGACCATGCTGGGAAACCCCACAGAAACAGCTGGCCTGACAAGTTTGAGTTCAGAGACCCCAAGTGACAGCTGGGGAACCAGTATAGGACCAATTCAGGCAGCCTGAAATTGAGTGTCAGTTGGGGGCCTTGGGCAGTCTATGGGACTTCTTGCCATGGAAACAGTATTTATCCCTAGCGCACAAATGTCTTTGGGAGACCATTCACAATGGAGGGATGCTCTTTCAATATAGATACATAAAGGAGGACCTAGATCCTGTCCCAAATGGCATGACAGACTTAGATTAACCCCCAATGGAAGCCTCATCTACCCTGTAGTGTTAATGGGGGATTGCTGCTGGACATGGTAGGATGGGAGGAAGAGGACAGGCAGATTGGTTTGTAAAACAAGATTGTGTTTAATACATAAAAATGTATTTTCAAAGGTTTTCAATGATGAAATGTCAAAAGGAATAAAAGCCTGGTACGACATATATTCATGTATGTATACTACCTGACTTAAAAAGAGTTGACCCTGATATTTCTCCAACTATTCAATAAGGGAGAATAAAGACACACTTTCTAATATCTTCTACAAAGGCTGAAGGAGCCTTCTGCCACACCTGTGGATATCAGTTTTCTTTCCGTGATACCATATGTAGAAAAAAATATCACTGACATCCAATGCTCAGTTTTCCTCTGACTTCCTGAAAGTTGTGTTGTGCACAATAAATAATTCTGAACAAAATAAAAAAAAGAACAAATTACCCTAACTGTAAAATAAACAGATTATAAATCAACAGTTTATGCACCTGGACATGACAATTCTTATTGAAATCACTTGAAACAGTCAGCAATTTCAACAGAACATAAACAAGGTCATGTTCATACTTAAGATGAGTTCATGACTGAACAACAAAAGGAAATATCCAATATGAAAAATTCCAGATGAACATATGAATGTAAGGTTCCAGGCAATATAGGCACAGGCTCTAATCCCAGGACTCCGGAGGCAGAGGCAGGCAGATTTCTGTAAATTCTAAGATGGAAAGGTTTACAGAGTAATTTCCACAGGAAGGGCTCCAAAGCACACAGAGAAACCCTGTCTCAAAAGTACACAAAAAACAAACAACCAAACAAAAAAATGTAGACATAGTGTAAAAAGCCCTTACCCTCAAGAGTGTAATTAAGTTATTTTCCAGGTAAAAGTTACATATGAAGATAACTGAGTTATGACATGCCAGACTCAAAATGTAAATTTGAGGAACATGCCTGGAGGTGGTAATGAATGATTTTCTCCCACTTGTTGGAAGGCAGAGGCAGGCAGGTTTCCGTGGGTTTGAAGAAGGCCTGGGCTAAATAAAGAGTGAATGTCAGGACAAGCTTGAAGGCTACAAAAAGAAACCCTGTCTCAAATACCAAAAAAAAAAAAAATTAGGGAAGATTAGGTTGGACACTGAGGTCAAGAAATAGAACAGCAATCATCCTGGGAAAAAGAGAAAAAGAACTGGGTGGCTTAAAATCCAGGCTAGGGTTCCTGATAAGTCAGCCAATAAGAACAATGTCCAGTGGCCCAATCCACACTCCAGTGTTATGACAAAGAGAGCATTCTGGGTCCCATGAAAACAAAATAGTCCTGGAAGACAGCAGCCAATGAGGCTGTACCTGGTGTTGCTTGAGTTGAACAGAAAATCCTCTTCCAAATTCGCAGCTTTGAGCACTGTGGGTGCACACTGCCTGGGGCACTGGTGTCAGCGAAGTGAACGCTCTGCCTTCACTTGCAAGACTGGCACCAACTGTCTCTTGACCACCCAGCTCGTGCAGCTTGTGCATCCTGAGCTGGAACCTGATTGGTGATAGGTACTGAAATGACCCAGTCAGATTGAGATGCCAATCCGGGCACCCTCATTGGTCAGGCGAAGTCACGTGACTTGTGGGTGCTCTAAGGTGAACTGTCAAATGCCCGCCACGTGGACAACAGATGGGGGTCCTGTGACAGCAGGCTTAGAGAAGGCTTTGCTTGTTCTGTGCCTTTTGTGCACAGTCCAGCCAGTAGGCATCTATCTCTCCACACTACTTTCCTTCCAGGGTTACATTTAAGTCTTGAAATTAGACTTGGTTCTGAAGGTCTTTTGGTGTTTGAACATGTTCTAGTCTGTTCTGAGTGAAACGACATCAGGCAGTATCTGTGAACTGATGACTTGTGATTGCCCATAAATGGAACATCAACAGGACCTCATTAATTTCTGCCTTTAAAGTACTAATTGTCAGAAAGAAAAACAATCCAGTCTCTGAATCTCAAGACCATCAATGCATGCTGACTTTTCTTTGAAGCCCCATCTCTAGTTTAATCCAAGTGCTTAGATCTGTGTTCACCCCTTTATTTGTCAACAGGAAAACTACATCATTAGCTAGTCATGGCTTAATTTGCCTGCACTGATCATCAATACTTTGAAATTAAAACAATACAAAACCTAACCAAACCAAAACATTATGTTCCACATTAACTTTATCCTTCCTCTCACTGCTTTTGTGGTGGGTCATTCTAATTCAAAAATTTCTACTCAGTTGAAGAGATTTCCAAAATTTATTCTATTTTTAAGTTGTGTTATTATTTAGGAGAACACGGTCAATCACTTGGTGAATTAGTCTTCAAAGTCCTGGGTGTAGTTTTTACATTTTCCCAGTATTCCTGCCAAACCTGCCAACAGTTCTTTGAAGATTAGTTGGTTTTTGTGTGTTTTTTAAAAACTTCACACATAAATACTACATCTAGTCTCTCGTGCTAACTTCCTTCCTGCTTGTGCCTCAGCTTATCCCATGTAAGGCCCAAACATGAACCATTTAATGAGTAAAATGCATGCATATGTGTGGTTTTGTGCTCATACATAGACACATGTATTTCTCACCTACTGAGTACTTTAGTTTGTTCATTTGTATGGGAATGCAGAAGACAACATGGGGGACTACACGACCTAAGTGGGAACTTGTCCCTGGAGGAGACTGATTCTCCCTGTCCTCTCTGGTATTGATAACCTGTAACACTTCTGGTAGTGCTCCATATGGAATTGACCCTGATTTCATTTTCATGTGAACTGATGAGGTCATAATTGTCTTGCATTTGTACCCACCTTATTGAGAGGCATAACTAACCTATCCCATAAAACACATAATTGAACTTGCAGGAGTGTAGCTTTAGCATGGCATAGTCACTTCTCTGCATTTTGGTCAGTTGTTGGTCTGTGTAAAAATCTGGTATTTCAAAAGGATGGTGCTCTGATGAGAGTCAGCTGCTATATTTTTATCTGTGTATAGGATATACATTTGGGATACAGTTAGATATCACACTGGTTTAAGAAAATAGAAGTACCAGTTTTCTTCTACTCACTAGTCCATGACAACTCCAGCCAAGTTTTTTTCTCTAGGTTTACAATACCAAACATGTTTTCCTATAGATAGATATGTAGTGAGAACAGAAACTTCTAATTAAATGTAGGGTTTTCATTTTTTCCAGCCATGAGCTAAGCAGATTTACCATTGAAGATGGATGGATACTTCCTTCTACTTCTCTCTGGTAAGAAACAAGAGTAGACTACCATCCTGGGCATATGAGACATTTCAAAACAACAATAAGAGGAGGAGGAGCCAGAGTTTGTTACTGAGCACACAAGCAGCCATGTGTTCAATTCTGAGGAAGGCATTCATCATGGTTAGTAGCACATGCCTGTATTCCTAGTTCTCATGGGATTTAGAAGGAACAGAAGTTCCAGGTCCTCTTCAGCTATATATAGAGTTTGGGGTCAGCCTGATTTACAGGAAATACTGTCTCTAAACAAATGTACTTATGCAAATAAGTAAAATCTTGGAGGGTGGTTGATCAGTGGTCATACAACTACTCTTATTTGATGTGTCAAGGCAGGGCAATGACACAGGTCCTACCTTCCATGAATGACATACCAGCTTAGATTTTACAATATCTAGGAGTGGGAATAGCTAGATAGTGATGCATTAAGCAAGGCTTTCTGGTGGTGATTGATGGTTTCTGATGCAGAATCCTTTTGCTGCCACCTAAACCATGCACAATGTAGCCAGGCAAACTTTGGCAGCTGTCGGTAAGGGGTAATCACCTGTCCAAATGGATCCAGGGTCTAAACGGTAGCCTGGATAAAAGCTATCCTGATGTGGGGAGAGAGCCAGAGAATTAGAGAGGACCCACAACCAGGAAAGGTTCCCAAAGGAGAAGGCACAGGCCCTGGAGTGGGATGACAGGGAGTGACAGGCTGGTTGGAGAAGGCACAGGCCCAAGAAAGGGTTAGATCCGAGTGGATGCTGAGGGGAAGCCACCAGGCAGAAGATGGAGAGGAGTTCGGATTAGGAACAGGGTCAGGTTGCCCATATGCTAGTTTGTTTACATATTGTTTCAATCTGGTTTTGTCATGGAATATCTTGTAGTAGTAGTAGTCTGGGCTGGTATCCGTGTTCTCTCAGAGTTGGTATAATCCAGGTCCTTCTGCCTTTCCAAGTTTCCATGGAGAAGTTCGGTGTAATTCTGATAGGTTTACCTTTATATGTTACTTGGTCTTTTCTGTTTGCTGCTCTTAATAATCTTTCTTTATTCTGTACATTTGGTGTTTTAATTATTATGTGACACGGGACTTTGTTTTGTGGTCCACTCTATTTGGTGTTCTGTAGGCTTCTTGTACCTTCATTGGCATGTCTTTCATTAGGTTGGGAAAGTTTTCTTCTATGATTTTGTTGAGTATGTTTTCTGCACCTTTGAGTTGGATTTCTTCACCTTCCTATATACCTATTATCCTTAGGTTTGTTCTTTTCATTGTGTCCCATATTTCCTAGATATGTTGTGAGAAGGATTTGTTGGACTTAAAATTTTCTTTGCTTGATGAGTTTATTTCCTCTAGTTTATCTTCTGTATCTGAGATTCCTTCTTGAGATTCCTTCTTCCAACTCTTGTATTCTGTTGGTTAGTGCTTGCATCTGTGGTTCCTTATTGTTCTAGTTAGCTTTTCTAATTCCAGATGTTCATCCTTCAGTTTTGTTTTCTTTATTGTCTCTATTTCAGTTTTCAGTTCCTGAAGTGTGTCCTTCAGCAGTTTAATTGTATTTTCTTGGCATCCCTTGATTTCTTGTGTCTTTTGGTTCATATTTTCTTCCATTTCTCTGAAGGATTTTCTGATTTCCCAAGCAGCTCACCTGAAACTCTCTAAGGCCCAATTTGCTTCGTCTTGTTCTGTTCAGATTGCTGAGAGTGCCTAGACTCTGTGGACTCATTCAGTTGTTGGATGTGTTCTTATATTATCATCTATCCCATCTCTTCTGTTCACTGATAGTACTCTTCCAGCTTGTGTGAATTTTACCAGGGTTCATATGAATTGGCTCTGATACTGTTATTCCATATCTGATTACTTGTCTTAAGAGCAGGACTATCCACAGATGTCAGCAAAGTTTTGCTTGAGAAACTCAATCTTTTGCTGATAGAGCATTGGGGATGCAGTTAAAAGTGCTTGTTGTCCCACTGCCAAGGGTCTCCTAACAGATCAAGACACATAACTGTCATTCACATTCAAAGGGCCTAGTTAGGTCCCATACAGGTTCTTCAGCTACTTTCCAGAGTCCATGAGCTCCTATTCACTGGGTCTTCCCTCTCTTCAACTGAAATTATGCAGCATAACCTGGTGCTTGGCTGTGGTCACTACATCTGCTTCCATTAGTTACTGGTATTAGACACTATAATAACATGCTGGACTTTGTTGACTCCCCAAGGAATGATTCACCCCTCTTAGGAATGGGTGGTTTTGGGGTGAGATGAGAGTAGTTGGGGGCTCTAGAGAAAGGGAGGGAGGAGCAACTAGGTTTGTTAAATAAAATAAAGATAGAAAAATTAGTAGAGTTTAAAAATAAAAGAGTACTTGTTGTTCTTTTAGAGGTCTGGAATTCATTTACCACCACCCAGGACAGGCAATACACAGCCTCATGTAATTCCAGCTCTAGGAAAACTGGCATCTTCTTCTAGACTTTGAGCACATTAGCACATACACAGACACAGACACACACACACACACACAGAGAGAGAGAGACATTATATATATTATATGCATGTAAGGCATATATATAAATTATATACACATATATGTATACATAATATAAAATATATGTATAAAGTGACTTTTAAGAAAGGGATTTCCTTGGTTTAAGAATCAAGCAATAGTCTGTAGCATAAAAAGTTATAACCCCGAAACAGATTTTGGGGTTCATGATGAAGTTCAGAGAAGCAAAGCAGCCAAGCCACCAGAGTGTTCTCAACTGTGAAAATGATCAGACTGAAGGGGAGAACTACTGATCCTCAGTTTGCATCTACACACTACACTGCTCCTCACCAAATCTCAGACTACTCCTGAGACAGCACTAAGATCCTTATATTATTTCTAGTGCTGGGGAAAGGCCTGAACTCTGTTTCTTTTAGATTGATTCACTCTCATAAAGCCCAGGATGGTCTTGAATTCACAGAGATCTATCTGCCCCTATCTCCTGTGTCCAGGGAATAAAGGACTGTGCCACCAATGTCCAGATTCTATGGCTAACTAGTATGGATGGCTTTTAATTATGATCTTCAGTGACTTTATTAGATCACAAACAATGTATAAACACAATAGTCAAACCATTAGCATCTCAATGCGCCACTGAATCAATCAGTATGAAAGCAATATATACAAATTATATTAAGGCAAATGTTCATTTCTCAGTTCTTTAAATTAAGCTTCATATTTGAATAAGCTTCCACTAAGATATATTATCACCAGTTAAATCTGTAATAGAAAGTCTTCAAAGAACACAGGTAGGATACAGGAATTCAAGTTTCTTTGGTGCCAACTCTAATAGTCTTTATATGTCATGAGTAATGTAAATAATCATTTATTGTGTTAAGTTAAAATACA
Organism: Cricetulus griseus; assembly: GCF_003668045.3. Taxonomy (NCBI): domain Eukaryota; kingdom Metazoa; phylum Chordata; class Mammalia; order Rodentia; family Cricetidae; genus Cricetulus; species Cricetulus griseus. Next base: position 178,732,979 of record NW_023276806.1, on the reverse strand, counting down.
TCAACTCTAACTCACACTCAGAGCATTGTTATTAACAAAGTTGGAAAGAGAAAATAAAAAATGTACAACAATAGGACGGTATTTGAATCAACTCCTTCAGGCAATATAGGTGCCAAGGAAATAATAGGATATCCTAAGAAAGGGTGTTACCTTATGAAACATCCTAAGATAACACAAATATATTTTAAATATTTGAACAAACATTAAAAACCTCAATAGACAATCTTATCTGTTAAATATGTCTAGACATCTACAAGTTGGTTTTTAGCAACGCTAATGATCAGCAAAGGGGTATTTTGCCAATATTTCTGGTCTATTTAACAATGAATTTGACATTTTTCCATTATTCTCTAATAGCCATAGTAGTTCCTAAAACTCATACTTGTATATTTGAAACAACACATATAGTCCAGGGTCATTTTTCATAAACTCATCAGACTACAATGACATTATTAATGAAACATTTCTTCAAATACACTGGTTATAAACCATTGGGCTCTTGGCTCTTTCTCGACATATTCAATTATATCTAAGACTGATTAAAAAAGAAAACCTCACTTTCTGTCAGACTATCAAGATAGCTTTTCATGATCTTTCAGTAGCTCCCTTGATCCTGCTGAGATAACCAGGCAGCTATATAAAAAGGGGCTCCCTGTTCCAAATATGCTGCTATATTCAGAATATTCCAGTCTTGTTAGACACAGTGATTATATTCCTGTTAAATGTATACCTGACAGAAAATGTTCTAGTTGGTGTCAAGGTCTAATGGTGCTAAAATCTTCCAATCACTGGTACTCTGCCTGATTTTCTGCATCTTACAATAGGTAATAGAAGGTTTGAGCATGTTTTTATTAGAAGAGTTGCAAAAAAAATCTGTGATAGCCAACCCTGGGAGAATTCCACCAAGAATCAAGTGTCATTTAAAAGTTGCACATCACACAAAATGATCAAGTGTTAAAATATTCATTCAATAGAGAAAAAATTGTATACATAAAATTAAGACATCAATCTTTAATTCCTAATGTGGTTAAGTGAACTATATACTACAGTCAGCCACTCTCAAAATACACACAATGCAATTATTTTTATTTCCTTCAGACATCTTTCAATTTATCTCCACAATTCCAAATTCCTGTTTTACTATGCAATCTGTAAGGATCAAGACTCATTTAAAAAGTACAAATGAACTGCACTCAATATCACACAGGTAAACAGAACCCTTCTATAGATGATTAAATATAAAAGGAGGTAATACCACCAAATGAATGTTGTATAAAAGTTTGAGTGAGGTTGTAACACTAAGCTGGATGCAATGTCCGGCTCTTCTAAGTCTTCCTAAGTCGCTGGCCTCGCAAGCCCTGTTGCCCTCCACAGACGACAACAGGAGAGCGTCTAGAGGAGAGACTAGAACATCCTCAACCCGCTTTGGTTGGTCCTCTGAAGAGCAGGAAGCCCTGGTGTTCGGGATGCTGTAGCCACGGCCGCTTAGGGGCTGGCTACGGGAGACTGAGTAAACTCTAATCCACTCTGGAACCCATTTTCAGAGAGGGAGGAGAGATGAGGAGTCAGAAACAGCTGACCTGAACAAGGGGCAGCTCTTGGACCCCACCTGATAGCTGGAAAACTAACCCCACAAACCCTTGAGTGTGAATGTCAGTTTGGAGGTCTGGTTAATCCATGTGGCCTCTGTAGTGGAGTTTATTTATCCCTATTATTTGAATGGATTTTGGGAGCCCTCTCCACATAGAGGGACACTCTCTGCCTATGCACGAGAGGGAGGGTCTAGGCCTACTCCAAATGATATGACAGATTTGAAGATCCCACATTGAAGGCCACACCCTCCCTGGGGAGCAAAAAGGGGATGGGATAGTTGGTCAATGAGGGACAGGGGAGGATCAATGAGGGGGGAGGCTTAGGAACAGAAATATGGTAGTGACTTTAAAAGAATCTTACTTTTGGAGCATTCCAATTTTTGATTCTTTGGCTAAAAATATCACCATTTAGTGAGCTAAACTGTCAGACTATTGTCGTTTTTTAACTTTAGGTCAGTTCTAAAAAATAAGCATTTATCATTTTACCTTAGTATAAACTTGTAATATGTGGAAACATATGTTTTCAACTTTGAACCAGCACTAAGTTCTATATATCATTACACTGATGGCTGTAAACTCACAGATAGTGTACAGAAAGATATAATAATCTACAGAAAGCTGTAAACTTTAAGGTCTCCTCTATGGCTTTCCAACATTCCTGGGATTCTATGGCCCTTGTTCAAATCAGTATGTGGCTAGTCTTATTGTATTGAGAGTCTCATGATTTCATTTTCATGTCTAAGCAACATGGAGATTAACTATTGCTGTAAATTGATGTGCAATCATCCTGAGGTATCTATATGCAATATGAGTTAGTCTACAGATTTATGCATAATTTGCTGTGTTGGCAAGAGTTCTTGAAGCTCTTTATTATCACCTGTCAAGACCAATAATGATTAGGGAACTCTTCAAATGTGAAGTTAGAAACTGATTCAGGAACTTTAAATAACATCCCAGGAAAACAGAGCCTGCAACTTATGTAGCCACTCAGATTTCTTGAAATTCTGACCCTTGTGTCTTCAGAAAGTGAACATTTTGGACTTTTGCCAGGTTGTAAGCTGTTGTGAAACTGAACAGAAGTGTTAGGACTTTTACTACATAAATTGTGCAATTTTCTTTGGTCTCAAGAATACAATACAAGTAAACATGATTTGAACATAGTGTTCAAATACTGGGGCAGAAAAGGCAAGGGAGGGGAGCAAATTATAATTTCTGCTGAATTGGGCCCAATCTAGGAAAAAGTAATCAAAACTAGTAAGAAGTCGCTGATCCCTCAGTATCATCTCTAGATTTATAACTGTAGTGGACAGGAGAAATGAAGGTTTGTTGATACAATTAAAGTTAACTAATCCACAAGTACCAACCATCCTCAACTTCACAATGAAATATATATTGAGTGTGTGTGTGTGTGTGTGTGTGTGTGTGTGTGTGTGTGTGTGTGTGTGTGTGTGTGTGTGTACCACATAACTGTTAAACATTGTAAAACATTTGTAATTATGCACATGCTTATATGAACAAGTTCCAAAGTATCAGCAATCATTTGCATCTACCTTACCCCATGAATTTTGTAATTAACCACAAATTCTGCCTATGCATGATTTTTAATTTGGTCTGATCATCTTTCTTTGTGTTGTCTCTCTATACATTCTTCACAGATGTTCATACACAGGTTTCCTTCATTTACCAAAGCCCCCTCTCTTCTGAATCTAAATTTTAAAACTCTACCCTGATCCCCTGAGCTGGTTTGGCAAGTTACATTAGGACATCACTTATGTCTCTGCCAGTGGAAAGTATGAAGAATAATGAAATGCAATCATGAATGCATATTTGGACATTGGTAGCCTTTGATGGATTGTAGACATTCTCTATACCCATCTTTTCTTTCTTAAAAAATAACCTGTCCAAGTTCAACATAAAATGTGGAAAATCAGAAGTACAGTATTGTTTGCCAAAACATCTGTGGTTAAGATAGAATTTGGTTTCTTCAATGGATACAATTCCTTGGAAACCTCTTTTCAACACATCTGCTTGACAGGAATCTGTTTACAAGCACTAGCTCTGGCTCTTTCTGCTAAATGATTTTTCATGAGGCCAGTTAGAACTAAGAATGAGTGATTCTCTCAGAAAGTAGAGTCATTTTATCACTCCTGCTATCTGCTCAGTTTGGACAATATCTTATATCACTGGAGGGCTTTAAAACACACCTTTTAGTATTATTTAATGAATCAAAATTTGGTAAGTTGAACTGAGTCTTAGGGTTTGTATTTATTGATGATTTTTTCCTTGATAGAATGAGAGTTTCCATGATTGACTAATCTTGGTAAGTTCTGATACTAGGATGTCTCTATAGTAGTTTGAACCAATAGCTGGTACTTTGATTTTTGGCTCCTTACATTGTCATTCAATCCTTCACTAGAGAGTCAGACATCAGAGAACTTTACCTGTGTCCATGGATTGACATTTAGAAAACTTTGTAGTCATGGAAGTTCTCTGCAGCAATGTATTTCAAAAGTCTTTTATTGTGATTTCAGTATTAATTTTAATTGGTGAACTTTATGTGTGAACCTCTTTTGTGGGGTGTGTCCTCAATGAAAAAAGGGTTGTTTTTTATTTTGGTTGGTAAATAGGCCTCTTTACATTTTAAAGGACAATCTCTAAACATTTGGAATAGTTTGAGAAAAACAGAATATTATTTAAAAATATTTAGACAGCAACCAAAGCTTCCTAGACAAATATTTAGATTGAAAACTGAAGTTTAGACCATTTGACCTGAATAACTTTGTGTCTCCTGTCATGAATAGTTATTTCTAAGTAACAGAGACATTAAAAATATTCCTCAGGAAGGTGGGTGGTCACACCTTTGGCCCAGCACTCTGTAGAGGCAGGCCAGTCTGTAGAGACCAGTTTGGTTGATGTTCCAGGAAGCCTAAAACAGGGAAATCCGAAAAAATAAAAAAAAAAAAACAAAAAAACAAAAACAAAAAACAAGTGTCAAAAAATCATATAAAAAAAATAATAAATGCTCTCAGGATTTGAGGATTAAATGAAGCAGATATTGTGAAGAGTATGATAGATATTGTAAGATATTAATTTATTGAAAAAAAGTTTTACACCAAATTATTTCAGAGCCAAAACAACAGAATGGGAAATCTTAGCCTTTAAGAATACCAGAATTGAGTAATGAAAAATAAAAAACTGCCATTAACAAATATAGAAATGAACAAATAGTTTGAGAAGAATCAAAAATCAAAATAAGTACTTTTAAAAAGTATTACACATTTATCTTTAGGTATGGAATTTGTTGAGAACAGATTCATAGTATTCAGGAAATCAAATGACACCCAATACGTAGTGATGGTGAATGTGTATGTGTGTAGAGTGTGTGTGTGTGTGTGTGGGCGGATGTGATGATTGTGTGTGTTTCAAAACATGTGTGTGTCACACATGCTTATTAAACAATTCCAAGTATCAATATGCACATCTACCTTCCCATAACTGTAATTAACCACAAATTCTTCCATGCATGATTTTTAATTTGGTTCTGATATCTGAATTGTTTCCCTATAATTTTAACATGAAACATTTTAGCAACTGAATCATCTCTCCACCCTGATATATGCTGGTTTGCATACATCTTAGGTACTTGTGTTTCTGCATATATGAAGAAAATCACACAAGTATTATTTCCCATTTGATAGACAATCTCCAAAAACTAACTTTGTCCTGTTGCTTTTGTATATCAGCAGACTGATTTGAATCTGTCAGTTATAATTTTCCCATGTGTAAACACATCCACCCCCATCTCATTTTTGGTGTAACAGCACCATAGTTTGGCAATAGATTTTAACTGTGTTTTCTCCTACTTTATCACCCAGCTTACTTCAATATTCTGTTCCTGACCATTTTTTGAGTGATTTTGTACAGGCAGACTTGCCAAGTTATTGTCTTCATTTATTATAATCTTGACTATGAATTAGTAAGATGAGACAAAGATAAATGCATTAATAAATGCATTAATCCCACACTCACTCACTCACTCTTACACACACACACACACACCACACACAAGGGGGACTGTCTTTCAAGGGAAATTGCCTAGTTTCTTTCTTTGTGTCACTCACTCTCCCTCTCTCTCTGTCTGTCTGTCTCTCTCCTTTCTCTCTCTAACACACTCTGTGGTCTTCACTCTCTCTTTCAGAATGATGTGTCAGTTACCTGCTAGGTTTCCTTCCATTCTACCAAAGCCCCACTCTGGAAAACGAATTCAGGACCTACCAGCTCTCCCCTCCTGTAACTAAATTCTCACACAATACATTGCTGTGTCTGTTTCTACCAGGTATTTTGTCTTGCACAGCCAAACACCACATATAGTAAGATTCAGCTCCTGCTAATTACCACCTCCCCTAGAGACAAGTGTACCAATACAAATACAAACCAGGTATGAGTCCTGTTTGTAGTCTCTTCCCTAATGTAAAAAATACCAATAAAAGGATAGGGGTCTGCCTAAGACTGAACCAGGACCCCTAAACATGGTGTCAGTGGAGAGGTATGGGCAGTCTCAGGTTCCACTGAAGCGGAACCAGTATTTATCCCCAAGTTTATGAATGGACATAACTTGGTATGAATAGCATATGTTCATGAATGCATGAATGGACATTGGTAGCATGAATGGACATTGGTAGCCTATTAGCTATGAGGGATACACTTGTGTGCAATTATTTTGCTCATTTCCCCCCTTGCCCAATTACTCCTATACCCTAATTTCCTTCCTACCCATCTATGTTATGATCTTCCTCTCTTTCTTAAAAAATAAAACGCAAACCTAAAGAAAATCAACACAAGTAATCAATTCCTATAAAATGTCCCCAAAAAGAAAATCAGCCCAAACATGTACCACTTTTGAGCTGATTTATGTGTTTGCCAAAGATTCCCACACATGTGTTCTATCAAGAGGATTGGTTAAGATACCCAATGAGAATTCATTGGAGGAAACTTATTCTTCCTTTGCCATCAGGATACAATTGCAGGTGTGTCCTTGGTTATTCAGGGAAACCTCTTTTCACTTCCACTTTCATTGCTAGAATCCACATCTAGCTTGACCTTTGCATGCTAGTGTGCATTGCTGCAGTCTATGATAGTGCATGTGCTTATCTGTCCTGTTGTATCTGGAATACACTCTTCCTTGGAATCATCTATTTGCTCTGGCTCCAAGAGTCTTTCTCTTTCCTCTTATCAATAGCTCCCTAAACCTTGAGGGATAATTTTCATGAGGCCATCCATCCCATTTAGAACTAAGTATTACAAGGTCTCATTCTCTATCCACATTATTATGAGTCTGTGTTAGCTCCATATCATGCAAGACATTTTCACTGGTGTGGGATGTTTCAAACATTAATCTCTCAGTATAGAAGTATGGTATCAAGAGTCATTTTATCACTATGTTCCTTTAGCAGGTTAATAGTACCAGGTTTTCCTATAGGCCCGTCACCTATCTGCTCAGATTTTTGGACACTCTAGCAGTGTCAATTATGGCTTATATCTACTGGAGAGGGCTTTAAAACACACCACATAGTGGTTAGTTATTTATTTAATGCCATTATTTTTCAGTCTATTTGGTAAGTTGATCACTGATGTCTTAGGGTTTGTAGCTGGATGATATTGATGATTGTCTTTCTCCTTCACTAGAATGCAGAGTACTTTCCTGTGTCATGATTGACATTTAGGAGTGGTGAAACTTCTAGGTATACACCAGCTCAACTTCTCCATGTTGCCTGACATACATTTGTCTTTCTTCAGCAATAAGGCCTAACAATAAGGTTGCATATAAGCAATAGTCTTAGCAGTATATGTGAGTTTTGGGTTTTTCCTGGGGCCCAACTTCAGCTGTTTAATTAGATAGAACCTGTTATGTCACTGAACCAATATTCTTTTCTTGAGATTTTTTTTCTCAATGAATATTGTAGTATGTTCACTTTATTGATCTGGTTTGGTTTTCATAGGCTCTCTTTACAGTTTTGGTAGGTTACACAAGTTTAAACATTTGCCAATAGCTCCAGATTTTCATTCATGCAAGTATATATTTTAAAATTTCTCCAAAAGGAGAATCAGAGGAACCAGAGCAGTCAGGGACATCAGAGGAACATTGTACACAGAAAAACTGACTGGAACTCATAGGGGCTCACGGAAATACGGGAGCCTGTATGTGTCATGCCCAGGTCCTATGCATATATGTTATTTCTAAGTAACCTGATGTCATTGTGGATTTCCTAACATTGGAAGGTGGGTGGTCACTGATTCTTTGGCCTACTTATGCTACTCTTTTCCTCCTGCTGCTCCATTGCCCAGTCATATAGTATCCTATTAATCCATGTTTGGTTGATGTTCCTAGGAAGCCTGACCTTTTCTGAGGGGATATGTCCAGAGGGTAAATCTGGGGAAGACAGGAGATAGTCTGGAGGGGGCAAAAAGGGGAAATATGGTCAGTGTATATATGAGAAAAGAATAAAATCTCTAGGAAACTTGAGCAATTTGAATGAGAAATGTGTTGACATCATTGTCTCCTGAATAGCCTTTTTATTATATCACTATATAGACAAGAAAACAAACTTGGGACATTATCATTATTTATTCTTACAGTTTTAGCCAAAACATCAGACCTGTAATATCTTCCCTCTAAGAAACCTTGTCATATCTGATAAAAAGAATAGAATAAAATATGTAAATTGAATATAATATATGAAATTATCTAATCTATTGAAAGAATAAAAATCAAAACTAAGTGGTAAGTGTACATATGGTTTAACATTTATGATAGGTATGGATTTCTGAGAAACGATTCATGAATTGAGTATTCATGAAAGCAAATGACTATTATCTAATACAGAATGATTTTCTACCTTGTTTAAAGTACACTTTTTAATATGGTGTTGACAATTGTGATAACATCATTTTCACCAAATTATGTCAGAGTAAAATATACAATTTGGCAACAGGAAGAATGGGTAAATTGGATAGCTTTTAAAGGATTACCATAGAAATTGGTAATGGAAAAAGTTTTATTAAAAAACTGCATTTCTTTCTCTAAGGATAGGAGAGCATCCTTAGAAATGTGTACAATGATATTTTCCATTCCCTATGATTTAGATATTTTTTCAGGAATGTTGGTTTTCTGTTACTATTTGTACTCTATATTTTCATTAAAAAAGTATTTCAAGTATTTATGGTTATATGATTTCCATTGTTTAGGTTATTGAGAACTTGTTAGTAAACAGAAAGAGAAATTTATTCCCAAGAATGGTTACAAAGTAATTTGGTTTGCATAGACTGGTTAATATATTTTGATCTTCAGAAATGTTTGCAGAATAGATATCAAAATGGACCCCTATGTTACTTGACAAAATAAATACTTCCAAATGATTTTTTAGAGTCTATCATTTTTGGTGTAACAGCACCATAGTTTGGCAATAGATTTTAACTGTGTTTTCTCCTACTTTATCACTTTTGGTAAGATTGTGTCTGTTTTGTTTGACCTTTTCAATAATCAAGCCTCTATGCCTCTGCAATGATCAATATTGTCTATTTACATAGATGCAGTTCTCTTCTTCAGCTTGTTTCCAGATATTTTTGAGTTTTAATCATTTTTTGTGTGTTTGTGACCCAGAATTTCATTGTTGTTTGCCTCATATCTGTCAAACTTTTTCACATAGAAACCGAAAGGTAAAAACTTTCCCTAAGACCTACTTCTCTTTGTTTTTAATCTGGTTTTCTCAGTTGGTGTTGTCATGGATATTGCCATTTAATTCACTAACAAGAGCAGTGAGAAGGTGAAAACAGAGCTGGACCTTAAGGCCAGTGCCTCTGAAGAGGAGACACTTTCAGATCACTATGTCATCCTTAGGAGCCTCGGCAAAGGGAACTTTGCTGAGGTGAAGTTGACTACCACCTTCACACAGAGGTACAAGTTGCTATCAAGGTCCTGCAAAATGGAACCAAGAATGACTTCAGCATAAGAATCAAAATCGACATGTATAAAACGTTGGACCACACATATATTATCAAGCTGTTCCATATCATCAACACCAAAGAATACACCTATATGGTGTTGGAACATGCTGCTCATGGAGATCTGGTGAGCTATATTGGGAGGGTGGGCCATCTACAGGAGGAGCAGGCCCAGCACATTTTTACACAGCTGGTGTGTGCAGTTCACTACTGCCATGACAATGGCATTGCGCACAGAGATATCAAGCTAGATAACATCCTGCTTGATGACAAAGGCAACATCAAACTGTGTGACTTTGGCCTGGCCACCCGAGTCACCCCTGGCCAGGGTACCAATGGCTCCTGCGGAACCCTGGAATATTGTGCTCCAGAGTAGTTCTCTGGCAAGGCATACGATGCAAAGGCAGTTGACATCTGGAGCATGGGAGTGATTTTATATACAATGGTGACTGCATCCTTTCCCTTAAAAGCCAACACCTATTCAGATATGAAGGAGGAGATGCTCTATCCCAAGTACCACCTCCCTTATACACTTTCAGAAAACAGCAAACATCATTGTGCAGTTGTTCACTGTGAAGCCTGAGCAGAGGCCCAACATATATGACATTAGGCAGCATCAGTGGCTCAAGGCAAAGGAAGAATTTTGGAAAATCAAACATCCTTAGAAACACTCTGGAAAAATCTCAATCCTAACATTGTGGTGGCTATGGGGAGAATGGGCTACTACCCGAAGGGCATTTGTGCTTGTCTTCATGAGAAAAAAATTCAACAACATCATGGCCACATATCTAATTTTAAACCACAAGTCACGCTGCGACCACTGTAAATATGCTGCAAAGTTCTTGCCGTCCGGTGTTGCTATGTCCCCAGCAGATGCTCTCACTAGCTTTCCTACTCAAAGGAGACAGAGTGAGCTTGCTCTTCCCATCTTGCTGGAGGAACACAAGATGCATGATGAGAAGGGATCAAGGAAGAAGAGGATGAGAAGCCTGAGCATGCCTGCCAGCTTGTGCTGCCAGCAGAAGGGAAACAAATATCCACCCCCAGCTCCCAAATTTTCTTGTAAGGTTACTTATCTCAAGAGCAATTCCATTTATTTAACAATATTTCCTAAATAAGGAGACTTGCAACATAAATACACATAAAAAAGACTGTATAACAACTGCCATTGTAATTATATATTTTAATTTATTTATTAGTTTGTATGTGCATGAGCGCCTTGGGGGGGGGACATGCACACCATGACAAATGTGAGGTTATATTGAAAATTTGGGGGAATAGATTTTCTTTCCCCTTTCCATGGGTTCTGGGAATTGAAATCAGGTCACCATGCCTGTGAAGAAAGTGCCTTTACCCACTAAGCCTTCTTGCCAGCCTTGTTCCAACCATTTAACAAACTGGGACCAATGACTCATAGAATCACCCTGACCTCCTTAGGAAAAATGGTTCAGTGTACACTAATTCATCACTAGAATAACCTTACAGAATACAGCTGAGGCATGTAAGTAAAGCTGCCTGTATGTGAAGCACACATGCCTGTTCCACAGGACATACAGTTATATGTTCAATGTGTCTCCCTCTTCCCTTTCTCCTCCTTCGCCCTCTACACAGCCTCACTCCACAGCCCAACCATGCCTCTACGTGCTCAGTCCTCCCATATGACATTTAGCTTTAACTGTCAACTAGATATAACCTAGAAGCACCTGGGGACAGGCTCAATGAGGACTCAATCTACATGAGGGTGGCCTGTTGGCTTACCTGATGTGGAAAGATGGAGCACACTCTATGTAGCACAATTCCCTGGGCTTGGGTCCTCCAACTTTTAAGAGTAGAGAAAGGAAGCTGAATCTTAGGGATGCACACATGTATTCTCTCTGGGTTGTGGGATGCCATAGGATTAGCTACGTTGAGCTTGATTCACCTGCAATGCTGGACTAGAACCTGGAATCACAAGTCAAATAAACTCTTTCTTCCCCTAAGTTGCTTTTATTGGGGTATTTAATTACAGTAACAGAAATGAAACTACAACATTACACTTCGGTCTCCTATGTGCTGAAGTTTCTGATATGTGAAAACAGGCTGAGCAAGCCATGGGAAGAAAACTAGTGAGCACCACTCCCCCAGGGCCTCTGTATCAGCTCCTGTCCTCTTTGAGTTCCTGTCCTAACTTCCTTCAGTGATGAACAGCAATGTAGAAGCTTAAGTCAAATTAAACCCTTTCCTCCTCACCTTGCTTCTGGGGCATGGGATTTTGTTGCCAGCAATAGAAACCCGACTAACAAAATCCCTAACTATTCTAACCTTATTTCTACATACATATGCTGTAGCACAAAATTACAATAATATCTTCCCTCCTAATACTCTCCTGAGCAACATATCCCTCTATTTTTCATCTTGGTTAGTGAGCGAATCACCCACCAACAATTTCAATCCACTCTAACTCCACCATTTCAGAAAGTTGCACCATTAAACAATGGGGAGGGGCTTGGAAAATTAGGATTCATTGGGCACTTTCTATGGGAGTTGACCTGAGTACAATTTCCAAACCCTCAAAATTACCCCCACCCTACCCTTTCATTTTGGAATCCACATGAAATTGAATCTCCTTTTTCCAGATGATACAACACTCTGCCTTTTATCTTTGCAAATGCTCTTCTTTCTGCACAGAAGTTGCTTCCCTTGCTTTTTAGTTAACCTCTAGATGATTTCCACTCATCCTTCAGATATCACCCTCCAAACCTATCCAAATCACACGCACAAGGAGGCTTTGGCTTCCTTCTTTTCTTAAGGAGCAGCAGGTGCACTGTTGCTGGCATGGGTCTGATACAGTACACTATTCTTCCTCCTCTTTGCATTGTGAGTGCTCAATAAATACCTGTTGATTGAAGCCCACAGAGCTCCCTCACAGGTTATTAAATATTTTAGGTCTAGCTGAAATTTGCAAGAAGGGACAAAAGTCTTAATTAACCTGCACAGTGTGCTGATGGCCACTCTCATTACACTGATGTTTCTCTCAGAACTATGCTGAAAATCTGGAAGTACTCACCTCAACCAATACCTGATTTGGATACTCTGTTTGGCCACTAGCCAGAACTCTCATTTCAATGGAATCTCCTGTCACATCAGACTCTATACCTTCACAACCATTCTTGAACATCTCATCTGTTCCTTCATTAATATTTGAGCTGTGTTCATCTTGTTTACAGCTTGAAATTTTTTTAGTCTTCTTAGTAGTCTGCCCATCACATTTTCTTTGTCAATACTGAGCAATCTATGGGGTGGGGAGAGAAAGCAGAATTATCATCTAAGGGTTTTTCCCCTTTGTTTTATTAGAAAGAAAATTATTTTACATGTCAATCCCAGGTTCCTCTTCCTCCCCACCTGTTATGGCCCCCCTCAACTAATGCCCTACTTCTTGGATACCCTTTCTGCTCCTGAGTGAGGGTGAGGCCTTCCATAGGGTGTCTTCAAAGTCTGTGGTATTCTTTGGGATAGGGCCTAGGCCAAACCCCTTGTGTTTAGGCTCAGGGAGTATCTCATCCATGTGGAATGGGCCCCTAAAATCGATTCCTATGGTAGCGATAAGTACTAATCCACTACAAGAGGCCTCATTGATTTCGAAGGACTCCTAACTGACACCCACATTCAGGAGGTCTGGATCTGTCCCATGCTGGTTTCCCAGCTAACAGGCTGGGGACCATGAGTTTTCCCTTGTTCAGGTCAGCTGTTTCTGTGGGTTTCATCAGCCTGGTATGGACCCCTTTGCTCATCAATCCTCCTTCTCTGCACTAAGGGGTTTTTTTAGCATTATTAAAGTTCTGGGTCATTTTATTATACTAAAGGAGTGACAAAACAAAGGATGTTCATCCTCTCCTAAGTAGAATAATTACTATTGTACTGCAAAGAGACTGGATGTTTCTCAATCAGGACTAAGAAATGAAAATGTCTGAAAGAAGACAATCAGCTCAGAGTCAGAAGTTGGACAGTGCGGCATGCACTGAGAGTATTATCTGTGGCTTTCAAATGTCTCAGAGCATGACACACACAAGGATGTCACGTGCATCATCCTTCATTGGTTTTCTGGGATTTTAACTTTACACTAAAGATAATTAGTCTGCACCAAAATATTTAACTCTAAGTGTGGTTTGTAGCCTTATGTATAAAGGAAATAATGGAAATAATCTAAATTATAGACTGATGCATTCTAGCCCTCAATCATTTGCATATCACCACCAGAAACCCATAGCCTAGTGGCACCTATTCATACAATTTACTCACCATCCACATCAGTGTACCTTTCTTATTTGTTTATAAAAGAAATGTTGAATCCTGGGCACCTCTTCCACCTGTGGTTTCTTTTTAAAAAGTTAGCCAACAAAAATTTAAACCAGGACACAGCTATCACTAAAATGTTAAACACTAATGAAAGGTATGAAAGAAATGGATGAGCATTAAAACATTTGGGGATAAAAGAGCAGCAAACACTTTCAGCTGCCATGACAAAGAATAATCTACCATGGCAGTAAGAAAAATGTAAAAGGTCAGAGTCTTCGTTAATATCATACAAGGTACCTACCCTTGGACGAGGACACATAAAATTCCATTATCTAGTCAGAATTATTATCCCATATATATCTCAATGATGGGAAAACTTTAGGGAACCCTTATTAAAAATATTGATGCAAACCACTAATGACAATACTTATGACAGAGTAGTGGCTATAAATCAGTATCATCGTATAATTATTATGAAAAGAAAATCATCACACCTCTTCTTGATACAGTCACAGCAGGCTTCACTCAGGCTTCAACCATCTAGAATTATTTCTAGCTTGGACTTTAGTAACACTATACTGACAGACATAATTAACTCTTGAAAAAAAGGTATAAAAACTTTGGTGTGTTTCCTAACTTTGAACAATGGGTAATTTCCACTATATTAAATTTCTCTGAGTATTCTCATGAGTACTGTGTGTGTGTGTGTGTGTGTGTGTGTGTGTGTGTGTGTGTGTGTGTGTGTGTGTATGTGTAGGTGTGCTTGCCTGAGTGTGTGCATGGGAGGCCAGAGGTTGACTGCAGGTCCCATCCTGTATCACTCACCCCTGAAGAAGTTACTCATAGCCTTGGCTAGGGAGGCTGGCCTGCAAGTTCCAGGCATCTTCTTCTCACCATCTATGTCTCCCTTCAATGTGATTAACGACTCACATCACCAGGCCTGGCCTCTTAGACGGCTGTTGGGAACCTGAACTTTGCTTTCACAAACAAGCACTTTCCATACTGAGTCATCTCAACAGCCTCAATTTCCCTTTTTACATAATTTATTTTCTATGAAGCAAATACTCACCACCATTACTTAAATTTGAGCTCTTTAATCACACCAAAGAAACTCAAAACTAAGACCTAGAGCCTTCAAAAACTCTTTCTTGGTAAATTGTTTGGTAAGTTGTTCCACTGACAATTTTCATCAGCACCAGGACCTACGATCTTGGGGATTCCTGAACGCTGGTCAAAAGATGGCCTGTTCTGCTTCCCCACAGTAGGGAGATCAGGGCACTGAAACTGATTTCCCTTGCATAAGTTCATCGTGTGTGTGTGTGTGTGTGTGTGTGTGTGTGTGTGTGTGTGTGTGTGTGTGTTATAATAGTAAAGAAAAAGACACCATGAATCTGAGAAGTGAGAACTTGGGGGAGACCTGAGAATGGAGAAGGAACAGGGGAGATAATGTAACTATATTTTAAGCAAAATTAAGTCAGAAAAAAATTAATTAAAACAAACTTAGATAAGAAAAAAGAAAGCCCTCATTTTTACTTTTTCTTGTGCTGAGAAAAAAATGCAAGTCTTTAAATATGTTAAATCTTTTCTCCTAAGTTGATAGTTAACAAAACACATTCATAAAAAGGATAGTAAGAAAAATCAGGATATTTAAATGTTGAAAACTAAAGAGAAGAAATGTAATACCTCTGTGATGCCCAGGATGTGCTCATGAAGACAGTTTCCACAGAAAGGTCTTTCTTCTGCATCACATTGTTGTAATGTCATTGAGTCAACACTAAACATAAACAAAAGACATTGGTTGATGTTACTAATAGTTTTGAGTCATTTTACAAAGTTTATAGCATAGATACATGTAGTGGGAAAGGGGGAAACAAAAAATGATATGCCAAGGCTTACAATACTGTAACATAAGTTATATTTTGGTATAATTTTTATCATTAGAAGTTATATAATGAAGAGTATTTTTGCAGATAAACAGATAAATTTTACACCATTTTATACAGTATATTAAGATATGCATATAGGCATTAGTTTTATAAAGTTATTAAAGATACATTATCTAGTTAAAAAGACACCAAAAATCTCAAGTTTATTAAATCATATTTAATACACACACACACACACACACACACACACACCACAAAGCAACAGTCAGATCACCATCAGTGGGAATGAGATACAGGTTCCTAGTTACACAGATACACACTCCCCATTCATGCATATCCACACTGCCTTCTTTGTTCATTCTCCATTTTTCTTTTCCAATTTCCTCATTTTTTCTCTTCTACTTTTCTTTCTCCTATTCTCTCTCACAATTTGTTCTGTCTAAAACTGACCATATACAAATGATGTCATTGCCTAGCTTCATCACTTAGCTTTTGATGGCATCTAGCCCTCTTCAAATATTCAGTAATACAAACAAAAATGCTACAATATCAAATATTTTAAAGATATCTTTGATGCTTACATCCTTATTTCTCTATGATAAAAGCCTTATTGCAGTTAAGTGTACTACCTGAAATCCTGACACTTCATGGGCAATGACTTCATTCTGTAAGCTATATTGCTATTATCCCAAATTGAAAAACACCAGTTTGGTTAACAGTGAATTCACTGCTACCCTTTAGACCTGATGTGTCTACTTACTGGTCCCTTCCTTTCTGGTTTCATCATTTAGATAAATGAAGTCAAGTTCCATATTCTCTACCAGAAAAAACACAGGTCATAGTATGTTCTCTATACTTCCAATAACATGTCTACCATATGTATCTGTAATCATCCCTTATTCTATTTTCCTGGTATTCTAGTAGGCAACATTACAGCAATGTGCGATGAAAGTGTTACACAGACATGGGCTTAAATTCCAGAACTTTCCTTATGTCACTAGTTTATAGACCCAACCATTATTATCTTCTAATAATTACTTGTGAATGATGCTAGCTTCATCATTACATTGAAAGGCCTGAGAAAAGCCACTTTATATACATGTCGTTCATTTTTGTAAAGTTAGTATATTTAAGGCATTCAATACCATTATGGCACTTCCTAGCAAAACGTAATGTAGCAGATTCTCCTCATTGGCTTTACTATGTCCTCACCTTCCATTTAAGCCCTTTCCCCTCATTTCCTTTCTGCTTACAAGTTGCAATGCTTGCCTTTGCCCCTCCTCCATCTTCACCAGCAGCTCATTTTACTCTCAGACTCTATCTTTTTAGGGGATGGGAGATCTAGACAGTGTTCACTGTGTAACAGTCCTGGATGTCCTGGAACTTTCTCTGTAGACCAGGATGGCCTTGAACTCACTGAGATCCTCCTGCCTCTGCATCCAAGTGCTGCAATAAAAGGAGTGTGCCACCACTGGCTGGCCAGACACTACTTTTTAGTCCTTACATCATTTACACTCTCTCTTTGTCCCTTTCTCTCCCTCTCTCTTTCTCCCACTTTCAGTCTCTGTCTTTCTCCTTCTCTCTGTCTTTCTCTCACACACACACAGAAACGCTCTCTCTCTCTCTCACTCACACACACACACCCCCCCCCCACACACAGTCATTACAAGCTTACATCTGCATACCAGGGAGAACGTTTTGTCTTTATGATTTTGGACCACTTTGCTTACTAGTATACATTCCAGTTTCATAAACTATCTCACAAATTTTAATTTTTTCTACAACTTATGAAATTTCAATGTTAAATATGCTGCACATTTTGATTACCCAATCATCTGGTGGTAGACATCTAGGTTGACTCCACTATTTGCTACTGTGGTTAGGGGAACCATAAACATGGATGGGAGGTCGGAAAAGGAGTCCTTTGGGTGGATGCCCAGGATTGCTGTAACTGGTTCACACAGTAGCTCTATTTTTAATTTTCTAAGAGACCTCTGTATTGAGTTCCATACTGGTTGTGCTAGTTTGCATTCCCACCATCAGGGACTAAAGGAGGTTAAACTTTTCCCACCTCCATGGGGACATTGGGTGTCATTTGATTTCCTGATTTTAGCCATTATGACTGAGGTGAGCTGGAATCTCAACAAATTCCATTTCCCTAAAGATAAGGATGTGTAATACTTTTTAAAAGTACTTATTATTGGCCATTTTTGATTCTTCTTTGGAGAACTATTTGTTCATTTCACTAACCCATTTGTTAACTGGCAGTTTGGGTGTTAAATTTTTCAGTTATTTCTCAATTCTGGATATTAGCCCCCAAAGGCTAAGATTTCTCCATTCTGTTGCCTACATGCTTGGTCTGCTGAAAGTTTCTTTTGCTGTGTAGAAACTTTTAAATTTCATTATAAATCTAATCATCCTTCCACAATATCTACTCAATACTCTTCACAATATCTGCTTCATTTAATCCTCACAATCCTGAGGAATATTATTTGCATTTATTATTTTTTTTTAGTTTGATTTTTTGAGACACGGTTGTTTTTTGTTTTTGTTTTTTTGTTTTTTTTTTTTTGGTTTTTTCGAGACAGGGTTTCCCTGTGGCTTTGGAGGCTGTCCTGGAACTAGCTCTTGTAGACCAGGCTGGTCTCGAACTCACAGAGATCCGCCTGCCTCTACCTCCCGAGTGCTGGGATTAAAGGTGTGCACCACCACCACCCGGCCTGAGGAATATTTTTATTGTCTCTGTTAGTTTTAGAAGTGCTGTAATCTATTCATGATCAGAGAGACAGCCAAAAGTTATTGCAGAAGTCAAATGGCTCTAAACTTCATGGACTTTTCAATCTCAAATATTTGTCTAGGAAGCTTCTGGTGTGCTGTCACTAAATATTTGTTAAATGAAGATTCTGTTTTTCTCAAACTATTCCAAGTCTGCTTGTAGAGAATAGTAAGTCCTTAATTATAAATGTAACAGAGGCCAGTAAGTTGGTACCAGACCAAAAGCTGAAAAAACAAGCCAGCTTTTTTCACATTCTCAGGACACACCCCCACAAAAGCCACCTTGTCTTCACACACTGGAGAAAGTATCACCAATTAAAGATTAATCACTGATTAATCACTAATAAAAGACTGTTTGAAATACATTGACTGGTTAACAGAGAATTCTTGCTCAAAAAGACTACAAAGTGGTTTCTAAATGTCAATCCATGGACTGGGTACATTAGTTATCTTGTAAAATACACAAAATTGTGAGCATTTGCTTTGAGTCTGACTCTAATGTTATAATCAAATAATTTCTTATGATATATATTTTAAAACTATAACCCAAACTGAAAAATCTCCTGTGTTTCTGATGTATGGGAATGTCTGAGAAGTACTGGTCTCAAAGAACCTGGGGCTTTACAGGATTGCCAAAATGAGGGAGCAGCTCCAAAGCCTACATAGAGCTCTTGAAGAAAAGAATAAGACTGCTTTCATTGATTCACTGTCTTCCACCACTACTGAAAAACCGTGCTGGGGTTCCACTGACAAGGGCCTATGAATACATAAGTCCTAGAACAGCAGAGTAGTCAAAGTCAGAATAAACCTACCATTTACTTAACACTAGTTACAGGTTCATACATACTTCCAAAATAAATTGTAAAACATTCATCAAGGATAGACTAAGCTCCTACTATGGGCAAGGAATTACAAATCCTTACAATAAACCAACTACTTAATAACCCAAGACTCCCCCTTCCTCCTACAGGTTTATGATTCTTCATCGGTCAATACTAATTCATTTAGGGTGACCAAAAATTCCTCATGACAGTGATCATAGTGAGTATTCAAAGAAGGTGAGGGTGTTGGCCATGTCAAGAAGTGCTGAATGCATTAGGTGGAAGGAAGTGGCAGGCAAAAATCCTTATGCAGAGGCAGACTGATACATTCAAGGACTCCAAGGAGGATGCTTAGTCTGAGAGCAGTGATGGTTGAGTATGTGAGAAGAGTCAAGGAGGTCACAAGGACCTATTTGCTGGCCAGAACAACACTGGAGTAAGGTGGTCTGTCTGAAGGTCTCAGGAGTAAGGTGCTGGCCCTGACTTGACTGTATAAAGATCAGATTCTAAGGAAGAATTAGAGTAATTAGTAAACATGAAAGAGTGGGGACTAGTGGCTAGTGAGGAATGGTGAGGGTCCCATGTCCTGTAAAGGCAGAGAAAAGAGGAATTTGTCACAGAGGAATGAGGAAAAGAGGAGGAGTCAAGGCAGATGGAGAGAGCTAAGAAAGGCACACATTGAAAAGATCCAGGTTTACTTTAGGTATTGTTGAATGTCAGCATTCCATCACAAAGTGAAAGAAATCCAGGGGAATAACCTATCTTACACTGCTAGTGTATTGGTCATGTCAAAGTAGTGAAGATGAGGCAAAGAATACACAACAAATGTACACCCACTATCTGATTTAATCCTAAAGAATAACATCTTTATGAAAATGCACACAAAGTTCCTATGGTCACAGAATCATCTCCTGTGTATTTATCTTATGTCTCTAATCAACATATTTTACTCTTAAAATAACCTCTCCGGATATACTGATGCATGACCCACAGATGGATACCTCGTTTGTGCTGACAGTCCATGGATGGTCTGAAGGCTTCCCTGCAAATGCGGGATCTCTGCTCCATAATGCGCTTCAGTTGGTTTCAGCTGCTGCTGTAAGGTGTTCACAAGGCTCTCTAGCCCCAGAACCTCTTTGTCATGTTCTTTACTTTCTTCACTCTCTGGCAGAGAACACCCCTCACTCTCAGGACTGATGTCTGTGTCATAGGAACAGAATAAAAGGCACACTTTGGTCCAAGTTTCTTGGTGCCAAAAAGAATTACTTGTGTGTATGAAAATACTTGTGATTTTTAAAAAACATGCTTTAAGTGATAACTTTTTATTATCATTAAACACAAACTTATTCAAGATTATTTTCTCTAACCTCCTGGTTGTAGAATCATTAAATCTAACAATTTTACATAATTCAGTTTTAAATGATTTAGAAACATAGGATGTGAGAAATGAAAAAGGACAGAAGATATGAGGGGTCTGTACTTTCACTTTAAAGAAGGGAAAACTGAACATGATGACCATGCACCCAAGGTCATCAAATTACCACAGTTTTAAGAAAAGCACATGTTTGTAAACATTTGGTATAAAAGTATGGTTACATGTTCTACACTTAAAATTTACCAGTGTTCTGTAAACCAGCCTGAGAGCAAACAGACAAAGACCCTGCTTCCTCTTCTGCTATATTTTCTTCAAGAAACTCAAGTTTCACACCATCTGTTTGCTGTCCGTGAATCTATTGAAAACAGAAGAATGATGACATAAATATCCAATCCAAACTTTGAAATCTATAGTAGAACAGTTAAAGAACTTTATATTGAGCTTGTTTTTTAATTCCCTGCAATTGTGCTGCTCTGAATCAATGTTTGTTCCCTTTTGACAAGAGACTCAGTCATATTCATGGCAATAAGTTGTATTAGCAATGTTTTTTTTATATCCAGAGGAACGTTCACTTTCCAGAAACAAATGTTTCACAGAAACTTTAGCTGAAACTAAAGTACAAGAAAACTTTGTACAAGTTTTTGTACACCCTTTGAAACTTTAGTATAAGCAAAAAAATTATTATCAATACTTGACAATGTAATTTTTATTTACCTCTGGGTGATGGGTTTAAGCAGGTAACTGATAAGTAGTATACTGCTCGTTACAATAAACACACTGTCCAAAAATTTAGGAATCTGTAGCTGCATGTCTAACATTAAGACAAGGCAGAGGAAAATTACAAAATCAGCTTAAAGTACACACACACAGACACACACACAGACACACACACACACACACACACACACACACACACGTGCAGGAGAGAGAGACACAGAGAGACAGACAGAGAGACAGACAGAGATAGAGATCATCTATGTCCTCAGAGAGCTCAGGAAATAAGACTTTTCCAGAAGCAATACCTGTGAATTCTGAATACAATGACAGTGACTCAGAGGAGACTGAAGTGCATCTGAGCAACTGGGGAAGAACCCAGATTTGACCTGGGCACTAACAGTTTACAGCAATGACTTTCTGGAAAGGCTCTGTGAGAAGACCTATGCTCTAAGGAGTAAAAACAATGACCTGTCTACAGGGGCTTATACTGAATGAAAAGGTAAAATAAAGCTAGTTAATTAAAGTACATCTAAATTACAAGGGGAAAGAGTCTCGACTTGATGGTCAAGATGTATATAGGATGCTATGAAAACCAGCCAGTAACAGGATAAAAACCATGTTCTAAGAGGTTATTTTAATTGGTCACTACTCTATTAGATGTTCTCTACCACGTGCCTACCTCCTGAATGTTTCCTATTGCTTTTTTGTGGGTGTATGTGTGTATATAGGCATGGTTGTGCATACGCAATTTATATGGGGGTACATGGCATGGAAGTCAGAAGTCAACAGCAGATGTTTCCATCTTTTTGTTTCTCAGCACATTTGTAACTTTTCAATTAGGCTAGACTGCTTGGTCCCCAAGTCCCAGGGACCCTCCCCTCAAACTGTTATTACAAGACATGCCACCTTTGCCATGAGTTTGGAAGGATTAAACTCTGGTCCTCTTCTTGCATAGGAAGCACTTTACTAAGCCATTCTCCAGGCTGAGGACACTTAAACAGGGGAATCTTACCTATTACTTCCCAGGGGAAATAATAAAAACCATCAGAAAATATCATAATTTACAGCCTAATATTTTTATATCTTTACTCAATTCATTCACAAATAACTACTGAGCCTTTACCACATGGAATCCAAGTGCTGTGCTAACAGGAAGAATGAACACAGAATTCTCTGACTTGAAAGTTTGGAGTCTTAGATTTGAGGATTCCCCATCGAAGGCCTCACCTACTTTGGGGAGCAGAAAGGGAATGAGATAGAGTGGGGAGCAGGGGAGGAAGAGAGGGAGAGGGAACTAGGATTGACATGTAAAACAAGATTGTTTTATATATATAAAGTTTGGAGACTTTGGAAGACGTAGATCAATAAACAATTCCAATAGAATGCAAAATATTATGATGCAAATATATGCTTACCTGACTTCTTCTTGATGACAAATACAGGAGAATTCTAAGGGCTGGTAGATTGTTCTATGTGAACAGCCTCTAGCTAATCCTGTACTAACTTTTCTAGAGCCTCAAGCTTTTTAGAGGTCAAAGGCCATTGCCCTATCCAGAAAGGTTCATCTGTAAGCCATTTCAATGGCAGGGCCTTTGGTTCCTCTAAAGGCCTGTCATTTGTATTTAGTGTCTGTACATCCTGGATAGTTGGTAACCATTTTCCATGGCAAGTTACCCGATCCTTTCTACTATCCAGTGATTTTCGAGAATTCGTATCTGACACTGGAGGGATGTTAATTTGAGTATTCCATTGCTGTAATAAATCATGACCCCAAAAATTTATAGCAATATCTGCTATGTAAGGTTTTAGTATTCCTTTTTGTCCATCTGGTCCAATACAGACCACCGAGTTAACACTCCGTCGAACTCTAGATAGAGTTCCAATTCCTAAAAATTGTACATTTGCCTCTTTAAGCGGCCATTTTTTAGGCCAACTTTTCTGAGTGATAATAGTTACATCAGCTCCTGTGTCTACAAGACCTTTAATATCTCTGCCATTAATTTTCACCAGTAACTGAGGCCCTTTATCATTAATAGAAGCTTGCCAAAATATGCGTTTCTCATTTTCACCAGTCACATGTGATTCTTCATCACTATTCAAACTACCTTCTAGAGTGGTATCATTTTCCACAATAGGCAAGGAACTATCTATTCGTCCTGTGAGAGATTGTCTTCCATTGTTACTGGGAATGATCGAACTGTTCTCGGGGCAGGGGGGATGCTGGAGGCCCCCTTCTGAGTTTCCCAATGCCAGTAAGTTCCCTTGCAAGTCCCTAGTTGATCTGCATTCGTTAGTCCAGTGTTTTCCCTTACCACATCTCCTACATAACCCAGAGGGCAATGTCCTGTCATGTGGGGAATCGTCAGAATTTCTCTGTCTACAATTTCTCCTTATATGTCCTATTTTACCAGAGCTGAAACATCTATTCTCCTGATACCTCCGTGGACTCCTGGAGCATGCTCTTCCTGTGTGAGGCTCTGGGTCATGGTGGCGATGAGCACTGGCCTCTCAGTACCTGTGTGAGCCCCTGTAAAGTGCACTTCCTTCCCAAGTCCTTCTGTTGCGATCTTTTCTAATCTCCTGTTGTCTGTTGAAACCTCATGGGACAACTTCTTCTGCCCAGATTCTAGCATCTTGTATGTTACAGTCAACATGGGCAGTATGTAGAACCCTAGTGGAGCTGATCTGATCTTTAGAGACAAAAGTATTCTTTTGCACATTGGGTTTGTATTGCCATAAGCTAAGCTATACACAATTGGATGTCGTATAGTTGCATCTGCTAGCTGTATGTCTATTGCTGTGGTCAATCGGTCTAAGAAGTCCTTAAATGGTTCTGTTTGTCCCTGTTCTATTTTTGCATAAACTTCTAGTTGTTCTCCTGATTCATGAACCTTGTCCCAAGCATTTAGTGTTGCTGTCCTGCATAGGGGCAGCATATGATCGTCATATTCAGTCTGAATCTGTCAGTCAGCATAATATCTTCTCCTAGGATTTTTGGAGGGGTGCATCAACTCTGCCCCTGGTGGCTTGCCATTCTAGGAGTCTGCCCTCTTCCCTAAATAATGCTCTTGGGGTTGTTTGGCGCCAACTGAAGATTATTGTGTGCAGTGTACGCTCAAGGATGAATTAGTCTGTGATGGTAAGATTTCTTTACTCAAGAAAGCACCAGAACAAAATGCAGGCCAGAGCGAGGTCACAGGAACCCAGCTTGTGCGGCCAAAAAAAAGGGGCCAGGGTCTCCACGTGCAGCCCTTAAGAAGCTTCCCTTACATCACCCCAGCTTTCCTTCACCACGCCCTTATGGGCGAGTCCCAGGTCCCACCTGGCACCTGTCAGGACTATTGGGTGGGGCTAGGGTGTCTCTCTACAGCACATCTTGTCCAAACCACTTTTAAAGTAACATTTTACCTTTTAAATAGTGCAGCACTCCTCAGAAATTGCCTTTTGAAGTCGTCCAATGAGCATCTGTAAAGGCTCTTTGTCATCACCTGGCAGAAGGTATAGCACATGTGAGCCATTCACTGTACATGTGTAAGCAATACTGTCAGAGTTAACTGTTCCAACTAGAAGCTTCCCTAAAACAAGACACATTTTAACTTCTTCCAAATTTTTTCCATTGTGCAATGTACCTGTCTCAGATCAGTATCTAAGGTTGGCAATTTCTATTCTATAAAAGAGTATAAAGCAGTGACCAACACTCCAAAACAAAATACATCCATATACTTCTCCATTAAATACATCATTGCAAACCTCAAACAAAACTTCCACAGATGAGTCTTCACTATTTTTGCACAGCTACATAGTTCAGTGGTAGGGTAGCTTGACTAGTATTTGCAAACCCAGAGTTTCATCCCTAGTGCCACAAAAATCAATTAATTAATTAAAACTTTTTAAAAATGCATCCCATTCTCTTCTCCTCTTTTCAGAAACAGTGATCATTACTCACCAAACTGCTTTATTATCTAATAACAGAATAATCACTAGTCGATAGAAAACACTGGACAGGCTATCTGAAGACCATATCAACACAAACAATGCATGCAAAAACAAGTAAAATATTACCAAATTAAAAAATCAAAGAAATATTGAAATGAAAACCTGGCATCCTCCTTGAAGTGACTCTTGAAATCTGACATTTTTCAGCAGAGCAATTCTACTGGAGACTTTAAAAGTACCCCCATTCCTAACGGTAAATATCTAAACATGAGCAAGGCCATATACAGTAACCCAACAACCATCATCAAAATAAATGGAGAGAAACTCAAAGCAATTGCACTGAAATCAGGGGCAAGAAAAGGCTGTGCACTCTCCATATCCATTCAACACAGTACTCGAGGTTCTAGCTAAGGTAATAAGACAACAAAAGGAGATCAAATGGATACAATTGGAAAAGAAGTCAAAGTCTCGCTATTTGCTGATGATATGATAGCATACATAAGTGATCTCAAAAGAGAGCATTCCTACAACTGAAAAACACCTTCAGTAATGTAGCAGGATACAATATTAAATAAAAAAAATCAGTATCCATCCTATAGACAGTTGACAAACTGGCTGAGAAGGAAATCAGAGAAACATGACCCTCCACAATAGCCACAAATAACATTAGATATCTTGGGGTCACTCTTACAAAGCAAATGAAAGACCTGTATGATGAGAACTTCAAGTCTTTAAAGAAAGAAATTAAAGAAGATATCAGAAAATGGAAAGATCTCCCATGCTCTTGGATAGATAGGATCAACATAGCAAAAATGACAATCCTACCAAAGTAATCTACTTCAATGGCATCCCCATCAGAATCCCAGCACAATTCCTCTCAGACCTAGAAAGAAAAATACTCAACTTCATATGAAAAAAAAAATAACAGGATAGCCAAAACAATCCTGTACAATAAAAGGATCATCTAGGGACATCACCATCCCTGACTTCAAGTTCTACTATACAGCTACATTAATGAAAACAGCTTGGTATTGGGATACAAACAGAGAGGTGGACCAATGGAATTGAATCAAAGAGGACAATATCAACCCACACACCTATGGGCACCTAATTTTTGACTAAGAAGCTAAACATATAAAATGGAAAAAAAAGAAAACATATTCAACAAATGGTGCTGTTATGACTGGCAGTCAACATGCAGAAAATTGCAAATAGATTCATATCTATTACCATGCATAAAACTCAAGTCCAAATGGATCAAAGACCTCAATATAAATCTGTCCGCACTGATCCTTATAGAAGAGAAAGTGGGAACTACATTTGAACGCATAGGCACGAGATACCACTTCCTAAGTAGAACAACAGTAGCACAAATTCTGAGAGCGGCAATTAATAAATGGGACCTCCTGAAACTGAGAAGCTTCTGTAGAGCAAAGAACACCATCAACAAGACAAAACAGCTCCCTACAGAATGGGAAAAGATCTTCACCAACCCCACATCTGACAGAGGGCTGATCTCCAAAGATCTCAATAAAATAGAAATGGAACTGTCAAATTATCCACTTGAAAATGGGGTACAGATCTAAACAGAGAATTCTCAACACAACAATCTCAAATGGCAGAAAGACACTTAAGGAGATGTCATCATGACCCTGAGTCATCATGGAAATACAAATCAAAACCAATCTGAGATCCATCTTCCACCAATCAGAATGGGTAACATCAAAAACACCAATGACTGCTGCAGTTTTTCTAGTCGTTCAGTTTTAAGTTGTAACTCCTGAATTTCCTGTTCAAGCTTACTCTTTTCCTTTTTGTTGAGTTTGAGGATATCAATTTCTTTCTTAAGCTCATTAATCTGAAGAGTCCTTGTTCTGATTTCAAATCAATACCTAATGGCTGTAAATCTCTTAGTTCAGAAATTTCTAAGTTAGCTGACTCTGCTTACTTGTCAAGTTTTCTTTTTCACACTGAATCACTTCCCTCTTCTTATTCATTTCATTTTCTAACTCTTCTATCTGATGCTTGTGGTGAACAGCCAAATTATCTTTAAATTTTTCAATATTTGTTCGATGTTCAACTTCTAGATCTTCATTGGCTTTGCAAGGAGCTTCTTCCTGACTAATGAGGAGATGCTTTCTCAATTGTTGCATTTGCATTTCTTGGGACGCTGACATCCTCTTTAGTGTCTCATTCTTTTCTTTTTCTAGCATTTCAAGTTTCATTTGGTAGCTTGTGATTTCTGCCACATGTTTACACTCAAGCTCTTTCTGAAACTCAGACACAGCAGCGATCTTGGTTTTCAAGTCTTCCACTATCTGGAGGGAATTGTGTGTATCATTTAGTTTACTTTCAAGCTCAATAATTTTTTCATTATCTCTAGTGATCTGCTCTCTCAAAACATTGCATTCTTCTAAAAGATTATTGTATTGTGACTGAAGCACACATTGCCCTCTCTTAACTACCCAGAGCTCCTTGCTGAGATTCTCCTTTTGAGAAAGAGTATCTTGCAATTTTATATTCTGTCCACTATTACCATATTGAATATGTCTAGCTGTTCTTTATACTATTTATACAGATTGCACATGTCAACTGCAGTACTTGCATATGATGCCAAGACAGTTTCCATTTCATCTTTATGGTGGGATTGTTGTATTAATTCTTCCTTCATATGCATTATTTCTCTTCCATACATTTCATTTAGCTCCACTTGGAGGTGGTCTAATTTCCTCCTTGCTTCTCTCTCAGTGCTCTGCTCTGTGCCAGTGTCTGTAAGTTTATCATTGTAATTTTTCTGCTGCAAGTCCTTAATTTCTAAAAGATAGTGGTTCTCTTTTTCTTTATAACTGGCTAACTCCAGTTTTAAGTTTTGGGTCTCTTGGTCTTTTTCTATAAGCTGTTCTTTTAAATCTGCTACTAATTTGTCAGCAGATTCTAACTGGTTCTGCAATACAGCAGATTTCTTTTCTTCTTCTGTTTTTCGTTCTTGCAATTCGTCAATGATGGCCTGCTTTTCTAGTAAGGTGTTATTGGCATGGTCTAATTTTTTATCTTGTTCCTTCAGAAGAAAAAAAAAAGGAAAGTATAACAATTTCTGGTAACTCTGTTGCTCAACTTTATTAACAAAAGACAGATGAAAGTCACATTTTTACATTATTCTATAAAAACTATTGTGCCCACCCCTCAATTGTCCGCATGATAAGACTTGGGTACCTGGACACTTAGAGCAAAAAAGAGATGTAGAGCTGCTCAGACATTCTTAGGAATAAATACTGAATTACATTTGCTGTGGTAAAAATGTTTAATTAAGGTAAGTAGGGACAATCTGGGAGAACAGGAAAGAATATGATAATATATTATATGAAAAAATTTAAATTAATAAAACATGTAATAAATTTTTAAATTAAACTATACACCCCGATTTGCTTAGCATGTATGAGGTCCTGGGTTCTACTCCCAGAACTTCCAAAAAGAATGAAGAAAAGAAAGATGGAAAAGAAAAGACTGCCAGGATGATGAGATGGCTCTAATGATCTGAGTTCACTCTCCAGACAAATAAATTACTATAATAATTAAATAAAAACACCAAATTTTGCTAACCAATTAATCTTCTCTTTTAAAATTTACTGATTGATATCCCAATTATTCAATCTTTTGATAGCTAATTATAATATTAATCACTCTCAGATTACTCCCAGAAAAGAGTTTAAAAGTAAGTTCAGGTTATTCCCATGAACTCTTGTGATCTGAAGATGTTCCAGTTATAGAAGACATTTCCATGAGTCTGTCTTCATTTCACTGTCTGACACATAAGGGACATCTAGGACAACTGTAGTACATACAGCATATGGAGCTGGAACTACAATTTCAGTTCAAACAGAGACTTGAGAACAGAAAAGAAACTTATGTGCAGCCCATTTGTAGTCAATTATGTCGCTGAAGGTAACAGCTGGGCAGAGACAAATACATCAAGCATAGGCAATTCACAATCCCATCAAAGCACCAAGTGGAGCAGAGGCCTAGGCAGAGTTTTGGATCTGTTATTTAGTTTTCTCTTTGGGCTTCTCACCCAAATACTAAACATGAAATAAAATATACAGAACTGGTCATGGGCAGGTGAATTATATTACAAAGGTCCTTGGCAAACAGAGCTCAATGGGATTCTGAAGGAATGCATAACACATTGAAAGAAAAAAAGTGTCAAAGCTCAGACAGAAGAAAGCCCACTGAAGGAAGCGCTGAGAGTACCCATCTCTAAGCACAGTTCATGGAAAAACACCAATGTGCCTTCAGCCTTTGACAATTATGGTCCCTCTAGAAACATCATACCCTGAGGCAGGCATGCATATACATAGTCATAGCACTTAAGAAGCATCAGGATCTTCCAACCATACTCAATATAAATACCCAATTTAAGAAAAAAAAAAAACAATGTTGGAAATTGTGGTAAACAGGACTGAAGAACGGCAGCTCATAGATATAAACTGCACTACAATAATATGCATAAATCAGGTCTTCTCAGCCTAATGGCACAATGTCTGAAGGCTGACACCTTCCATCTGCTCACTAAGGAACATCCAAACTAGTATTTTTCTTTTTAGTTCACTTGTCCCTAGAAAGAAAATGAAAAGCAAAGGACCCAATATACACAGTTGCCCATGATTGTTAATGGTTGCAAACTAATAATATGATATTTCAACGTTTAAACACCCTCGAACTTGGAACAACCTGATTCACCTCTGCTCTAGCTCTGGACACACATTATACCTAACATGAATGTTCTGAGCCTACAACTCAAAATCAGATTGTGCTTTTGATTTGCTATGGCTTATAGGGCATTTTTTACATATGAAAAGGCAGTGTGGTGCAAGAGCTCTGCCCTGCCCCATGCCATTTGAATCCTAATTCTGGTATAGGAGTAAAGCAGCCAGCAGCAAATCACTTTTGAGTTTTCATTTCTCATTTGAAAATCAAGGATGAGTTGTTCTTAGAATTTAAGATTATATGTGATATATTTAAGATTATATGTGATATATAATGTCATCCCCTGCCTCAAAGAACCTTAATACATAAATGTTTCCAAGAAGTGGACCATAATTCACATAAACAATCAACTGCATTTATTTTTTGTAATAGGTCTACAGAATTTTACCTTGTGGCAAAAGCATTTTCACAATTCACTATCAGAGCCACAATAGATGTGAGTACTTCAGATGGGACAAGATAGTTATTGAGTTGTAAATTTAGGTTCTATTGAGACTTCAGGTAACATATGTATACCACTCTAAGGAACACAATAGTGGGCAGTACTCTCTTATCAACTACATTGGTGTGACATATACAGTTAGTATGAGATTCTCAATTGCTTTTTAAATAAATTAGTTTCTATATTCAAAGACTGGCTTAATTATAAAAGTTTCTATTTCACATGCATAAGACACATGAATAAGAAAATTACAAAGCTGTGACAAGCCAGCTGACATCTAATTTACCATTTCATATACTTTAAGTTTCTCTTCTAAAGAGGTGACTTAATTTTTCAATTCCTCCTCCTTTTTCTGATAATCCTTTAACAGATGGTATTGCTGTTCCAGCAGCAACTGTTGAGCATGGACTTGCTGCTTCAGGAGAACCAGCTCTGCAGCAGCGCTGCTGTGGGGGCTGCGCTGCAGTGTCTCACTGGCCTGAAAGTTGAAAATGGAAAGAACCTTCAACATACTGAACGCTGAAGTGACTGTTTCTGAACAGACTTCTGGAGTCTTACTCTGCTGACACTAGCTCTCTGTGATACCTCTTTACTTCAGGGGTTTGAGATCTTCTGGTGCTATGACTGGAATAACTGAGCCATGAAATTATCATTCAAATGATAGTTCAGAGAAAGCAGGTGTAGTGAGGGAAATAGGACCGAGGCCACAAAGCCAAGGGAAGTGGGACAGGAACATACTGCTGCATCCTGGTGACTTTGCAGACTCTAGTTCCAATCTCTTTCAAAATCTTCATTATATTTCTGCCCCTAAAATCTGCAGGATGCCTGTTTCTTACATTGAAATCTCTGGCTTAAGATATTTCCAGTTGTTTTGTGATACTTGCTATCAAACTCTGATCAATGCAATCAGATACCATGTCAGTCAGGGTTCATATTGCTGAATGATAAAACACCATGGCCAAAGAAAGTTGGGGAGGGGAGGGTTGATTGGTTGATTTGCCTTATGCTTCTACTTCATTGTTTCCAGTCATGGTGGTATACACTTTTTTGGGGGGGGGTTTCAAGACAGGGTTTCTCTGTGTAGCTTTGGAGCCTATCCCGGCATTTGCACTGTAGACCAGGCTGGCCTCGAACTCACAGAGATCTACCTGCCTCTGCCTCCCGAGTGCTGGGATTAAAGGAGTGTGCCACCAATGCTGGGCAGTATACACCTTTAATCCCAGTGCTTGGAAGGCAGGGGCAGGTGGATCTCTGTGAGGACATGTAGGACTGCATAGAGATTCTTGTCTCAAAAAAAAAAGCAAAACAAAAGATTAACAACTGCTATTGCATTCAAAATGATAAATACAGTAAAGAATCCAAATATCAATATACTATAATGTTAAAAAAAATCCATCTTCATCTAGTAGCTGATGGAAGCAGAAACAGGCACCCACAGCTAAGCACTGAACCATACTACTGGAATCCATTTGTGGAAAGGGAGGAGGGATGAGCAAAGGAGCCAAGACCGGTCTGGAGAAAACCGCAGAAACAGTGGACCTGACCTACTGATACCAGGGAGACTGTAATCATAAAGCTGGGGAAACA
This sequence comes from Cricetulus griseus, assembly GCF_003668045.3. Lineage (NCBI taxonomy): Eukaryota > Metazoa > Chordata > Mammalia > Rodentia > Cricetidae > Cricetulus > Cricetulus griseus. The sequence continues at coordinate 178,700,808 of NW_023276806.1, read as the reverse complement.
GCATTGGACCAAACCAAGCCCTCTGAATATGAGTGTCAGCTAGGAGGCCAAGGAAGTCTATGGAACCTCTAACAGTGGAGCCAGTGTCTATTCGTAGAGCACAAATGGACTGTGGGAGCCCATTCCCTATGGAGGGATACTATTGCTGCCCAGATACAGCAAGGAGGGCCTAGGCCCTCCCCCAAATGATATGATAGACTTTGAAGGTATCTTGTGTAGGGCCTCACTATCCCTGGGGAGGAGTTGTGGGGTGGGTTGTGGGGGTTGAGGGGAACGTGGGAGGATGGGAGGGCAAGGGAATAGGGGCATGGATATGTAAAAATGAGTAGTAATTAAAGAAAACAATAAATCCATCTTGAAACCAAATCCCATGCCAGTGTTGCCATAGTACTAGTAGTACTTGCAAGTTGCCATAGTACTTGCAATTTGAAAATTGCAAGGCATACAAAGAATGGGAGAGTGTGGCCTGTTCACAAGAATAATAATGGTCAATAGAGAGAAACTGCTCTTGATTGTAGGGGATGCTGTAGCCACGCCTGCTTAAGGGCTGGCTACAGGTATGTCTGACCATGCCTGCCAAGGTGTGGTAAGGATGACATAGGGTAGGTTTAAGAGGAAGAGACTTTCACATGGATGCTGGTTTCGCTTTCATCTTTGGCTTGCTGTACTTACTGCTGCTCCACTGGCTGACTAGGTCGTTCTGTAAGTAAAGCTTTTCCCTATTAAATCCACTTGTATTTAACCTGGCTCTGTATTGGTAATTTTCCATGTTACTTGATTATGGATATACCAGCCACAAACTTAAAAATGGTATGTGCCAAATAAATAAAGGAAATAATTATGAAGTAATTTAACAGCAACAAAAATGCTGAGTAAAATGTCACTTGGGGAATGCCACCACAGTACAGGGAAGAACCAGCAAACTGAAGTTACATCAGTCACATCTATCAGGACAACTATGTAGCTCTGACTATCCTGGAATTCACTTTATAGGCCAGGTTAGACTGTAACCCACTGAGAACTTCCTGCCTCTGCCTTTCTAGTGCTGGGATTAGAGGCCTGCACCATAATGTCCAGTCAGCAAGTGACTTTAAACACTGAACCAACTCAGGAGTCACTCAGCATTTGCTTTTCAAAAGTAAAAATTTTGTACATCATGAATACTATCAAGATATAAAAAAACAAAATAATATGTACAGATTATATATCTAAGAATATAGTGGATTTTTATTATTCAGACTCTTTCCTTCATGAACTCACCTCCTTAATAAAATTTATTTGCTAGCTCCCAAATTAATTTTCATGACATTAACTGGGATATTTGAGGACATGAGCAGAAGTGGGAAAATTTACAGTTACCCAAGGCAGATAATACTAGATGACACATAACAAGGCAACATTTCTGTTCTTTTTCTCACAATGTAAAGTCAGTATCCTTGCAGAGTACATGATGGCACATTTTGGCACTTCTGAATTAGTAATTTCACTGCTTAAAAATGGCCCATAGTAGAAAAGTTGAAGTGCTGCCTCATGTTTCTGAGAGCAGCAAGGTTGTGATGTGCCTTAAGAGGACAGGTGAGTTAGTGAAGTTGGCTCAGGCATGGTCTGTTGGGTGCCTGGACATGTGTATGTTTCTGTTTCAAGTCCTCTTACTCATACATACATGATAGGCAAACCGAAATTCTAATGATTTAACAATATATCCTAAATAAGGAGACTTGAAACATAAATAAACATAAAAAGACTGTATAACAACTGCCATTTTAATTATATATTTTAATGTATTTATTAGTTTGTATTGCATGACTGGCTTGGAGGGGAGGGAGACAGGACATGCACACCATGTCAAATGTGAGGTTAAATTGAAAGTTGGGGCAATAGATTTTCTTGCCCCTTTCCATGGGTTCTGGGAATTGAACACAGGTCACCATTGTAGGGAGACAGCCTTGCCCCACCCAATAGCAACCCAGACAGGTGCCAGGTGGACCCGGGACTCGCCCATAAGGGCGGGGTGAAGGAAAGCCGGGGTGACATAAGGGAAGGTTCTTAAGGGCTGCACGTGGAGACCCTAGCCCCTTCTCTCTGGCAGCGCTGGCTTGGTTCCTGTGAGCTCGCTCTGGCCTGCGTTTTGCTCTGGTGTTTTCCTGAATAAAGAAATCTTACCATCACGGACTATAGGTCATCTCTGAGCACACGCGGTAATCTTAAGAGTTGGCGCCCAGACCCCGAGACCCGGGAGCCCGTGGGGGCTCCGCGTGCGACCGCTACAGCCAGGAAAGGCAGCCTAGCCCAGGAGCGGCAGGGAGCACCCCGCCGAGGCATCTCCACGGTGAGGTACCCATACTGCTTCTCCCTCCCCCGCCCCCTGCGCAGCGGGTATCGATCCTTCCTGCCCGAAACCTGCCTCCCACCGTCCCCACCAGCCAGTGAGGTGAGCCTCCCTCAGCCGCTCTCTCCTCAGAACTCCCGCGCAGCCCCGCTAATTCGAATCTAGCTCTGTCTATATTCCGAAGCCGCTGCGCAAGCACAGCTGAAGCTTCCTGCGGATGCACCGCCACCGCCACCGCCGCGGGCGCGGCCGCTGCTGCTGCTTCATTTCCCGGACCTCTGCCTCCCGCTGCGGTATCTCCACACCCAGGCGAGAGTTCCCACCATCACCAAAGCCCCAACCCCCGCCCGCCGACGACCAGGCCCGGCCTTGCCGGGCTTCCAGGCCATGTGGCGAGCTCTTCCTTGCATTCACTTTAGCTGTGTGTGTGCGTTGGGCCTGAACGCCGGAGCTTCCTGCACACACAGCAGAGGGTTTTCGACTTTAGACCACAGGGAACGCTCCCCCGCCGCTTCACGCTGCTACCATTCCCCTGTTCCGGCCATGCCTGTCTCCATCTAGGTGCTGCCGCCACTTGCTCCCATAGCCCTGCCCGTCATCTGCTGGGCCAGACCCTGGCAGGGTAAGCTTTTCAACTCTAGCTGTGGGCACAGCCACCTGCCTGAGGCAAATACCCACCAGGTACATTCTAAAGATTTCCTTAGTGGCAAAAAAACTGTTTTTTGTGAGTCCGATCCTACTCAAAATAGATGCGGCTGCTCCACCTGCTGGCCAGACGTGGTTACTGCACCAAGAAATGGACTTACTGACAAATATGGCTGCATTTCCTTTGCAGTTAGACATGTATACATATCTTATGCCTATATGCATTCAGTGCTGGAGGAACAGTCTGACTTGCTAAATATTGGCTTATATGTCGTCGTGTTAGCTGTGACTATATTCAGGAACAAAAGGAAGTCTGGTTTCTCCACACACTTGCAGGACATACAAGCCTTACATAGCCAGGTTCTAAATGAATCAAAACTAACCTATACATTGCTTCTTGAGCTGTTAGAAAACAAACTGGATGATAGGCTTCCTTCAATGTTCTATATGATGCAGGAAGATCTGTCTACTAATCAAGCTGAAGTGTAGCACATTTATAACAACATAAAAATAGACAGATGCTCCATCTTAGAGTCTTTATAGGCTGATCCAGCAAAGGACCGTGATGAGATTCAGGAACTTATTCAGACCTCACAGATCAAACAGGCTACAGACCATAAGGGACTGAAATCTAGTCTAGGGATGCTACAAACTAAACAGGCTACAGACCATGGTGCCTTAATGGCTAGGCAAGCAGAAGACCGTGAATCATTGCAGACTGCTTGCATACACTTAGAAACTCAGCTAGGCTCTCTCTCCTATTCCTTTGTTACTAAGGTACAAGATACCCAGAATAGGCTTCAACAATCGGATAATGCCACTAAATCAATGAGTGGGAAATGTGAGAGGGACTATAATGAACTTAGAACTGAATTTCAAAGCTAACAGTAGGAGTTACAGACAAGGGTTACCAAACTGGAAATGTCTATCAAGTCTATTGCTGAGATGAATCACAACCTTGATTCTAAATTTCAGTCTCTGGATGGCTATTTCCATGCCATGCAAATGCTAGCTAGGGATGAACGTATAACCTGTCTAGAAAATCTTACGGGAGAATTGTCGAAGCAAATCATGGATTCTGCATCACGCCTTGAATCTTTCATGATGGATGAAATTAAAGCCTCTCACGAGGAAGTCCTGACCAGGCTGGCAGATCAGTTTGGCAGAGAGAACACAAACTCATTCCAATCTGAGATGCCCACTTTGAAAAGGTATTTCAATCACCCTAAAGCAGTTACACACACACACCTTTAGTCTACCCGGCCACGATGGTGGACAAGCAACCATCTAAAAAACACTCCCAGGGGCAGACAGCATATACATAGCAACCAACCCAATTAAAGGACCTTAGGCATATTAAAAAATCGGTTGTCTCGTATGGTTTTCATCGCCCATACATAAAAAAGCTGTTGCATTCATGGGCCACCTTTAACAGGGTGATGCCCACAGATTGGGTAGGACTGGCATCAGCTGTCCTTGAGAATTCTTGCCAAATTGAATGGAGAGCATTGTTTAGGGAAGAAGGCAGGCTCATAGAACGGCAAGTCACCAGGGACGGAATTGATGCACCCCTCCAAAAAATCCGAGGAGAAGGTATTTATGCTGACCCACAGACTCAGGCTGAATATGATGACCATATGCTGTCCCTATGCAGGACAGCAGCACTAAATGCATGGGACAAGGTTTGTGAATCAAAACAACTAGAAGCTTTTGCGAAAATAGAACAGGGACAAACAGAACCATTTAAGGACTTCTTAGACCTATTGACCAGAGCAGTAGACATACAGCTAGCAGATGCAACTATACGACATCCAATTGTGTATAGCTTAGCTTATGGCAATACAAACCCAATGTGCAAAAGAATACTTTTGTCTCTAAAGATCAGATCAGCTCCACTAGAAGAATGGGTTCTACATACTGCCCATGTTGACTGTAACATACTAGATGCTAGAATCTGGGCAGAAGAAGCTGTCCCAAGAGGCTTCAACAGACAACAGGAGATTAGAAAAGATAGCAACAGAAGGACTTGGGAAGGAAGAGCACCTTACAGGGGCTCATACAGGTACTGAGAGGCCAGTGCTCATCGCCACCATGACCCAGAGCCTCACATAGGAAGAGTCCAGGAGTGCACAGAAGTGTCAGAAGAATAGATGTTTCAGCTGTGGTAAAATGGGACATATAAGGAGAAATTGTAGACAGAAATTCTAATGATTCCCCACGTGACAGGTCATTGCCCTCTGGGTTATTTAGGAGATGTGGTAAGGGCAAACACTGGACTAACGAATGCAGATCGACTAGGGATTTGCAAGGGAACCTATTGACGTCGGGAATCATTTTTTTCCACAGGACCCCACATGATTACCATCGTCCCATTTCAGCAGGAAATAACCTAAACGATGCTACGCCCCTGTTCCCCATTATTATTAGGGTAGTGTAAGCCTAGTTAAGAATGACCTTCTTATTGTTTAGAGTTGGGGTTGGAAGGAGGTGTTCAAGTTAGACACCCTTTCCACATGACTTTAAGACTTAGCTGGAATAGACATAGAATGTACAATAGCAGATTATTGTATCTTCTTATATTTCACCTTTATGATTGCTAATTTAAGACGTTTTACACTATTAAGTTTTAATCCTCTTTTAGAATAAAAGGGGAATTGTAGGGAGACACCCGAGCCCCACCTAATAGCAACCTAGACAGGTGCCAGGTGGACCTGGGACTCGCCCATAAGGGCGGGATGAAGGAAAGCCGGGGTGACATAAGGGAATGTTCTTAAGGACTGCACTTGGAAACCCTGGCCCCTTCTCTCTGGCAGTGCTGGCTTGGTTCCTGTGAGCTCACTCTGGCCTGCGTTTTGCTCTGGTGTTTTCCTGAATAAAGAAATCTTACCATCACGGACTATAGGTCATCTCTGAGCGCACGCGGTAATCTTAAGACACCATGCCTGTGAAGAAAGTGCCTTTACACATTAAGCCTTCTTGCCAGCCTTGTTCCAACCATTTAACAAAATGGGACCAGTGACTCACAGAATCACCCTGACTTCCTTAGGAAAAATGGTTCAGTGTACACTAGTTCATCACTGGAATAACCTGAGGCATGTAAGTAAAGCTGCCTGTGTGTGAAGCACACATGCCTGTTCCATAGGACATACAGTTATATGTTCAGTGGGTCTCCCTCTTCTCTTTCTCCTCCTTCCCCCTCAACACAGCCTGACTCCACAGCCCAGCCACACCTCTACATCCTCAGTCCTCCCATATGACACTTAGCTTTAACTGTCAACTAGACACATCCTAGAATCACCTGGGAAAGAGGCTCAGTGAGGACTCAACCTATATGTGGGTGGCCTGTGGAGAGCCTTTGAGAAATTTTTCTCAATTGGCTGAACTGATGTGGAAAGATGGAGCTCACACTATGTAGCACTATTCCCTGGGATTGGGTCCTTGAACTTTTAAGAGTGGAGAAAGGGAGCTGAATCTTAGGGATGCACACATGTATTCTCTCTGGGTTGCGGGATGCAATAGGATTAGCTACCTTGAGCTTGACTCACCTGCAATGCTGGACTAGAACCTAGAATCTTAAGTCAAATAACTCTTCCCCTAAGTTGCTTTCTTGAGAGTATTTACTACAATAACAGAAATGAAACTAAGACATCCCGCTTCAGTCTCCCATGTGCTGAAGTTTCTGATATGTGGAAACAGGCTGAGCAAGCCATGGGAAGGAAACCAGTGAGCTCCACCCCTCCAGGGCCTCTGCATCAGCTCCTGTCCACTTTGAGTTCCTGTCCTACCTTCTTCAGTGATGAACAACAATGCATAAGCTTAAGTCAAATAAACCCTTGCTTTTTGGGCATGGTATTTTGTCGCCAGCAATAGAAACCCGACTGACAAAATCCCTAACCATTCTAACCTTATTTCTACATACATATGCTGTAGCACAAAATTACAATAATATCTTCCCTTCTAATACTCTCCTGAGCAACATATCCCACTATTTCTCATCCTGGTTATTGAGCCAATCACCCGCCACCAATTTCAATCCACTCTATCTCCACCATTTAGAAAAGTTGCACCACTAAACAAAGGGGAGGGGCTTGGAAAATTAGGATTCATTGGGCACTTTCTATGGGAGTTGACCTGAGTACAATTTCCAAACCCTTAAATTACCCCCACCCTACCCCTTCACTTTGGAATCCATATGAAATTGAATCTCCTTTTTCCAGATGATACAACACTCTTCCTTTTATCTTTGCAAATGTTCTTGTTTCTGCACAGAAGTTGCTTTCTTGCTTTTTAGTTAAACTCTAGATGATTCCCACTCATCCTTCTGATATTACCCTTCCAAACCTACCCAAGTAATACACACAAGGCTGGCTTTGGTATCCTCCGTACTCTTCAGAAGCAGATGCACTGTTGCTGGCATGGGTCTGATAGGAGTACACTGGTTTCTTTATATCTGCCTTCCTCATCTTTGCTTTATGAGTGCTCAATAAATACCTGTTGAATGAAGCCCACAGAGCTCCCTCACAGGTTAATAAATATTTTTAATCTAGCTACTACCATACTGCTGAAATTTGCAAGAAGGGACAAAAGTCATAATTAAAATGCGCAGTGTGCTGATGGCCACTCACATTACACTGAAGTTCCACTCAGAACTATGCTGAAAATCTGGAAGCACTCACCTCAACTAAGACCTTATTAGGATTCTCTGTTTGGCCACTGGCCAGAACTCTCATTTCAGTGGCATCAGGAGTCCATTCAGGGTCTGTACCTTCACAATGATTCTTGAACATCTAATTTGTTCCTTCATTAATATTTGAGCTGTGTTCATCTTGTTTACAGCTTGAAAATTTTTTTGGTCTTCTTAGTAGTCTGCCCATCATGTCGAGCTTTTCTTTGTCAATACAGAACAAGCTATGCAGGTGAGGGGGTTGAAAGCAGCACTGACATCTAAGTTTTTTAGCATTAATAAAGCTCTGGGTCATTTTATTATACTAAGATATCACTAAAAAGGAGTGACAAAACAAAGGATGCTTGTCCTGTCCTAAATAGAGTAATTACTATTGCACTGCAAAGAGACTGGATGTTTCTTAATCAGGACTAAGAAATGAAAATGTCTGAAAGAAGACAATCAGCTCAGAGTCAGAAGTTAGAGAGTGCGACAGGCTTTCTGTGGCTTTCAAATGTCTCAGATCATAATACATACAAGGAGGTCATGTGCATTATCCTTCATGGGTTTTCTGGGATTTTAACTTTACACTAAAGATAATTAGCCTGCACCAAAAGATTTAACTCTAAGTGTGGTTTGTAGCCTTATGTATAAAGGAAATAATGGAAACCAATCTAAATTATAGACTGATGCTTTCTAGCCCTCAATCATTTGCATATCACCACCAGAATCCCATAGCCTAGTGGCACCTATTCATACAATTTACTCACCATCCACATCAGTGTACCTTTCTTATTTGTTTATAAAAGAGATGTTGAATCCTGGGCACCTCTTCCACCTGTGGTTTCTTTTTAAAAAGTTAGTCAACAAAAATCAAAACAAGGACAAGCTATCACTAAATTGTTAATCACCAATGAAAGTTATGAAATAAATGGATGAGGATTAAAACATTTGAGGATAAAAGAGTAGCAAACACTTTCAGCTGCCATGGCAAAGAATATTGTAAAATGTCTGAGTCTTCTTTAAAATCATACAATGTGTTTACCATTGGACCAGGACACATAAAATACCATCATCTAGTCAGAACTATCATCCCATATATGTCTCAATGATGGGTGAACTATTGGGAACCCTTATTAAAAATATTAATGCAAACCACTAATGACAAAACTTATGACAGAGTAGTGGCTATAAAACATTATTATTGTATAATTATTATGAAAAGAAAATCATCACACCTCTTCTTGGTACAGACATAGCAGGCTTCAGTCAGGCTTCAACCATCAATAATTATAACTAGCTTGGATTTTTTCTTTTTTATTTGAATTAGAAACAAGATTTTTTTACATGTCAATCCCAGTTCCCTCTCCATCTGCTCCTTCCCTACCATCTCCCCCCCCCCAACCAAAACCATACCCTACATATCCTTTCTGCTCCCCAGGGAGGGAGAGGCCTTCCATAGGGGTGATCAGAGTCTACTAGCTTGGATTTTTTAGCAATGCCATACTTAAAGCCATAATTAACTCTTGAAAAAAAAGGTATAACAACTTTGGTGTGTTTCCCAAATTGAACTATGGGTGTTTTCCCATATATGAAATTTCTCTGAGTATGCTCATGAGTAGCGTGTGTGTGTGTGTGTGTGTGTGTGTGTGTGTGTGTGTGTGTGTGTGTGTGTTTGCAGGTGTGCTTGCCTGAGTGTGTGCATGGGAGGCCAGAGGTTGACTGCAGGTACCATCCTGTATCACTCACCACTGAAGTAGTAATTCATAGTCTTGGCTAGGTAGGGTGGCCTGCAATTCCAGGCATCTTCCTGTCTCCATCTATGTCTCCCTTTGATGAGCTTACAGATTCACATCACAGGCCTGGCTTCTTATATGGATGTTGGGAACCTGAACTTTGCTTGCCCAAGGAAGCACTTTGCATACTGAGCCATCTCAATAGCCTGAATTTTCCTTTTCATATAATTAATTTTCTATGACGCAAATACTCACCACCACTACTTAACTTTGAGCTCTTTAATTACACCGAAGAAAACCAAAATGAAGACCTAGAGCCTTCAAAAAAAAATCTTTCTTGGTAAATTGTTTGGTAAGTTGTTCCACTGACAATTTTCATGTATACATAGAACACAAAAATGATCATTTTAGAAACAGCTCTTGATGGATACATTATAGTATATGTTATGAAATGTTTTACACCAACTTAAATCCAGTACAAGAGAATCATCCTATTCTGTAGCCAGCTTGGATTACACATTGAGCTTAAGGCTACCCTGGACCATGGTCTAAGACTGCTAAAAAAGAAAGTATGGGAGGCAGGAGTAACGGCAGGAAAAATACTGTCTAATCAAAGTCTCCATGTTTGGAAAGGATGCATACTCCATCTTCAATTCCTTCAATACATGGAAGGTGCTCAGTCCCTCAGGTTGCACAATGGTAAGCAGGCTTCTAAAGATACTGATTCCCCTGTTCCTCCAGTTATATATAGAATGCTACACAGACACATTCAATTCTAGACCTTACATAGAGGGCACTTATCGAAAGTCAGCTAACCATATTCTAGAAATACAAAGTTAGCTACTGCACACATTCTGTAACAACCTAATCCTGAGCACCAACCACCATATCTCTGCAGTAGTATCACCCTTCATTCATTACTGACCTACTTTCCTCTGTTAATGTGAGAGAAGCAAAAAGGAACATAGGTGTCTTAGTTAGGGTGACTATTTGTAGGATGAAACCCCCAGACCAACTCAACTTGGAAAGGCTTTATTTTGAGGGTTCTATTCCCATACCACAATTCATCATCAAAGGAAGTCAGGACAAACTCAAGAAGGGCAGGAACCTGAAGGGAGAAGCTGGTGCAGGGGCCTTGGCTATGCTTATTGGTTTGCTCCACATGGCTTGCTCAACCTGCTTTCTTAGACAACCCAGGACCACCAGTCCAGAGTGGCACTACCCACAATGGGCTGGGTTCACCCCCATCAATCACTAAGAAAACGCCCTATGGGCTTGACTATAGCCAGAACTTGAGACATTTTCTCAGTTGAGACTCCCCCCTCTTGGATGACTGTAGCTTGTGTCAAGTTGACGCAAAGCCAGGCAGTGCAATTGGAATAACAGTTTCAAACATAACTTAATTGTCACCACCTATGACAACATAATATCTCAAAGGTAGCTTCATTTTAGGAAGAAAGGAAGGCAAAAGTAAGCTCAAAGAGGTAATTTCAAAAAGAAACCATGACATTCAATTCATGTGTGAAATTATTCATTCAGCCCACTGAAGGATATCTACATAGAATTCTGGATTGTTTACAGGTCTTGCCGGACACGCATGCCTACACAAAATTGAAGTCACCAAATTCATAACAGCAATTCTGCAGGTGCAGTTTAATTTATAGCACCTTTCGGTGCTCAGAAGTTCCATTTCACACACTGGAAAAGGTCACCTGCCATGGCAAGAACTTCTATAGAAATATACAAGAGAAGAAGAAGGAGAATGAGAAGAAGAAGGAGAAAAAGAAGGAGGAGGACAAGGAGGAGGAGAAGATGAAGGAAGAAGAAGAGGGGGAGGAGGAGGAGGAGGGGGAGGAGGAAGAGGAGGAGGAGGAGCAGAGGAGGAGGAGGAGAAAAGACTCTTCTAAAAATCGCCCCTACAGAAGAGTTCACAGCTGGCACTTGTGGCACACTCAAGTCACGCCTTGGGGAGGCAGCTGTCACAGGCCAATCACACACACCCAAGAGTGCCACCCTGACACCTAAAGGCAGCAGCAGACTGGTGACCAGCGCACGGGTGGCCCCCAGAATAGAGAAGCCCCTAGACACCCACTCAGAAAGCTCAGAGCCTGAAGCACTCACAAAACTCCCTTTAGAAAGTGAAAGGGCGGGGGCTGCAAAGCAATTCCCTGGCCGTTTATGGCGGGGCTAAGAGAGGGTTTTGTGTGGCACCCAGGAGAAAGAAAGGAGCCAGGCTGTGCAGGCATTGGGTCTCCTGCTGCAGCCACAGGGGGCGGCTCTCCCCAGCCCCAGCCCCTGCCCTGCGGCCCCGCCTTTCTCTTCCCTGAGACCCCGCCCCCGGCCCCGCCTCCCGTCGTCCAGGCCGCCGGCTCGCCATACTCAATCTTCCTCCGTCTCTCCTCCTCCTTCATCGCGTCTGCCGGCCAGGCGGGGAAGGGGGCAGAGGAAAGATCTGTTCAGACGCCAGCAGACCGAGCTCCGCGGCCGCCCGGGGCGAGCTCGGCGCTCACCGGCCGCTCCTGCCTTCCCCACGGGCCCCGCCATCGCCGCCGCCATCTTCGTCCCCAAGCTCACACTCGGGAGGGCGAGCGATCCGCACAGCTGCGAGCCTGTCTCGGCAGGTGACCCTCCCTCCACCCCGGCTCGCCCGGGTCTGAGGCTCTGGCCTGAGCCCGACACCCACTCCTCCCGGGACTCAGAGCTTCTGGCACAGCACAGTGGATTCCAAGTTCAAAAGCAGCGGCTGAATGGAGACGACAAGCCGCAGTGGGGAGTATGGTGGCGAGGGATGGACCTGCATGTCAAGGGTCTGTCAACCCAGGTGAGGGGGAACCCTGAGGACACCCCACTCTTTCCTTATCCCCACCCCTAGTGCCTATCTCTAGTCCCAGCCCGTCCGGCTCACCCAAGTTCTCCTGCTTGGAGAACAACTGCTGCCCCAGGCTTCTCCCAACTCTTTGTTCCCTGAGGCAAAGCAGAGACACTCCTCCCCCACGGGGGCTTCTCCTTGGGAACCATGCTCCTCCTAAAGGAGCTGGAATTCAGAATATAAGTTGAGAACAAACCCATCTACACTCACTTCCCAGCTTTTAATGGTCTTAAAACAGCTAGGTTTCTTCTCTGACTTTATCTGGAGTTTTGGCACAAGCTGCTTCATATTTGTGACTGTTCCTAGCTCGTGAAAACAGCCTAACCTTTGTCAGTTCTGTTTCTTTACTGAAATGACTACTGTGAAATTTTGGGCCCAGTAAACTTGATAGTATTTCAGCAAAGGCTTGAAAAGAATGAAGTGGTGAGCTGTGAGTGTGATTGAGGTCAGCAACAGATCCAAAGTACAGTGTGAGTGTTGTCCTAAAGGGAGAGCGCTCACAAAGATGGCTAAATAAGAATGGGATGGACGAGAGGGAGCTTAGACATGAAATCACAGAAGTGACAGAGACCAGACTGAATTCTGAAGGCCATTGTCAGAACGGTGCCCTTTTCTCTGAATGAGACCAGAAGCCACTGGGAAAGTCTCATGGTCTCTGCCATTACTATATAGAGAAGCTACAGTGAAGGGTTCGTTTGGATGTTGTTTTGTTTAGAATTTCCTTTACATTGGGTCACCGGATTTTGTGGACCTGGGGTGTATACCTAGAAATTAGTCCTTCCTAGGGAACCTTCTAGTGACCTAACTACTCATTACCCTTCAAGGCATAAGGACTAAATAAGACAGCCTACCTTTATGTAATATTCTTTACATTATTCTTTGAAAGGGTAGCCATCACCAGAAGCTTAAAACTAGTCTGTGTCTAGCAATAACTGAACAGTTCCCCTAGGTCAGGGTATTTATCCCTCACACCGAGGTTATGTCATAAAGGAGGAGACGCATCATCCCTTGGCAACCTGCTACTTCCAAGGGTAACAAGAACTCCTTTAAGTCATGTTGCTAGCCAGCTTGCTCCACAGGTCCCGCCCATTGTTGCCTCTTGAGCTTGGGATTCCAGGCATGTTGCTATGCCTGCTCAATGTTAATATGCCTGGGATGCAAACTCTGATCCTCACCCTTGTGTGGCAGTCACTTTCCCCACTGAGCCACCTCTCATCCCCAACAGTGGAGTTTCAAATATGTATTTACATAATATCTTCAATAAAATGGGGCAGCTTTGTTTAAGTTTCAAAATGAAAGTCCTGTAAAAATAGAGACATAAAACAGACCTATAATCAGTCAAAGTGGCATATAATATCAATCAAATCAGAGAAATTTAAGGTGGTACTACTATTGCAAAGATGAGATCATAGGCCAATACTTCAAGACAGTGCAGGTAGTTACTGACTAATAGAATATGTGAACAAAAAATTCAGGTCTCCAAGGATATTTATACCACTAAATAGTCACAGCATGTAAACTCAGCTACCAAATAGTTGTGACAAAGACCCATGTAGGCTTTATATTCAGAATGAAATACATTTATTCTAAATAGAAGTATTTTTGTGTTACTCTTGCTGAATGGTGCTATGGCTACTGGTGGTTTTGAGAGAAATCAATCTTGCTGAACTACAAGTGTTTAGATTGTTGTAAAGACTACCTATGTTGGGGCTGGAGAGATGGCTCAGAGGTTAAAAGCACTGACTGCTCTTCCAGAGGTCCTGAGTTCAATTCCCAGCAACCACATGGTGGCTCACAACCATCCGTTATGAGATCTGGTGCCCTCTTCTACTGGAAGCAGAATGTTGTGTACATAATAAATAAATAAAATCTTTAAAAAAAAAAAGACTAGCTATGCAAAGAAGATGCATCTCACCTGAGTTAGACCAGCACAAAATTCAAGCCATTTTAGTTCCAATTTGAAGAGGAATACAATCACAATCACATCCTCTCCTTCTTGGAAATCAGCATGTCTCATGAATTAAGAGAATTCCAGTCATTAGACTTTAGGATGATTCAGGCTGGTGAAACCCACAGAAACAGCTGACATGAACATCGGGAAGTTGTTGGTCCCCAGACTGATAGCTGGGAAACCAGCATGGGACTGATCCCGACCCCAGGAACCTGGGTGTCAGTGAGGAGACCTCAAAAATCTATGGGGCCTCCAGTAGTACAGCAGTACTTATCCCAAGCATAGGTTTGTACTTTGGGAACCCATTCCACATAAAGGGATACTCCCTGAGCCAAGACACACGGGGGTGGGCCTAGGCCCTATCCCAAAGGATATGACAGACTCTGAAGACTGCCTATGGAAGGCCTCACCCTCCCTGGGGATCAGAAAGGGTAGTGATAGGTAGGATTTTAGATGGGGGAGAGGGTGCTAGAGGTGGAGGGGAGGGAGAGGGAACTGGGATTGACATGTAAAACAATCTTGTTTCTAATTCAAATAAAAAATGGAAATAAAAAAAGAAATAGCAGTTCATTTGAAGTGCACCAGCCAAGAAGCCTTGACTTGACACACTGTAGTGACTAGTTTATAACATGCCTCAGTACTGGAGTGCAAGTTCTTTTTTATGATGACATTGTTCATCAAAATAATGTTACATTCATGTCTTTCCTTACAGACTAAAAGCAAATGAAGTTCATTTGCTTAGTGATACATTAGCAAGAGAACAGAAGAAATCCCAAGAACTTCAGTGTGCCTTGGAAGCAGAGAAAGCCAAGTCAGGCCATGATGAAGAACAGGCTAAGGAACTTAAGGTATTGTCTTTACATCCCTTGGAGAATTGTAAGTTAAAATGCTTTCTCCATCCAGTTGTCAGCTTTCTCCATTTTAAAAGCTGTAAGTTGTTCACTATGTGTTGAATACTGTTGCCAAATTATCTAGGCCATAGTAGGAAGATAAGTTAATGCTGTGACACTGTGTTTCCTTCCCTGAATTTATTCCCACCAGGGTTGCAAGGCCCCTTCCCAAGCAGCTGTGTGCTGTGCAGTGCAGATCTCCCTGCCTTTATTTCTGCAGTGCCAGCTTGTGAGCCTGGGAGGCTTCCAAAAGGCTGTCTTTTTGTCTTCACTTGCAGTTCATTGGGGGTAGAAACTCCTCCTCCCCTGATGTTTTGATTAATAATCCTATGTTAGGGTACTTCTTAAAAATAATCTGAGGTTCAGTATTTCTGGATTTAATCTGTTCTCTGGCCTGCTTGCTGCTACCTTTTCTGGCCTTCACACGTCCCGCATCCTCCCCCCACCACACACAGACCTCTGCCTTCAGCCACAAAGATGGTGATGAAGACATGTGCTGGGTTTCTCCAGTCAATCTTGACCTCTACCTTGCTTTGTTTCATTTCCACCGTATTCTCAGTTGTACTCAGCACCTCTCCCATGCTAGGCAAGCACAGTAGCACCCACATTTACCTCCAGATTATTTTCCTACACTTTCATCCTGAGACAGGTTTCATGACCTTGCTCAGGCTCTTGATTCTCCTTTCTCAATCTCCTGAGTAGCTGAGATTACAGGCATGTGCCACCAAGCCCAGCAGTTCCTTGTTTTAAGATGTATTTAGTTTATTTCAGTACATGAGTGTTTAGCTTGCATGTATATCTGTGTCCCATGTTCATGTATTAAATGGAAGAGGTCAGGTGATGTCATTGGATCCCCTGGATCTGGTGTTACAGCTGTTTGTGAGCTGTCATGTCAGTTCTGGAAATAGAACCCAGGTCCTCTGGAAGAACAACCAGTACTTTTAACCACTAAACCATCTCTCCACCCAACCTAGCAAACTTTTGACTGATTTTATACATACGCTTGGAGCAAAGTTTACTCATTGAATGTCAGAAAGCAAAGGTGCAGCTGTCTTAGATGCTCTGTGGACATCTGGCCATTCTGCACCAGGGTCCTTCTTTTGAAAACCTAAGATGGTACAGTTCATTTTCTACCACATGCTACTAAGAATCCACATTGCTGAAGAAAGAATTGACATAATTATGCAAGCCAAATCTTATTGTTTTTGTACCCTTTCTTTTTAATCTATAATTTTTAAATTAATCTTTAAGTAATAGTTTTCATTAGAGTATTTCATACATGTGTCATTCTTTGTTCTCATTTGTTCCCCACCATAACTGTCTTCTTGTGCTCCCTGGCCATTCCCAGCTGTTCCTTTCCTCTGCACAGAGTCCTCTTTGTTGTTTTTTGTTTGCTTGTTTGGTTGGAAGGTTGGTTTTTTGAGACAGGGTTTCTCTGTGTAGGAGCTCTGGCTGTCCTAGAACTTGCTCTGTAACCTAGACTGTCCTTGAACTAGCAGAGCTCCCCCTGCCTCTGCCTCTGCCTCCCAAGTGTGGGGAATGAAGGTGTGCCCACCACTGCCCAGCCACCCCTCTGAGTTTTAATTTCAGATTCTTTCCATGATCTCGCTTCCCTCTCTAAAATGGCTTCCTCCCCTGTGCCAGCAATTTTTCTCTGCTTGTCATGACACCGAAGAATAGGCATTTTCTTGTGCCTTCATATATAAGTACCTAAAAATTTAAAACTACATTCCATTAATATATTGAAAGGGAAGCATAAGAACATAAGTATTTTAAAGATTGTCATTTGGAAAAATGTATCTGAAAGGTTCAGGTTTTAATGTTGATCAGCAATATGTCTTTAGGAGACAGACCCTGCCCCCTGACAACAGTCAGGGCATGCACAGGGACGTGCCATCACCACATCACCCACCACAAATGCTTGAGGACTCTGGGCATGCGTGGAACCTTAGTGCACATGTGCAGTCTTCCCTTTAAAAGTTCCAACTTCCCTGCTGCTCTCTCTCTACTCTCTCTATGCTTCTGCTTCGCTCTCTCTTCTCCCGCCTACATGCTCTCTCTGCCTCTCTATGGCAACCGGCCATGGCAGTCAGCCATCACCCCTGTTCATCATCTCTCTTAGTCTCTCTAGTCTGCCGGGCCTAAAATAAACTAGTCAATATGTCTCATCTTGCATGGCTCTCCTATTTTTCTTCAAAAAACGTAACAGTATCTGCTTTATATTTAGCTCGACAGGATGTGTTTATATTCTTGATGCAAGCAAGCCATTTGGCTATCTAAGCAATTCCCACTGCCTGCTGGATAACAAGTCTGTCATCAGTTACCAATACTTCCATGTTGCTGAACCAAAGTCATTGTCATACACTTTCACAGTATTTTTAATATTAACATGTTCATCTAAATTACATTTTCCCTTCCAGGCTCTGAGATCCACTCTTGAAGACCAGAAACAGAGGAACATACACTTAGATGAACTTCTGGGACAACAGAGGCAATTACTAAGTGATTTTCAGCAACAAATAGAGTCACAGAGAATGTTGTATAATGTGCAGTTAGCAGAAGAACAAGACCGGAACTTAGAGCTTCAGGTTCTTCTGGAGTCTGAAAAAGTTAAGATTCAGGAGATGAAGGACACCCTAGACAAGGAGCGGGAGCTGCATAGCAATGGCGGGCAGCCCCAGCCAGCCTTCCCTCCTGAGGAGATACTTCAGGAGTTACAGGGACCATTAGAAGAAAAGCAGAAACACATAATGGAACTGGTAAATGAAAGTTGAAAGTATAAACAGGATTCCTTGGAAGCCAATCAGCAGATGGAAAAGAACAGGCAGGTTCACCAAAAGACATTGCAGGTGGAAAAAGAAGCTAACACCCTGGGCCAGCAGAAAATGGAGGAGCTGCAGAGCAAAGTGGAAGAGCTTCAGTGCCAGCTGCAGGAAAAAAGGCACCAAGTACATAAACTAGTCCTTGAAGGAAGGAGATTGCAAGGGGTAATGCAGGGATTCCAACAGCAGGAGCTAGAGCATAAGGGAAAAGAAGAAAGTAGACAACTTCTGTATCAGAATGTTAACGAGGTAAATTTTTGTGTCTCTTACAGTGTGTATGAGGGCAGGAGAGACAGCTCAGTAGGTCAGATCTGCAGACCTGGGTTTGGTCTCATACCAATGCCCACAGACCTCCAAATGCACCCTGTGGTGGTGGTGGGGTACCTGCACACACAAAATGACAACAGGTTTTTTTAAGTTATGAGTAATTGTAGTATTTTAAGATAACCTTAGTATTTTACAATATTTTTAAATTTTGAATATATTATTGGATTATTTTAAATAGTTATATTCACAATATCTCAAAAATAGTGTCTATAGAACTTTATTTGGAATTTGAATGGTAATTTTGTTCCCTCAAGAAAGAAAATGAAATGATGCTCATTTGTGGGTATTTTCTTTTTCTGTCCAAAATTTCCAGGGAGCTGTTAAGAGTTTTACTGACAACTGAACTAGAAATTGGGTTCTTCACCAGAAAATGGAAGGAGAGAGCAAAGACACAAGCTATGCAAAGTTGATGGAAATGAATAGAGAAAAGGATGACTCTGATAATGACGTAGAAATTATCAGACAGAAACTTCAGCATGTGGCTACGAAAATTCAGCAACATATAGCCCAGAAAGCCTGTGACAGGTTAGACTTCTGCCCGCTCTATAGAAATGATACTCTTGTCAATCCAGACAAGAGTAAGAAAATGCTGGATTTTGTTTTTGTTTCTTTGCATCTCACTATGTATTCCTGGCTGACCTAGAATTCACTCTTTACACCAAGCTGGCCTCAAACATGAAGGGAAATCTCCCTGCCTCTGCTTTCTGGGAGTAAAGGCCTGTAACACACACCTATACCAAAGAAGAAATATTTTAAAGACAACACATGTCTACATCACATGGTGTTCTTTAGCGGAACTTACACATCTGAAAACAGCTAACCCCTTAAACCAGGAAGGGGCAATATTTAAGAGTAAAGTAAAAAGTGAAACAGAGCGGCTCTTAGCTGATGGTGTGTGTTAGTGAAACAGAGCAGCCCTGGCCACTGCTGTGTGTTAGAGACACAGCAGAGCACTCTTAGCCTCTAGTGTCTGTTAGTGACACAAACAGAGCAGCCCTGGCCTCTAGTGCATGTCGGGAAGTGTTACTGTGAGGTCTGTTTTAATTTTTTGTCTTTTTCTTAAAGACTAGAGATTGAAGTATCAGATACAGATGCATTCATTTGGGTTCAAGAAAGAATTGATCTGATTATTTTTCAAGTACAGAGACTAAGGGACTGACCAGAACATGAGGTAAGATGTTTTTCAAGTTCTTTGTAGGGAGAACAAAAATGAAATGAAATTATGAATTGTTTAAAAATTGGTAGACTATTTTATAAGAGTTTTGATTATATTTGTTTGTACAGTGTTTCTCTTCCCCCCCAACAATAAGAAATGTAAGTTGGGGAGGAATTACCATTCATTGTTGTTGTTGTATAATTAACCTCTTATACAGAGACCAGGCTTCATGAGAAAGTGGCCTGACTTCTCTGTCCTCCCACCCATGAGCTCAAATTCAGTCCTGTTGGCATCTTCACAGGTGACTGTTCCGCCGAGCCTTTTCACTCCCTCTTACTAACATTGTACATTTGACACTTTTGACTTCTTTAGGAGGTATTTCTCTGTTTTGTTTGGTGGTTTTTTGTTTTGTTTTTTTCCAAGACAGGTTTCTCTGTGTAACCCTGACTAGCATGCACACCAGGCTGGGCTCAAACTCACAGAGATCTGCGCCCCTCTGCTGGGATTAAAGGCATGCTCCACCAAGGCCAGCTGTGTTTCACCCTGTTAAACCCGTTTTCCTTGTATTGTGTGTCAGTGCTTTTGCTTCAGCTGCTCTCAGCAGATCTGTCTGCCTAGCCTGCTTCTGTGCACATCTGCTCTTCTCTACAACTGTGAACCCTCCCACTTCCCACGGCATGAGCTCTAGCTGCCCTTGTTGAGCACCTGCTGTTTTCCAAGTGCTGCTTGGGGTCCTGGGATTCAGTGGACAAAGTGACAAGAATTTGGCCCTTGTGCACTTCCTGTCTACTGGACTGTTCTGGTGTAGGCCGTTTACCTGTGGCCCAGGCTTATATTTTCAGTTAGCTACTGGATGTCTTTGGGTAAATGTTCCTAGTAGTGACCCCTTAGGAGCCTCACAGACACAATCAAACCTAAACATTGTCTTCTGTCCTACCTCTCTTCCTCGTACCCCTTCTTCTGGTTATGGTATAACCCAGTTTGGAAAGCTGGAAGTCACCATAGACCATGTTCCTTCACTCTTACCTGTACATGTAAGCAGTGATAAGCCATGTAAATGTCCACTCATGTGCCCTTTACTCCCCTTCCCTGGTCACTGCCTC
The DNA here is from genome assembly GCF_003668045.3 of Cricetulus griseus. Classification (NCBI taxonomy): domain Eukaryota; kingdom Metazoa; phylum Chordata; class Mammalia; order Rodentia; family Cricetidae; genus Cricetulus; species Cricetulus griseus. The sequence goes on along the minus strand of NW_023276806.1, from coordinate 178,680,317 downwards.
ACCATCTCTTATGTAAACTGTTACAACTTCCTATCTGTGCTGCCAGGCACCATGGATGCGCACCTTCCCTAAGCTGTTCTACCTTGCACACTGCTGCCAAAGGACTCTTGTAAACACGTACAATTTGTTTGTGGTAACCTCTCCTAAAGTCATCCTTGGCTCGATGTTGCCTTGTTTAGGTCTGTCCTCATAAATGCAGCAACATTTAATGTGACCAGCAGTCAGCTGATGTCACATGCAACTTCAGGGGGTGTGACTGTTTTCCTTTCCTTTTCTTTGTTATTCTTTTTTAATTTTTATGGGTATTCATGTTGTAATTGTGTATGTATATCTGTGTATCACATGTGTGCCTGGAGCCTGTGGAGTCCGGAAGAGACTGTCAGGTCCCCTGGGACTAGGGTTAGAGTCCTTTGTGAGCCACCATATGGGTGCTGGGAATCAGAGGGGCTGCTCTGGAGAACAGCCAATACTTCTAAGCACTGTGCCATTTCTCCAGCCGTTACTTCATTTTCTTTGGAAAATAAGGCACAGGTTTTTAACTGGAAGCCATTCATGGATTACTGTCAAGAAACTTAGTTGACAGATGAAGCAGAAAGAGGTGGCAAGCTGAGAGAGGCTCAGCCTCTGTCTGCTCCAGCAGCTCTACAGAGGAGCTAGGGTTTATCTTACTGCTGGCTTCGGACCTGCCTGCCTCTTCCAGTCCTCATTGTAGGTTTTTGGCTTCTTATACCCTTCATCAGCTTGTATAGGATAAGCTGGGGGATAAGCACAGTGGAATACATGAATGAAGACAGCACTGCCTAATGACCGCTCCCTTTCTACTGGGTGAGAGTAGAGTGCACGGAACATATAGAGATTACATGGTCGTCTGAGGTGACAGGTGTTAACCTGTAATGCAGAGAAATGCCTGAAGGCTCCATGAAGTAAGGAAGCTACTGTCACGCTCTCACCTCCCCATTTTAGGGGTGTGATTTAAGATGGGGTCTCACTAAGTCACTGGAAGTCACTCTGTATTCCAGGCTGGCCTCAAAATCTCAGAGATCCCCTGCCTCTGCCTCCCAAGTGTTGGAATTAAAGGTGTGCACCACGTTGCCTGGCACATCCCTCCCCTTTTGCCCTGCAGTAGGTTTGTTGTCTTTTGATGCTCCTTAAACTGGACCCTGAAATTGGCATTAAGAATTTTTTTTTCATTTTTAAGTATTTTTATTTCATTTTACATTTGAACCACAGTTCTCCCTAACACTCTTCTTCCCACACACCTCACCTGCCCCTTAGCCCACCCCCAGTCCACTCTTACTCACAGTTAAGGGCTCCCATGAAGAGTCAACACAGTCTGGCACAATAGGTTAGGTCAGGGCCAGGCCTCTCTCCCATACATTAAGACTGAGCAGGGCATCCCACAATAGGGAATGGGCTCCAACTAACTAGCCCATGTTCCAGGTTTGTATAATGGTCCTACTGCCAGGGACCCTTCTGATAATCTAAGGTTCACAACTTTCTCCCACGCAGAGGGCCTGGAGTCTCCACATTTGTAGGTCTAGAGGTGATGAGTTTCCCTACGCTTGGTTCAGCTGTCTCTATAGATTTCTCCATCATGATCTTGACCTCCCTTGTTCATATATTCCATCCTCTCTCTCTTCTACTAGATTCCCAGAGATCTTCCTGGTTCTGGTTGGGGATCTCTGTGTCTAATTCCATCAATTACTGTATTCATCCATCTGATTATAGGGGTACCCTAGTTCAGCCATTCTTTCTACTATTGCTAGGAGTCTTAGCTGGGGTTCTCCTTGCTATAAGCATAATAGCAAGCACTATTGCAATCTATATTGGATTTCAATCATAAGAAAGAATTATTCAGGTGAGGCTTGGCACTACAGATAGTAAAACATCACCAGGACAATATAAAACATCCATTCCAGTCTTTTGGACATGACAAGCTTGTAAATCCCTTCCATTGAGGATAAAAAAACAGAATGTTCAACAATTCTGTTTTCTCTAGTGCTGTCTGTAACACATGGACTGCCTGTCCTCTGCATATCTTCACTTTAGCAGTAACTAAGGAACAGGCACAAGGAACGCATTTAGACAGCTAAGAGGTAGAGGAATCAGAGCTTGAGAGAGAACCTGATGATGGGGTCCACATCTACTCATAAAACCAACTGTTTGGCCAATAAAAGCATAAATGCTCATTAGAATAATGGAAGACATTGCTCTATGGAGAGATGGGCTCTAGCATGATTCAAACTGATATGGACAGAAGTAGTTTGGAGGCTGTCATGAGCATCAGTAGCTCAAAAACCTCCCCCTAATAATTACAATAGTGTAATGAACTCATCTATTTGATATTAATGGCTTAAAGCTTTTTCTTATAAATAGAGCCATTTAATACCTAAGCAAAAAAAAAATCCCAACATTATTAATAGGAATGCTTCAAAAGTAGATTGTAGATAACTATGTTACACATTAGGATTCTTTTAAGGCTTTTAAAAAGAAAGTTTCAAAGAAAAACAACCATTATTTAAAATGAACTTAGTTAAAAAAAGCAATGTCATAAAATGTTGCTTAATTCACACTTTAGCTAGAAACTTTAAAATACAACACCTGCAATATTTCTAGGACAGCTTGGAGCTCCTCACACAGTGAGAGAAGTATTGGCCTTTGTATATTTTTTTCCTTTTTTTAAACTTCAAATTAGTAAAAAGATTCTTTTCCAAGTCAATACCAATTCCCTCTTCCATTCTCCCCTGGCCCTCATTTGAATAACTATCCCATCCCTTTTTTGATCCCCAGGAATGGTGAGGCCTTACATGGAGGATCTTCAAACTCTCTCATATCAGATATTTTTTATTATGTTTAATAGGAAAATTACAGCTATGAAATAATTTCATGGTTCAGCAGTCACAACAACATGAGGATCTCTATTAAAGGATCAGCCTATTGGGAAGGTTGAGAACCAGTAGTCTAGATTAAAAGGAAGAGATTTAATTATTTACTGTGATAGGATATTAGGTCACACCAAAGAGATGCTACCAGTCTTGCCCAACTTCCTCCTATACATTTATGTTGCAACATACTCAGGATATCCAAAACAACCTATGAACCTGTGATTTTTGACAAAGAAGCCAAAGTATACAATGGAATATAGAAAGATCTTCAATTATTGCTGGCATAAATGGCTACTGGCATGTAGAAGATTGCAGATATATCCATGTCTATTATCATGCACAAAACTTAAGTCCAAATGGATCAAAGACCTCAACATAAAACCAGCCACACTGAACTTATTAGAAGAGAAAATAGAAAATACCCTTGAACGAATTGGTACAGGAGAATGCTTCCTGAACATAACACCAGTAGCAAAGACACCTAGATCCACAATTAAAAAATGGAACTTTAAAAATGATAAACATATGTAAGGGAAAGAACCCAGTCAACAAGACAAAACGACAGCCCAGGAATTGGGAAAAATTTCAACAGCCCCACAAGAAACTCACGAAGATATTCTCCAAAACATAAAATAATCCAATTAAAAAGACAGGTACAGAACTAAATAGACAGTTCTCAATAGAGGAATCTAAAACGGGTGAAAGACACATAAGAAAGTGTTCAACATCCTTAGCCATCAGGGAAATGCAAATCAAAACAACACTGAGATAGCATCTTACACCTGTCAGAATGGCTAAAATCAAAAATACCAGTGACAGTTTAGGCTGGAGAGGTTGTGGAGAAAAAGGAACACTCCTCCACTGCTGGTGGTTGTGCCAACAAATACAGCCAATTTGGAAATCTGTGTGGTGATTCCTCAGGAAAATGGGAATCAGTCTACCAAAAGATCCAGCAGTTCCACTCTTAGGTATATACCCAAAAGAAGCACATTCCTACAACAAGGACATTTGTTCAACTTTGTTCATAGCAGCATCATTTGTAATGTCCTGAACTTGGAAACAACCTAGATGTCCCTTGACTTAAGAATGGATAGAAATAATGTGGTACATTTACACAATGGAGTACTACTCTGTGGGGAAAAAAAAGGCAATGGAATCTTGAATTTCCCAGGCAAATGGATGGAACTAGAAGAAACCAATCTGAGCAAGGAAACCCAGTCACAAAAAGACAGGAATTGTATGTACTCACTCATATGTGGACTTTAGACATAGAGTAAAGGACTGCCAGCCTGCAGCCTAGTCTGCCAGAGAGGCTGGTAAACAAGGAGGACCCTAAAAGAGACATACATTGTCCCCTGGAGAAAGGGAACGGGACAAATCTCCTGAGCAAATTGGGAACATGGGGGTAGGTAGAGGGAACTAGAATAAGACGGGGAGAAGAGGGGAGGTGTGGAAGACATGATGAGACAGGAAGGTTGAGTAGGGGGAGGAACAGAAGAAAGCAAGATAAGAGATAATATAATAGAGGGAGATATTATAAGTTCAAAGAGAAAACAGGCACTTGGGAAATGTCTGGAGAGCTACAAAGATGACACCAACTAACAATCTAAGCAACAGAGTAGAGACTACCTTAAATGCCCTATCCTGATAATGAGATTGATGACTAATTCATATGCCATCATATTGCCTTCATCCAGCATCTGGTTTAAGAAGCAGACACCCACAGCTAAACCTTGAACTGAATTGAAATCCAGATGGGAGAAGGAGGACTGATGAGCAAAGGTGGCCATACCAGGCTAGTGAAACCCACAGAAACAGCTGACCTGAACAAGGGAAGAGTCTTGGTCCCCAGAATGGTAGCTGGGAAAGCAGCATGGGACCAATCCAGACCCCCTGAATGTGGGTGTCAGTGAGGAGACCTTGGAAATCTATGGGGCCTCTTGTAGTTGATCAGTACTTATCAATACTATAGGAATGGACTTTAGGAGCTCATCCCACATGGAGGAGTTCTCCCTGAGCCTAGAAATAAGGGTGTTGGCCTAGGCCCTATTCCAAAGAATATGACAGATTTGAAGACCCCCTGTGGAAGGCCTTACCCTCGCTGGGAAGAATAAAGGGTGTGGGGTGGGTCTGGAGTTAGTGGGGGGGCAGGTGAGGAGGGAGGGAGAGGGGCCTGGGATTGACATGTTAAATAATTTTCTTTCTAATAAAAAGGGGGAAAATAAAATAAAATAATGACCCTGGACCATAGGTGTTGTTTCAAATATACAGTTATGAGTTTTAGGAACTATTATGGCTATTAGAGTATAAGGGTAAAATGTAAAATTCTTTGTTTAAGTAGACCAGAAATATTGGCAAACTTCCCCCTTGCTGGTCATTAGATTTGCTACATACCAACTTGTAGAAGTACAGATATATTAAACACAAGGAATTATCTAGTGAGGTTTTTAATGTTTGTTCAAGTATTTAAAATATATTTGTGTTATCTTAGGATGTTTCTTAACATAACAACCTTTCTTAGTATATTCTATTATTTCCATGGCACATATATTCTCTGAAGGGGTCGATGTAAATACCGTCATATTGTTGTACATTTTTGTATTTTCCCTTTCCAACTTTGTTAATAACAATGCTCAGAGTGTGAGGAAGACTTAATGAATTTTAACTTTATGTACTAAATGAATAACTATTTGCATAGCTCATTACATACAAAGACATATTAACTTGGCACCAAAGAAACTTGAATTCCTTTATCCTACCTGTATTCTCTGGCGACTTTCTATTACAAATTTAAATGGTGATAATATAGTTTACTGGTAGCTTGTTCAAATATGAATCTTAATATAGAAAATTGAGAAATGAAGGTTTTCCTTAATACAATTTGTATATATTGCTTTCATATTGACTGACTCATTGGGGCATTGAGATGCTAATTTTTTGACTATTGTGGTGATGTATTGCTTATAATCTAATAAAGCCACTGAAGATCATAATGCAAAGCCAGCCATACTATTTAGACCTAAAAGCTAACTAATGGTATTAGCTCCCTGAGTTCAGTTAAAGAGAGGGAAGACCCAGTGAATAGGAGCTCATAGAGTCTGGACAGTAACTGAGAAACCTGTATGGGATCTAACTACACCCTTTGAATGCAGGTGACAGTTATGTGGCTTGATTTGTTAGGAGGCCGTTGGCAGTGTCCACAAGCACTCTTAACTGCTTACCCAACTCTCCATTCCCATTTTTTTGTAATTTTTCTCAAACAAAGCCTTTTTCCATGAATGGATTTAGTCATAAATTCAACAGCTGTATGCAATAATAGAAGGAATTCTTGTTTCATATGGAGGCAAATGTACAAACACAGGTGCTGTCATGGTTTCTCGGAGAAGACTTCATAATATATATCAGACACCTGTAGGATGTCATATTAAGCTTGGATTTGCTTTGATGAGAGTAGCTAGATTCCTCAAATTCAAATGCTTAGGATACTTTCTGTGATTAACTTCTTGAAATTAACCTTTCACATGGAATTTATCATCCTGGATCTTGGTTTGTTTTCTCAATGATGTCTATCCAATTTTAAAACTTGTATCCTTCCATGCAGGTATACATCACATACTTATAGCAGGCACTTAAAAGGTGAGGAGGATCCAAATTGAAGTGTGTGAATATGTGTGTCTGCGTGTTTGTGTGTGTGTGTGTGTGTGTGTGTGTGTGTGTGTCTGCGTGTTTGTGTGTGTGTGTGTTTGTGTGTGTGTTTGTGTGTGTGTGTCTGTGTGTTTGTGTGTGTGTGTTTTTATGTGTGTGTGTATGTGTTTTTGTGTGTGCACACGTGCTCGTGTATGAGTGTAAAAGAGGACTTTGGCCTATCTTTGGGATACCTCATTGAACCGAACAACAAAGGTGTTTTTTGGGTTTATTTATACTGAGGATGCCTCTGACTCACAAGACTTGACAAACAGAAATGTGTATGGGGCATTAACCATATGGGACCTACCTTCCTGGAATTGATAGCAAGGTGAATGTTCATTGATTATGTGCATGGGTCTGTTGGAGTATGTGTGCCCAAGTATGTGTATGGAAATGTACCAGACATTTATGATATGGCATGGTCATGGTATGCATACTGGTAAACTAGATGTGTATAGAAACTTTGGGTATAGGGGAAGCAGTATCAATTAATGAGCATGAATGCTGATTTTCTAGGTCATATGTAAGAATGCAAATAAACAAACAACTCTACAAATGAATCACCCAATAAATAAAATAAAACAAGACCTGAATGACATGGAGCAGCTGTTGCAGGCCCCTTTACCCAACACTGACTTTGAATTTCACTTGCAATGCCTCTTCCCATACCACCCATTCCTTCCCCATTGTTGTCGTGTATTAGTTTAAGATGTGTTATATTCACCGGTCGTTGGTGATTCATGACTTAATCGCAGCACTCGGGAGGCAGAGGCAGGCAGATCTCTGTGAGTTCAAGGCCAGCATGGTCTGCAGAGCATTTGCCAGGATAGGATCCAAAGCTACCCAGGGAAACCCTGTCTTGAAAAACCAAAAAAAAAAAAAAAAAAAGTGTTATGTTCATTCATGCTGTGGAATATTTGTTAAATAAGGCAAAGATGTGTCTGTAGTGGCATCTTAGTTTGCCAGTGAACTTGCAGTAGTGGCCACATTCTAGGGGTATAGTTTCAAATGAGACTAGGTGACGCCTTATGAGGAATAGGAGGAGATGGCTCACTCTCTTGCCTGGTGGTGACAGCATTGGAAGGGCAGAGACTGCATTTCTAGAGCAGAATGACCACAGCAGTTATTTCCTATTATTTGCGTAAGTACTTCCCTAAAAAATACCTGTTTTTCATTAAGCTTGTGTGTTGTGAACTCATTTAAAGCCGACCTTCATGTGTTGTATTCTTTAATGTTGCATTTGATCAGCTGTGTTAAGCTGTGTTACTTTGCATTTCAGAAACATCTGATTGGTTTAATAAAGAGATGACAAGCCAAGCTCTAAGCTGGAGAGGAATTGCAGGGCTGCCAGGCAGAGAGAATAAATAGGAAGAGAAACCTAGGCTCTAGAGAAGAGTGAGGAGTAAAGTAAAGGAGAAGGAGTGGAGGACACTAGGGAACAGTCACCCAGCCACATGGCCAGCCAGAGATTAAGAAGCAAAGAAAAATATATAGAATAAAGAAAGGTAAAAAGCCAGAGGCAAAACATAAACAGAAATGGGATAATTCAAGTTAGAAAAGCTGTCTAGAAAAAAGGTAGTTGCAGGGTAGGCATTCAAAAGTAATAATACGGCTCCATGAAACCTACAGAACCAGTTGACCTGACGTAGTGAGAGCAACGGATTCCTGTTGTAAGCTGGGGAACCAACACTGGACCAAACCAAACCCTCTGAATGTGGGTGCCAGTTAGGAGGACTGGGCAGACAATGGGACCTGTGCTGTGGAGCCAGTGTTTATCCCTTGTATATGCATGCATAGCGGGAAAGGTTACAAGGGGAAATAACAATAATGAGAGTCAAGACAGACAAGTGGCATTCCCAGTTTTTGCTTTTTCTGTATTACATCAATTGCCTTCTTGACATAATATAGAAACTCTGAAGTTTATTTTAACAATGTGCTTGGATTTAGAGGAGGAAATCCAAAACAACTCTAAAACCAGCTTTGATTTAGTTGAATGGGGACTATGAAACAAAGAGAAATAAGTGTAGATTCATCTATGAACTTTTAACATATGACAGATTTCTTTTTTAGGATGGTTATAGCTACCTTCAATGTTACTCATGTACTGTCCTTTGATTTCTGTATATGAGATTTCCTGTGAAAAGAAAAAATGTACATCCCTTTTCTTTGTGAGGTGTTCATCCAATTTATGATATACCTTGGTAGATTACCTGTCATTTCTCCTCATCAAGAGGTTTTTCCTTCTCAACTTGAATCTTGATCATCTTTGAAGGTATCCAAAGTTTTTCTTCTCCTGTGGAAACAAATTCAAAACCCCTTCCCCAATGTAACACATGTCCTGATTTCCATAGAGAAGTTAGTAAATATTTGAAGGACACCGGCTGATACGGTTCTGCAGGTTTTTCCTTAGTTCAGTGTCTTTCTGCACCTGGTAGTCATTTCTCATTAGCATTAAGAAAGCTTAGTGTTAATAAGGCATTATGTAACCTATGTTTGGGATATATAATTAATCATATATATATGATTAATTCTGTTCTTGATTGTGTCCTGTAATTTTATAAACAGTGAAGTTAATTCTATATTATCAGGAATGAAATTTGCAGTCTCAATGTACAACTCAACTCTCTCTCCATATTGAGAATCCATAAGTATATTGAGAGGCTCTGTAAAATTCATAAGCACCATAAAAATTGCATATAATTCTTCCTTCTGTACAGTTGTATACTGAATTTGAACTTCTCTACTTACCTCACCTGCTTTATTACCTGCCTTACCTGATTTGTTGTCATCAGTGTAGAAGGCATGAACTCCAGGAATTGGGGTTTGTCTTACAATATGTGGAAGGATCCAGAATTTCATTCTTATGAATTTAATTCTGTTGGTTTTGGAATAATTGTTGCTAATTTTTCCCAAAAACTCAGTAAGAGCTGTCTGCCAGTATTCATTGTCCTTCCATAAGGAGGAAATTTCCTGATTATTTAAAGGTACAATAATTTCTGCTGGATTGTTTTCAGTCAGTTGATGAAGTCTTAATTTGCCCTTTAGAATCAAATCAGAAAACATTTCTATGTACATCTTCAGCTTTTTATTCTGTTTATGTGGCAGAAATATCCATTCCAATATAATATCTTCTCTCTGCATCAGAATCCCAGAAGGGTGTTCTCTGGATCATAAGGTGACCAAAATAAGGTCTAAATTCGGGTCTAGAGGATCTACATGTGCATCCAGTTTTCTGTTTTCCACCCATTGTTATCCTTTTTCTGTTTCAGCAGATGATATTCGTGGACTGTTTAAGTCCTTGTCCTCTTTAACTGCCAGTTTTAAATGATTTAAATCATGTCCTTCCACACCAATTATTGTCTGTAGTTGAGAAATTTCCCCTAGTAGTTTCTGAAGACCATTACAGGTTTGATAATGTTCTATTCTAATTTATACCTTTTGAGGTCTGATACTTTGTAAGCCTATATTGTATCCTAAGAAATCAATAGAATCTCCTCTTTGTATCTTTTCTGGGGCAATCTGTAACACCCAAGGAGGAAGAACTTTCTTCACCCAGACATTTGTTTTAATGTTTCATTATTAGTATCTGCTAAAACAACTTGCAGGATCAGTTTTCCTGTGATGTTATTTAATCTTCCTGATGATCAGTTTGTAACCTTCACATTTGAAGAGTTACCTAATCAATATTGGTCTTCACAGGTGATAATAAAGAGCTTTGAGAACTCTTGCCAACACACCGAGATAGGCATAAATCTGTAGACTAACTCATAGAAGATGGATACCTCAGGATGATTGCATATCAATTTACATCAATAGTTTATCACCATGTTGCTTAGACATGAAAATGAAATCAAAAGTATCTCAATACAATAAGACTAGCCACATACTGATTTGAACATGGACCATAGAATCAGTTCTTCTGTATGGGGTTAGCAGTGTCTTCATAGGACGGTGGTTCAAATATATAAAAAATAATTAAAATAAATACATGGGAGTATGTCTAGGAGAGGGGACACATTTTATATTAATCGAAAAGAGAGTATTTATATTTATTGTTGCTTTTTTGTTTTCTGTAGACCATCTTATTTTCTCAGAATGTAGCCTTCATTATACCTGACTCTATCTGTACATTATCTCTCAGATTCCCATTATCCTCTGGTGGTTTCCTGAAACCTTTACAGCCATCAGATAAATGACCTATAGAGATGCCTGAAGAAAATTAAGTTCCACCTGACTTAGTTATCCATGCTGGTTCAAACTTCTGGAGCCTGAACCAGAGTCATTTAGTTTTCACATATTTTTCCATTTTAAAATATTGTTTTGATTTCATTTTGTATTCCAACTACAGCTCTAAGAAGGGTTTGTAATAAACATACTATAAACACTATTGAAATCTGTATGGGATTTGGTTCATATGAATGCATTATTCATGTAAGGCTTTGCCCTACAGATAGTAAAGTATCACCAGGCTATTATAGAACATCCACTCCAGTCTTCTGGACAGGACAAGCTTGTAAATACCTTCCATTGAGGAAAAAACCTAAATGTTCAACAATTCTGGTTTCTCTAGTGCTGTCTGTAAACACATGGTCTGCCTGTCCTCTGCATATCCTCACCTTAACAGTAACTAAGTAACAGGCACAAGGAATGCATTTAGACAGCTATGAGTTAGAGGAGGCAGAGCTTGGAGAGATAATCTGATGTTACTGTCAAAGTCTACTCATAAAACCAACTGTTTGCACAATAAAACATAAATGCTCATTAGGATAATGGAAGAGATTACTCTGTGGTGAGATGGGCCCCAGAATGATTCAAACTGATACAGAGATGTAGTTTGGAGCCGGCCATGAACATCAGTAGCTCAAATACCTCCCCTTCATAATTACAACAGTGTAATGAACTCATGTATTTTTTATTAATAGCTTCGAGATTTTTCTAATAGAGAAAGCAAAAAATTCCCCTCATTATTAATAGGAATGCTTCAAAAGTAGATTGTAGATACATATGTTATACATTCTGATTCTTTTAAGGCTTTTAAAAAGAAAGTCTTAAAGAAAAACAAACATTATTTAAAGTTAACTTTTGTGAAATAAGGAATGCCATAAGATGTTGCATACTTAACTCTTTAGCTAGAAACTTTAAAGTACAAAACCTGCAATAGTACTAGAACAGCTTGGAGCTCCTCACACAGTGAGAGAAGTATTGGCCTTTGTATATTTTTTTTCCTTTTTTATAACTTTAAATTACAAACAAGATTCTTTTACAGGACCATTCCATTTCCCTCTTCCTTACATCCTCAGCTGCCACTCACTGACCAACTATCCCATCCCTTTTTTTTGCTCCCCAGGGAGGTTGAGGCCTTCCATGGGGATATTCAGAGTCTGTCATATTATTTGGAGTAGGGCCTAGACCCTAGCCTATATATAGGCTGTGAGATTATCCCTCTATTTGGAATGGGCTCCAAAGTCCATTTGTGTACTAGAGAGAACTACTGATCCTCTAACAGAGGTCTATGGATTAACCAGCCCTCCAACTGACATCCAGACTCAGGGGTTCTGGAACAGTTATGGGCTGGTTTCCCAGCTGTCAGTCTAGGGAACATGAGCTCCCCCTTGTTCAGGTCAGCTGTATCTGTGGGTTTCTCCAGCCTGGTCTTGACTCATTTGCTCTTCTCTCCCCCAATCTCTGAAACTAGATTCAGCTCAGTGTTTAGCTGTGGGTGTCTGCTTCTGCTTCCAATAGTTAATGGATGAAGGCTTAGCCTTGTTTTTAAACTGCTAGTTACTTCTTCCTGCCCCTTTTTCTTGAATGGGTTATTAAGTATTTAACTTTGTAATCCATGCATCATGTAAATTCTAATAGCTAACTACAAATCCATCTACATCATTTAGGAAAATGTTTCTCAACCTGTTCCTCACAGCCACTTTGGGATTCTAATATCAGATATCCTGCATATCAGATATTTGTATTATGATTTATAGTAGGAAAATTACAGCTATGAAATAATTTTATGGTTCAGCAGTCACAAGAAGAGGGGGAACTCTACTAAAGGATCAGCATATTGGGAAGTTTGAGAGCCAGTAGTCTAGTTGAAAGGAAGAGATTTAATACTTTACTATGATAGGATATTAGGTTACACATTAGAGATGCTACCAGTCTTGCCCATCTACTTTCTAAATATTGATGTTACACATAGCTTCCACCCTCATAATAATTAAAGTGATGATAGGTAGCTGGATGTTTTCTGTCCCACTCAGTCCCCCTGGACTGATATTGCTTCGGTCCACTGGTCCCCACAGTCATTTAGTAAATAATCATTTTGAGACTTAATGTTCATTATATTTGTTTGGCCAGTGACTCAGGCTTATTACTGACTATCTCTCACAATTAAATTAACCATTCCCATTAGTCTTTATTTTGCTATGAGGCTCATTCCTCGTTACCTCATATCTCAGTTCCCAGGCAACTATGTGTCTTCTTCCTGAATCTGTCTACTTGCTATAAACATCTTTGTTTGGATCTCATGCCTGGCTCTATTCTGCTTGGCCACTGTACAAAAGAGCTTTATTCATAAACAATGAAAGCAACAAATATTTGCTGCAAAGAGAAGGATATCCCACATCAGTCACATCTTGTCATCTTGCATGAAACATTAACACCACATATGGTAATCACATGGCACATAATTCAACCTTTTATAGAAACTGCAACTCCAGAAATCTTAAACCACATTTAGAATATTTATTTGGTAACATGGTCAAGAAATAATTGCTGAGAGGCAGCCCAGCTCCCATCCGCTGATCCAGGTAGGCCAGGAACTGGTTACCAGTTCCAATTCATCGTTGCTGCTCACAGTTACTTGACACAAGTGACCTGTGTGCCAGACCAATTCGGTGGTGGCGACCGAACTCTGAACACTCAGAGGCAGCCTGGCCTCCAACCTCCGGCCCAGGATCCTGCATGCCCGAACACTGCCAACACCCGGGGAACAGTGACACCTCCATTCACAAGAAGAGGACCAACATCAGAGTATTGCATCTGTTTGCATCTACCAGAAGAGAACCGTGGTCCCACACCCACCAGGAGAACAAGAAACTCTTGCTACACCCACCAGAAGAAAGGATGAGAAGAGGACAAGGTAAAAACACATCCAACAACAGAAAACCCAATATTATGACACCACCAGAGACTAGGAACCATACACCAATAACATCACAATGCAGATGAACCAGAAGAGAATGACCTTAAAAACATCTTCAGGAAAATGATAGAGGATCTCAAAGAGGACATGAGAAAATACCTTAGAGAAATGGAAGAAAAAACTAACCAAAAAATACAAGATATCAATCTTCAAGTCAATCAATATCATTCTCTCAAGGAAACAGTTCAAGACCTAAAATCTAAAATAGACACAACGAAGAAAGCACAATCTGAGGGAATGCTGGAAATAGAAAAGCAGGGTAAATGATCAGGAACTACAGGTGTAAGCATAACCAACAGAATACAAGCGATGGAAGAGAGAATCTCAGGGGTTGAAGACACACTAGCGGAAATAGATTCATCAACCAAAGAAAGTCTTATGTCCAACAAATTCCCATCACAAAATATCCAGGAACTATGAGATCCTGTGAAAAGACCAAACCTAAGGATAATAGGTATAGAAGAAGATGAAGAAATCCATCTCAAAGGTTCAGAAAACATATTCAACAAAATCATAGAAGAAAACTTTCCCAACCTAAAGAAAGACATACCAATGAAAATACAAGAAGCCTTCAGAACACCAAATAGACTGAACCAACACAAAAGGTCACCTCGCCACATAATAATCAAAACACCATACATACACAGCAAAGAGAAAATATTAAGAGCAGCAAAGGAAAAAGGTCAAGTAACATATGAAGGCAAACCTATCAGAATCACACCTAACTTTTCCTTGGAAACTCTGAGAGCCAGAAGATCATGGATAGATATTCTACCTACACTAAGAGACCATGGGTGCGAGCCCAGACTACTATACCCAACAAAGCTTTCAATCATTATAGATGGAGAAAACAAGATATTCCATGACAAAAGCAGATTCAAACAATACATATCCACCAATCCAGCCCTACAGAAAGTATAGGAAGGAAAACTCCAACCCAAGGAAGCTAACTACAACCAGAAAAATATAGGCAATAGATAATCCCAACTTACCAACAGCCAAAAGGAAAAAGGGACAGAATCCCACACATAATCTCACTACCATCACCAAATCAAAAACAAACAAGAATGAACAATAATCAATGGTCATTAATATCCATCAACATTAATGGTCTCAACTCCCTATGAAAAGACACAGATTAGCAAAATGGAAAGAAGACAGAATCCTTCTGCTGCATACAAGAAACTCACCTCAACCTCAAACATAGACGGTACCTAAGAATTAAAGATTGGGGAAAGATCTTCCAATCAAATGGACCCAAGAAACAAACAGGAGTAGCAATCCTAATATCCAATAAATTGGACTTTAAACTAAAATCAGTCAAAAGAGATGAAGAAGGTCACTTCCTACTCATCACAGGAGAAATTCATCAGGATGAAGTCTCAATTCTGAACATTTACGCCCCAAATACAAAGGCATTCACATTTGTAAAAGAAATACTAAAACTCAAATCACACATAAAACCGCACACATTTATAGTGGGAGATTTCAACACCCCACTCTCACCACTGGACAGAAACACCAGACAGAAACTTAACAAAGATAAAAAGATATAATAGAAGTTGTGGCGCAATTGAACTTAACAGATATCTATAGAATATTCCACCCAAATACAAAACAATTTACCTTCTTTTCTGTACTACATGGAGCCTTTTCTAAAATTGACGACATACGTGGCAACATAGCAAACCTCAATAGGTACAAAAAATTTGAAATAACCCCCTGTGTCTTATCAGACCACCATGCTTTAAAATTAGAATTCAACAACAACACGAACTACAGAAAACCTACAAACTCATGGAAATTAAGTAACACCCAGTTGCACAATTCATGGTTCCAGGAACAAATAAAAAAAGAAATTAAAGATTTCCTAGAATTCAATAAGAATGCGGATACAACATACCCAAACCTATGGGATACTCTGAAAGCAGTGCTAAGAGAAAAGTTCATAGCACTAAATGCCCACATGAAGAAACAGAATAATCACACTAGAGAATTAACAGCACAACTGAAAGCTTTAGAAAAGAAAGAAGCCAATACACCCTGGAGGAGCAGACGGCAGGAAATAATCAAATTGAGGGCTAAAATCAATAAAATGGAAACTAGTAGAACAATACAAAGAATCAATATAACAAAAAGTTGGTTCTTCGAGAAAATCAACAAGATAGACAAACCTTTATCTAAACTTACCAAACAACAAAGAGTGAACATGCAAATTAATAAAATCAGGAATGAAAAGGGGGTCATAACAACAGACACAGAGGAAATCCAGAGAATCATTAGGTCATAGTTTGAAAACCTATATTCTTCAAAATTTGAAAATCTAAAGGAAATGGACAATTTTCTGGACAGATTTCACTTACCAAAATTAAATCCAGAACAGATAAGCAATTTAAATAGACCTATAACCTCTAATGAAATTGAAGCAGTCATTAGAAGTCTCCCAACCAAAAAAAGCCCAGGGCCAGATGGCTTCAGTGCAGAATTCTACCAGAAATTCAAAGTACAGCTAATACCAATTCTCCTCAAAGTATTCCACACAATAGAAGCAGAAGGGTCATTACCAAACTCTCTTTATGAGGCCACAATAACCTTGATACCCAAGCCACACAAAGACACAACTAAGAAAGAGAACTACAGACCCAATATCCCTCATGAACATTTACACAATGGAGTACTACTCAGCAGAAAAAAAACAATGGAATCTTGAAATTTGCTGGAAAATGCATAGAATTCGAAGAAACCATTCTGAGCGAGGTAACCCAATCACAAAAAGACAAACATGGTATGTACTCACTCATATGTGGACCTGCTTTATGATACATAGTAGTGCCCATGCTTTATCAGAGCTGTTTTTAATGATGTTGCTCAGAATTATTTCATCCCAGATGATGATTGAGAAGCTAATTTTAAAAAATGGCACCAAATACCACAAGAGTAACAGAACTGTGCTGTTTTCTGGGATTTTTGTTTTATACTTTGTTGTTGTTGTTGTTGTTTGGTTGGTTGTTTTTTTTTTTTTTTAATGGAGTGTGCTGGATGTCTCTACAATTTTGTTCAAATGACTGCAGAACCTGGAAAAGCTGTTGCTGCTATTGATGCATAACATATTGCCATTATTATATATATATATATATATATTGAAACTCAAATATGTGAGGAATCCAAGGTGTTTCAGTGAGTGCTCATGCTCATCTGTGCATGCGAATTTGATTTCTTCTTTAGTAAGTAATAAAGTTATATGCTTGCCAAAAAAATAAAAAGTGACACACTGGAAGACAAATGTCACACAATTTCAATTTTATGTGTAACCTAGAAATGAAACTTATGGGAGCAGAGAGCAGAATACTGACTATTAGGCTTCAATGTGGGTCTTTTAACAATGGGGAAATGATTGGTTTAAGGATATAAAACTGCAGTTGGACAAGACGCATGGACTCTGGGATGTATTGAGGTCTACTGAGATCATGATAAATATGGTTGATAACAATATGCTATACTTTAAAAGTTGTGAGATAGTATACTTTAAGTGTTCTCAAAACAAAAATGATGAATATGTGTGATATAACATGTTAATTGGTTTAATTTAGTCATGCCATTGTGAACATACTGTATTATGTATCATAATTGTGCATGACTTTATGTATGAGCTAAATAAATGAATGGAGAAAAAAAGAAATAATTGCTTATCTTTTGCAAAGGTTTTACATTTATTTCCTAATCAGTTTGTCTGTAGAAGGCATCTGCTCAGGTGCTAAAAATCCCAGTGTGATATTGACTGTGTACAGTTCATTTGATATAATTTTCCACCACAGGTTTAAATGATGAGAGGGCAGGTGCATCTCTCATCAACATGGTACATTTATTACAAAAGAATAGTGATGGCTTCTAGATTGTAATAAATATAGGAACTTATTGAATTAAAATTGAAATTATGAAGATAAATTGAAAAATATCTGAAGGAAATAAAATATTTGCATTGTGAGTATTTTGGGAGTGGCTGACTGTAAAGTACAATATTCACTTAACAGCATTAGGAATTAGAGACTGATAAAGATTGACATCTTCCTTTTATGAATACAACTTGGGCTCTTTGGATAAAATTTCTAACACTTGATCATTCTGTGTGATGTGCAACCTTTAAATGACACTTGATTCTTGGTGGGAATTTTTCCAGTGTTAACCATCACAGACTTTCTTTGCAACTATTCTAATAAAAATATGTTCAAACTTTCTATTACCTATAGTAAGATGCAGAAAATCTGGGAGACCACCTGTGATTGAAAGATTCTAGCACCATTGGAGCTTGACACCAACTAGAACCTTTTCTGTCAGGTATACATTTAAAAGGAATATAATCTCTGCTGACTACCAAGACTGGAATACGCTGACACAGCAGCAGAATTGGAACAGGGAGACCCCTTTTATATAGCTGTCTGGTTATCTCAGAAAGATCAAGGGAGCTACTGAAATATCATGAAAAGTTACCTTGACATCCGGACAGAAAGGGAGTTTTTCCTTTTTAATCAGATTTAGATAAAATTCATTATGTCAAGAAATAGCCAAGAGCCTACTGGTTTCTAGCCAGTGTATTTGAAGAAATATTTCATTGATAATGTCATTGTAGTCTGATGGTTTACAAAAAATGACCATGGACAATATGTGTTCTTTCAAGTATATAAGTATGAATTTTGGGGAATTATTATGGCTATTAGAGTATAAGAGTAAAAATGTAAAATTCATTGTTTAATTAGACCAGAAATATTGGCTAAAAATTCCTTTGCTGGTCGTGAGATTTGCTACAAATCAACATGCAGATGTTTAGACACATTTACCACATAGGATTAACCAGTGAGGTTTTATTGTCTCTTCAAATATTTAAAATCTGTTTGTATTATCTTAGGATGTTTCTTAAGATAACATATTTCCTTGGCACCGATCATTGTCTGAAAGAGTTGATTTTAATACTGTCTTATTGTTGTACATTTCTGTATTTTCTCTTTCCACCTCGTTAATAGCAATGCTCTTAGTTTGAGAAAGACTTAATGATTTTGAACTTAACATAATAAATGAATAATTATTTACATAGCTCAATACATATAAAGACAGACATATTACACTTGGCAAAAAAGAAACTTGAATTCCTATATTCTCCCTGTGTTCTTTGAAGACTTTCTATTACAAATTAAAACCGTGATAATATGTTTTACTGGTAGCTTGTTCAAATATAAATCTTAATATAGAGAGTTGAAAAATGAACATTTGCCTTAATACAATTTGTATATTTTGCTTTCATCTGTATTGACTCAGTGGGTCACTGAGATGCTGTTTTAACTATTGTGGTCACATATTGTTTATCATCTAATGAAGATCATAATGCAAAGACAGCCATACTAGTTAGCCATCAAAGCTGGACATTGGTGGTACAGTCTTTTAATCCCAAACACAGGACGTAGAGGTAGATGGATCTCTGTGATTTCAAGACCAACCTGAGCTACATGAGAGTGAATCAATCTAAAAGAGAAACAGAGTTGATGCATTTAATCCCAATAATAGAAAGAATATAAGGCTCTCAGTGCTGTCTCATGAGTAATCTATCATTTGATGAGGAGCAATGTAGTCTGTAGATGCAATCTGAGGTTCAGTAGACCTCTACTTCAGTCTGATCATCGTCAGAGGGGAGAACACTCTGGTATTTTGGCTGATTTGCTTCTCTGAAGTTCAGCATGAACCCCAATATCTGTTTCATGGTTAAAATTCTTGGTGCTACAGAGTATTGCTAGATTCTTAAAACAAAGAAATCCTTTTCTTAAAAAAGATTTTACACATATATTTTATGTATATAAATACATATATATGTATATATGGCTTGTATGCATATAATTTATATATAATGTCTACATATGTGTGTGTATGTGTGTACCTGTGTGTGTGTTTGTGTGTATGTGTATGTATGTGTGTATGGTAATGTGCTCAAAGACCCTAGAAGAAGGTAGCAGTTCTCCTGGAGCTGCGATTACATGAATCTGTTTATTGCCTGTCCTTGGTGGTGTAAAATGAATTACAGACCTCTACAAGAAAAAGAAGTACTCTTTTATTTTTAAACTCTACTATATTTTTCTATTTTTATTTTAATTACTAACCTCTGTTCTCCTCCCTCCCTTCCTCCCAATCCCTTACTTCCTACCATCTCACTCCCAAACCTCTCATTCCCAAGAGAGGTAAAGCCTCCCTTGGGGAGTCGACAAAGTCCAGTATATAATAGTGTTTAATTCCAGTAAATAATGGAAGCAGATGCAGTGACCCACAGCCAAGCACCAGGCTTATCAGATGAAGAGAGGAAAGACCCAGGGAATAGGAGCTCATGGACTCTGGACAGGGACCTATATGGGACCTAATTAGGCCCTTTGAATGTGGGTGACAGGTATGTGGCTTAATCTGTCAGGAGCCTCTTGGCACTGGGAAAACAAGCACTCTTAACTGCTTACCCAACTCTCCAGTCCCAATGTTTTGTGATTTTTCTCAAGCAACGTGTTTTTGCCTTAAGGGATTTGGTCATAAATTCAACAATTGTATACAATAATAGGAGGAATTCTTGTTTCATATGGTGGCAAATAAATGTACAGACACAGGTGCTGATCTCGTTTCTCAGAGAAACATCATAATGTATATCAGAAAACTGTAGGATGTCATATTAAGCTTGGAGTTGCTTCGAGGAGAGTAGATTAACTTCCTTAATTAATATCACACATAGAGTTTTATTGTCCTGAATCTTGGTTTGTTTTCTCCATGATGTCTATACATTTTTAAACTTCTATTCTTCCATGCAGATTTACATCACACCCTTATAGCAGGCTCTAAAAAGGTGAGGAGGATTCCAAATTGGTGTGTGTGTGTGTGTGTGTGTTTGGTCTGTATTTTGATACCACACCGAACCTAACACCTAGAGTTGTTTGTGGGGTTTATTATACGTTGGGGGTGCCTCTAACTCACAAAACTTGACAACCAGAAGTGTGTATGGGCATTAACTGTATGGGGCATACCTCCCTGGAATTGATAGAAAGGTGAAAGTTCGTTGAATATGTGCATGGGTCTGTTGGAGTATGTGTGCCCGAGTGTGTTTCTGGGTGTATGGCTATGTACCTGACATTTATGATAAGGCAGTGTGTGCATACTGGTAAACTAGTTGTGTATAGGAACTTTGGGTATATGGGAAGCAGTATCAAGTAGAACCTGACACCTAGCCCTGAGTAGACAGCAAATCCTCTCTTAAACAGATCACACAGTCTACTAGTAGAACTTGACACTTATCGGTGTTTGTGAGTGTGTGTGTGTGTGTGTGTGTGTGTGTGTGTGTGTTGTGTGTTTGTGTGTGTTTGTGTGTGTATGTGTGCATGTGTGTATTTATATAGGTGGTATTGACACCTACTTATGTTTGGGAATTTTTCTGTAGGAGAGGGGGTGCGTAGGTCTTTGTGTTTGTGTGTGTGTGTGTGTGTGTGTGTGTGTGTGTGTGTGTGTGTGTGTAATCCTACATAGCTGGTCTTGACACCTACTTATGTGGTGGGGACTTGTCTGTAGGAGAGAGGTAGGAGAAGAGAATGTCAGGATGTGTTTCGTGTATGCATTTGTGTGTGCACACGAATTGTCATAACAGATTGTGGGGATCTTCTGTAGGAAATGTGATGCCAAAACGATACCTAGATGTGTATTGTGTGTGTGTGTGTGTGTGTGTGTGTGTGTGTGTGTGTGTGTGTGTCTGTACACATACACAGCTGGTTTTTACTTGTGTTTTGGGGACTTGTGTATAGAAGAAGGAGTGCCTAAAATGATACATACATTTATGTGTGTGTGCGTGTGTGTGTGTGTGTTTGTGTGTGTGTGTGTGTGTGTGTGTGTGTGTGTGTGTGTGTGTGTGTTTATGTTGTTAGGTAGAGTGGATAAGAAATTAATGGGGATCGCACTGGAGTCAGAACTAGTTTGAAAACAAGATTGTTTATTAGGAAGTACTCAATCGCTGAGCAAATCCTGTACCACCAGGAGAGGGCACAGAGAGAGCCGCATGCTTGCAACCCAAAAGTGCATGGTCAGTGCCTGCCTTAAAGTTATCTGAAAGAGATATCCAAGCTTGAATACCTCCTTCCAAACCCAAACTTAAACAATAGAAAACTAGCCCTAACTAGGTGCAATAGTGGGGAAAAGGGCGTAGTATTCTCCAAGCTACTTCCTGCTGAACTGGGATGAAGAAAGCCTTGTGGGGTCCTGTGGAAAAAAATGTTTAGTGAAAGTCCTGAATGGACTATATCCAGTCTGTGTCTGGTGGAGATGCTTGATTGAAGGTCCAGGTTGAAGTCATTATCTTGATTGAAGATCTGGTGTTGATTGAAGTCAGCACCCGAAATTCTGGCCTGAGTGTCAGTTGAAACAAAGCAAGTTGGATCTAGTAAGGAGATGTGGCACATTTTCTTTCCGGAGCATCCAAGGATTGCTGTCTGTCACTTCTTCATTGGCTGTCTGGGACTCAAACATAAATGTTAACAGAGAAATTTACTTGTATATATATATGCATACCAGGAAATGCAACAAAGGAAAATAACAATTAATAGGGAATGTATATTTTGAGAAAACGAGCCAAGAAAAGACAAATGACAATCTCCAATTTTTCTCTTATTCTGTATTGCATCAATTGGCTTCTTAATATAATACAGAATCTCGGAAGTTTATTTTAACAATGTGCTTGGATTTAGAGAAGGAAAGCCAGATCCAACTCTAAAACCAGCATTGGTGTAACTGAACAGGGACTAGGAAATAAAGAGAAATAGAGTTCTCTGAGAGATAAGCTGTAAATTTAAAGATATAGAACATTCCTTTTCTTTGATGGTTATCGCTACCGACTTATCTTAAGGAACTACCCATGCAGTGTCCTTTGGCTTCTGGAGATGAGTTTTCCTGTGAAGATAAAAACAAAACACTTTACTATCCTTTAGGAGGTTTCTATATAGTTTGTGAGATGTACACAGGTAGATTACCTGTCACTTCTGCTCATCTAAAGGTTATTCTTTTTAGACTTAATTCTTGAATATCTTTGATGGTTTCCAAAGTTTTTCATCACTGGCATCAGCACTGAGTGTGCAGATCCTCTGGTCAGGAATCCACTTGTGTTTCAGGATGTGGCCGAGCAACTTCAAGAGACAGAATATTATAGACGCATGTAAAAGCTTGGTGAGAGTTCCACTTTCCCCAAAGAGAAGACCTGTGTTGATGGCAGGTTTATTTTTAGTGTAATTCGAAGACTAAAGTGGCAGGTATAATGCCCATTATCTTCCAAAGTGTCCTCCCCTAGGCCAACATCAGGAATTTTATGAGATATACCCTGGTAGAATACCTGTCATTTATCCTCCTCTAGAAGATTTATTTTTCACCTCAAATCTTGATTAAATTTGATGGTATCCAACACCATTAGGGTCTCTTCAGGATGTCTGATTTCAGGGAATAATTTCTCATGGTTGCCCTGGTACTTTGCAGGAATAATGCTCTAGGGGTCAAGGAGGAAAAGTATCCTCCCAGCAACATGTCTACACATTGGTACTCTCCTTTTTGCACTACAGCTAATGTCCTCTTGTCTACATTAGTCAGGATACATACTTGGTGAAAATCAGCTTCCATAAAAGATCATGTGCAAAAGACCCTGCAAATATTAGGAGAGAAAAGATTGCCATTAACAGACCTGGAATATACCTAGGGGACCCGTGTGATCCACCCATACCAAATTGGTCATCTTGGCTATGTCAACAGGCCAATAGGTATATTTAAGTATTGTCCCAATCAAACGCATTATGTCCAAAAGAGTGTCTCAAGGACTCACTGTCCTCAGTGAGGAGGATACCTGTAGATAGTTTGGGGATGATGTTTATGAAAGTCCTGGTATAAGTAGCTCGTATTGATTGCACATCTACTGCTCTATCCAGCAGACAAAAAGTGAGGGAGGGAGGGGCTGGCAATAGGGGGCCTCAGATGACATCTGTTCTCTGTGAAGAAAAGAATAAATGCAGAAACATGACTTTCATATCATGGACACACAAAGTTCCCATCAGAATCAAGGCCATTGTTAGTAAACAGAAATAAACATCACATCTGTTCATACTGAGTATTGCCTTCTTAATCACAAGCACCTGTGTTTAGAGCCAGTGATTTTCATAGGTCATCTGTCCTGGGTTAGACTAATCAGGCTACAGCACCCAAGTTTCCCTACTCCGGGGCCTGGCTTCAGTAAAGTACACCTGGACAGGAACTAGCCTTAGTAATCAGCCAGTGATATAGAGCAGCTATGTACACATAAGAAGTTCAGTGGTTTTGTGCTAGTTTTCCTTGCAAGTATGTGTCCACCCTCTTGTATGTGGTTCCTCATCCCAGTGAAGAGTAAGTAACTGGCCCAGGTTCAGATTGACAGTCTGACTGTACAGGCATGACAAGATGTTCACCCGCTCTACACAAACTGTTCTTCCATAAAGTTTAGGCAATATAGTGTCAGAGGGGAAAGATGCTCTACTTGCAACAAGTTATGCCAAGATCCCTCTCAATGAATGACTGTGTTGTCTCTCATTATGACTTTGTCCCTCTGCATCATGAACTAAATGACCATTTTCCTTGGAATTGTAAAAGGCTGGCTTTGGAAGCCTCGTGCTTATGTGTCTGTAGATCATGTCAAGGGTAGACCAGATCACAGAAACACCTGTCATACAACAGGACTAGATTGGTGGTCTCAGTGCTGCCCTTAGCCATATGAGGCCCACAGATGACTACTGCCTTCAGTCCCTCCTGAGCGGCCTCTAATCATTGCAGACAGAAGTGCTCTGCCTGGAATGTGTCCATGACATCACTAAAGACAACTTTCACAGGAGGACACCCAAGTACAAGGTCTGGCTGAATTCCTCAACTCTATGGTCAAAAGGTTCTGTCTAAGTCTGAACTCAGATGTTGGATCTGAATGAAAAGTATTTTCAAGACTGTGACTAAGTCATGTTTCTACTCTGCTCCAAGACATGCAAGCAATACCCACCTTCCAGAGTGGAGCAATATCCCTGATTTCCATCCACAGTGGTACCCATTTCCTTCCAGGTCACTGTCACATTCCTGTTAGGAGACAAATATGCGTCTGACAAATGCTGCACAGTAAGGGGTCCTTCATGACAAATGACACAGCATCCTGCAGTGGGACTGTGACTCCTATGATAAGAGGGACAAAAGGATGTAGGAAGGCTGCAAACATGACAGCAAAGATGGGAGCCAGAGGAGGAAGAGGCTGACCTCTCTCACAGTGTGACAAAACATCTAACTTGTACTTCATCTTGAAGGTAAAGAGAGAAAATAAGTGTTGCTGTGGTGAATCCATGGAGACTGTCCCATCAGGACTTCTAATTTAGGGGCAGATTGGAGTTGAATTTTGGCACAATGTTTCACTCTGAGAAGAATGCTATGGAATTCCATCCATGGGACTTACCCTTGCTAACTATGTTGTCTGTGGAGAATCCTGTGGAAGAAGATGGCTTACCTCCTGTTCTGGACTTCTCTCCTGGGTTAGTAGACAAACTGCCATCTTAACCTGCAGGGCTCCAACATAGGCTGTCCCAGTCACACCAGGAAAATTCCTTTCCCATGTCTCAACCTTCATAGAGACTTATCACTTCAGAAGATAGAGACATAGGCAAAACACAGTCTTAAGAACTTTGAAATATGTAGTTCAGATTTTTGACTCTTATTTCCTTCTGGGAAATCCATTTTCAAGTGTTTCTTCCCCTCACACTCTTCCGTAGCCTTTTGAGTTTTCTTCTCCCAAAAACTTTTCATCCCCTCTTATCCTTTCCTATTTTAACTAATTAATTCTTAATGCCTCTGCAATGTCTGCTTCTCATCTTCTTTTGTCTACCTTCAGCTAAATCATTTGTAATTTTTGCATTGGACTTTGAAAATATATAGACTAAGAAACACCGGATAGCATCTTGGGCACCTCATAGAGATGCATGTGTGTGACTGCACTTCTCTCCATTTCCACTGGTTCCACTTCCTTCTGAGAACCATGGCATCTTTTGGAGGCTGGCACACAGCAGCATAGTCGTCTCAGACAATTTCCAATTCTCTTCTTCACCCTCTTCCAAACTTGGGATATACGGCTGTCAGAGGCTGCAGATACACCTCTAGTAGGAACCTCTTCAAAGCTGTTCTTAGAGATAGCCAGAAGTGAAGGTCTCTGGATTTCAGGGATTTCTTCTGGAGGGACATTGTCAAAGATGTTATTGAAAGTTTTCTGAAAGAAAGGTCTCTGGATATCACATATGTCTTTAGATAGGACATCATCAAAGCTGTTAAATCTCTGGATTTCAGGTATGCCTTCAAGGAGGACATTGTCAAAGCTCTTCTGGGATGATTGTTGAAGAGAAGATCTCTGGATTTCATCAATGTCTTCAGGAGGGACATCATGAAAACTGTTCTTGGATGTTTCCTGAAGGGTTGATTTCTGGAGTTCAATTCTGTCTTCAGAAGGGACATCTTCAAAGCTGTTCTTAGATTTTTTCCAACCAGATGATCTCCGGAATTCAGGTATGCCTTCAGGAGGGACATCTTCAAAGCTCTTCTTTGATGTTGCCTGAAGGGAGTATCTCTGGATTTCAGGTATGCCTTCAGGAGGGACATCACCAAAGCTGTCCTTGGATGTTGTCTGAAGAGAACCTCTCTGGATGTCGTATGTGGCAGTGGTGTTCACAATGTGAGGGACCTCCCTGTAGCTCCCAGAACTCTGAGTGTCTGAGCTATTGCTTGGGGTGTTCACTTCCTGGGATGTTTCACAGGACAAGAAGGATGCAAAAGACATGCTCTCAGAGGACAGGGATCTTGAGGATGAGCAATTACAAATCATGCTATCCAGTGCCAAACATCTACTTTTGAGATAAGTAACCTTACAAGCAAGTTTGGGGGCTGGGGATGAATGTTTCTTTCCCTTCTCTTGGCAGCACAAGCTTGCAGGCATGCTCAGGCTTCTCATCTTCTTCTTCCTTGATCCCTTCTCATCATGCATCTGGTGTTCCTCCAGAAAGATGGGAAGAGCAAGCTCACTCAGTCCCCTCTGAGTTGGAAAGCTAGGGAGAGCATCTGCTGGGGACATAGTAACACGGGCCGGCAAAAATTTCCCAGAATATTTATAGTGGTCACAGGGTGATGTGTGGTTTAAAATTAGGTATGTGGCCATGATGTTATTGAATTTCTTCTCACGTATAGAAGCACTAATGTCCTTGGGTGGTAGCCCATTCTCCCCAGAGCCACCACAATGCTGGGATTCAGGTTGTTCAAGAGTGCCTCAAAGGATGGTGTGATTTTCCCAAATTCTTCCTTCGTCGTAAGCCATTGGTGCTGCCTAATGTCAAATATCTTGGACCTCTGCTCAGGCTTCACAGTGAACAACTGCACAATGATGTTTGTTGTGTTTTGGGAAAGGGTGTAAGGGAGGTGGTACTTGGGATCCAGCATCTCCTCCTTCATGTATGAATAGGTGTTGACTTTGAAGGAAAAGGATGCAGTCACCATTGTATATAAAACCACTCCCATGCTCCAGATGTCAGCTGCCTTTGCATCGTATTCCTTGCCAGAGAACAACTCTGGAGCACTATATTCCAGGGTTCCGCAGAAGCCATTGGTACCCTGGCCAGAGGTGACTTGGGTGACCAGGCCAAATTCGCACAGCTTGATGTTGCCTTTGTCATCAAGCAGAATATTATCTAGCTTGATGTCTCTGTGCACAATGCCATTCTCATGGCAGTAGTGAACTGCACATACCAGCTGTGTAAAAAAGTGCTGGGCCTGCTCCTTCTGCAGAAGGCCCACCCTCCCAATATAGCTCACCAGATCTCCACGAGCAGCATGTTCCAACACCATATAGATGTATTCTTTGGTGTTGATGATATGGAACAGCTTGATAATATACGGGTGGTCCAACGTTTTATATATGTCGATTTCGGTTTTTATGCTGAAGTCATTTTTGGTTCCATTTTGTAGGACCTTGACAGCAACTTGCACCTCTGTGTGAAGGTGGTAGGCAAGCTTCACCTCAGCAAAGTTCCCTCTGCCAAGGCTCCTGAGGAAGACATAGTGGTCTGAAAGTGTCTCCTCTTCAGAGGCACTGGCCTTCAGGTCCAGCTGTATTTTCACCTTCTCATTGTTCTTGTTAGTGAATTGATTGGTAATATCCATGTCAACACCAACTGAGAAAACCAGATTAAAAACAAAGAGAAGTAGGTGTTAGGGAAATTTTATACCTTTCAGTTTCTATGTGAAAAAGTGTGTCAGATGTGAAGCAAATTGACTATGAACTAATGGGATAAAAAAAAATGATTAAACTAAGCCCCACCCAATAACAAATCTGGAAAGCATACTGAGGTTGAGAACTGATTCTAAGGAAATAGACAAAAATGAACATTGCAGAGACATAGAAGCTTGATTATTGAAAAGGGTAAACAACACAGACACAACCTTATCCAAAGTGATTAAGTAGGAGAAAAAACACAGTTTCAATCTCTTGCCAAACTATGGTGCTGTTACACCAAAAATGGCTGCAAAGTAAAGAATCATTTGGACATATTTATTTGTCAAGTAACAGGGGGTTTCATTTTGATATGGAGAATATATCCTGTCCCTTCTGCAAACATTTCTGAAGATAAAAATGTATTAAACAATCTATTCAAATCAAATTACTTCATAACCATTCTTGTTAATAAACTTTTCTTTCTTGTTTACTACTAAGTTATCAATAACCTAAAAAACCTATGGAAATCATACAACCATAAATACTTGAAATACTTTCTTATTGAAAGTATAGAGTACAAATAGTAACTGAAAACCAACATTCCTGAAGAAATAAATCAGAGGAATTGGACATGATCTTGGTAAACAATTTAATAGATGTTCTCCTATCCTTGGAGAAAGAAGGGCAGTTTTTTAAGAAAAAAAATTTCCATTACCCAATGATATGGTAAGCCCTTAAAAGCCATCTGATTTACACATTTTTCCTGTTCCCAAATTCTATATTTTACTCTGACATAATTTGGTGAAAATGATACCATATTTGTCAACACAATACTAAAAAGTGGGCTTTAAACAATGTAGAAAATCATTCTGTATTAGATAATAGTCAATTGCTATCATGAAACTCAATTCATGTAACATTTCTCAGAAATCCATGATATCATCATGTTTGTCAAACCATCTGTACCTTTACAACTTATTTTGAAGTTTTTATTCTTTCAATATATTAGATAATTTGATACATGATTTTTCAGTTTACATATTTATTCTATTATTTTTATCTGATCTGACATTGTTTCTTAAGGGATAACGTTACAGGTATAATGTTTCCAGATAACTCTGTAAGTATAAGTAATGATAATGTTCCAATTTTTCTTTTTTCTCTATATTATAATAAAAAAGGCTATCTAGGAGCCAATGATGTCAACACATTTCTCTTTCAAATTGCTCGTTTCCTAATATTTTTTTATTCTTTCCTCATATATTATACACTGACCATATATTCCCCTCTTTGCCCTCCCGCAGATACTCCCCTGTCTTCCCCAGATTTATCCTCTTGACATATCCCCTTAGAAAAGGACAGACTTCCCAGGAACATCAACCAAACATGAAATAATATGTTACTGTATGACTAGGTAGTGCAGCAGCAGCAAGAAAAGGGTAGCATAAGTAGGCCAAAGAATCAGTGACCACCAGCCTTCCACAGTTAGGAAAACCTCAATGAACTCCGGGTACTTAGCAATAACATATTTACATAGGGCCTGTGTAAGGTGTATACAGGCTCCCATACCTCTGTGAACACCTATGAGTGCCAGTTAATTTCTCTGTGTGCAATGTTCCTGTGCTGGCCCTGACCACTCTGGTTCCTCCAATTCTTCTTTTGCATGTATTTTTAAAATGTATACTGGCATGAAATGGAAAGCTAGAGCAAATGGTGAATTTCTAACCGTATAACCTCCTGAAACTGAAAAGACAGCATACAAAAACCAAAGCAGATCAATAAAGAGAAACTAAGTTCAATTGAGAAAAATTCTGAAGAAAAGAATGTTGGTTCAGTGACATGATCAAGTTCTATATAATTAAAGAGCTGAAGATGTGCCCCAGGAAAACCTCCCAAACTCAGCCATACTGCTAAAACTGTTGCTTATATGCAACATTATTGTTAGGCCTCATTGCTGAAGAAAGACAAATGTATCTCAGCCAACATGGAGAAGTTGGGCTAGTGTATACCTAGAAGCTTCACCACTCCTGACTTTCAATCTTGACACAGGAATGTACTCTGCATTCTAGTGAAGGAGAAAGACAATCATCAATACCACCCAGCTACAAACCCTAGGACAACAGTGACCTATTGACCAAATAGACTGAAACAATAATAGCTTAGGTTGTCAATAACCAACCACTCTGTGATAGGTTTTGAAGCCCTCTCCAGGAGATATAAGCCATAACTGACACTGCTAAAGTGTCCAAAAGTCTCAGCAGATAGGTCATGGGCCTATGGAAAAACCCGGCACTATTACCCTGCTAAAGGAGCATAGTGATAAAATGACTCTTGATGACATACTGCTATACTGAGAGATTAATGTTTCAAACAGCCCACACCAGTGAAACTCTGTCAGAGGATATGGAACTACCACAGACTCATAACAATGTGGAGAATGTGTGAGAGTTTGTAATACTTAGTTCTAAATGGGATGGCCTCATGAAAATTATGCCACAAGGTTCAGGGAGCTATTGAGATGAGGAAACAGAAAGACTCTTGGAGCCAGAAAATAGTTTATTCTAAGGAAGAGTGTATTCCAGATACAACAGGACAGATAAACCCATGAACTAACATTAGCAATGCACACAACCATGCAAAGATTCAAGCCAGATGGATGGTCTAGCAATGAAAGTGGAAGTGAAAACAGGTTTCCCTGACTAACCAAGGACACACCTGCAATTTTATCCTGATGGCAAAGGAAGAATATGTTTCCTCCAATGAATTCTAACTGGGAATCTTAACCACTTCTCTTAAGTTTGGGATACATTGGCAAACACATAAATCAGCTCAATAAATAAGTGGTAGATGTTTGTGCTCATTTTCTTTTTGGGGAATTTTAGAAGTATTGATTGCTTGTGTTGATTTTCTTTTGGTTTGTGTTTTATTTTTTTTAAGAAGGAAAGGAAAATCATAACAGTAGAAGGTAGAAACAGAAGGAGGGTATGGAAGTAATTGGCAAGGGGGAAAATCATCAAAATAATTGCACAAAAGTGTATCCCTCCATATCTAATGGGCCCCGAAGCATATTCATGTACTGGGGATAAATACTGGTTCCACTGCTAGTAAAACCTGAGACTGCCCAGGCCTCTCCACTGACTCCCAATTTTAGGGGACCCAGCTCAGTCTTAGGCAGACTCCTATTCTTTTATTGGGAGCTTTAGCAGTAGGGAAGAGGCTACAAAGAAAGACTGATACCTGTTTTGTATTTGTATTGGTACACTTGTCTCTAGGGGAGGTGACAATTAGCAGGAGCTGAATCCTACTATATGTGGGACTTTGGCTGTGCAAGACAAAAATACCTGGTAGAAATAGGCACAGCAATGTATAGTGTGGGTTATAGTTACAAAAGGGTGTAGAGTTGATAGGTCCTGAATTTGGTTTCCAGAGTGGTGCTTTGGTTGATGGAAGGAAACCTAGCAGTCAGTAACTGACACATCATTCTGAAAGAGAGAGAGCGAAGATGAGAGGGGGGGAGAGACACAGAGAGAGGGCAAAAGAGAGAAACAGGGACAGAAACAGATACCGACAGAGAGAGACAGAAAAGGAGAATATTTGTAGATAATTATAACTAGCATGACCAGGAAACCAATGTTGTGTGGTTGTGAGTGTGTGTGTGTGTGTGTGTGTGTGTGTGTGTGTGTGTGTGTGTGTGAGAGAGAGAGAGAGAGAGAGAGAGAGAGAGAGAGACAGAGACAGAGACAGAGACAGAGACAGAGACAGAGACAGAGAGCAGGGGAGACACAGACAGAGACAGGGAGAGATTTTTTTTGTATTTCACAGATGTTTATATCTGGCAGGCAGAGAAAACAAGCTTTGTGTGTGTGAGAGAGACTGTGTGTGTGTGTGTGTGTGTGTGTGTGTGTGTGTGAGAGAGAGAGAGAGAGAGAGAGAGAGAGAGAGAGAGAGAGAGAGAGAGAGAGAGAGATTCTTTGTATTTCACAGATGTTTATAACTAGCAGGAAGAGAAAACAAGCCCTGTGTTTGAGAGAGACTCTATTTCTCTCTCTCTCTCCTCTCTCTCTCTCTCTCTCTCTTCTCTCTGTGTGTGTGTGTGTGTGTGTGTGTGTGTGTGTGTGTGGATTTGGCTGCAGGGGAGTCTACAACTTGATGAATCTGATACTTACCCTTGTGTGGGTGATGATTTTCATGTTAAGGGGAAAACTCAGGACCTGACATAAAGCACATAGTCTTGTGGTTTGGAGCAGGGGCAGAAAAGGCTTTGGTAGTTCTTTTTTGCAGGGACATCCCAGGAATTACTCAACTCCGCACACTTCTACTCTTCCAGGTTTGTGAATATAGATGATTTCTGATGGTATGATTTGTGTTTGCACACTCTCTAGTTGTTCCTGAATGAAACAGTCATGAGGCAATATCTCTACAGTAAAATGAGATTGATGACTATCTAAATGACATCATAGAGCCTTATCCAGTAGCTGATGGAAGCAGAAGCAGAGATTCACAGCCAAGCACTGAGCAGAACTCCTGGAATCCAGTTTTAGAGATGGAGGAGTGATGAACAAAGTGGTCAAGACCATGCGGGGAAAACGCACAGAAACACCTGCCCTGACAAGTTTGAGTTCAGAGACCCCAGCTGACAGCTAGGGAAGCAGAATAGGACCAATTCAGGCAGCCTGAAATTGGGTTCAGTTGGGGGCCTTGGGCAGTCTATGGGACTTCTTGCCGTCGAAACAGTAATTGTCTCTAGTGCACAAATATTCTTTGGGAGACCATTCACTATGGAGGGATGCTCTTTCAATATAGATAGGGGAGGACCTAGGTCCTGTCCTAAATGATGTGACAGACTTAGATTATCCCCCAATGGAAGCCTCGTCTTCCCTGGGGTGTTGATGGGGGATTGATGCTGAACATGGTAGGATGGGAGGGAAAGGACAGGCAGATTGGTTTGTAAAACAAGATTGTGTTTAATACATAAAAATGTATTTTCAAACATTTTCAATGATGAAATGTCAAAAGGAATAAAATCCTGGTATGATATATATTCATGTATGTATACTACCTGACTTTTAAAAAGAGTTAACCCTGATATTTCTCCAACTATTCAATAAGGGAGAATTAAAGACACACTTTCTAATATCTTCTACAAAGGCTGAAGGAGCCTTTTGCCAGACCTGTTGATATCAGTTTTCCTTCCATGATACCATATGTAGAAAAAAAAAATCACTGACATGCAATGCTCAGTTTTCCTCTAACTTCCCGAAAGTTGTGTTGTGCACAGACAGATAAACAACTCTGAGCAAAATAAACAGAACAAATTACCCTAACTGTAAAATAAACAGAGACTATAAATCAACAGTTTATGTACCTGGACATGATAATTCTTATAGAAATCACTTGAAACATTCAGCAATTTCAACAGAACATAAACAAGGTCATCTTAATACCTAAGATGAGTTCATGACTGAACAACAAAGGGACAGATCCAATAGGAAAAATTCCAGATGAGCATAACAATGTAAGGTTCTAGGCAATAGAGGCACAGGCTTTAATATCAGCACTCAGGAGGCAGAGACAGGCAGATCTCTATAAATTCTAAGCCTTAATGTTTTACAGAGTAAGTTTTACAGCCTAGGAAAGGCTCCAAAGCACATAGAGAAACACTGTCTCAAAAAATACACAAAACAAACAAACTAACTAAAAAATGTAAATATAGTGTAAAAAACCCTAACCCTCAAGAGTGTAATTAAATTATTTTCCAGAAAACAGTTACTAATGAAGATAACTGAGTTATGAGTGACATGCCAGACTCAAAATAGAAAATTTGAGGGAATATGCTTGGAGGTGGTGATGAATGCTTTTCTCCCAGTTGTTGGAAGGCAGAGGCAGGCAGTTTTCCGTGGGTTTGAGGAAGGCCTGGGCTAAATAAAGAGCAAACGCCAGGACAAGCTTGAAGGCTACAAAAAGAAACCCGGTCTCAAATACCAAAAAAAAAAAAAAAAAAAAATAGGGAATATTAGATTGGACACTGGATCAAGGAATAGAATTTCAATCACTCTGGGATGGTCCACAATATTCTGAGAAGAGGCCTGGTTGTCTCAGCAACCAGACTCTTTAGAAAAAAGGGAAAGAGAACTGGGTGGTTTCAAATCCAGGCTCGGATTCCTGATTAGTCAGCCAATAGGAAAAATGTCCAGTGGCCCAATCCACACTACAAAGTGTTTATGACAAAGAGAGCATTCTGGGTCCCATGAAAACAAAATAGTCCTGGAAGACAGCAGCCAATGAGGCTGTACCTGGTGTTGCTTGAGTTGAACAGAAAATCCTCTTCCAAATTCACGGCTTTGAGCACTGTGGGTGCACACTGCCTCGGGCACTGGTGTCAGCGAAGTGAACGCTTTGCCTTCACTTGCAATACTGGCGCCATCTGTCTCTTGACCACCTAGCTCGTGCAGCTTGTGCACCCTGAGCTGAAACCTGATTGGTGAGAGGTACTTAATTGAGCCAGTCAGATTGAGATGCCAATCCGGGCACCCTCATTGGCCAGGCAAACGCACAAGACTTGTGGCTGCTCTAAGGTGAACTGTCAAGTGCCCACCACGTGGACAACAGATGGGGGTCCGGTGACAGCAGGCTTAGAGAAGAAGGCTTTGCTTGTTTTGTGACTTTTGTGCACAGCCCAGCCAGTAGGCATCTATCTGTCCACACTACTTCCCTAACAGGGTCTCATTTATGTCCTGAAATTAGACTTGATTTCTGAAGGTCTTTTTTTGTTTGAACAGTTTCTAGTCTGTTCGGAATAAAACGTCATCAGGCAATATCTATGAACTGGTGACTTGTGATCACCCATGAATGGAACATCAACAGGACCGCATTAATTTTTGCCTTTAAAAATTTACTAATTGTCAGAATGAAAAAATCCAGTTTCTGATTGAATCTCAAGACCATCAATGCATGCTGAACTTTCTTTGGAGACCCATCTCTAATTTAATCCAAGTGCTTAGGTCTGTGTTCACCCCTTTATTTGTCAACACGAAAACTACATCATTAGCTAGTCATGGCTTAATTTGCCTACACTGATCATCAATACTCTGAAATTAAAACAATACAAAACCTAACCAAAACAAAACATTATGTTGCTCATTAAATTTCTCCTTCCTCTCACTGATTTTGTGGTGGGTCATTCTAATTCAAAATTTCTACTTCTCTGTTGTAGAAACTTCCAAAATTTATTCTATTTGTATGTTGTGTTCTTCTTTAGGAGAACACTGTCAATCACTTGGTGAAATAGTCCTCAAAGTCCTGGGTGCAGTTTTTACATTTCCCGAGTATTCCTGCCTAACCTGCTAGTTCTTTGAAGATTAGTTGGTTTTTCTGTGTTTTTTTTAAAAACTTCACACATAAATACTACATCTAGTTTCTTGTGCCACCTTCCTTCCTGCTTGTGCCTCAGCTTATCCCATGTAAGCCCCAAACATGAACCCTTTAATTAATAAAATGCATGCATATGTGTGGTTTGGTGCTCATACATAGACACATGTATTTCTCACCTACTGAGTACGTTTAGTTTGTTCATTTGTATGGGAATGCAGAAGAGACCACTGGGGACTGAACAAGCTAAGGGGGAACCTGTCCCTGGAGGAAACTGATTCTCCCTGTCCTCTCAGGTATTGATAACCTGTAACACTTCTGGTAGTGTTCCGTAATGAATTGACCCTGATTTCATTTTCATGTGAACTGATGAGTTCATAATTTTCTTGCATTTGTAACCACCTTATTGAGAGGCAGAACTAACCTATCCCATAAAACACATAATTGCACTTTTAGGGGTCTAGCTTTAGCATGGCATAGTCACTTCTCTGCATTTTGATCAGTTGTGGGTCTGTGTAAAAGTCTGGTATTTTAAAAGGAAGGTGCTTTGATGAGGGTCAGCTGCTGTATTTATCTCTGTGTACAAGGATATACATTTGGGATACAGTTAGATATCACACTGGTTTAAGAAAATGGAAGTAGCAGTTTTCTTCTACTCACTAGTCCATGACCACTCCTGCCAAGTTTTGTTCTCTAAGTTTACAATGCCAAACATGTTTTCCTTTAGATAGATATGTAATGAGAACAGAAACTTCTAATTAAATGTAGGGTTTTCATTTTTTCCTGCCATGAGCTAAGCACATTTACAATTGAAGATGGATGGATACTTCTTTCTATTTCTCACTGGTAAGAAATAAGAGTAGAACACCATCCTGGGCACATGAGACATTTCCAAACAACAATAAAAGGAGGAAGAGCCAGAGCTTGTTACTGAGCACACAAGCAGCCATGTGTTCAATTCTGAGGAAGGCATTCATCAGGGTTAGTAGTTCATGACTGTATTCCAAGCACTCATGGGATTTAGAAGGAACAGAAGTTCAAGGTCCTCTTTGGCTACATAGAGAGTTTGGGGTCAGCCTGATCTACATGAAACACTGTCTCTAAATAAATGTACTTATGCAAATAAGTAAACTCTTGGAGGGTGGCTGATCAGTGGCCATATGACTACTCTTATCTGATGTGTCAAGGCAGGGGAATGACACCGGTCCAACCTTCCACGAATGAGATACCAGCTTAGATTTCACAACATCCAGGAGTGGGAATAGCTAGATAGTGGTGCATTAAGCAAGGCTTTCTGGTGGTGATTGATGGTTTCTGCATGCACAGTCATTTTGCAGCCACCTAAACCATGCACAATGTAGACATGCAACCTTTGACAGCTGTAGGTAAAGGGTAATCACCCATCAAAATGGATCCAGGGTCTAAAAGGTAGCATTGATAAAAGCTAACCTGATGCAGGGAGAAGGCAGAGAATTAGAGAGGACCCACAACCAGGAAAGGTTCCCAAAGGAGAAGGCACAGTTCCTGGTGTGGGCTGACAGGGAGTGACAGGCTGGTGGGAGAAGGCACAGGCCCCAGAAAGGGTTGGATCAGAGTGGGTGCTGAGGGGAAGCCACCAGGCAGAAGATGGAGAGGAGTTGGGATTAGGAACATGGTCAAGTTGCCCATTACCTGGGGTGAGGGAAAAGCCAGGATATCAACAGTGATTACTTTGGGTATATTTAGTAACTAATATTTAAGACACACTCAATAAGTTTATATACTAGAGTAGTGATTATTATTAAACAATGGTCATCTTTAAAAATGAAATCCATATGTTCTAGGCTGAGAGTATTGTTTCCTAGGGAATGGGTTTCCAAAGATCATTCATGCACCAGGAATAAATATTGGTTACACTGCCAGTTGCCCATAGACTGCCCAGGCCTCTCTACTGACACCCATATTCAGTGCCCCTGCTTCAGGCTTAGGAAGACCCCTATCTTTTTTTGTATTCTTTTGCTCTAGAGAAAAGGCTACCAAAATGGACTGATAACTGGCTTGTATTTTTTATTGGGTCTTTACCTCTAGGGTAGGGGATAATTAGCAGCAGTTGAATCCTGCTATATGTGGGGTTTGGGCTATGCAATGGAAAATACCTAAAATACTTGAAAGCAATAGATATAACAATGTATTCTGTGATGGTTTTTTTTAAAGAAGAAGCGAGCAGAATCCTGATATATGAACACATATATTTTGCCTATGCAAGAGAAAATAACTTGTAGAAACAGACATAGCGATGTGTTGTGTGAGGCTTTTAGTTACAGAGGAGCTGGCCGCACCTGCATTTGCTTACCAGAGTGTGACTTTGGTTGAATAGAAGGATATCTAGCAGTAAGTAACTGACAACTCAATCTGAATGACACAGTGGCAGAGAGACAGAGAGTGTAATTTTCATGGACATTTATACCTACAAGGAACAGAAAACTTTCTCTCTCTCTCTCTCTCTCTCTCTCTCTCTCTCTCTCTCTCTCTCTGTGTGTGTGTGTGTGTGTGTGTGTGTGTGTGTGTGTCTCTGTGTGTGTCTGTGTGTGTGTGTGTGTGTGTATGTGGTGTATTTGTGTGTGTTCCTCCAGTGCCCATGGTGCTTTAGTTGTTAGTTAGGTGTAATCTCAAAGGACCTGTCATCTCCCATGTGTGTATATGCATATTTGTATCAGTGGCTATAGAAGAGGGAATTTTGAGCAGTATCTGACTCCAAACACTGCATGAGGAGGTTGTGGTTGTAAGGCTGTGGACACATTGAAGAATCTGACTCCTTGCGGTATGTAGAGAGATTTGGTTTTAAGGTAATGGAAATGTACCAGGACCTTGCATCATGATCTGCTGTGAGTGTATGGTTGGGGGAATTTGCCTATTGGTGATGGCTCACTTACTAGACCCAACACACACATTTCTCTCTCTTGCCCTCATGTGCATTTGTTTCTACCTCTCATTGGTCTCCCTCTCTTTCCTCCTCCCTCCCACTCTACCTCCCCTTTGTGTTGACTATTCAGGGTTTGGAACTCAACAGGCCCTGTTATCTGTTTGTGTGTGTGTGAATTTTGCTGTAGGGGAGGATACAACTTGATGAATCTGATTCTCGTTTGTGTGTGTGTGTGTGTGTGTGTGTGTGTGTGTGTGTGTGTGTGTGTGTCAGACCTTGCATTTGAAGGGTAAAAGTCAGGGCCTGAAATACATCATATGGTCCTGTGTTTATATGCAGGGACAGAGAAGTCTTTGGTTGTTCTGTGCTGTTTGTGCAGGGACATCCCATGACGTAAACATCTCCTCACACTTCTTCTCTTCAAGGGTCGTTAAAATAGATGGTTTTTGAAGGACTGATTTGTGTCTGCAGAGTATCTAGTCTGTCCTGAGTGAAAGGGTCATCAGGCATTGTCTCCACAGTATAGTGAGATTGATGACTATCTTAAATGCCATCATAGAGCCTGCATCCAGTAGCAGGTGGAAGCAGAAGCAGAGATTGACTGCCAAGCACTGAGTTGAGCTCCTGGAATCCAGTTGTAGAGATGGAGGATTGATGAGCAAAGGAGTCAAGACCATACTAGGGAAACCCACAGAAAGAGCTGGCATGACAAGTTGTAGTTCAGAGACCCATTCTGACAGCTTCGCAATCAAAATAGGACCAAACAAGGCCCCATGAAGGTGGGTTATAACTGGGGTCTTTAAGCGGCCTATGGGACTTCTGGCAGTGACATATCTATTTAATCCCTAGTGTGCAATTGGTCTTTGGGAGTACCTTCCATATAGAAGGATACCCTCTAAAGATAGATACATGGGGTGGACCAAGATCCTTTCCCAAATGATGTGACAGAGTTAGATTATCCCCCAATGGAGGACGCACCCTCACTAATAAGTCTCCAACTATTCAATAAGGTAGAAGGAAAGAAACACTTTTCAATATCTTCTACAAAGAATGTAGGTGTTTTCTTCCAGACCTTCCATGAATGACATGCCAGCTTAGGAGTGTGAATTACTGGATAGTGTTCTCACAACCAGGAAAGGTTCCGTCAGGAGCAATCACAGGCCCAGGAGAGGCCTTTCAGGGAATGACAGGCAGGTTGGAAAAGGAACAGGCCCTTTTCAATGATGAAATGTCAAAAGGAGTAAAAGACTGGTATGATATATTCTTTTATGCATTCTACCTGACTTCAGAAAAAGAGGACACTAATATTTCTCCAACTATTCAATAAGGGAGAATTAAGGAGACAATTTACATTATTTTCTCCAAAGCCTGTAGGAGACTTCTGCCAGACTGGTGACATGAGCTTTCCTTCCTTAAAACCATATGTCAGGGAAGATAAAGAAGACACTGACATCCAACCCTCAGTTTTCCTCTGACTTCAGGAAGGTGTGTTGTACACAGACAGATAAATATTAGGATCAGGGTTAGGGTTAGGGTTTGGGTTAGCATAAGGGTTAGTGTTAGGTTAGCGTTTGGTTTAGAGTTTGCATTAGGGTTTAAGTTTAGGGTTAGGGTTATGGTTATTATTAGGATTGGGGTTATTGTTAGGGGTAGCATTAGGGCAAGGGTTAGCGTTAGGTTTAGGGTTAGAGTTAGGGTTTGCGGTAGGTTTAGAGTTAGGGTTAGGGTTATCATTAGTGTTACAGTTAGGTTTAGTGTTAGGTTTAGTGTTAGGATTAGTTTTAGGGTTAGGGTTTGCGTTAAAGTTACGGTTACGGTTAGGTTTAGGGTTAGGGTTATGGTCAGGGTTAGGGTTAGAGTTTGTGTAAGGGTTGGGGTTAGCATTAGGGTTAGTGTTAGGGTTAAGTTTAGCGTTAGGGTTAGGGTGAGGATATGGGTTAGCATTAGGGTTAGCGCTAGGACTTTGGTTAGGATTAGGGCCAGCTTTAGGGTTAGGTTTAGGGTTAGGGTTAGTGTTAGGGATAGGGTTAGCGTTAGGGTTAGGGTTAGGTTTAGAGTTACAGTTAGGGTTAGCTTTAGGGTTAGGGTTTGGGTTAGGGTTAGGGTTGGCGTTAAGGTTATGGATAAGGTTAGGGTTAGCGTTAGTGTTAGCGTTAGGATTAAGGTTAGGGTTAGGTATAGGGTTAGCGTTAGGGTCAGGGTTAAGGTTAGGGTTAAGGGTTAGTATTAGCGTTAGTGTTAGGGTTAGAGTTAGGGTTTGGGTTAGGGTTAGGGTTGGCGTTAAGGTTATGGATAAGGTTAGGGTTAGCATTAGTGTTAGCGTTAGGATTAAGGTTAGGTTTAGGGTTAGCATTAGGGTTAGGGATAAGGTTATTGTTTCGGTTAGGGTTAGGGTTAGCGTAATATTTTCATTAGGTTTTAGGTTAGGGTTATGGTTAAGGTTAGGGTTAGGTTTAGCATTAGGGATGGGGTTAGGGTTAGAGTTAGGTTTAGTGTTAGGATTAGGGTTAGGGTGAGGGTTTTTGTTAGGGTTAGGCGTCGGGTTAGGGTTAGGATTAGCGTTGGGTTTAGGTATAGGGTTAGAGTTAGGGTTAGGATTAGGTTAGTGTTAGGTTTAGGGTTAAAGTTATTTTTGGGTTAGGGTTAGAGTTTGTGTAAGGGTTGGAGTTAGCGTTAGGGTTAGTGTTAGGGTTAAGTTTAGCATTAGGGTTAGGGTGAGATAAGGGTTAGCGTTAGGATTAATGCTAGGATTTTGGTTAGGATTAGGGTTAGCATAGGTTTAAGGTTAGGGTTAGGTTAGGGTTAGCGTTAGCGTTAGGGATAGGGTTAGGGTTTGGGTTAGGGTTATGGTTAGGGTTAATGTTAGTGTTATGTTTAATGTTAGGGTCAGGGTTAGCGTTAGGGATAGGGTTACCGTTAGGATTTGCTTTAGGGTGAGGTTTAGGGTTAGAGTTATTGTTACATTTCAGGTTAGGGTTAGGGCTTGTGTAAGTTTTGGGGTTAGGGTTAAGGTTAGTGTTAGGGTTAGGGTTAGCTTAAGGTTTAGGAAGATGGTTAGAGTTAGGCTTAGGGTTGGCGTTAGCATTGGGGTTAGAGTTAGCATTAGGTTTAGGGTTAGAGTTAGGGTTAGGGTTAAGTTTAGGGTTAGGGTTATGGTTAGGGTTTGGGTTAGGGTTTGGGTTAGGTTAGGTTTAGGTTTAGGTTATAGTTAGGGTTTGGGGTAGGGTTAGGCTAAGCGTTAGGGTTAGGGTAGGGATAGGGTAAGGGATATCGTTAGGATTAGGGTTAGGGTCACGGTTAGGGATTGGTTTAGGGTTAGGGTTAGGATTATTGTTATGATTAGGGTTAGAGTTAGGGCTGTGGTTTTCTTTAGGTTTAAGTTTAGTGTTTGGGTTATGGTTAGGTTTAGGCTTAGGGTTAAGGTTAGCGTTAGGGTTAGACTTAGTGTTAGGGTTATGGTTAGGTTTAGTCTTATGGTTAGGGTTAGAATTAATGTTAGGGTTAGGGTTAGGTTTAATGTTAGGTTTAGGGTAGGGTTAGGGTTAGGGTTAGGCTTTTCTTTAGGGTGAAGGTTAGGGTTAGGTTTAGTATTATGGCTAGGGTTAGGGTTAGGTTTAAGTTTAGGGTTAGGTTTTCAGTTAGTGTTATGGTTAGGGTTTGGGTTAGGGTTAGTTTTAGGGTTAGGGTTAAGGTTAGGGTTAGGGTTATGTTTAGGGTTGTGTTTAGCATTAGGGTTAGAGTTAGGGTTAGTGTTAAGGTTAGAGTTAGGTTTAGGGTTATGGTTAGGATTAGGGATAGGGGTTAGGTTTAGAGTTAGAGCTAGGGTTTGGGTTAGGGTTAGTTTTATGGTTAGGTTTAATGTTAGGGTTAGTGTTAGTTTTAGGGTTATTGTTAGGTTTATGGCTAGGGTTAGAGTTAGGGTTAGCGTTAGGGTTATGGTGAGGGTTAGCATTAGGGTTCGGGTTAAGGTTAGGGTTATGGCTAGTGTTAGGGTTAGGTTTATGGTTAGGTTTTAGTTTAGGTTTAGAGAGAGGGTTAGTGTTAGGTTTAGAGTTAGGGTTAGCATGAGGGTTATGATTAGGGTTAGGGTTGGGGTAGGGTTAGTGTTAGGGTTATGGATAGGGTTAGTTTTATGTTTAGGGTTAGTATTAGGGTTAGGCTTAGGGTTAATGCTAGGTTTAAGGTTAGGGTTAGGGTTTGTGTAAGTGGTTGGTTTAGGGTTAGGGTAGATGTTAAGTTTGTGGTTAGGGTTTGAATCAGGGTTATGCTTAGGGTTAGCGTTAGCGTTAGTGTTAGAGTTAGGGTTATTGTTATGGTTAAGGGTAGGGATAGTGTTAGGGTTTTCGTTAGGGTTAGGGTTTGGTTTAGGGTTAGGGTTTCATTTAGTGTCAGGTTTAGGGTTAGAGTTATGGTTAAGGGTAGGGATAGTGTTAGGGTTTTCGTTAGGGTTAGGGTTTGGTTTAGGGTTTGGTTTAGGGTTAGGGTTTCATTTAGTGTCAGGTTTCGGGTTAGAGTTATGGTTAGGGTTAGCATTAGTGATAGGGCTATGTTTAGGGTTAGAGTTAGATTTAGAGTTAGGGTTAGGTTTAGGGTTATGGTTAGGGTTAGGGTTTGGATTAGGGTTAGGTTTAGGTTTAGTGTTAGAGTTAGGGTTAGGGTTAGCGTTAGATTTAGGTTTAGGGTTAGTGTTAGGTTTAGGTTTAGGGTTTAGGTTAGGGTTAGGGTTAATGTTATTTTTAGGGTTACGGTTAGGTTTAGGTTTAGCGTTAGGTATAGGGTTTGTGTTAGCCTTAGTGTTAGGGTTAGGGTTAGGGTTTGCCAGAGTGTTACTGTTAGTGTTATATTTAGGGTTAGGGTTAGGTTTATGGTTAGGGTTAGCGTTAGGTTAGGGGTAGAGTTAGGTTTAGGGTTAGGGTTAGCGTTAGGCTTAGTGTTAGGTTTAGTTTTAAGGTCAGGTTTAGGCTTAGGTTTAATGTTTAGGTTAGAGTTAGGGATAGGGTTACTGTTACATTTAGCGTTAGTGTTAGGGTTAGGGTTAGCATTAGGGTTAGGGTTAAGGTTATTTTTACAGTTAGAGTTAGCATTAGGGTTAGGGTTTTTCTTAGGGTTGGGTTAGGGTTATAGTTAGGATTTGGGTTAGGTTTAGTGTTAGGATTTGGGTTAGGGTTAGAGTTAGGGTCAGTGTTAGTGTTATAGTTAAGCTTAGGGTTAGCATTGTGTTAGAGATAGGTTGGGGTTAGGGTTAGCATTAGGGTTAGGGTTCAGATTAGAGTTATGTTTTGGGTTAGGGTTAGTTTTAGGGTTAGGGTTAGTGTTAGTGTTAGGGTTAGGTTTAGAATTAGGTTTAGGTTTAGGGTTAGCGTTTGTGTTAGGGTTAGGTTTATGGTTTGTTTTAGGGTTAGTGTTAGGTGTAGGGTTAGGCTTAGGGGTATGGTTAGCTTTAGGGTTATGTCTAGGGTTAGGGTTTTCGTTAGGGTTAGTGTTATTGTTAGAGTTTGGGTTAGCGTTAGGGATAGGTTTAGGGTTAGAGATAATCTAAGGTTTAGGTTTAGGGTTAGGCTTATGGTTAGGATTGGGATTAAGGTTAGTGTTTGGGTTAGGTTTAAAGTTATGTTTGGTTTGGTGTTAGGTTTGTGTAAGGTTTGGGGTTCGGGTTAGCATTAGGGTTAGGGTTAGTTTTAGGGATAGGGTTAGCTTTTGGATTAGCATTATGGTTTTTGGTTAGTGTTAGGTTCAGGGTTAGAGTTAGGGTAGATTAGAATTAGGGTTAGGGTTAGGGATAGGTTTAGTGGTAGGGATCGGGTTAAAGTTAGGTTTAGGGTTTTCATTACTCTTAGGGTTAGCATTATTGTTAGGTTTAGGGTTAGCCTTAAGTTTATGGTTAGGTTTAGTGTTAGGGTTAGCATTAAGGTTAGGGTTATGGTTTGGTTTAGGGTCAGCTTTAGGGTTAGGGTTAGGGTTAGGGTTAGGGTAGGGTTAGTGTTGTATTAGGGTTAGGGTTAGGGTTAGTTTAGGGTTATTGTTGTGGTTAGGTTTAGTGTTAGGGTTAGGGTTAGGGTTAGGGTTAGGGTTAAGGGGCCTTTGTGGTTAACATATGAAAACAGAGACCAGTCTTGAAAAAT
The DNA here is from genome assembly GCF_003668045.3 of Cricetulus griseus. NCBI lineage: Eukaryota > Metazoa > Chordata > Mammalia > Rodentia > Cricetidae > Cricetulus > Cricetulus griseus. Next base: position 178,635,859 of record NW_023276806.1, on the reverse strand, counting down.
TCAGTCTTAGTTATGTTATAGGAAGAGACTTTGGAGGGAAGAAAGTAACCCTTCAAAGTTGTCTTGAGGTCAGAGATAGACTATGTCTCCTTGTGTTAGAAGGTTCAGCTATGTAGTTCCAGAGGGACTGGCAGCAGTGTGGTGCCCACAAATATATCCATTGCTGTATGACAAGATGCCCTCACTAAAGGGGAATGTAATTGACCAGAGGCATCTAAACAAGAAAATTCCTTATCATAGCAAACAAGACGCTATTGTTGTAATATCCTTGTCCTTTTTGCTTAACACATCAACAGTGGTTATTTTACCTCCAAACAGGCATATCTAAAGCTTAAACCTTGTAAAATTATAGAATTCTTAGAAAAAATTAAGCAATCAATCATGGTAGCAATCACATGACTGAGAATTTATTACCTTGGTCTGACCAGAGGCTTATTCTTCATTAAAAAACAAACAAACAAACAAACAAACAAAAAACCCTGGGTAGATTTCTCTATGATGACCTGAGAAAATCCATTGCCCTTCTTCCATGGATGAAAGGTTACATTACTATGAAGTAACCTATTAATTGGGGAAATATTTCTTTTTAACATAAATATACTTAGTGAAAATATGAGTTCTCTACTTGAAACTCAGCAGTGAAGAATTGCTATCATGATGCTCTTGAAGACCAGAAGAACTGGAAATATGATCTCCACTCAGCAGGAAATTTCCAGGAAATGTGGAACCTTTCAGTATCAAATCTGTATGTAACAAGGGTGCATCTCTGAGACCTCCTCCTTCTCTAAGATGCCGGTGCTGATATTCTATCTCCCAGGTTGCTATTTACTTTGTCTTGTCTTGGGGAAGGCTTCAGTATTCATTTGTAGTCATTAGCTGGGCCTTTGGCACTGTCTCCATAACTACCCAACATAAAACTTGAAGTCTTTGTGATGATATATTATTTATGATTTAATAACACCAGCAGAGATCAAAATGCAAAACTAGCAACAGACATAAAGACAGGCAGTGGTGATTAAAAAAAATATCCTTTAATCACAGTAGGCATAATAGTCACCATAGAGGCTAAGTGGTACACACCTTTAATCCCTTGACTTGGGAGACAAAGGTGATCTCAGCACTTGGGATCACACACCTTTAATCTTAGCAATAGGGAGGTGGAGACGGGAATGATACGGCTGAGTGGAGAGAGGATGTAAGGTTGTGGGAGACAGGAACTCAGAAGAATTGCAGTTACAGTCTGAGGCTTGGTGAAGAACAGTGCAGTTTGCATTGTATTCTGAGGATTCATGGAGACAGGATCACCCATTTTCATCTGAGGTAAAGGCAAGAGCTAGAGGCCTTACTGCTTTGCTTTTCTGATCTTCAGCTCAAACTCCAATATCTGTCTCTGGTTTTATATTATTCATGCTTTAAGTCTTAGCTAGATAAGTAAGATAATTGAAAGAGATCAAGGGGATAGAAATAGGAAGAGAAAATGTCAAAGTATCTTTATGATATAATGGTATACATGAGTGACTCTAAATATTTCTAAAAGGAAACACCTACAGCTAATAAACGCCTCCAGCAAAGTAGCAGTATAAAAAATTAATACACAAAAATAAGCACCATTCACTTATGTAAATGAATAACAAATTAGAAAGAAACTAGGTAAATTACACCTTTCACAATAGCTTCAAAAGTGTAGACTATATTAGGATATCTCCAACCAAGCAAGTGAAAGATTTATATGGCAAAAACTTTAAAATTTGAAGAAAGATACTAAAGAATATATCAGAAGATGGAAAGATCTCCAATGTTCATGGACCTCTAGGATTTAATATAGCCATCCTACCCAAAGCAATCTACAGAGTCAATGCTATTCCCATCAAAATTCCAACATAATTCTTCACAGAACAAAGAAGAACTTTCAGATGCTTATGAAAACAAACAATTCAGTAGAGATATAACAGTCCTGAATAATAAAAGAATTGCTGATGGCGTCTCCATTGTAAATTTCAAGTTGTACTAAAGAGCTATAGTAGTAGAAAATCCATGGTTTTGACACAAAAGCAGACACATTGATCAATAGAATCATATTGAAGACCAGAAATAAGTCCATGCACTCACAGAAATGTGACGTGGGTAAAGGCCTCCTTTCTAGTATCGACTCCTCTGATTAATTTCAAAATTCTAAATTCAAAAATTTTGTATTTTCACTAAGTATTTTTATGTTATAAAGAAATATTTCTCCAATTAAAAGGTTACTTCATAGTAATGTATCCTTTCATCCATGGAATAGATGGCAATGGATTTTCTCAGGTCATTGTAGAGAGTTCTATCCAGGGTTTTATTGTTTGTTTTTTTGTTTTTTCATGAAGAATAAGCCTCTGGTCAGACCAAGGTAATAAATTCTCAGTCATGTGATTGCTACCATGGTTGATTGCTTAATTTTTTTCTAAGAATTCTATATTTTTACAAGGTTTAAGCTTTAGATATGCCTTTTTTGAGGTAAAATAACCACTGTTAATGTGTTAAGCAAAAAGGACAAGGACATTACAACCATAGTGTCTTGTTTGCGGTGAAAAGGAATTTTCTTGTTTAGATGCCTCTGGTCACTTACATTACCCTTCAGTGAGGGCATCTTGTCATGCTGCTATGGATATATTTGTGGGCACCACACTGCTGCCAGTCCCTCTGGAACTATTTAGCTGAACCTTCTAACACAAGGAGACATAGTCTATGTCTGAACTCAAGACAACTTTGAAGGGTTATTTTGCCTCCAAATGTTTCTTCCTATAACATAGCTAAGACTGCATGTTTCCAAGCCTGGTCTGTCTTTGTTTTCATATGTTAACCCCAAATGCCCCTTAACAATTCTCTTGTATGCTACTCTTTGAAGGTCTGCTAGAAAACAGTCTGGAGTACTGTACACACACACACACACACACACACACACACACACACACACACACTCACACACACACACATACACACACACACACACTCACAGAGAGAGAGAGGGGGGTACAGAGAAAGAAAGTGTATCTTGCATAAAGCAATGTGTTCATAAATATGTAGATTACTTAATAGCATTTGATGAGACATTGCATTCATGGCTAAGTATAGGGGTACAAGAATGTCATAATAGAAATAAATGTTTGGATTTGTAGGTGACAAAGCTTATTACAGGTCAAATCTTAAATAGTCCTGTTACTTTTTAACTAACTAAAATGTAATTTCCTTTAAGAAAGAAAACATTACTTCTAATCTAAGGCAGAATGTTTGCCCCTTATGGGAAATTCTGTAAAATATATTTCAATATGAGATGAAAGGAGTATGTCTCAGAAAGATTTTGAATTTTTTTTAGAAGAATGGAGTTACCACCTCCATTCTAACTATCCTTTCTGTCTTACACAGATGTGATGTTTGGAGCAAGAGCACCTACCAATCCCTGCTAGAGAGAAGGAGAAGAACAAGACTGAAGATCAGGGGCTCTGCCCTGAAGTTGCTGTTACTAATCCTTTTTTAAAAAGCACCATTCTAATCCCAGAATTCCTTTCATGCATAGAAAAATAATTAGTTTTGCTCAAAATACAGCATCATTGAATTAATATGTAGTCAAAGAACTGGCTTTCTTGATTTCATGGTTTCATGATTCCTTTTAGGAAATAAGAAAAGCTATATTTTGTCACGAAATTTTAAAAAATCTGAATTGCTTTTGGTTTATTTTGTTTCATTAAAGACATTAGAATATCAAATTTAAAATAAAAGGTGGACAGCAGGAGAGAACTAATCTTTTAGATTCTTGTGGATTTGGAATAACTAAAGTGAAGGAAGGAAAACAGGGTACCAGGGACCAGGGTTCTCATTTATACTTATCTTGGTAAGGTGCTATAAATGTCTCCAAGACAACCTGGGAGAAAAGAATATGAGAAAGCTCTAAGTATCTAAGAAATACCCATTCTCCTGGTCTTGTAAAAATTCCTCATTTGTTGGAGCTTGAACTGTTGAGAGAATAATTGGATAATTAGATAAGCTTGTAAACAAATTAAAAACTTTTCTCACAGAAAATAAGTAAATATTTTAACAGGAGGAGAATTTCTCCTATGGCATTTTCTTAGGAATCCCATGATTTAAGGTTCCTTCCTTTCAGCCAACAAGTCTAGTATCCTGGAATATGTGTATCTAGCCATCTTCCTTTGTCACCTGGTTTTAATGACTTATATTCTTGACCTTGTTAGTAAAGTTTGTCATTGAGAAAGATAAGCAGTTTGGCTGTAATTTGGATTTGACAATTTGAGCCTTCATTTCAGATCATATGTAAAACACTCAAAATTTTCTCTATGATCCATAAGGAGAACACAAATGTACTAAGACAGCAAAAGACTAGCAAAGATCTTACTGTAAAAAGCAAGCCACCATGTTCAAAGAAACTATATTCAGATCTATGTTGGTGACTTCTGTGTGATTCAGTAATTCCAACAGAATAAAACCTATAAGAGAAGGAGGATTTTAAAACTGTGCCCTGTGTATATCCAATATATTGCTGCTTACACTTTATTTTCACCAAATATGTTGAATATGTCACAAATAAATACACAAATAAATCATGTTTTAAACACTGTGTTAGCAGCTGGGCATTGGTGGCACATGCCTTTAGTTCCAGCACTCGGGAGGCAGAGGCAGGCAGATCTCTGTGAGTTCGAGGCCAGCCTGGTCTCCAGAGTGAGTGCTAGAATAGGCTCCAAAGCTACACAGAGAAACCCTGTCTTGAAAAACCATAAAAACCAAAACAAAACAAAACAAAAAACCTCTGTGTTAGCATCATGCCCTTTTGTTTGACTGCCTCAGATATATACACAAGGTTTGTATTCATTTGTATTTGCATCTAGAAAGTGTCAAGGTTTGAGTAGTAGGAGATATGTAACCATAACCAAGTAACAGGAGGATAATGAGAAATGTCATAGAATTAACAAAAGCTTCTTAGCCTCCTGAAGAAATCTGTGTGTAAGAGATCTTACATATCCATGAACTGACTCCCTCCCCTAGGAAGTATAGTCCTACCTACATGTTCCCTCCCATAATGTCCTCAAATGAAATGCTCTCTTCAGGGTCTAGGTAGGCTACTACTATGCTGTCATCTCACATGGGCATGTTGGACTGTCAGTGTCTCCATCTTAAGTACATGTGTTGTCAGATGGCTTCTCCCAGGCACCATTGAACATAGTACTAAAGCTGAAAGTACCTTGTAGTCTGTCTTTAGACCCCTGGACTTTCCTGCCAAAGAAATGGACTATCAGTTAGATGCATCTAGATTTTCTCCTGGTAAAATTTTGAATCCCAGTGTATAATTCTATAATCCTGGTTTTTCTTATATCATTGTCTTTAGTTTGCTAGGTGTTAATGAGGAAAACAGCTGGAAATTGTTGTTATCTTCACTGGGTGTAACATCCTCCTGCTCTCTGGAATGTAATGAGCCTCTGGATGAGACATTCTGTTTCAAGTGATTTGGAATAAGCTTATGATCTACATTTTCTGTGCTTAAAACTAATATTTTTCAAAAGTTAATTTACATTAAAAATATGGACTTTTGGTGTTGATAATGATTATAATGTCACCATGAAGAAATACATGCTCAAAACTCTAACCTGACTACTTTCCTCCTTCCTCTGAGATGTACATATCTAGACTTTACATGAGAATGAACTTTATGTTTGTGACTTGAATTTAAGATGTTATAAGAGAAGATAATTGAAGGCAATGCAAATCAATAATTTAATATTTTCATTTTCTCTATTAATTACAGTAAAAAAAAAGACTATCTCTGCTACTTTCCTTTAGTTTCTACATTTCAATATATGTCTACCTAATACTTCTACATAGCAGTAAAAATGGTGGTTGACATCCATGGTACATTGGCAAGTCAGAGGTCTGAATAATGCAAGAAATGCTGGCCATAATACCCTTAACTTAGATGCATGGGGAAAAGGTTATGTAGGTACAGCAAGTCAATGATAATATGCTTGTCCTCTTTTTTTGTCACAGAAATATCACTGCAAGTCACTGCTCAGTGAGGCATCAAGATAAAGCAACAGGGCTATGTAGGTGAGGGGAATCATTCCATTATGCTTGACAGGAAAGGTTTGTTCTTCTGTCTTTGCTATTACCACATATTTGAGGCAGGGACAGTGAATACTAGAAGAAAAAGGAGCAGTTATAAAGATTGTGGCATGATCCCAATTGATTAAAAGTGGTAAGTCAAGTGTAAATTTTTGAAAAGGGAAAGCAACAAGCTATTTAGTAAAAAAAAAAATCCAATAAAAGAAGGGAATGTATTCTGGGAAATGGGTCTTGACATCAAGACCTTAAGAGGAAATAAAGAAAATAAGGAGGATGAGAAATATAGGAAGATCGAGAAGAATAAAGAGCACCTGATACTGAAGGAAAAGCATGTAATTCAAGATGGGATCATGCAGAGATTAGTAAACTCACTCTGGGCTCTTCTCAGAGATAGCTGGTTGAAGAACTGTGGTGTTGACTTGGTTAATAAGAGTACTTCCTGTGAAATCATGAACTGAAATCCCAGCACCAACACAAAAAGCTGGGTATGTCTTCCCTTGTTTGTAACATGGTAGTGAGGGGCAGAGGCAGGTAAATACAGATATCTTGCTGGTTAGACAGTCTGTCCAAAGCCTTGAGTTTGGGGGTCATTAAGAGACCATTAATGTGGCCTTAAGGCCTTAAGGCCACATTAATGTGGGAAATAGTAAAGAGAAACATTCAAAGTTCCCCAGACTCCTAATGTGCTCATGGACACACACTCACATGCATGCACTGCACACAAATACATCCCTCATACTGAGCATCTGTCACTCAGAAAATGATGGAAGTCTGGAAAGAGCCATCTAGACATTTATTACTTTGCTCATTCAGAAGATGTTTGCCTGAAAACTAGATAACACACCTGCAGGGAGACCTTTGCTGACTGCCTCACAGTGTATCCAGGACACGCAGGATCTGCAAAAGTTAGGAAAATTAACAGCATGAAATAGAAAGCTTAATGCAAACAATGAGAGCAAATAACATGAAAGAGAATGGATAATTTAGGGAACAATGAATAAGAATTCTAATGAGTGCCCTCAGAAAGAGCATGGAGGACACTGAATCTGAAAACAGATCGGGCTTTCATAAGAAGGGAGGAGCCACAGAGCAACAAAGAAAATGGATTGCACAAATTAAAAAGGGAATTTTAATGTTGACGAGGGAGCTGCAATATTAGACTTTAAACCACAATAGACCAAGTTGACAATTTCAAAGTTAAGTCAAGACAATGACCCAGGAATTTTATAAAGCAAGGTGCTTTTCCATCTGTTTTTCAGGAGCATTTTAGAGGACAGCAGAGAAAGAATGAGAGAAAGGAAGATAGAAGGGGAAAGGAAAATCATACTCATTTGAGTGGATTGAGTAAGATAGCCGAGAAAAGACACAGACCCCAAAATGTGACATTCTGAAAGAGGAAGAAAATCTATAACTTACCTATAAAAAGGTAAAGCAAAGTAGATGAACCCAGACATCTCATCTTTCACAATGGGTACTATAAAAAGTAAAGTGTGTGGGTTTTTTTTTTTAATTCTAGGTGTAAATGGGTGGGAAGAACTTAGAATTCATTGCCTCAGCAAATTTTTATTTAAGTGTGAAGAAAAACAAACATAGTCTTAGATACTTGAGATACCGTGCCCAGGCTTCATTTAAAGATCTGCTCAAGTTCTTCATCGTATATGTCAACAGCTGGGAAGACATGTCTGTTAAGAGGCACTCATTAGGGGAGAGATAATGGTTATTAAGACAAATTGCAGTTATTAAAAGAAATTATAGCTTCAAGTTTAAGAGGGCACAAACTTTCAAAATAAACTAGAGACTGTGATCTGGAAGGGAAGCACCATTTTCTCTGGAGATCAAAAGGCAGATAGTTTTCTCCGGACATGAAAAGTAGGTGGATTTCAACAGGGCTCTAGGGAAAAGATGGCATAACCAGGCACAGAGATGGTAACTGAAGTGATATTAGGGAAGGCCAAACATACCAGTCATATTTGAACCTCTGCTGGAAAACCCTGAGAAACCAGGAAAGATGGAGAAAGAGATAGAGTCATAGAAATCAGCATTGCAGTTAGAGTTAAGAAATAGAGTTCTGAATATTCATATCCTAACACCTTTTGCTTTGCTATTTTGTTGTGTGAGAAGGTCGTGCTGTGCAGTCAGGTTAACCTAAAAGTTGCAGCTGCTTCAGCCCAACTCCTACCCTAAATGCTGGTGGCACATCCTAATACATTTATAAAACTGAAAACAAAGCAAAACTGAATAGGAACCCCAAAGTTTACCTCGTCCTCTATTTCTAAATATAAACCAGTCCTTTTGTGTGTGTGTGTGAAGAGAATATAATTACACCAGCAAATGCTCTTTTTCTGTATTCAATATTTTGTTCTTACAAGTAGTTTACTATGTTGTCTTTGGCTACAGTTCTTGAATCATTTATAGTAGATAGAGAGTTTTCATTGCATCTACCTTGTAATTTATATATTGCTATAGTTTATGGTATATATCCTATTGATTAATAGTATATAGTTCCTCTAAATTATCATCCAAAGATAGACAAGTATATATGAAGAATATCAGGAGTTTTAGTAATGACTTTAGCTTTTACATGGCGTGTCAAATCTTATCTCACTACTGTCACAGGATTTAATGACACAATAAGCATATCAGCATTGATAAAACTGCTGGTTTTGAAATTTATTTGACAACTTAAGTCAAATATTTTCAAATTATACATAGGCCCCAGTTTTAGGTAACAACAAGCAAAAAGAAAATGGATGGAGAAATACCTTTTCATCAGGGAAAAATAACTTGTTTTGCTTCTGAGTGTTCACTGTCTATACCAGCTTGAGTCCTTTGAATTAAACCTACAAATGCTGTGTGTGTGTGTGTGTGTGTGTGTGTGTGTGTGTGTGTGTGTGTGTGTAGGAGGTGCCTGTAAGGATAAAAAAGACTGTAGAGGAAGATGCAGCAAGCATTAGGATAGATTTGTCGAGGTGAGGCCTCACCTTGAACACCAAGGGGAAGCTAGAGGCAAAGAAGAGGATGCTTGTATAGCAAGAGCAGCCATCTGAAACATGATTCCTGCACAGTCTTCCTCAATCCTTGGACAAAGACTGTTCTTGAGAAGAGTCCTAGAGATGCATCAGCTTATATAATCAGTAGTATTAAAAGACTAAAAATTAACAGAAGAAACGAAATGAGGCTGGTATGTAGTTCAGCAACTCCACTCTTAGAGGACCATAAATAGTTAAATTCCAAAAGTTTCAGATGACCGAAGACCTCCTGGACAGTTCATGGAGAAACCCCTGACAGATTACCCCACTGACCACTGCATCAGAAGCTGATAAGCAGAATCTTTGTGAAACAAAGGGTCAGCAACTGCCATTTACTTAGGCAAGAATGATTAGCACATCCTGAGGTCTGAGGGTTTTACAACTGGTGGGTCAGGAGGCCATCTGATTCCCAGCCCTCCCCTCAAGACAAAGGGCCTCCTAGGAACCCATGACTCTGGTCATGCACTCAATGGTCAGAGGGTCGAGGCCCCTCCCTAAGCTTGTGGTTTTTGCCTTTAAAAACGCCTGTGCCTGGAGATCAGGGCTTCTCTTTAGCCTGCATGCTGAGGAGGCCCATTTGTACAAATGTTCACCATTAATGCATATTGCATAAACTGGAATGGATATTGAGTTCTTGGGAGACCATCCAGGTTGGAGATTTCTCAATCTGAGGGTCTTTCATTATGGGGTAAAGGGGAGGGGGAGAAGAGATCAAGAGCCGGGTATTAGTTTAAGCAGGATGTTAGAAAACTATAGAAAGAGGATGTTGGCAGGGTAAAATGTTCATGGGTGGTGGGGAGAGGGAGGGTTACCTAGGTGAGTGGTGGAAAGGAGGGTTGCTTAGGTAAGTGGTCCTGTGGTTGGAACAAAGGATTGACATCTAGGTCATGTTGTTCCTTCTGGGTGCTCATGCTTCTAGAAGCCATTTATAATCAAAAGACAGTTCTATAACTATGTGGCTTGCCAAGTTTGGCCTAAAGGTTCATGCCAAGCTGTATGGCTCCCAACAAGTGATGATCATCGCTGGGCAGATTGGCAGATTATTAAGGATTATACTGTAGATAGTGCTCAACATCCTTAGCCATCAGGGAAATGCACATCAAAACAACTCTGAGATACCATCTTACTCCTGTCAGAATGGCTAAAATAAAAAACACCAATGATAACTTATGCTGGAGAGGATGTGTAGAAAGGGGAACACTCCTCCACTGCTGATGGGAGTGCAAACTTGTACAGCCACTTTGAAAATCAGTATGGAGATTCCTCAGGAAAATGGGAATCAGTCTACCACAAGATCCAGCAATCCCACTCTTAGGCATATACCCAAAAGCACACTCATACGACAGAGACATCTGTTCAACTATGTTCATAGCATCATTATTTTTAATATCCAGAACCTGGAAGCAACCTAGATGACCCTCAACTGAAGAATGGATAAAGAAAATGTGGTACATTTACACAATGGGGTACTACTCAGAGGAAAAAACAATGGAATCTTGAAATTCAGGCAAAAGGATGGAACTAGAAGAAACCATACTGAATGAGGTAACCCAGTCACAAAAAAGACAAACATGGTATGCATTCACTCATATATGGATTTTATTCATAGAGCAAAAGATTACCAGCCTACAATCCACAGCACTAGAGAAGTTAGGCAACAAGGAGGAGTCTAATAGAGACATAGATGGTCCCCCAAAGAAGGGGAAAGGGACAAGAGATCCTGAGCAAATTGGAAGCATTAGGGAGGGGAGAAGAAGCTAGGAGAATGAGGAGAGAAGAGGAGGAGTGAGGGGGACATAAGGGAGCAGGAAGTTTGTGTAGGGGGAAGAATAGAGGAGAGCAAAATAAGAGATACCATCATAGAGGGAGCCAGGATATGTTTAAAGATAAATCAGGCACCAGGGAAATTTCCAGAGATCTTCAAGGATGACACCAACTAACCATCTAAGCAACAGTGGAGAAGCTACCTTAAATGCTGTCCCATGATAATGAGTTTGATGACTAACTTATATTCCATCCTAGAGCCTTCATCCAGCAGCTGATGGAAGTAGAAGCAGATACCCACAGCTAAACACTGAACTGAACTGGAATCTAGTTGCAGAGAAGGAGGAGTGATGAGCAGAGTAGACAAGACCAGGCTGGTGAAACCCACAAAAACAGCAGTGAACAAGTGGGAGCTCTTGGCCCCCAGACTGATCACTGGGAAACCAGCATGGAACTGATCCAGACCCCATAAATGTGGGTGTCAGTGAAGAGGCCTCAGAAATCTATGGGGCCTCTTGTAGTAGATCAGTACTTATCCCTAGCATAGGAATGGATTTTGGGATCCCATTTCACAAAGAGGGATACTGCCTCAGCCTAGACACATGGGGGAAGGGGGGAGAGCCTAAGCCCTATCCCAAATTATAAGACAGAATCTGAAGAACTCCCATGGAAGACCTCACTCTCCTTGGGGAGCAGAAATGATTTGGGATAGGTAGGGTGTTAGTTGGGGGCAGTGGAGGAGGGGAGGCAGGGGGAACTGGAACTGACATGTAAAACAATCTTGTTTCTAATTTAAATTAAAAAAATGGAGGGAAAAAAGAATTATACTGTAGATATGTAAAAGGACAAACACAGAGAATTCTACCAGCTCAGCAGTCCTTTTTTGGTGTTTCAAGAAAGGCATTCCCACACACTGGGGACAATAAGTTTTCAAAAATATATTCCACAAGTAAAAGACCTCATGAGAAGCCATTTGTACAAACCAGTATGGCCTCTGCTCTAAAATGTTCTCACTAAGGATGTCACACAAATGTCCGGACCTACTGTACGAGAAAAGGGATTCAGCACAGACCTTTGTCAAATAAATGAATTGATTTAGGTCTAATTTCACAACGCATGCATATCTGGTTTCATACATCCACATGTAGTTCTCTCAGTCTTATTCTTTGCGATTTTATTTGTTACCAATGAGAAATAACTTTCCTATTTTGATCCTTGAAAGGAGCCATAAAGTAATAATCTCTATGCACTGTAAATAAACCTGCTTAATGAAGATAGTATAGATGTGGTGGTACCTGTCAATAATTTCAGCATCAGGAAGCTGAGGAAGGAAGGTGCCAAGTTTGAGGCCAGACTCAACCATGAAAGGAGGTCATTAGTATCTGCTTCCCTAAAACAACTTAAACAAAAAAGAGCTTGGAGGTGAGCTGTAAGCCAAGGATACACTCAAAGTTTCCGAGTGAATTGACAGGAGGAACCCAAACTTCATCATGACTGTCTCTTTCCCATGTTCCCTCCTATGCCATTTGTTCTTCATAGTACCCAATGTGAAGTGTTTTAATCATGTCAGTCACCTTCCCTCATTGTGGGTAATGTCTGAGGTAATCAACTTAAAAGAAACAATGATTTTAGTTGGCAGTTTCTAAGGTTTCTACCATTTATGTGTTCAAATTTTTGTGGCCTGTGGCAAAGCAGGGCATCAAGAGAAAGGCAGGCTGGAAGGCCCAGGGTCCCAGCATTTGTCATCTAGAATTCTTAGGCCCTGCTTCCCAAGGGTTCTGCCATCTCCCAATCTGACATCACAACCAATGCTTCCAACATATGAGTCCCTGAGGGAAAGTAGAGCTTGGAACCATAACACCCATGTTACAGAACAGCTGGTCAACCTTATACAAATATGCTTGGCTTGTTTCTACACATGTCCATCACTTTAAAGATTGTGTCTACTTGTATGTGTGCCTCTTCAGTTTCTTGTCAAAGTTTAAAGAGCTTATTATTCACCAGAGTCCTCAAATACCAGTGGCTTTGTGAATCAAGTTTAATAGCCCACATGTGCTGCACATTCATCATCACATTTATCGGAAGACTTTAAGCGCTCAAACATCACATCTAAGTTTTGGATTAGGACCTCAGTATCTGGCTTCAATAGTGGCTCTCTGAAGGAAGCATTTGTCACAGCAATTACATAATTGAAGTGATGTGCTGGCTTGTTGACTGTGCTGAAAAATTGCCACAATAGGAAAGTAATTGTAGTCACTTGATTTAATTATAATCACTTGGTTTTTATGCTAGGTTGTTTTGAGAATCTGTTTGTGCCTCTTTGTGCAACTGGAACAAAAATCTAAACTTAAAGCATGTACTTTTCAACTGTCCCCTTTGAGACTTGTGTTCCTCTAACAGAGCAACCATAGTGCCAGTGATGTAGCAGCTTCAACAATGACAACTGGTGTTCTTATGATTCTAGAGGTAAAAGGTCCAAGAGCAGCATATTGGAAGGATTGTACTTTCTACGGGGTTTCTCACCCTGGCCATCTTCTCCAAGTTATCTTCATAGGAACTTTCCTGTGTGTAACTGCATTTGGAAAGGAATAATTAATCCTTGAAGAGGTTATATTTGAAAGTGCCTTTAAGGTTTGTAAATCATGTTTAGTTACATAAAGAATGGTACAATTGCTTCATTTTAAATTTTATTTTGAGGGATATTATAGTGTGTTCCTCTCTCCCTCCCCCTCCACACCCGTGTGTGTGTGTGTGTGTGTGTGTGTGTGTGTGTGTGTGTGTGTGTGTGTGTGTGTGTGCGCGCGTCTGTGTGTGTCTCTGTCTCTCTCTCTGTCTCTCTCTGTCTCTGTCTCTCTCTCTGTCTCTCTCTGTCTCTCTCTCTCTCTCTCTCTCTGTGTGTGTGTGTGTGTGTGTGTGTGTGTGTGTGTGTGTGTGTGTGTGTAAAATCTTCAGGTGTTCCTATGGTTTTCAGGAACATATGAACATATGATTTATTTTTTGCTAAAGATTATGCAATATAGCACTATTCATTAAATTGCCCTATATTTGTATTGGCACTTTTGGGATAACAAGCTAATGTCTCCAAATATGCACAAACATAATTCCTTATCCTACTTCTTACATACTGAAGGGAAGACTCATTTAGATTTAGAATTCCACCAAGACCAGGAATTAGCTTTAGATTTAGCTTATTATAGTAGTTACCCAAAGATCATTCATCTAATTTAAAATATGAATTAAAATGTACACTGCTTTTATCACTGTCTGCTCACTGAGCTGTGTGTGAGTTTAAAGGACAGGTGTTGCATTTCTATATTTAATCACTGAATGGTGTCACTATTTTTTTCATGACCATGAGCTGTATTTGAACCATGAGAAGTCTGTAAGGGCCATTGATTTGAATTGTCAAAGGAATCAATTACATAGTGATTGCAATAGTTCATTTTATACTTAACAGCAACACTTACAGTTTTAAACTTAAAACTTATATTTGTTTAGTGAATGCCTAGTTTTAAAATGTGGCTATCTCTAAAATTTCTATTACACATTCCTCATGTTATTAAACCAATAATCTTCAAGTTTTCTCTAGACAAAGAAATGTCATTTTACAAAAACTGTTTCGCAGAACTTCATACTGTAGAAACAGGAATTGTTTTATAATCACTACTGTAAAATCTCTCTAAATAAATGTACCTCCTATTTATAGACATTTCCTATAACCATGTCAGTTAACACTACAATTATGCATCTTTCCAAACTCTTTTTATATTTAGAAATATTTCTAAAAACAAAATAATAATGAGACATCATTTTCATGTTCTCCTCTCACTTATTAAACACACTCATAAACGTATCTGCTGACACTGTGTTTTCATAGCACATCCTTAGTTATCTCATTTCCCGTGACTACTGCATGTAAAGGAGTTTCCTTTCTAGTTTCAGTCCAACTCCTGTTTATGGTGTCAGCATTTGTTTAATCTTCATGGAAGTCTACACAGGCTTGGCTAATCTAAAACTCAGTCAAAAAATTAAATGGGTCCTGAAATACTAGTGCCATATGAAATTCCTGGAAGAGCTATGCCAATGGTATTTGAAGAAGGTGATAGGAGGGGGGCAATCATCCTTGTCGTGGTCTCAGACTGTAGTGTTGTTTGTAGAGCAGAATGTTGAGTAAGCAGATGTCATGACAGGGGAATGGTCAACCTCAAGTCTCAAATAAGAGTTCTTTTACTAAAATATTGATGTGGCAATTGATACAGTACACATTTGGCTGCATGGCTAATAATTTACAAGGTCCAGTGCGTGATAGAGATTTGGAGCCCTATTTATGAATTAATAATTTCCTGACAGTAACAACAGAAGATGCTATTAGGAATAGAGTCCTTCTAAGAGAAGAGTTTAATAAGAAATAGTCTTGTGACATGACACTAACCTTGAATCTTATTTTTCTACCAAATTGCACGTGACTTTTAAGGATTTATTAAAATCTATGTGTAGTGATGTGACTGTAATCACAGAACAAGGAAGGCGAATACCAAGAGTCTGTCCTATCTAAAAACATAAAAGTAAAATGAAATAAGTTAAACACTTTATATAAGTAGAAAAGCAATAAATTTGAAATTTATATAAATCTACATACATTTTATATGTCCTTAACTAAAAAAAGTATATATTTTTCAACAAAAGTCTGAAACACATTATATGTGGAAACTTTACTGGCTAAACAAGAGTATACATAGGAAAGTGTAAATGGTTGAAAAATTATTTTTCAGGGTTGGAGGGATGGCTTTGCAATTAAGAGCACACACTGCCTGCTTTTCTAGATAACCTGGGATTCAGAGTCCACCATCTATGTGGTGGCTCACAACAGCCTGAAACTCCATTGCCAGGAAATCTGACACACTCTCCTGACCTCCATGGGCACCAGGCATACATAGGATTCACAGATGTATATGTGGGCAAAACACTCCTATACATGAAATAAAATAAATGAATCTAAGTGTTTTAAAAGTTATTTCATTCTTTTTTAAATGTAAGGATTTCTAAATGTTTTGAGTTGAAATACATTTGCATCATTTCTCCCCATTTTTTCTTTTAGCCTCTCCCAGATACCCTTCCTCAAGTCTCCCCACAACACCTTGTCCTTATCCTCAAGTTGATAGTCTATTTTTCTTTGATTATATTTGCTAAATCTCTCCTAGAATGGCAGTATAAACAAGATTGGAAAGCTTACAATATTAATGGACACTCTAACATGGAGGGTATAAATTTCATGGGTCCTACCTCCAGACACAGAACTACAAGATCATTTTTATCTGAAGTACTATTTTGTGTATGCAGACCAAAGTATATTTATTCCCAGAAATATTCATCTCTCTAGTTAAACTCATGTCACTATTATAAATGCAGTCATTTATTAGTTGATAAAGAAGCAATTTTATGGATGGTTGAACAGGTGAATGATTTAACAGTAGATTATTCAAGGCATATCAATGTTGGATTATTAGACAAACACACCTGAGTCATTACTTCAACAATGCCGTATGTTATATAGCAAGTTGCTAGAGTTTAGCTTATTCTGGTTATTAGATTTTAGCATAGTCTGTTTTTTAACCAATTCCATTTATTTGACTTGAAAATATTAACTATCCATTAATTAATGATACTATTTTAATCCATGATGAAAAATTTCATTAAGTACTGTCATAAGGTTGTGTATCAAGTCATGCCTGTCTACTCTCAATAGAACAATAGCAGAGACATGGCTAGGAGCTAAGGGGCAAAGTTGTTAAGCAATGGTAACTTTCTTTAAAAAGGAAATCATCTCCACCAGATAAACAGGATTATTTTGTTTTTTCTTTTTGAAGACCTACATTTTGAGGTTTATATGTGAATTTGCTTGAGATATGTCCATTTTCACCCTAGGCTGATCTCAATTTCACCATGTAAGTCAATATGATCCAGAATTTGTAAACCTTCTGCATCTGTCACCAGTGTGCCAGAATCCCAGGTGTGTGTGACACCTCCTATCCCACCCCACTCCCAGTTTATGTGTTGCTAAAAATCCAGCTCAACCATGATTCTTTTTAAAAAATAACTTCTTTATTGACTCTTTGGGAGTTTCACATCATACACCCCAATTCCATTCATCTCCCAGTCCCCCCCAATCACCCTCCCCTCATCCCTGCCACACCCCCATAAGGAAATAAATCAAAGTAAGCAAGCAAGCGAACAAAAGCAAGCAAGCAAACAGACAAACAAAAAACCCCAAAAATCAAACTACTACAAAAACAAAACAAACAAAAACCATACCACAACAAAGAAATCTCTTTGCTTCTCCTTCTTTCCTGTCTCTCCAACTCCTCTTCATTCATCCTGGTGGCAAAGGAGGGCTCAGTGTGCCTCAGTATACCTCTTTGTCCTATCAGTTTTACTGGCACATGTCTATTGCAACGAGTCACTGGCTGGTTCAAGGCCTCTGGTTTCTGGTACACATCATCACTGGATCCCCACTGGAACTCCTCTGGGATAGCCTGTGGCTGCCACCAGTCTTGGAGGTCTTGTAAGTATCATTCCACAGGACCAGTTGCTTCACCAGCTCCAGCAAGTCCTAGATAGGATAGATGCTAGGATGGGTCAACCCAAGGCCTGGCTGTGGGCCTGGATAATAGTAGCCAAGGTGGTCAGTGTAGACTTGGCCCCACCCACCTCAGGTGAGTAGGTGTGGTCAGCTCCCTTACATGCAAGCCCTCAGTGTTGGTTCACTCTTGCCTGTGGTGAAGCGTGGGACCATCTCTCCAGCGTCCAGGGACCATCTCTCTTGCTGTAGTGTTAACTGAGAGGAGAAGCCAGCTTTCCCAGGGCCAGAAAAGGGCGTGACCAGCCCTTTGATTTCATCTTCCTTGGTTCCTAGGTAGGGCCTGCTGAGGTGACACAGGCCACAGACATCCATAAAAACCCCAGTTGTAGCTGGCCCACGGACCCAGACATGGCCCTGGGAAGCAGCACTGGGAAGAGGGACTGGCAAATCAGGTGGGAATGGTTGTGGCTCTAACCTTGGACCTCTATGTGACCATTGGTTCAACCATGATTTTTAGAATGCTAACGAGACAAGTATTGTAGCAAGTGAACCAACATACTCAGGCAATGTGTTATTATTATTTTTTGGATATCTTTTTCAAGTTCACATTTATATGAATTGCAAAATTATTTTAAATGGGTAATCTTTACAAAGTTTGCCCCTTAGTTTTACTTTCTAGAAACTACCCCCAAAACTCTTACATTAACCAAGTGGTAGAAAATAATATGAAACACTCTTTACTTATGCATCAATTTTAATCAAATGTAAGGAAATTATATCATATATGAATTTTATTTCTCATATATTTTTGTAAAGATTATCCTGAAAGGCAGGCATATAACTAAAAATTTGTAAAGTATATTATAATTTTTCACATTATACTTGGTTTTTGAAAATAATTTCCAGAAAGAATTGGTTTCTAGGGAGATTACATATACAGTAAGTAAAACTATAAATGAGTAACATCAGTCTTGAAAACAAAGAAAAATAATATGGCTGAAAGTCTTGACCAGGCAGAAGATGAGTGCTCAAATCTAATAACACTAAAACACTGATGTGCATTTTAATAAGATGTGCAAGCTGGATTTTAGACAGTCATGATTTATAGACTTGAATGCAGAACTGTGATATACAATTATTGTATTTACTACTGGCATCTGACTAATGATTGCACTTCCTTACCACAACCATGCATTTAAAAAAATAAAGCATAATTTCTTCAGTATATATATGTTTCGATTAGTGGCATATGAGGTTGTTTAAAACCTCTTCCTGTGGCTAAAACACTATGTTCTTAATGCAAAGGCTCAGCAATCTTAGTGACATGTACAAGCTATACACACTGGCTAGACTCTTAAGGACAAATCTATGGTTTTCTTGGCCACTTTTCTTTGAAGATTTCTTCAAAGTACATTAATAGGCAAGATGGTGATGTCAATTTCTATGCAAGAGCAATGTTAGAAATGACATGGGAAATTTTATGTTAAACACCCACTCAGACATCAGCAGGCTATCGGCTAAATGTATTCTATTCTACTCATTTGTGCTGTAATGTTTCTATGTGCTATGAAGTGATTATATGCTAAAAACTATGGCCATAATAAAATAACTATAAAAATCAATTTAAACAAGTAAAGATTGATATTAATTCATTATTTCAAAGGTTTCAGTTCACAGTCAGTTAAATCCCATTGCTGCTAGGAGCAAGGCAAGGCAGACATCTCAAGCAGAAGGGATCATGCAGTAAAGCAGCTCAATTCACAGCAGCCAGGAAATAGAGAGATAAGGAAGAGAGGGTCCTGAGAGAAGACATAGGTCTTTCAAGGTCTTCCTTCAGTGACATGCTAATTAATACCAGGCCCAACTCCTAAAAGTCCATCTGATTATGGCTCAACCACTTCTGCAACTTCTGATGCTGACAGGCAAACATTCAACACACAAGCCATACAGGATATGTTTGGACTCAGAAAGCCACATCATTTCATTATGTAAGTGTCAGTCAAAAGCTGAAATTGACTCCTGGATTTAAAATTTTTTGAAACTATTTGAAACCTTCCAGAAAAATAAAATGTTCTGTGTAGTACCAAACAGTCAGAGCTGATATTTCCAAATTAGTTTATTCGATTAACAAAGCTAATGGTTAGGGAAAATATGTTCCCTGTTAATATTAGGTCTCCTTTATCTGACTCAGAAATCTAAATTAAATGAAAACAAAATAGTCTGTAAAACTCTATTTTATGATTCCAGACACCTCAGTCACCATTAGCAGCTTAGCAACTGTCTACACTTACCTGAAATGTTTTCAACATCCATTTAGCCATACCTAAATTTATTAGGACAGCAGGTAGTGTGTACAGGTATACTCAGCCATGCCCTCCTTTTGCACATAAACAGAAGCTTAAAGGAATATAGTCATTAAAGGCATGAGTACTACAGATACAATATCTAAAATGACATCTTAATTCCACTACTAAATTGACATGAAGTGGTGAAGTCACTTAATTCCTAATGTTCAAATCTGTTTCAAAGCGTAATGACAATGATGCAGTGAACAGAACAGTGCCTCACCCACTGTAAATGCAGTAAGTGGTTTAGCCATTATGAATACTCAGCAGACTACGAAGGCTACAGAGAAGAACTAGGCTGGCTATTTTGGTATGAAGCACTGGATTATACCACTTTTCTCCTGTTGCTTTTTTCCCTTCTTACTCCATTGTATGCCACAATTCCCACAAGGAAAATATATCCTCTTGTATTTAAGGAATGCATAGCTGAATGCAGAATTGAATTCCTCTTCTTAATAAAAAAAAAGGTGCAGTCTTATGGTCACAGAGCTTTCACTTTTTTTTTTTTTTTTTTTTTTTTTTTTTTTTACCTTTTCTAAAGGTACATTCTGTGCCTCCTTGGTAGAAAATCAATGTCAATATTCTTGGTTTTGAGTATTTTTTCCAACTTTTTTTTTATTTGAATTAAAAACAGGATTGTTTTACATGACAATCCCAGTTCCCTTCTCCCACCTGCCCTCCCCTAAACCCTCCCCAACTAAAACCTTATCTGTCACATATCTTTAATGCTCCCCCTGGATGGTGAGGCCTTCCATAGGGTGTCATCAAAGTCTTTCTTATCCTTTGGGATAGGGCCTAGGCCCACCCCCATGTGTCTTGGCTCAGGGAATATTCCTCTATATGGAATGGGCTCCCATAGTCCACACCTATGCTAGGGATAAATACTGGGCTTCTACAGGAGGTCCCATAGATTTCTGAGGTTTCCTCATAGAAACCCATGATCCTGGGGTCTGGATCAGTCCCATGATGGTATTCGAGCTATCAGACTGGGGAGCAAGAGTTCCTGAATGTTCAGGTTAGCTGTTTCTGTGGGTTTCACCAGCCTGATCTGGACCTCTGTGCTCTTCACTGCTCCTTCTCTGCATCTGGGTTACAGTTCTGTTCGGTGATTAGTTATGGGTGTCTGCTTCTACTTCCACCAGCTGCTGGATGAAGGCTATAGGATGGCATATAAGTCAGTCATCAATCTCATAATCAGGGGAGGGCATTTAAGGTAGCCTCTCCTCCGTTGCTGAGATAGTTAGCTGGTGTCATCTTTGTAGATCCCCAGACATTTCCCTAGTGCCTGATTTCTCTGTAAACCAAAAATATTTCCCTCTATTATGATATCTCAATTCTTTTTATCATGTATTCTTCCCCTGACTCATACATTCTACTCCCTCATGTCCTTGGTTTTAGTTTTTAATTATTGTTTCTAATTATAGACACTTGACATAAAATATGAAAAGTTCACAAAACAAGAAAACAGAAAAGAGAGAGAGAGAGAGAGAGAGAGAGAGAGAGAGAGAGAGAGGTAACATTATTAGATGAAAAGATAGGGACTGAGTGACATGAATCTTGAAGAGAGAAAGAGAGACTGGGTGCCAGGGAAGGTGTATGTACCTGTGAGGGGTTGGAGGGAGGAGAGGGGGAAATGCATAATTGTATTTTAATTAAAAATACATTTAAAGAAAGAAATTAAAAAAACAGAAAGCTCCCAAGCTCTGAGCAAAGACAATGAAATACAAATTAAATAGCAGGTACCAAAGTCCACAACATAAAATGTGATTCCTTAATCTACAACTAAAGTGGGAAATTACCAATATGGAGCCAAGTAGAAATATAAGGGTATTTAATAGGGACAAGTCTTACTTACAGAGCGACCTACCCAGCCAGAGGGCAGCAGTCTGTACAGCAAGCCAAAAGGTGAAACTGAAAGCGAAAGCAGCCAACCATGTAAGTGTCTCTCACTCTACTTCACCCTGACCACGCCCTCACAGGCGTGGTCACACACACACACCTGTAGCCAGCCCCTAAGCACGCATGGCTACAGCATCCTCTACAATTCCCCTTAAGTCTAAAAGAGGATTAAAACTTAACAGTGTAAAGTATACAAAATTAACAATCATAAGGGTGAAATATAAGAAGATACAACAATCTGCTTATGTCACATCCTAACTATCTATTTTAACTAAACCCTAAAGTTATCTGAAAGAGGTGTCCAAGCCTGGACACCTCCTTCCAATCCCTACCATAAACAATAGGAAGAATATCCCTAACTAGGTATATTCAATATCCTAAGTGACAACAATGGGGGAAAGGGGGCATAGCATCCTCCAAGTTACTTCCTCATGAAATGGGATGATGATAGCCTCATGGGGTCCTGTAGGAAGAAAATGTTAGTATAGTGAAAGATTTGAATGGATTGTATCCAGTCAATGTTAGATGGGATTCACTTGATTGAAGATCTTGCTTGAAATCCTCAACTTGATTGAAGTCAGTACCTGAAGCTCTGGCGGGAGTATCAGTTGAAATGGAGCAAGTTGGATCCAGTGAAGTCGAGGAGGTGTAGCCCATTTTCCTTCCAGGGTGTCCAGGGATTGCTGCCAGACAGGTTTCATTGGCTGTGTGGGACTCCAACATAAACAGCAGAGAAATGTTTGCTTGTGATGTACACATACTGGGAAAGGCAGCCATGGGAGAATAATGATTATGAGAGGGTGTACACCTTGAAAAACAGATCCAAGAAAAGACAAAGACAGTCCCCAAATACTTCTTTTATCTGTATTACATCAATTGGCTTCTTGATACAATACAGAAACTCTAAAGTTTAGTTAAATAACATGCTTGGATTTTAGAGGAGGAAAGCCAAATCCACCTCTATATCCAGTATTTGTTTAATTGAATAAGAACTAGGAAATAAAGAGAAATAGAGATCTCTGAGAGACAGCTGTAAAATTTACCGTATGACACATTCCTTTTGTTTGATGGTTATAGCTACCTTCTCTTCTCAAGCATCTACCCATGCAGTGTCCTTTGCCTTCTGGAGATGAGTTTTCCTGTGAAGATAAAAGCAAAACATTTCCGTTCCCTTTGGGAGGTTTCTATTTAGTTTATAAGCTATACCTTAGTAGAATACCTATCATTTGTCCTCGTCGATTGGTTTTTCCTTTTCAACTCAAATCTTGATCAATTTGATGGTATCCAAAGTTTTTCTTCTCCTGTAGAAACCAATGCAAAACCCCTACCCCAACATAACACATGTCCTGGTTTACATACAGAGGTTAGTACATCTTTGAAGTATACCAGCTGATTGAGTTCAGCAGTTTTTTCCATAGTTCAGTGTCTTTCCACAGCTGTTTGTCCTTTTACATCAGCGTTAAGAAAGTATAGTGCTAATAAAGCATTATGCAACCTATATTTTGAGGGGTTTAGTCTTCCAAGCTTGTTTGTTGAGCATCTCCTTAAGTGTTCTATCAGATCTCTCAACCACTGCTTTCCTGTAGGATTGTGTGGTATACCATTAACATGATTTTTCTTATAATATTTGAAAAACGGTTCCAATTTTGTAGAGACATATGCTGGAGCATTGTCAGTTTTTATTTGTGCAGGTGTACCCATAACTGCCATTACCTCTAGCAGGTGTGTAATAAGAGAATCAGCTTTTTTTCAGAGTTAAGAGTAGTAGACATTGGAACCCTGAGAATGTGTCTATAGTATGATGCACATATTTCAAATTTCCAAACTCTGCAAAGTGGAAGACATCCATCTGCCAAACCTCATTTCTCTGAATGCCCTTAGAATTACAACCTGTTGGCGATGGAGTTTGATTATAAAAGGAACAAGTAGGACAGTTTCTCACTATCTCCTTGCATTGTTGCAAAGGGATGGAGAAGTCCTTTTTCAAACCTTTGCTATTTGCATGATGTTTCTTATGAAATTCTGAGGCTTCTAGCACACTTCCAATTAATAAATGGTCAATCTCATCATTGCCTTGTGCTAGTGAGCCTGGCAGACCCGTATGGGATCTGATATGTGTAATATATATAGGATTACTTCTGTTTCTGATAGTTTCCTGTAATTATAAAAACATAGAAGTTAATTCTGTATTATCAGGAACAAATTCTGCAGTCTCAATATGTAACATGACTCTCTCTGCATATTGAGAATCAGTAACTATATTAAGAGTTTCTGTAAAATCCATAAGTACCATGAGAATGGCATATAATACTGCCTTCTGAACAGATGTATATGGACTTTGAACTACTTTACTTACCTCACCTACTTTATAACCTGCCTTACCTTATTTGTTGGCATCAGTGTAGAAGGTAAGAACTCCAGAAATGGGAGTTTGTCTTACAATACGTGGAAGAATCCAGACTGTCTTTTTTATGAATTTAATTCTGTCAGTTTTGGGATACTTGTTGCTAATTGTTCCCAAACTGTCAGTAAGAGCTATTTGCCAATATTCATTATCCTTCCACAAGGAGGAAATTTCCACATTAGTTAAAGGTACTATAATTTCTGCTGGATCTTTTCTAGTCAGTTGACGAAGTCTTAATTTTCCCTTTAAAATCAAATCAGAAATCTTTTCTATATATGTCTTTAACTTTTTATTCTGTTTATGTGGCAGAAATATCCACTCCAATATGGTGTCTTCCCTCTGCATCAGAATCCCAGAAGGGTATTCTCTGGATGGTAAGATAAACAGAATACAGTCTATATTAAGGTTTATCCGATCTACATGCGCATCCAATATTCTGTTTTCTACCCATTGTAACTCTTTTTCTGCCTCAGAGGATACTATTCTCTGACTATTTAGGTCCTTATCACCTTTAAGGACCATTTTTAAATGCTTTAAGATATGTCCTTCTACACCACTAATTGCCTGGAGTTGAGAAATTTCCCCTAATAATTTCTGAAGAGAATTAAGAGTTTGATAACAATCTCTCCTAATTTGTACCTTCTGAGGTCTGATTCTTTGTAAATATATCTTGTAACCTAAATAGTTAATAGAGTCTCCTCTTTGTATCTTTTCTGGGGCAATCTGAAAACCCCATCTTGGCAGAACTTCCTTCACCATTTCAAACATAGCTTCCAATGTTTCCTTATTAGAATCTGATAAAAGAAAATCATCCATGTAATGATAAACAAGAGATTGTGAAAATTTCTTACGAATTATTTCCAAAGGTTGCTGTACAAAGTGCTGACACAAAGTAGGACTATTTAGCATTCCTTGAGGCAAAACTCTTCACTGATATCACCTAACTGGCTTTGAATTATTAAGAGTGAGTACAGTAAATGCAAATTTCTCTCTATAATTTTCCTGTAACAGTATTGTGAAAAAAACAGTCTTTTAGATCAATGACTATGATAGGCCATCCTTTAGGTATTAAGGAAGGTAATGGCATTCCAGGTTGCAGAGAGCCCATTGGTTGAATAACCTTATTTATGTCTCTCAGGTCTGTCAGCATTCTCCACTTACCTAACTTAATTTTGTTAACAAATACAGGAGAATTCCAAGGACTGATAGATTCCTCTATATGTCCAGCATCCAGCTGTTCCTGTACTAACTTTTCAAAAGCCTCTAGATTCTCAGAAGTCATAGGCCATTTTCCTACCCAAACTGGTTCATCTGTAAGCCACTTCAATGGCAGGGGATTTTGTTCCTCTGAAGTTCCATCATTTGTACCTAGTTTCTCTACAGCATGGATGGTTGGTAACCATTTTCCATAGGGTCTTACCAGATCTTTTCTACTATCTAAAGATTGTACATAATTTGTATCTGACACTGGAGGAATATTAATCTGAGTATTCCATTGCTGTAAGAGATCATGACCCCAGAGATTTATAGCTATATCTGCCACGTATGGTTTCAGTCTCCCTTTCTGTCCTTCCAGTCTAAAGCAGACCACCGAGTTAACACTCGGTCAAACTCTAGATAGAGTTCCAATTCCTAAAAATTGTACATTTGCCTCTCTAAGAGGTCATTTCTGAGGCCAAGACTTTTGGGTAATAATAGTTACATCCGCCCCAGTTGCCACTAAGCCAGAAATAACTTTATTATTAATTTTACTTTCTTTTTTTCTCATTTTAATTTATTTATTACTGTTTTCTTTAGTTTCAATTAGCATATATATGCTATATATATATATATATATATATATATATATATATATAGCAATAATGGCAATATGTTATGCATCAATAGCAGCAACAGCTTTTCCAGGTTCTGCAGTCATTTGAACAAAATTGTAGAGACATCCAGCACACTCCATTTAAAAAAAAACAAAAAACAAAAACAAAAAAAACAAACAGACAACAACAAAAAAGTAAAAAACAAAATCCCAGAAAACAGCACAGTTGTGGTACTTGGCACCATTTTTTTTTTTTTAAATTAACTTCTCAGTCATCATCTGGGAGGAAACCATTCTGAGCAACAGCATTAAAAACAGCTCTGATAAAGTATGGTCACTACTATGTATCATAAAGCAGGACCACATATGAGTGAGTACATATCATGCTTGTCTTTTTGTGATTGGGTTACCTCGCTCAGAATGGTTTCTTCAAGTTCCATCCATTTTGCTGCAAATTTCAATATTCTATTGTTTTTTTTCTGCTGAGTAGTACTCCATTGTGTAAATGTACCACAATTTCTCTATCCATTCTTCACTTGAGGGGCATCTAGGCTGCTTCCAGTTTCTGGCTATTACAAATAATGCTGCTATGAAGATGGTTGAACATATGTCCTTGTTATATGAATGTGCTTCTTTTGGGTATATGCCTAGGAGTGAAACTGCTGGATCTTGTGGTAGATTCATTCCCATTTTCTCAACTGAGGCCTTTTATCATTAATAGAAGCTTGCCAAAATATGTGTTTCTCATTTTGTCCATTCACACCTGATTCTTCATCACTATTCAAATTAACATCTAGAGCAGTATCATTTTTCACAATAGGCAAAGAACTATCTATTTATCCTGTGAGAGATTGTCTCCCACTACTACTTGGAATGACCCAACCATTCTCGATGTGGGGGCCTTCTTGAGTCCCCTCGGGGTTTTCCAACCTTAACGGATTTCCTTGTATGTCCCTGGTCGATCTACATTCATTGGTCTAATGTCTGCCCTTACCACATCTTCTACACAATCCAGAATGCAGTGGCCTTCCATATGAGGCATTGTTAGAATTTGTTTGTCTACAATTTCTCTTAGTATATCCCATTTTACCACAGTTGAAACATCTAGGTTCCTGGTGCCTTCGTGGTATCCAGGGGAAGGCTCTTCCTACCCAAGGTTCTGGTTCATAGTAGTAGTAACCTCTAGCCTCTTGGTACCTATGTTGACCTCTGTAAGGTGCTTCTCCTTCCCAAGCCCTTTCGTTCTCACATCTAGAACTTTTAATTTCCTGTTGCCTTTTTAAACCTTTTGAAATGGCTTCTCCTACCCAAGATCCAGTATCTTGCACATTATAATCAATGTTGGCTGCATACAAAACCCATTCTTCTAGTGTAGCTGATCTGATCTTTAAAGGCAAAGTATTCTTTTGCATATTGGGTTTGCATTTTCATAAGCTATTGTACATATAATTGATTTTCTTGTTTCTGGATCTGTTACCTGTAATTTATAGCCCTAGTTAACCTTTGTAAGAAGTCCTGGAACTGTTCTGTAGGTCCCTGTTCTATTCTGGTATAAGCTTCTAGGTGTTCTCCTGGCTCATGAGCCTTATCCCAGGCATTTAATGCTGCTTTTCTGCATAGAGACACTATATCATCATCATATTCAGCCTGAACCTGTGAGTCAGCATAAATACCCTCACCAAGAATCTTATCTAGGGGGGCTTCAAAACCTTCTTTAATGACCTGACACTCAACAAGCTTCTCTTCTCTCACCAATGCCTTCCACTGAATTTGGCATGAATTCTCAAGTACAGCTGCTACCAATCATTCCCCATCTGTGGGTGTCACCCTGTTAAAGGTTTCCCGTGAATGTAATAGCTGTGTTATGTATGGGCTATGGAGACCATATGAGACAACTGATTCTTTAATATTCTTATGATCACTCAGCTGTATAGGTTGCCATTCAAAAGCCATCCATCCATGAGGGTGTTTCTTAGAAGCTGGATTTTCTACCATGGTAGCTGGGTACACTAATGGTGTACAAGTAACAACCTTAGAGGAATAGTCATGATACCTGGGTGGAGTAGGTGCCTCAGATTGGAGTGATTCTGCTTCTGAGGTATCCCAATGATCTTTAAGCCTAGTAATGATATCCTTATGAAAAGTTTCAATCTCCTTAATCATGAAAGATTCCAAACATGTTAGTGAAGCTGTAAATTGCTCTAACCACTCCACTTCATGTTTTTCTAGGTCTTTAATATGATCATCCTTAGTCAACATCTGGATGGTATGGAAACTGCCTTCTAGGTATTGGAGTCTAGATTCGAGGTCATGATTTGCTGATTTTGAGTCCACAGCAATTGATCATATGGACCTATGTAATCTGTCAGCCCTGTACTGAAAATTATCTTCCAAACATTCAAATATAGACTCAAATTTGTGATCTGCTACCTTGGATGCTTCAATAATTGATTGAATGACATTGTCCAATTCTTCAACACTATCCTGGGAACTTTGCACCTTTGCATCTAGTAACATTGCCTATCTGAGTTTCTAGCTGGCTATAGATATTCTTTAGCTCGTTGCGGTCTTCTGACAGCCTAGCCTCTAAGGCCTCAGACATGGAGGTTCTCTCTGTGTTTATCTTTTCATAAATACGCTGCATCTCATCTTGGGTAAAAGACAGCTCTGTCTTTAGCGTATTGGACACAGAGCCAAGCTTATCATCCAACTTCTGTTCCACTTGCTGCACAATTGTGGTCTGACCTAATCTGTTCTCCAAAACCTCATTGCATAAAGCTGTTATTTCCTGTAAGTAGGTGGTTAGGTTATCCTTATCCCTGTTCCTGAGCCCTCTGGCTAGTAATATTATTTGTACCAGCAAGCTAACTGCCATTATGGCATATAGGCCCGTAATTGGCAGATTAGCATCCTCCTCAAACACTGAATTCACATAATAAGCAAAAATATTACCAATTTTAGCAAATGATAAATATTCTGCCATAATTTTACCTGATTCTACTCCAGATATAGTAACTATCTTTGACCAGCAGGTGATGCAGGTGACACAGTTGTTCAGTTAGTCTGTGGCATTTGGCAGTGGTCGGTGGCAGCTGTGGAGAGAGGTCACAAAAGTGGCTGTGCTTATCTTAGAGAGTATATGGCCTTGCGGCGGCAACCACTAAATTAAGGTGTTGCTTTAAGACCACTGCAGGGACCCTGCTAAAAGCCGAGACCTACTCTAGAGGCCTACTGAGTTCAAGGCCTCCGGGCGCTGTTAGGCCGCACTCTGAGCTTGTCCCGAGCACACCGTGATAAAACTGTAGGAGGTCTATGTGATTCTCCAAGCTGGGTGGATGGTTCTGAGCAGCTCAGCCACAGCAGGTTGGCTGGGAGCCAGGAGCACCTGTGGAGAGAGGGCACTTTTCCGGCCTAGGCCGCAGGCCTGGAGGAACCCACAGCCTGTCCCAAATGGGGTGTAGGTTTCCAATATCCTGCTCCTGACAACCAGATAAAGTGGGAAATTACCAATACGGAGCCAAGTAGAAATATAAGGGTATTTAATAGGGAAAAACCTTACTTACAGAGCGACCTAGCCAGCTGGTGTGGCAGCAGTCTGTATGCAAGCCGAAAAGGGGAAACGAAAGTGAAATGCAGCCCTGCAACTCTATGACACCCTGACCATGCCCGGCAGACCTGTAGCCAGCCCCTAAGCAGGCATGGCTACAGGTTCCCCTACATACACCTGTACTCCATTCAGTCTGACAATTACTGTAGTAATTAATAACCTTAAAAACAAAATTTACTTACAAATTATCATTTAAAACATATTCCTTCTCTCTTCTCACCTACCTTAGTTAAAATGCCTATAACCTGATATCTCCTTTGCTCATTATTTTAAGTTACCTATATTCTTATTATTAATTAAAAGAATAATCAGAATTTCTCATACAGCCATGCTAGAGAGTTATAATTCTGTAAAAGATTTGGTCTTCATGTAATATATGTACACTCTATCTACAATAATATGTTGTAATTTCATTCTTCAGTCATAAAGAAATTTTATTTAGTCATTTTCTATTAGAGCAGGATGCATTTCATAATTTATATTTATTAGTAAGAGCATTGTATTTATTTATTTATTTATTTATTTATTTATTTATTTATTGGTTTTTTGAGGCAGGGTTTCTCCATGGCTTTGGAGACTATCCTAGAACTAGCTCTTGTAGACCAGGCTGGCCTCAAACTCACAGAGATCCTCCTGCCTCTGCCTCCCAAGTGCTGGGATTAAAGGCATGCGCCACCAATGTCAGAGATTAATGTCAGCAAATCACACAGGCCACAGGGCGTTCTGACATTTTGAGCAGCTTATACTGAGTGTACACAAAGGAAACAAGTTGAAAACCTCCTAAATAAACCAGCTCATAAGTAAAATAAAACAGAATTGACTGTGTGAGACACAGGAATTAAAGATATCTTTATTTTAAATTAAAAGGCTTTTAAAATGCAAGTTTACTAATTCATATATCTTATGTAAAGAGATTTACTTACTAAATCTTAAATCTAGAAAAATAGTGTTGTTAGCCTTAGGGTGTAGCTAAGTAGTAAAACATATGTTTTATATACGTGAGACTCTGTTTGCCAGCCCCTTAGCAGAGAGGGTAGAAGGATGAGGAAAAGGGAGGGAGGAAGGAAGGAGGAAGTTGGTAACATTACAAAAGCTCTGCTATACACATGATTTTTCATATTTACTTATAGGAAGAATTAATAGGAAATATTACTTAAAAATTTCTAATAAAACCTATTGCGTGTACTAGACAAGATAAATCATTGTGAAATTTCCACTAAATGTTTAAAATAATCAGAAAGATGTTTTGTTATCAAAGTAAAAAAAAGTTAACTAGAAAAAAAATCACCCAACTATAAAAATATGTAACAGTAATTTAAATAGGCTTTCAAAAACAGTTTTTTGTCACAGAAGTTAAGTTATATCACTGGATGATTTTAAGATTTATTCCTATTTTTACAGTCAAATGCTCTGACCCTGAGCTATACCCCCAAAGATGTTAAACATAGGCTGGCCTCGAATTTGTGATCCTCGTGCCTCTGCCTCTTCAGCAAATCTACCAGCATGTACACAACTGGCATTCATGTGTAGGTGTGTCTTTGTTAAAGTGCATTGGAAGAAGGTACTGGATACCATGGAATGGGAGTAACATGTAGCTCTGAGCTGTCTAATGTGGGAGCTTGGAAATGGACAAATGTTCTGAATGGCTAGGCCATCTATCCAGAACTGTAATTTGCTTTTAAAACATGTTTGAGTTATTAATATTATATTCTGACAAATAAGATTAATTTCTTTCTTTACTTTTATCATAATCCAAATAAGCAACTTACTTTTTTTTTATTAGTTCAAAATAGGAACAAGCTTGTTTCACATGTCAATTGCTTCTCCCTCTCCCTCCCCTCACCAACACCCCTCCTACCCCATCCCTACCTAACCCTCACCCCATCCACCCTCCACTCCCCAGGAAGGTAGGGCCCTTGACATGAGCTCTGCAAAGTCCACCACATCATCCTGGGCTGGGCCTAGGCCCTTCCCAATGTGTCCAGGGCAAGAGTGCATCCCATCACGTGGGATGGGCACTCAAAGTCTCTTCTTACACCAGGGAAAAATACTAATCCACTACCAGGGGTTCCCTGGAGTGCAGAGGCCTCCTCATTGACATCCATGTTCAGGGGTCTCTATCAGTCCTGTACTGGCCACCCAGACAGCATCTGGGGTTGGTGTGTTCCCCTTTGTTCAGGCCAGATGTTTCTGTGGGTTTCACCAGCCTGGTACTGACCCCTTCGCTCTTCATTCCTGCCTGTCTGCAACTAAGTTCCAAAGTTCAGTTCAGTGTGTATCTGTGGATGTCTGCCTCTGCTTCCATCAGCTGCTGGATGGGGGCTCTAGGATGGCATAAAAAAGTAGTCATCAATCTCATTTTAGGGGAAGGGCATTTAGGTTATCCTCTCCACCATTGCCTGGATTGTCTGTTCCTGTCATCCTTTTAGCCATTCTGACAGGTGTGAGGTGGTATCTCAGAGTTGTTTTGAGTTGCATTTCTCTGACGGCCAAGGATTTTGAACACTTTCTTAAGTGCCATTCATTTCCAATTGCTCTGTTGAGAATTCTCTATTTAGTTCTGCACTCCACTTTTTAATTTCATTGTTTGGTGTTTTCATGGCTAGCTTCTTGAGCTCCTTGTATATTTTGGAAATGAACCCTCTGTCAGATATGGGGTTGGTGAAGATCTTTTCCCATTCTGTGGACTGTCGTTTTGTCCTACCTACTGTTTCCTTTGCCTTACAGAAGGTTCTCAGTTTCAGAAGGTACCATTCATTAATTGAAGATCTCAATGTCCGTGCTACTGGTGTAATGTTGAGGAAGCAGTCTTCTGTGCCAATTCCTTCAAGGGTATCGCCCACTTTCTCTTCTAGAAGATTCAGTGTGGCTGGATTTATGTTGAGATCTTTGATCCATTTGCACTTAAGTTTTGTGCATGGTGACAGATATGGATCTATCTGCCATCTTCTTCATGTCCAAATCCAGTTGTGCCAGCACCATTTGAAGTCGGGGATTGTGATGCTACCAGAAGATCCTTTATTGTACAGCATTGTTTTCGCTATCCTGGGTTTTTTGTTTTTCCATATAAAGTTGAGTATTCTTCTTTCAAGGTCTTTGAAGAAATGTGTTGGGATTTTGATGGGGATTTCATTGACTCTGTAGATTACTTTTGGCAAGATTGCCATTTTCACTATGTTGATTCTACCTATCCAGGAGCATGGGAGATGTTTCCATTTTCTGGTATCTTCTTTAATTTCTTTCTTTAAAGACTCAAAGTTCTTACTGTACTGGTCTTTGACTTTTTTGGTTAGCTTTACCCCAAGATATTTTATGTTGTTTGTGGATATTGTGAATGTTGATTCTTCTCTGATTTCTTTCTCATTGCATTTATCATCTGTATAAAGTAGGGCCACTGATGTGTTTTGAGTTAATTTTGTATCCTGCTACTTTGCTGAAGGTCTTTATCATCTGTAGGATTTCCCTGGCACAGTTTTTCTGGTCACTTATGTAGACTATCATATCATCTGCAAATAGTGAAAGTTTGACTTCTTCCTTTCAAATTTGTATCCCTTTGATACCCTTTTCTTGTCTTATTGCTCTAGCTAGAACTTCAAGTACAATATTGAAGAGATATGGAGAGATTGGACAGCCTTGTCTTGTTCCTGATTTTAGATGAATTGCTTTGAGTTTCTCTCCATTTAGTTTGATGTTGGCTGTTGGTTTGATGTATATTGCTTTTATCATGTTTAGATATGTTCCTGTTATTTCTGTTCTCTCCATGATCTTTATCATGAAGGGTGTTGGATTTTGTCAAAGGCTTTTTCAGCATCTAGTGATCATCTGATCATGTGGTTTTTCTTTTTCAGTTTGTTTATATGGTGGATTACATTGATGGATTTTCGTATGTTGAACCATCCTTGCATCCCTGGGATGAAGCCTACTTGATCATATTGGATGATTTTTCTGGTATGTTCTTGAATTTGATTTGCCAATATTTTATTGAGTATTTTTGAATCGATGTTCATAGGGATATTGGTCTGTAGTTCTCTTTTTTAGTTGTATTTTTGTGTGACTTGGGTATCAAGGTGATTGTAGCTTCATAAAAAGAGATTGGCAATATTACTTCTGCTTCTATTGTGTGGAACAACTTGTGCAGTACTGGTATTATCTCTTGTTTGAATTTCTGGTAGAATTCTGCTGTGAAGCCATCTGGCCCTAGGCTTTTTTGGGGTGGAAGGCTTTTAAAGACTGCTTCTATTTCATTAGGGGTTATAGGTCGATTTAAACTGCTTATCTGTTCTTGGTTTAATTTTGGTAAGTGATATCTATCTATGAAACTGTCCATTTCCTTTAGATTTTTGAATTTTGTGGAGTACAGTCTTCAAAGTATGACCTGATGATTCTCTGGATTTCCTCAGTGTTCATTGTGATATCCCCCTTTTCATTTCTGATTTTGTTAATTAGCATGCTCTCTCCCTGCCTTTTGGTTAGTTTGGATTGAGGTTTGTCTATCTTGTTGATCTTCTCAAAGAACCAACTCTTTGTCTCATTGATTCTTTGTAATATTTTCCTAGTTTCTACTTTATTGATTTCAGCCCTTAGTTGATTATTTCCTGGCATCTACTCCTCCATGGTGAGTTTGCTTCTTTTTGCTCTAAAGCTTTCAGTTGTTCTGTCAATTCTCTCATGTGACTATTCTCCAGTTTCTTCATATGAGCACTTAGTGCTATGAACTTTCCTCTTACCACTGCTTTCAAAGTGCCCCATAAGTTTGGGTATGTTGTGTCTACATTCTCATTAAATTCTAGGAAGTCTTTAATTTCATTTTTTACTCTTCCTAAACCCAAGAATGGTCCAATTGGGTGTTATTCAATTTCCATGAGTTTGTAGGGTTTTCTGCGGTTTGTATTGCTGTTGAATTCTAGCTTTAAAGCATGGTGATCTGATAAGATACAGGGGGTTATTTCAATTCTTTTGTATCTGTGGAGGTTTGCTTTGTTGCCAACTATGTGGTCAGTTTTAGAGAATGTGCCATGTGGCGCTGAGAAGAAGGTATATTCTTTTGTGTTTGGATGGAATGTTCTATATATATCTGTTAAAACCAGTTGGGTCACAAGGTCTGTTAGATCCTTTGTTTCTTTGTTAAGTTTCTGTCTGCTGGTCCTGTCTAGTGGTGAAAACTGGCTGTTGTAGTCTCCTACTATAAGTGTGTGTGGTTTTATGTGTGGTTTGAGCTTTAGTAATCTTTCTTTAACAAATGTGGGTGCCTTCATATTTGGGGCATAGATGTTCAGGATTGAGTCTTCATCTTGATGGACTTTTCCTGTGATGAGTATGAAATGCCCTTCTTCATCCCTTTAGTTTGAAGTCTAATTTGTTAGATATTAGTATTGCTACACCAGCTTGTTTCTTGGGCCCATTTGATTGGAAAATCTTTTCCCAACCCTTTACTCTGAGGTAACACCTGTCTTTGAAGTTGAGGTGTGTTTCTTGTATACAACAGAAGGATGGATTCTGTCTTTGTATCCATTCTGTTAGCCTGTATCCTTTTATGGGCAGGTTAAGACCATTGACATTGAGGGATATTAATGTCCATTGATTGTTTATTCTTGTTTGTTTTGGATTTATTGTTGGTAGTATCATTGTGTGTGGATTTCACCCTCCTGTTTCTTTTTGTGTTTGGTAGAATTGGATTATCTATTGCCTATATTTTTGTGAGTTGTTTTGGAGTTTTCCTTCTAGAACTTTCTGTAGTGCTGGATTTGTGGATATGTATTCTTTAAGTCTGGTTTTGTCATGGAATATCTTGTTTTCTCCATCTATAGTGTTTAAAAGCTTTGCTGGGTACAGTAGTCTGGGTTGGCATCCATACTCCCTTACTGTTTGTAGGATATCTATCCAGGACCTTATGGCTTTCAAAGTTTCCATTGAGAAGTTGGGTGTGATTCTGATAGGTCTGCCTTTATATGTTACTTGGCCGTTTTGCTTTGCTGCTCTTAATATTTTTTCTTTATTCTGAAGGTTTGGTGTTTTGATTATTATGTGTTGAGGGACTTTATTTTATGATCTAGTCTGTTTGGTGTTCTGTAAGCTTCTTGTACTTTCATAAGCATATCCTTCTGTAGGTTGGGGAAATTTTCTTCTATGATTTTGTTGAACATGTTTTCTGTATCTTTGAGCTGTATTTCTTCCCCTTCTATACCTATTATTTGTAGGTTCAGCCTTTTCACGGTGTCCCATATTTCCTGGATATTTTGTGTTAAGGATTTGTTGGACTTGAGATTTTCTTTGGTCAATGACTGTATATCCTCTAGAGAGTCTTCAACAACAACTGAGATTCTCTCTTCCATCTCTTGAATTCTATTCGTTATACTCACTTCTTTAGTTCCTGATCATTAATCCATCCTTTCTATTTCCAGCATCACCTCATTCTGTTTTCTTTATTGTTTCTATTTCAGCTTTCATGCTTTGAACTGTTTCAAGTGCTTCCTTTACTTGTTTGGTTGTTTTTTTCTTGGATTTCTTTGGATTCTTTAAGAGATTTGTTTACTTCTTGAATTCATTGGTTTGTCTTTTCCTCCATCTCATGTAATTTTTTGCTTGTTTTTTTCTATTTCTATAAGGGATTTTCTTATTTCCTCTTTAAAGGACTCTATCATCTTCCTAAGATAATTTTTGAGGTCCATCTCTTCTTCATGCTCTGTGTTGGGCTTTTCAGATCTTGCTGGTGTGGTGTCCCTAGATTCTGGTGGTGTCATATAGGTTTTTCTGTTGTTGAGTGTGTTCTTACTCTGTCTTCTTCCCATCCATTCTTCTAGTGAGTGCAGTTGGGGTCTGTCCCTCTCTCAAGTGGCTGGAGGAGGGCAAAACTTCTGGCAGCAGCGGGATCCCAGAGGGTGGTATGTGGACAAGGGTGGGTGTGTCTGGATTCAGGGTAGACCTTCCCATACTGAGGTGGTCCACTCTTGTCTGGGTAGGGTCAGGCAGGGTGTAGACAGGGGTGGGGTGTGTCCAGACTCTGGGTGGGCCTTCCCATCTGGGCTGGTCCACTCTTGTGGGGGGGAGGTTCAGGCAGAATCGAGCAGGGGTTGATGGGGGAGGTTGGGAAACAGAGCAGCGCCCAGACTCACCTGAGGCTCGGGCACCTGCTGAGGCTATGGCACCCGCCGCAGGATAGATGGCAGGGTGTAGACAGGGGTGAGATATGTCCAGACTCTGCGTGGGCCTTCCGGTCTTGGCTGGTCCACACTTGTGCAGATGGGCTCAGGCAGAAGTCAGCAGGTGTTGATGGAGGAGGTAGGGGTTGGGCAGAGCAGCCCCCAGACTCACCTGAGGCTAGGGCACCTGCCACAGGACAGAGGGCAGGGTGTAAACAGGGGTGAGGTGTGTCCGGACTCAGGGTTGGCCTTCCTGTCTGGGCTGGACCACTCTTGCCCAGGGAGGGATGTTTCAGGCAGAAGCGAGCAGGGCAAGCATCTTACTTTTAACTGTTTTAACATACAGACTGATGAGCCATTGTTGTGTTATTTCCAATATAAAGGAAAAATTCAGTCAGCAAAATGTCCGTGATCTTCCCTGTAGAAATCATTGTATAATTTTACTGATATATAGAACCAAATAAAAAGGGTCAAAAATATATTGAAACGTAGCTCTCCACAGGGAAGAGCAGCCAATTGGTTGTCCAATCTCAAATGGTCAGCCCTGAAAACAGACAAATAAGTAACATTGTACAGACCCACTAGTTTTATTTGGATATATATATATATATATATATATATATATGAAATAACAATTGATGTAAATCGAGTTTTAAGGAAAGCAAGGAGGGTTGTATGGGAAGGTTGGTGGGAGAAAAAAGAAGAAAAAATACTGTCATTAAAATATCTTTTTTTAAATCTCAAAAATCGTTTTAAAAATGCACTGAGTGGCTACACAAACATACAAACATATGAACAATTATGTCACCTTTGTTCCCATCCACTGAAACTCATTTTCTAAGACAGTGTTAATTAAGATGTTCTGAACAGTTTGTTTAAAGGGTATAACAGGATTATAACAATGATTAAGATTTCTGTGATTTTCCTCTCCAGGACATCATTTTTTTCCTAACACTGTGATCACCCAAAGTTTTTGACACACCCAGAATATTCCCACCTGTTCTAGACAGTCACCTTGACACAAACTAGAGTCACCTGGCAATAGGGAACCTTAGTTGAGGAACTGTGTCTAGTAGATTGGTCTGTGGGCCTGTCTGTGGGGAATTTTCTTGATTACTGAGGAATATTTGTGTGGCCAGCCCACCATGGGCAGTGTCATCCCTGGGAAAGGGTTCTTTGATGTATAAGAAAGCAAACAGGCCTTCCCCTGTAATCAGATTGGTGATATACCCTAATGGTCATCATAGAGCCTTCATATGGTAAAGATGGAAGCATATGCAGAAATCCACATCCAAGTACCAGACTGAGCTACAGGAGTCCAGTCGAACAGAGAAAGGAGGGATTGCATGAGCAAGGGGGGGGGGTCAAGATCTCTGTGAAACCCACAGAGACTTTTGACAAGAACTTGAGGGAGCTCATGAATGCTAAAATGACAGCTGGGAACCAGGCCCTCTGCATGTGGGCAACAGTTTTGTAGCCTGGTCTGTTTGTGGGACCCCTGGCAGTGGGATCAGAAACTATCCTGGGTACATGAACTGGCTTTTTGGAGCCCATTCCCTATGCTAGGATACCTTGCTCAGCCTTGATATGGGGGAGGGGCTTGGTCCTGCTTCAACTAGGTAAGCCAGACTTGGTCCAATGGGAGAAGGTGGGAGAAGGAGGGGAGGGAGGCGGAACTATGGCTGGTATGCAAAATGAATTAAATAATAAATAAATAAAGATAACATAAAAGAAAGCAAATTGAACAAGGCATGGGGAGCAAACCAGGAAGCAGTGTTCTCTTGGTTCTCTGCTTCAGGTCCTACCTGCTGGATCCTGAATTGAGTTCCTGCTTTGGACTCCCTAGATAATGGGCTATAATGGTGTAAATCTTGTCCTCTCCAAGTTGGTTCTGATCAATGATTTATAATAGCAATAAAAAAACCAAACTAGTTTACCATCTCATTCTTACGGATTTTTCATAGTCCTTTAAATAAACCACATACTTATCTGTGGGCTCGTAGTACCACTGAAAGTTTATACCCTAAAATAATAATAAATTAGTAATAATTAATAATAATAATATCTTCCTATGGTAAAAGAATGAAACAAAAATCAAGACAAGTAGGGCAGAATTGGTTGTAATATTTAATCATCTTTTCTTCAATGTTTAATTTCTAAAGGAGTTCTTTGGCTTAGGAAATTAAAGAAATTTTTAATCTTTCAAAAGGTTATATGTCTCAGACAAGACATCTTCTAAAGTCTGCTAGAAAATTAGTTTTGGTGTCTTTAATATAATTTCTAAAAGAAGCTTGCTCTCTCTCTTTTCTTTTTTCAGAGTAAAGTGCCTACTTTTTCAAACCATTAGTCTGAAACTATGCTTTATACACTGAGCTGGAAATTTAACAATTTTCCAGAAAGGTAACTCACAGCCCAAATTTTGTCCTAGGTAAAAGTGAGTGAAGCAGAATATGTCATAATATAGAAAGTTTCACACAGCCTTCGTGAAGGAAGGGTTCCAATTCCTTGTAAAAAGTAAAAGTCACTGAATGATAGGATGCTTTCTAACAATAATTAAGATCTCTCGGTGACTTCCTCTTCCCTACTCCATTCCTTAACATATTACATTAGGGTAATATTTGTCATAATTATATAACCAATGTTGGCATTTTCTTTATCATATTGATGTTTTAATATAAAATCAAATTTTATTCAGATTTTCTTTGCTTTCACTTACTTTTTCTATCTGTGGTTAGATTCCTTCTGATATGTGTTCTTTAGTCTCTCATTCTCTCTCTCTCTTTCTCTCTCTTTCTCTCTCTCTCTCTCTCTCTCTCTCTCTCTCTCTCTCTCTCTCTCTCTTCTCCTTCCCACTTCTCTCTTCTCAGCCCTCCCCCAGCCCCTCCAAGGCCCAAGGGTCTGGTAACTTGTTTCCCTGAAATTTTTTTCATGACTTGATTGAGGTTTCTGGTCTCTTGGAGTAAGCCCACCAAGGCAAGTGTGCTCTCTCACATAGCACATCAGAGCTAGCAACATGAGTTAACACTGCTGATGCTAACCTAACTGTGGTCATCTTGTTGAGACATGATAATGTGTTTTCATTTTCATCTTTTTTCCTCCTTCTATAGTGCATGCTTTGAAAGGAAGTCATGTAAATAATGCATGAATAAGGTGTGGGTACTTACACTTTGCCAATGAAGCTATGATTTTATAATAATAGTAAACTTGAATTCTGCCTGAGACCCCCTCCTCACTCACATTTCACTGAAGTACATCGAGAGAAGTTGAATATTAAAATTCAGATTATAGTACAAGACTACTTTATTTACTTCATATTGTTTACCCTATGGCCTTTGGCAGCTCTATTAGATGTGTCCCTTTAACATCAGTTATTAAGACACATTTACTTAATAACTGATTACTTTCAGATATGAGACCCTAAAAGACTCTGAAAGACTCATCTCTTATGATCTCTGCAACAGACAGAGAATCAGCCTTTCCCCAAACAATTCCTTAATTGAAGAATACTAAAAAACCTCCAAACTGGGTGCTAAATATTTTTGGTGCTACTGACATGCTGTTATTCCTATGATCTACATGTAGGGGAAGCTGTAACCATGCCTACTTAGGAGCGGGCTACAGGTGTGTCTGACCATGCCTGGCAGGGCGTGGTCAGGGTGATGTAGAGTGAGAGGCAGTCAGGTGGCTGGGCAATTTCGGTTTCACTTTTCGGCTTGCTGTACGGACTGCTGGTTGGCTAGGTCGCTATGTAAGTAAGGCTTTTCCCTATTAAATACCCTTGTATTTCTACCTGACTCTGAAATGGTAATTTCCCACATTAATCTACATTCAGTGAGAAAAAGAAAATACCAACGTGTACAGATAGTTAAGCAATTATAAATATTCACATTTTTTTAAACATTCACATTTCTTCCTATGTTAAGTTAAACATGAGTTTACACTGATGTCTCTGATTCTAATGTAGATATAATCACATAGATCATTACAACCTTCCCCATTTGCTTGCCTATATATTCCAGAATTTACACATTTTCTCACATGAACATCATAGTCACTCATTCTCTTGACAAAATACTAAATGAAAGTGGGAGAGAAAAGATGAATAACATACTTCCAATCTTGTTCCTTTTTATATTGTTCTCACTTCCAGAAAAAGCAAGATTCACTAGGAAAAAAGATTACCATATACTTTCCTGATAGTTCTGTATTTTAGCCATTAGGGTGAGTAATTTGATTTAAAAAAGTAGAACTCTCATCTATTAACTTTGGTTGTATACCAAAATCCTTTTTCTTCAGTGTAACTCTACTGGATTCTTGCATTTTTCCATCTATATTGGATGTTTAGTATTCAACTGTTTGATTTCCTTATATACTAAAAAAATAGTCCTTCAACAGACATATAATTAACAAATACTATGTCTTATAATGATTACTTTCCACCAGCTGCCTGGGCTCTGCTGCCACTTTAAGGCCCCCAAATAACACACAGAGTTTTATATTAGTTACAGTGGTGCTGGCCAATGATTAGGATTTCTTCTTTGCTAGCTCAGTCATAATTATCAACCATAACTACTAATCTATATATTTTATAAGGACTTATCTTACCGAAGACACTGTCCTTATGCATGCTCTTCCTGGGATCACATGGTGACCTCTCCTTACTACATTTCCCAGAATCCCCGTCCTCTCCTAGTCCCTCCTATCTTGCTTCCTATTGGCCAACAGTGTTTTATTCATTAACCAACAAGAGAGACATATACACAGAAGGATTTCTCTCATCAATGTCTTATTGAATTTGCTTTGGTGTTGATTTCCTTTTTATAAAGAAGTATTTTATTATATTTATCCATTTGGTATGGGACATTGTACAATATATACTATGACTAATTTATAGGTGCATAAATTGTTGGAGTATGTATAAAATTTGCAACGATTGCTGAGGTGCCTTGAAAAAAAATGGAGGTAGTGTTTCACTGTGGGCGTGGGATTTGAGATCTCCTTTGCTCAGGCTTCCTTCAGCATGACAGTCATTTGAGATGTAACAAGATGTAGTACTCTTAACTCCAGCACCATGACTACCCGCTCACTGCCATGATCCCGTCTTGATCATAATGGACTGAACCTCTGAAACTGTTGGTGAGCCACCCTCAATTAAACATATTTTTATAAGAGTCGTGGTCATGGTGTCTCTTCACAGAAAGAGAAACCTAATTATGGCAATTGCATATTTTGTTAGTACATTTTGATTAATTATCTATAAATACCTATATTTAATTTTGTAAATAAATACTGTTGGAATACCAACTATACACAGGAAGAAACTGTGGAGTAGTCTAACCAATAAATAAAATCAAACAAGGTCTTTTAGTCACTGAACTAAAAGGGCATTTGTTTAGAATTCTCTGTGCAGATTGGATCTCAGAAGAAAAGGGCACTGAGAAAAAGCATGTGATTTCTGCACAGTTCTTGCAAAAACTGCATACTTTGGACCTAATCATTATAACACATCAGACAAGCTCAAATTGAAGAATAATCTAAAAAACAGCTGATCAGCACACTTCAAAAGACACAAATAGCACTTTTTACAAGCTTCCTCCATTCAGTACCCTGTATTTGTTCCTAATCTTTCAAATCATCATAATTATGAAGCCTGCAAAGGACAGAGACTTCTGCTTCTGAAGATTTCCAATAAGAGAGAAAACAACAGCATGTATAAAATACAATTTTGTTTATTCA
Organism: Cricetulus griseus; assembly: GCF_003668045.3. Taxonomy (NCBI): domain Eukaryota; kingdom Metazoa; phylum Chordata; class Mammalia; order Rodentia; family Cricetidae; genus Cricetulus; species Cricetulus griseus. Next base: position 178,593,441 of record NW_023276806.1, on the reverse strand, counting down.
TTAAATTGTAAATGTTTTCAGTCTTAAAATATTGGATAATTGAAAAGTTGATTATTCAATGGAAAGAAATGATTCCACAGATAATACAGGTCTTCCTAAAAATGACTTAAAATCTTTTAGATATCAGTAAACATGATGTAGCTGCCAATAAGTCAACCAAATTTACCTCTTCTCAAATAATCAAGTCTTCGTTAAATTATTGTGTATCTGTCAGCACTAAACCAAACCTATCTGTTCTCCAAAATTGGTTTCCATCTTCCAATTCATCATTAGGTATGGGAGACAAGAGACATGGCTCTGGGAAGAGTAGAGATTTCTATGTCTGTTACAGTTCTGAACAAGTAATGTGTGACTATAACATTCTGGTTCCACATTCACCAATATTGTTCCTTCTATAGTTGGATGCATTAAAATAGCTGAGTTAAAACCTAGTTATTCAGGCTTATTATTTATTTTTCTACCATTTCCTCTACAACCTCTGACAGTTTCTAGTCACTCCACTTCATGATCTCTCAAGATTTTAGGTTTGCGGAGTTGATTTTTTTTTATTTGAATTACAAACAAGATTGAATTACATGACAATCCCAGTTCCCTTCTCCCTCCCTTCCTCCTCTACCATCCCCAACTAAAACCCTACGTATCACATATCCTTTCTTCTAATCTACACCTGACTCAAACTTTCTGCTCCCTCATGACCTCTGCATTCTTCCTTTTCTTCCCTTCTCATTCTCATAGCTCCTTCCCCCTTCTTCCCATGTTCTCAATTTGCTCAGGGGATGGTGACCCTTTCCCCTTCTCCAGGGGACAAAGTTTGTCTCTTTTAGTGTCCTCCTTGTTTACTAGTTTCTCTGGCAGTGTGGACTGTAGGCTAGTAATCCCTAACTCTATGTCTAAAATCCACACGTGAGTGAGTACATATCATGTTTGTCTTTTTGTGATTGGGTTACTTTGCTCAGAATGGTTTCTTCTAGTTCCATCCATTTTCCTGCAAATTTCAAGATTCCATTTTTTTTTTCTGCTGAGTAGTACTCCATTGTGTAAATGTACCACAATTTCTCTATCCATTCTTCAGTTGAGGGGCATCTAGGCTGCTTCCAGTTTCTGGCTATTACAAATATTGCTGCTATGAACATAGTTGAACATATGTCATTGTTGTGTGAATGTGCTTCTTTTGGGTATATGCCTGGAATGGAATTTCTGGATCTTGTGGTAGACTGATTCCCATTTTCTTGAGGAGTCACCATAATGATTTCCAAAGTGGCTGTACAAGTTGGCACTCCCACCAGCAGTGGAGAAGTGTTCCTCAGGGGGTCGATTTTTATCTTTAGAATTGATTCTATTTAAGTTATATCTCTATTTTATGCCAGTGGACAATTCTAACTGTGCAAAACTAGTTGATAAAAGAGAAATGAGACTACAGTCTCCTCAGCTTTCAAGGTATGATGATGTTACAGTCCTCAGAGCTGCAAGCTTCTTTCTTTTTCTAATCCTATGGACTGTTCCTAAATAGGACTGTTACCTGAAATTTTGGTCATCCTTGTGTGTTTGTTTCTTAAACATGAAAGAGGAAACAGAGAGAGGAAGAATAAGGCAAAGTAAGGAAGAAGCTATGAAGAAAGAAAGAAAAACTGGTAACACAAATCTGACTGTAAATGCAAAAATTCAATGAATATTTATTTCCCATGGAACTTGAGGACTTCAGTGTCACACATGCTACCTTGGACAAAAACTTATTCTTGTATTGTAATTCCAAACTCCAAGTTTTTGCTATGCAACAGTCTTATGCAACAACAAGGGAGGTGTTTGGTTACTTGCCTTCTTGCAGTCATTCAGAGTACCACTGTTCTACTGTGCAAGTAGGCGTTCCTTGATTCTAGACTCTCTAGATCGTGTGATTAAAATGTGAAGGTCTCTGAAGGGTCTTAACATCTTTATTTTATAGGGCGTAGGCTTCTTTGGAACACCAAGCATCTGTTCTAATGTCTTTATCATTGATATTTCTCTTTTACTACTTTAGCCAGTATTGTATGTTCAGTACAACCAACCAACAAACAAAAATCCTGAACACCCATGACTTTATGTGGTTAAAATAAAGTTTCTTGTATATCTTTTTGTTTAGAGAAAAAGAACAGAAGACAACACAGTAAAATAATCCTGTCCATTTCTCTTTCCAGCATTATCTTGCCACAATTGCTTCAAAAGATAACAAGAGGATCGAGGTAGTCTTGCCCTTATCTAAGAAGTGCTGATATGTTCCTGGACAGGATGAAGAAAATTCTAGAATAACTTCCCCATAACTGGCTTGAGCAAGAATTGTTGCCATCATGGATGCTGTTAGTACAGTAAAGCAAGTCATTTTAAGGGAATGTGGTAATATTTATGCACACTGAAATTTTATGCACATTGAATTTAATATGCCCAAGAAAATTACTGTACAATGTCCAACAGAAGGGTACACAAAGAAACAATGGATGGTTAGAGTATATTACTAGTGATATATCTGGTACCTAAGTTTATATACAAAGTAGTTTGTCCTATATAAGGCATCATGGGTAATTTCTTCTGAAATTATCACATTAGGCTACATTCAATTTGATCTATTATCTTGGTTTCAATGGGTACCTTATTAATCTGTCATTTATTCAGCAAAATACACTTAAAGGTAAAAACTATTATCTGAATAAATATTATGTGTTAGCCAGCCACTATTTGTGGTACGGAAGACAATCATTAAACATCTACACAAAAGGAACCTTATTCAAATGAAGTATCTAAACAGGTTGATAATATAAAAAATAAATTATATAAATGGTGTATCAAATGTAGACAACTCATGTACAGAACACAAGTAGTAAGAGCCAGTGGAGACATCTAATGTAGGGAGGGATTAGCATTTAAGCACACTCCTTAAGTGATGTCTGAAAATGTAACACTGGAACAAGCTACTGAATTATATATCAATATGGATGCTTACATACCAACTTTTGTGGGCAGGAAGAATGACAAATACAGAGGTCTGGAATTATAAGTCGTCTTGGCATGCTTGAAGAAGAAATGAGCCCATGTGGCTAGAAAGGTGTGAAGGAAGATTAGACTACTAAATTCACTATGTAGATGAAGCTGTCTTCAGACTTCTAGAGATCCTCCTGCCTCTGCCTTCTAAGTACTGGAACTAAAGCCATTAACTACTGTGCCATGATTTTAACAGCTAGAGGGATCTGATGCTGTTCCAGTTAAGTGATATGCAGTAATGGGCTGATAGGGGTGTGTGGTCAGTGGAGATCAGTACTGCTGAGTGTATTTATTTTTATAGAGTTCTTGAAAATCATATGGGCTGAAAGTATGTCTTGGTGGACCCACCAATTCTGCTACAAAGAAGAATAGAAAAATGTGCTATATCTTTAGGAGAAAGGAGACCAAGAAGGGTTTTTCAAGGGCACATGGGAATAGACTCACATTTATCTTATGACAGGGAAGATACTCAAAGAAAGAAAATTTGAATTAAGCTTGCAGAGCTTCTATCTACCTCATCTGCCAGGAATTACAGTCTCTCTATAGAAGACAATTCAGTGGAATAAGAAAAAATAGAATACTGTTGATTTATTTAGTAAGCATATTATTAAAATAACCTATAAAGCTATTAATTCAATTGATTAAAAAGAAATTACATTTCAAGATAACACATGATATCTGACCAGTGGCAGTGGTAAACTGAAATGGTTTCATGGAGGAAATGTAATTGAGAAAGCCCAGGCAGTCTGGGCAGGATTCAGATCCACTGTAATTAGGGTGCAAATACAGTGTTGGGGAATAGCTTACTATGGCCAAAGTCAAAGGTGATATGTATAAATCTTGAAAGACAGATAAAATTTCACACAATGAACAAGGAAAAATAAATCACTAAGGGAATGTGTGTGTTAGAGATCATGGATAACAGATCTGTTCTTTCAGGAAGGGAAGGTATCTCAAAGGACATAAATTTAACTGCCTTAGGCAAGATGTCTTTTCTAAAACGAGTTAAAATTATGAGCTCTGAAGTTAATTAAAAGTTTATTTTAATATAAAATTTATGATCACATGAATCACATACTTATCTTTCAAAATGTATATATAAGATTTTTAAAATATCATTAACTTCTTTCAGAGGTTAGTGAGACATGGAGAATTTCTGAAATCCAGAGATAGTAGCTTATAAGAGAACACAGAATAACGTTAACTTTTGACCTCAGATTCCTAGAAATAAGAGTAGTTACATGGGATGTGGGTTCATAAGCTACATAGTTTTGAAATTGTTACATAAAGAAATTTTCTCTGCAGACAAAAGGAAACATTCACTACAAAATTGCAGAGACTTGAATGAGAAAGTCTAATTTCCTTTTTTATATAGCTATCACCATGCTGCTACTGACATGGTTGTTAATTGCAACTCTGACACACACAAGCACAGAGAAGTTCAATCTGTCGTAATTATCATTCAGTCCCACAGACAGACCTATGTGCCTCAAAGAAAAATCAATAATAAGACTAAGCAGAGATGGAAAAATGAAACCATGGTTGAAATCTGTAATTGTGTTGTGTCTCCTCATTTTCACAAAAAACGTAGATCAGTTGATAGTGAAATTTAGGAAATTTGCAAGTCCCACACAGTTATCTCTTATTTGAAGAAAGACTTGAATCCTCATTTGGTGAGACATGAGTACTGCAGAATAGTCAAGTATAAAGATACACAGGAGGTGGGAAGTGCATAAAACTTAAAGGATAAGACTGTTGCTAGATTAACTTAATTAATCTTGGTTAACTTTTCAATTTCTTAAGAAAATCAAAAATTTTTAATGAGAAATCTCCAAAGTACAGCAATGTCACAAACAATATTCTGCAGGTGTTCTGAAGCACACATGGAGGGCATGTTGGCTTGTCATCTGTAGTTACTCTTTTATAATTATTTTCTTTCGTTTTAATGTTATAATTTCAGGGTTTGTCCCTTCACTTTCCTCTCTTCACACTTTCCCATATACCCCTCCTTGTTCTCTTTCAAAGTCACGGCTTCTTTCTTTTTCATTAATTGTTACCTGCAAATATGTGTGTGTACATGCATAGCCTTTTAAGAAGGAAATGGACCTGTTATCACCATTGCATTTAGATCTGCACCCTGAAAGCATGTCTATGGTTTTCTAAATTACCTCATCCAAATTCACCTTTCAAGAGCAATCTGCCACCTTTGTTTACCGAAAGGATTTATTCAACTTTGTATTTTGTTTATTGTAAATTTTATTTTGTTCTTCTTTTAATGTTAGCTCTACATATGATAAGGTGTTAGAAACAAATTAGAGAACAGTATTATTGAAAGCCATAGAGAAGTGTGAGTGACTTCCATAGCACAGTTTCACACCTGAAGATATATCAGAATTTATCTTGGTACTGTAAACATTTTTAAACTTTCCAAACAGTTAAACTGCATTCTGCAGTTGGCCTTTCTCATCAACCCCAGAATACTGTGTGATAATGCACTCAATGGAAAGGGCAGAAGGCCCAGATTAAAAAACCTAATTCCAATTACACCTCCACCACAACCAAATGTATATCCAGTCTCAATACTCACACTCTCCAAGTACATAGCAGAAAGCAATTTAAAGTAAGATAAGATTGTTTCCATGTCTTACTGTGCATCTCAGAGCACAGTCTTTCATGAGTTTATATAGAGCATGCATCTTGATATCAAGCCCATGGCTCTACAATCAGGTTGTATAACATCAACTTTTCTAATAATTCTTCCTCTCCTTTTTACTGACCTAGTTCAGACTGACTTATTCTCATTCATTCTTTCAAAGTGTGATGTGATTATGTCTTGAGGGCTCTGTGAAAATACAGAATCTGACTCCACTGTTCTGAGGTCAAGCTTGAAAATGTGTGTTTTCCTAAGATCTGAGGTGGTGCAGCTGATGCAGAAGGTCTAGCCGCCAGAGGTGGCTCAGACAATCCACAAGCAATTGCCTCTGGCTCGGGATCAGTCAGGTTCTTCCCCATACTCACTGTTTTCTTATTCCCTTAAGTGTCTTGTCCCCTGCTTCTCATGAGCCATTCCAAACATAATCTGGATTTCACCAGTTGTCCTCAGGTAATTCAAATCTACACAGCACTTCTTGCCCATAAATGGAAGATTCAGAGGACCAGACGACAGAACTTCTCTGTGTACAATGGCTTGCCTTGCTCTGGGCTTTTCATCTGGAGGCACCTCAGGGCAACTTAGTATTGAAGGCATAATGTTTGAGATGCATTTCCATGAAAATTTAGGTGACTGAAAAAATAAGTGATCACCTTCTCCATCATTCCCACGCAGCCCTTGAGTGTCAGTCTGTTCTTGGCAAATACTGACATTTGATCTGTTGTCCTTTACAGGACTCCAGCCTTTTTGTCATTCCCACTTCATTTGAGAAGGATGTAGAAAGAAAAGTTCATCAAAAAAAGCCAGAAAAGGTTCTAGCACACAGTTTGCTGTGTCTTGAGATGTGACCTAGTATGAAAGCAGTGTTTTGTTAGTTTCTTGATGTACTTTCATAGTCTTGAAAAAAAATTCCTTTTTTTTCTTCAAGGTGAACTGTTCAAATCATTTTGGTTTATATTCTCAAAAAACAGTTTTAAACACACAGAAATATCCACAGAAATTTTGCCAAGTCACAGAGGTGACAGGAAAGTGGGGAGTGGGGCTTGCCAGGGAGGACCCTTCTGCTTGCTTCCCAGTGTTGCATGCCATTCTGACTGCTCTCGGAGTCTGAGTCTGAATTTCTCTGGAGAGCTTGAGAAGGTTGTAGTTGACAAGCATAATGTAGTGGGGAATGTGAAGAGGGGATACCTTCTCTCAGTACAGTGTTTCTCATCCTTCCTATGCTGTGACCCTTTAATACATTTCCTCATGTTGTGGTGACCCCAACCATGACGTTGTTTTCATTGCTACCCCATAATTGTAATTTTGCGACTGCGACAAACTGTAACGTAAATATCTGGTTTTCAATGTCTTAGGTGACTGCCGTGAAAGGGTCCCTTGATCCCAAAGTGGGTGGCAACCCACAGGTTGAGAACTACTAACAGAAAGCTCTTTAAATCTTCTGTTGTGTTCTTCCAGCTGTTTAGCTGGATGTAGGTACAACTGTCCCCATCCCTTCATCTTTCATCCCCACTGCCTGTATGTTTCTACTTGATGGGGTTATGTATGAAGTTCTTGAGCTTTGTGGGGTGGATATTCTCACCACCAGGATAATCATGTCCTCAGAGAAGCTGATGACCTTCTAGGACCCCTGCTTGTCTATCAAGGCCACTCTTCCATCCCATACCACTTGAACTTTCCAACTGTATCAACAATCTTTGGAAACTCACTCCATTAACTCTTCACAATACATGCTTGTAAACTCTCCACATGCTCAGCTTCCCCAGCTGCCCCATGTCCACATCCAGAAGACAGGCCTCCCCTCCCTGTGTTAGGCATAGTTCTGCCTCCACTTTCTGCATTCTACACACAAACATGAGCTTCCTCACATCAGTGTTGTTCTTGACGCTTTGGATAAGCTCACGGTTGTTGGCAATCCAGCAATCAAACCTCTATGTATGGATACAAAGCATTAGACAAGAAGTGGTTAACTAAAGAAATCTGACTGGTTCAGGACCTCCAGAAAGATAATGTAGGTGCTCTAAAAGATAGCACCATTCTCTCTGCTGGCAACCTCCAGTGATTCTTGGCAATGAAACTTGGGAAGAACAGGACAAGTATGGCACTCTGCTTTGCAATACCATTTTGTTGCTCACAGAGCCCAGGCACAGATAGGAAACTGGAATGTACCATCTGCAACTCATTCTCAGACATTTTCACTTACTGACTTATAGGGTAGGGGTTGTTCTGTTCACATCACTGTAGTGAGAGCAGAGTGGTCCCTTTGAGCTGCCAGTCATCCCCAAGGTGAACTGGCTGTTAATAAATTATATCAGGATATTATCTGCTGAGCATATGAGAGCTGAGTTAGAATGCCTGACAAAAGAACATCCACTGAGATGCTGTGTTCAGATCTGTGGGTCTCTGTATCTTCAAATCTCCATGCTGGGGCTTTTCCAGATATAGACACATTTCTTTCAGGATGACCTATTGTTGAACTGTTTGGTTATGGATGGAGAGAGACACCTTCTTTCATGTTCCTTCTAATTCCAACAGAAGTGGTCTTGGTTCCTCTACTCCTAAAGGGAATAATTCACAGCCAGGCAGGGTAGAGGGCACACATCCAGGGTTGTCTCAGCAAGCAATCAGGCAAAGCAAAGTACATGTTCTAATAGGCGGTGGAAAGTGTAACAGTCAACAGAAACAGCACGGGGCTCTGTTTAGTATCTGCACTTCTAAATCTGAACCTCCCATATTACCTTCCTTGGTCACCCCTAGAGCTGCACTGGGGTACTCCTTTCCTCAAAGAGGCTTTTGTAGAGAGTGTCCCTGGCTATAACTTACCTGCTACAATTAAGTGCATCAGATGTAATGACCTATACAATGGCATAATTGCAAGTGAAGTTGAGTTAATTAAGAGTAAGGACAATTATATCTTGCATTTCCTCCCTAGGGGAGGTCTTCTTGACAGGAGAATGAAACCTACTGAAACTAACTTTATTACTTTCACCAGAATTTTGCTCTTTAATCTGGTCAGATTAGATACCCCACAACCAGCTTCTGTGGTGTTCTTGATTTTGTCATTTAACACTTACATTCATCTTAACCTTAACAAGTGATTTGCATCCCAACTTGCTAGGAGGGTTGGTTTCACGGACACCATGTTGATGGCTGATTGGAAGATGGCCTTCTTAATGTGGACTCATACTTATTAGTTTCATTATGATATGTTCAGCGGGTCACCCATGGAAAGACAATGCTCAGGAGGATAGAAAACAGTGTTCCTCCCACCCTTTAACATTTGCAAAGGTCAGCATTGTTTTCATGGAAAATGACCAAGATGATTGTTCAGGGAACCTTTGTGTTATGGCACCCAAGCACCAACATACAATATTGCCAGGATGGAATTTGGTGTGTCCTAGAGAATTGAAAAGTAGTGGACAGTACATTCTGCCTCTTTGGAACTGAGCATGTAGACTCTGAAACTCTGCTTCCTACACACAGAGAGGACAGGCCAGGACCATGCACCCCTAGGCTTACAGCCTCTAGGGTGTGGCATCCTGATATAGACAGTTAAGGCTTGCTCTTCTCTGAGTCCTGGCTAATCTTTTAAAGTCTAAACCTCTTTGAAATGGGTTTCCCTAGACACAATACACATTCTACAAGAACAGACTTAGTGTCCTTTTTTGTACCTTACTGTAAGTTTAGCATTCTTTTATCATGGATGTTTGAAGTGGCTGATAAATGATGGAAGCCTGTCCTGTTGAGCAAAGCTAGGAAACCATGACCAGCTGATGGTGTGGGCAGGCAAGTCCCACAGAGTCTCTTCAGCCACTGAGAATCAATTGTTAAGTTGGAAACTATGTCCATACTCCAGGTACCAAAGGGTTCATCTTTAGTCAGGGTACATCTGAGAAAGAAATGGAATATATAGGGCAACCAGAAAGTAAGCATAATATTATCTTCGATAGAGATTTTCCTCTGAGAAAAAAATGTTTAAATTCCTCCCTGAATATTTTATACTACCTATAATTAAAGTAGCCATGATCTTTGCAAGGGATTGCAAGAAAGTCAGTGAAAAATAGGATAATGAATTTGGGGTATCATTTAGTAGACTGATATTGTTTTTCTTTGAAGCACTGAAATTTCAACTCTGTTTGCTTGACATGAATGATGAGAATAAAATGTAAGAAAATTAAGTTTCTTTAGTGGCAAGAATAAATGATTCAAAATTTGTTCTGAAGACTGACACACTGATTGATTCCCATAGTTTAACCATTTGTAAAAGTAGTCAGTAACAGCTACTACAATATTGTATGGCTGATGGCTTTCAAAAGTTTGAGATCCTTGCAATGAAGATCACTAAAAACATAAAACATAAAACATGATTATTATAAGCATGCTTTGGATCATACTTTGATCATCACATGGTAGTAGTAACTTGAATGGGAAAGACAAGGGAAGCCTAAGGCAGAATTATATAACGTCATTTTTACCCTGAGCTTACTCATCAATAAGTAACCTGACAAATCTAGAGCTCAGTTAAAATAAATTAAACATTCCCCAAATGGCTCCTGAAATAGTGAACAATACACTACTTGTGCTATGTTGGAAGTAGAGTGATCTATTCCTAACTGAAATAAAACATGACAAATTGAAATGATAATTTCTTATTAAATCACTATATACCATCAAAATATCAAGACAATTCTTCATTACATTTATTGACTGACCTTTTCTTTTTAAGAGAGGACTTTATTATGTAGCCTGGGACAGCATGGGACTGCCTCTGCAAGTAGAACTAACTTTCCAATAAAAAGTCAAAACATTTTATCTAAGAAAAAAGAGCATATCATTTTAGATACATACAGAAACACATTGCGCTAAGTATCTGGACCATTTGTGATCTAGTCCAGTTGATACACAAAATTAGCTATCACTGCTTCTCTGGCGTGGCCAACGGCACAGATTTCTAATAATTCACACATAAGGAAAGCACTTGACTCTGCTTTAGTGTTTCCATTCCTATCAAAGTTGATAGCATAAGACTGTGTCTCAAAAACAAAACAAAAGCAACAATCACTTCCCAAGAACTAGCAAATTATCCCTGGATAGAAGTTCAAAAAAGAAAATAGCTATACAAAACCTGGCATTAAAAACGTCCTGAAGACAAAGCCATTTTTGAAAGTCAACACTCAAAACATTGTCCTCAGTGCTCTGGTTGTCCAATCTTATTTAACAGTCTATTTATTTTCCCACCACGTCACTCATTTTCATTTTCTGGTGGAGTCTGCTTCTGGGGGAGGATGGAAGGGAGAGAGGGAATGTACACTTTTAAAAAATGGGCCATATATTACTCCAACCTTACAAGTTACTAATTTTCTTAGTCTGCATACAATCATTGATACTTTTTCTTACTACTTGGTGGGTTCCTTTCCATCTGCAGCAGGAGCATATAAAAATTAATGGGGTATTTTTTCAGCTTAATCATTACTCTAAACCTGCAGTTTGAAGCTTGTGGTTTGAGGTTATGCATACATTTCATAATAGTTTATTCCCACAAAGCCTGAGAAAACATAACTTGTGAATCTCCCTTTTTTCCCACTGATTATAGATGTCACCAATTTCCATGCAGTGTCCACTATGGAACAGTTGCTGGTCCTGAAAAGAAGTATACAGGATCCAGGATTTGTGTCTAACTATGTTCTTCTTTGAAATATTTGCATATTCTATTTGGCTCTAGATGGGATTATCAGAACATCTGATTGCCTAGGCTTAATTTGTTCGTCAGAACATCCTCTTTATTTCAAAGAAAATCTTTGACTTTGGAAATCATATCCCCAATATATAATCAGGGGACCAAAATTTGATCAGTTTCTTATGACACAACAAATACTGCAATTTCCTCTATTGAGTAGCCGTCTCTAAATATAATAAATTTAGCCACAGTTCGTTACAACTGTACCAATTTATAGTTTTAAAAGAAGCAGAATGCCCATAACTATTACATAGAGATGATTTTTGCCAGAATTTGTAAATTTATTTTCTGAGAGCCTGTTTCAGTATGTTTAACAATTCACTTCTGATTCTTAACTTTTGATCTCTTTAAGGTCAAAGTTGAGACACTAAATACACTTTGTGAGAAAATATTAGATAGCAAATTTAGAGTTTCAGGTCCAGCAATAACTGGAACAATTGAGAGGACCAGGGGACAGGGGAGGGTGTGGTGGTGCCAGAACTGAGCCAAGACCAGGCCTTTGTATAGGTTGCCTTGAATGGTGGAAACTGAGCAAGCAGCTCTCAGAAAAACCATAATTTAGCAGACATCCATGGCCCTTTCTGCTGGCTCAGCAGGCACCCTTCAGCCTTCTGCTAGGTAAACAAAGCTTTCCCTACTCTGTTGCTGGAAAGCCCTCAACCACTAGGCTCACCACCAGTCAGACCTAGACTAATTTCTCCTCCCTGGAATGCCCCTAAATCCGCTTAAAAGGAGCTGTGACCCTTTGGGGGTGTGTGTGTGGCTATTTGCTGGAAACAATAAACGTGCTTTTGTTTATTGATCTTTTCTTGGGGGCTTCTCTCGGACCCTAATAATAATCTTTAAGAGAAAGAGAAGTCGGGGGGGGGGGCGTGTACTGAAAATGTAGGCATCTCCGTTGCTAAGCAGCTGGGTGATTAATGAGATTTACTGATTTACTGACTGGGCTTTTTCTCTTCTCTTTACACTTGCAAAATAAAACAGCAGTAAAAGGGGGTGGTAAGGGTTTGAAACCATGATTTCCGAGTTTCCCATGACTGCAACAACATATTTAACAATCTGCTGTTTCCCCTATGCAAAAGCTCCCATGATTCTTTACGTTGGTATGGTTCCCTGAGGAATAAGCATTTAATTCTTACCTATCTACTAATTTACCACTTTGAAAAGTCTTAATCCAATGGTTCTGGTTAAATTCTAGAAGACAAGGGCCATTTTAATCTCACACTGGGAAATTTACCTCGAAAATGGAATGATTCTTTGCCATTCATCTTTAGCTACCCAAACCTTTCTGGGAACCCAAAAAAAAAAAAAAAAAATCCTTCCAGTCCCTTGGGAGACAGGGAGAGGCGGCGGGGATGGGGTGGGGAGTACGAGGGGAAAAAAAAAAAAAACAACCCCCCCCAAAAGAAACTACAAATCCCAGGAGGCCAAGCAGCAACCATGGCCCCTCTCAACTCCCGGCAGGCGTCAACGGTGTTCGCGAAAACTCAGGTGGCCGCATCCTGCACCCAAAGGAAACTACAAATCCCAGGAGGCCAAGCGGCAGCCATGGCTCCGCCCAACTCCCCGCACGCGTCAACCGAGTTCGTGAAAACTTAGGTGGCGGCATCCTGCGACGTGCCTGAAGGCGGCGGGCTCGGCTCGCCCCGGCTTCCACCGTGGCGTCACCCGGGGCCTTTAAGTCGGTGCCCGGACGCCGACGCGAGACGCGACGCAGGGCGGGTGGGCGTGGCGGACATCACCTGTTCGGGGCGGCGCACGCGCAGTGCGGGCGCGGCGAGGGGGCGGGGCGCGGGGCGGGGCCGACGGTGCTGGACCGGCGGGCGGGAGAGCGGAGCTCGCTGCTCCCAGGCTGCTCGGGCGGACGCCGCGGCGTCCAGCGAGAGGCAGGGCGTGAGAAGCTCGCCTGGCGCTGGGCGACATGGAGGAGCGGCCGACCGCGGGCGTCGCCTGCGGTGCGCACTGAGCCAGGGCAGCCGAGCCTGCACACCTCGGGGCGGACCCCGGCTGGCGGGGCGCGGGCGGCCGCGGGCTTCTGCACCGGGACGTGTCCCGCCGAGCCATGGGCAACGAGGCGAGCTTGGAAGGGGAAGGGCTCCCCGAAGGGCTGGCGGCGGCCGCAGGCGGGGCTGGCGGCTCGGGGAGCGCCCTGCACCCCGGGATCCCTGGCGGCATGGAGGCGGACCTGAGCCAGCTGAGCGAGGAGGAGAGGAGACAGATCGCCGCTGTCATGTCAAGGGCGCAGGGGCTGCCCGAGGGAAGCGTCCCCGCGGCCGCTGCGGAGTCGCCCTCCATGCACAGGCACGCACAGCATGATGGAGAGGTCCAGGCATACATATACCGCTTCCCGGGCACGCGTGTGTGTGTGTGTGCCCGCACGGTGGTACATATATGTCGTCTCCCTTCATTTTTATTTTCCCTAATGGGTTAGTGACAAGGCGAGCATAAGCTTTGGATGGGCGGAATGAAAATGATGCAGTGTAGAGTTTCTGGTGGGATGGTCGTGGATTGCATCCTTGGAATTGTGATTTTTAGGTTGTGTTTTTTGTTTTTTTTTTTTTTTTTGGCCTTTTGCAACCTTTTCCTTCTAGGGTGGTGCGGAGAGACGCCCTACGGTGTTTTACTAATCTGGAAACCTTCCATTAATACATCACAGATGTGTTGAAAAATGGAAAGAGCTGGGATGCGTGTTTACCTGCACGCTTAAACCTCCTTAGTGTTCTGAGGTCTTTTTTTCTCTGAGAATGATGTGTAAATATTCCTGGAACAATACCCTTAACCCCCTGGAGGTGACTGGTCCTCCCTTCCCAACCTTTCCCCAGAGAACAGGAGCTGCCTAGGTGAAAGGCAGAGAATAAATATACCTTTCATATTCAGCGAGAGGCTCTAAGATATTTTGTGACATTAAGCAGATGGTTTGGTCACAGCAGAGCAGGTGCTGTATATGTATTTCTGAATTAGCATATGCTAGTTTTTTAAACTATTGCTCTTTTATGCAAAAATGACTTTCAGTCTATAGAACATGTGAATTTGTATTACCTTGAGATTGGGTTTCAGTACACACTTAAAAACAAATAAATGACAATTCGTACAGGCAATTATAAAAGGTAATCTGTAATATTAACATTTCCTCTCCAGCTTTCCATTCCCCCCTTTCTAATGAAATAGTTGTTTTCTAATTAGAGTACCAAGAGGGTATAATCATGCTTTCTCCGCCTTTATTATTGTAAACAAGCCCTTTAACTATATACCCTTCAGCGAAAAAAAATCTGTCCATGGTCCTGAAACATCACTTGTACTAAACTGAACTTATACAATTTTGACTTGAGATACTGAAAGCATGAAAGAGCTGAATATCTAGGTGTAGAATGTTCTGGTTCATAAACTTAAAAAAAAAAAAAAACTTTCATCCTAGCTGACAGAATGCAAATACAAATTCGTGCTTCTGCCAAATATCATAATAAATCTACCAGAGGACAGTTTAAATTTCTTAAGGGCAGTGATCTGGTTTTCATGTAATTCTGAAATGTTGGAAATCTGTCAGGTGAAAATCCCTATTTAATTTGAAAGAAAACACAGTAGCATGGGAATTAACTCCCAAATTTATTTATTTTTATTGTTTTAAAACTAGTAAAGATTTGGCCTTTTTCTTTAATAATTTACAAGAGCAGTTGTTTTTCTGTTTTCTAAAATCCTGACTTTGAAGAAAAACACAAATGTGAATTTAGCGTGTCACTTTAGGATACTAATGAGCTCCAGGGCTTTCTTCTCCAGACCTATAATTTTTCCAGAAGGGGGCATGCAACAGGTCTAGCATGGTTGCAAATAGCTGAGATCGTTGGTGTTTGGCTTTCTACCTTTCCTTCGGTACAGCAGATGGCTGAAGAAATATCTGTGCCCATAATTGTTACTTTATGCTGTATGTGTATTTCAGTATACATTCAAAGTTTCCTATTAGCAACTGGACACTCTGGGATTGTTATTATTAATCATTTTCTTCCCTCAATTGCAATTGGTAAAGGTTTGTAAAAGACATGCACACATTTTTTTTGATTTTTGCAACACATTTATATTTAGCTAAAGTTCTTCTATAAACAATACATTTGAAAAAATATACATATGTGTGATATTGAGATACCAACTTGACCTTGTCATTTTAGACTTTCAGGATCATATTCATTAAATATATGGCTATATAGAGGTCCAAATTACTTCAGAATTTAAGAATTTAAGAGATGTGCATTAGACATGGCAGAATTGATTTATCTTACTTTTGAGAAGTAAGGATTTTCAGCCCCACAACTCAGGTTCTTACCGTATTGATTTTTTGTGACTCATATCAAATTAATATTCATTTCTCAACCCATATTTGTCTCAGGTTCCTTTCCTCTAAAGAACATAATAAGACCTGCCTTACCTGTCTCAGGAAATCATTCTGAGGATGACTCAGAAGTTCACAGGGATGTTTTTGCTGGATTTTTCATATTAAGGAGTATGACACATGCAAAGCATGGTGGGCTCAATGCCAGCAATAGAAAAGTCTCAATTGTGGCCACAGACAAGCTGTGTTCTCCATTATTCGTTGTCAGAAACACTAATTATACAAATTTATATTCCTTTACATATGGATAAGTGAGAGTCCTCCCAAAAGCACCCAACCTCCTTACTTAGTTTTAGGAATTTGAATTATCCTCTTGGCATTTGAAATTCCATATCCTCTGTAGTATAAATGGGAATAAGTATTTCTTGGGATTTTTATCTCTGATATGGAATATTTTATGTGACTCAGCACTGTCAAATTAAGTGCCACTGACTGTTGGGTTACATTTAAAAACATTTCATCATTCCTAGCTATTTCCAGTTTTATATTTGCATATGCCTGAAATACCGTTTTATCTGAAACAGTTTCTCTACTAACTTAGAAAAGAAAAGTTCTAGTCTGGGAATGGCAATAGTAAAATCAAAAAGGATGTGCAATTACACAAAAATAAATTGAGCTAGACTCAGAGTAAGGCTACAAGCAAAATTCTTCTTGATGTTGATTCATTGTAGACCTAGTGGAAGACAAATTTATTCCTACTTCATTTTATTCAAGGAGGTGATATGAGATGGCTTACCGCACAACTTTTCTGATAGAAGATACGAGTTGTGATTTGATGGTTTCCTTGAGTGCTCCTCCCCTACTGAGTTTCCATCTGCTCCACTTCCTGTTTCTCTGTTTTAATATAGAACAATAGATCAAGTCCAGGTTCCAATATGGGAAGTGCCCATTTAAAATCTTAGCAGACCTTTAGAAGACTTTGAAGTGAAAAGAACTCAAGAAACTTGAATCTAGAGTGAAGCACAAACCTTTATGTTCATTCATCGGTTTTCACATTCATTTATTCATTGATTCATCAAACATTAATGCTTTTCTCCTAGTTGCCAGGTTTGATTCTAGCAATGTGCTCTTCCAGCACACAGTTCAGTATAGAAGCAGATTGCATTTTAGTTCATCTCTTAGCAGAATGATTGTTATAGCAAACAATTCAGGAGGTCACATTTACTCAGACCACTTTACCTTTTTTTGGTGTTAAGATGCTATCTTCATGATTTTCTGTTTTTCTTTTTTACCTGAATTACATACTGATAGCAATTAAAACAAAGTTAAAATTTGGGGACAGTCTTTGTAGCTATATAGATCTTTTCTGGCAGCACAACTTAATATTTGTGGATTGTTTATGCAATTACAATGTGTAACAGTGTGTGGGACATGCAGCTTATTTTAGTGAAATTCCCCAATAACTACTTATGAGATAAACACAAACTATAATGGAGTCCTTTCAAGGGAGTTTTGTGTTACATTAATTGAATGCAGAAACTTTTCCAGAATAATGTCAAAGTCTATACAATGTTCATCCTTGGAAATAAGCTATTTTCAGTTATGTACAGTGGCTCTTTTGCCTTCTGAAATGGGTAGTGTTGGGGGACAAACAGGGTGTCCTGAGAAGACCTTCTTATATTATTTTCAAATGTAAATAAGTAGCAATGATTTAGAAAATATATCACAGAGCTTTGGAAAATAACTCAGGAAATACATTTGGATCTCTTTTAAAATGAAAGCTTTGGAAACATTTCCAGGAGGAGCCTACCTAAACAATTCTATTATAGTTAGCGTTAATTCTATATAGCGCTGCTCTCAATTGTAGCACCTTGCACATGCCAGGCAGATACTACACCAGTGTACAGTTTACACTGTACACTTTGCCATATTTACATCATTTTATGCATGTATGCCAGTGACAATAATTTTCTTTCTGGGACTTTGCTGCAAGTAATAATTTTCCATTTCCTTTAACATTCTCTTAGATCCTGATTTATGCTGTAAGCACTAGGGAAGTTCTGAAGAAAATTACTAAATAGCACCAAGTTAAAAATATGAGGATGTGGCCTTAACTAGCCAATTTTGAAAGATGTAGAACTCTATTGTGACCATCTTATATTTCAGGTGCTTCCAAATTATAATTTCATTTTCCTTGTGTCTTTCAAAGAGAAATATATATTTCCAAATGTAAAATTGACACAAATAAAACCACACTAATTTCTGGTTTTCTCCACAGTCACAGTGTGGAATGCAATTAGTTGTCCTTTTGTTGTTGGCAAAAATTACTTATTCAAAATTTAATATACCTAATATGACTGTTGGTTAATATATATATTATGTATATGAATAAAAGATCTATTTTAATTGTTCAGCTCAAATCAATTAAAGTTCATCATATTTGCAGAATATTTTTAAAAAGAAATAATTGTCTGGTAAAACTACTTGTCACACCTCTCTAGCAATGCCAGTGACAGCAGATAAGATAAATAATGTAACAAACACTTGAAGCTGATACATATTTTCTTCCACCAAGGAACGTAGTAGCACTTTTCAAAAATGAGATTCTAGCTAGTTTTATGCTGCTTGGCTATCAGGCTATGTCTTTTAGACTTAGCGGTGATGTGCATACAAATTTCACATTAATAATTAACCATTAGAGAAAATAAAGTAATATTGGTCTTTCACATATAATTTTTATAAAGTTTAATGAGGGTAATGTTTGAAGAATGTTACCATTCTAGATAGAACAGAGCAAAAGTGAGTAGAGCATTAGATTTCTTGGAATGTTAAAAGGCATCATTTAGCTCCATTACCACAAACTCACCTAAATGTCACTGTGTGCCTTATATAATGAATATGAATTATCAAAATTAAGTAGAAAACTAGCAAGTTGTTATATTTTAAAATAATCACGTTTACTTCTTAATTCTCTTTGTTTTTCCTTGACCATAATTTTTGACCAAAAGGGAAATAAAGACCGTTACATATGTATTACAAATTGACATTACATTGACTTACTGCAGTTTTACTTTTTAAACCTATATGTTATATTCTTTTAAGTATATTTATGTAAGTTTATATTGTTTGACCACATAATTTTTCATCACCAACAAGCTGCTTTTGCTACACTACCTTGTTGAAAATTTCTATCCATTGAAAAATAACACAGAAGCAATGCTTTATGGTCAATATAGGCTGCAACACAATTGCATCTGCATACGTTTGAGCTACAAGAAAACAATAATTTTAAATATTGATTTGACTTGAAGTAACTTCCACTATTTTCACTTTCCAGGAAACAAGAGTTGGAGAGTAGTCAGCCTCCCAAACAACCAGGAAAGCCACCGGACCCTGGGCGTCCCACTCAGCCTGGACTCAGTAAAAGCAGAACTACAGACACGTTTAGGGCTGAGCAGAAATTGCCTGGAAGGAGCCCATCTACTATTAGCTTGAAAGAATCAAAGTCCAGAAGTGATTTTAAGGAAGAGTACAAGTCTAGTATGATGCCTGGTTTCCTCTCAGATGTTAACCCTTTAAGTGCTGTCTCCTCTGTGGTAAATAAATTCAACCCTTTTGATTTGATATCAGACTCAGAGGCATCCCAGGAGGAAACTACACAGAAACAAAAAGTTGCTCAGAAGGATCAAGGAAAATCAGAAGGAATCACAAAACCTCCCTTACAGCAGCCGTCACCCAAGTCAGTTCCTAAACAAGGGCCAGCGAAGGAAGTGATACAACAGGAAAACGCTCTCAAGTCAGCATCTTCTCAACAAACAGAAAAAATAAAACCACAGCTCCCCAGCACAGGAAAACCTTCTCAGGCATCTTCCCAGCTTCCACCGATGGACCAAGCAAAGCTGCCTATTCAAAGAGATACAACCAGGCCTCAGACTAAACCTTCAGACCTAGGAAAGCCTTCCCAGCAGAGTCCAGCCAAAACACCAGCTCAGCAAGCAAGTCCTGGGAAATCTGTAGCCCAACAGCCTGGACCTGCAAAGGCCTCAGTCCAGCAGCCAGGGTCAACAAAGTCCCCAGCTCCACCAGCAGGGACAATGAAACCCCCAGCCCAACCTCCAGTGACATCCAAGCCTCCAGCGCAGCAGGTTGGAGTCGAAAAGACTTTGTCTCAGCAGCCTGGGCCAAAGTCTCTCGCTCAGACTCCTGGTGTTGGAAAGATTCCACCGGGGCCAGTAAAGTCCCCTGCCCAGCAGCCAGGGACAGCAAAACCCCCAGCTCAACAGCCTGTCCTGCAGCCTCTGGTTAAGGTACCTGGGCCAGCAAAGACTCCAGCTCAGCAATCTGGACCTGGAAAGACACCAGCTCAACAACCAGGCACAGCAAAGCCTTCACCTCAGCAGCCCCTTCCAGCAAAGCCTCAGCCTCAGCAGCCCCTTCCAGCAAAGCCTCAGCCTCAGCAGCCCCTTCCAGCAAAGCCTCAGCCTCAGCAGCCCCTTCCAGCAAAGCCTCAGCCTCAGAAGCCCCTTCCAGCAAAGCCTCAGCCTCAGCAACCTACCCCAGCAAAACCCCAGCCTCAACAGCCCACTCCAGCAAAGCCCCAGCCTCAACAGCCCACTCCAGCGAAACCCTCAGCTCAACAACCTGTCCCCCCAAAACCCTCAGCTCAACAGCCTGTCCCCCCAAAACCCTCAGCTCAACAGCCTATGAAACCAACAAGCCAAACGGTCACTGAAAGACCTCTGCAACCACCACCACCTTCGGCAGCACAGACTCCAGGACAAGATATCTCTAAAACCATCTGTCCCCTTTGCAACACCACTGAACTTCTGTTGCATATTCCAGATAAGGCCAATTTTAACACATGCACTGAGTGTCAGACCACC
This sequence comes from Cricetulus griseus, assembly GCF_003668045.3. Taxonomy (NCBI): domain Eukaryota; kingdom Metazoa; phylum Chordata; class Mammalia; order Rodentia; family Cricetidae; genus Cricetulus; species Cricetulus griseus. The sequence continues at coordinate 178,572,838 of NW_023276806.1, read as the reverse complement.
GTGTGTAGCCTCTGTGGTTTTAACCCCAATCCTCACTTAACTGAGGTGAGTACATTTATTAGTGCAAGCTCCATAAGTTGAGGCACTGTCCACTCATGGTGCCTGTTTTGTCACTTGGGACAACAGGGACTGCTTGTTTCTCCCTCTCTTCATCTCCCTCTCTCCTCTTTCTCCTTTCCCCTGTCAACTGTCAATTTATTCTTATAAAATATTCTCTTGAATGAAAGTCCTAACGTACTGCCACAGTTTGTGAAAATGTGGCATGTAAAACAATTATGAATTGAAGGAAAGGAACTGAAGTCCTAGATTCACTCAGTGTTTAATATCTACAATGTTTATTATTCAGCATAAACTGATATTGCTTTAATTTTAAAATTGATACTTCCACTTACCAGATTTTGGTATTGTATTTGTGTGGCTTATTTGTTTTTTTTTTTTTTTTTTTTTTTTTTTTTTTGAGACAAGGTTTGCCATGCAACCAAGCTGACTTAGAATTCTTTTTGCAGCTCAGGTTGCTTCTAACTTGTGATCTGCCTTCCACAGCCATCCAAACTCCTGGATTACAGGCATGCTCAGCCCCACTCAGCTCATAATTTAATACTGTTAACTGAGATCATATTTGTATTTAAGAAAGTTCATAATTCTTTTCAAATTACAAATATATCTTTACTATTAACTGGAGTGGTTCTCAATTTGTACAGGCCCCTTCCCTGCTGTTGATTCCTCTATACCAGATGATAATGTACCCCCCTCATTATCTGAGAATCACTGGTAACAACACAGGTTAACCCACAACATGAAGCTAGTAAAGTTGACTCGTCATTGATATGTGTGCACTTAGAAGATGTATTGATGTCACTTACCTAGGTAACCTGCTTAACCCTCAAATCAAAAGGGACCAAGAGTGATGACTGCAGGTTGTCTTCAATTAGTTTTGATACAACAATTCCCAGCTAATAATTATTAGCTTAAAGGCCTGGAATAAAGTAGTATTTTAATAGGTTGAAATTAGGCACATTCTAGAAGGAAGGAACTAAATGTCACAGTCTAGTGGAAAAATTAGAAAATTCTTGAAATAAAAAATAAACAAATAAAACATGTTTGTCTTTCTAGATCTGGGTTTCCTCACTCAGGATAACTTTTTTTTTTTCTAGTTCTATCCATTTGCCTGAAAATTTCATGATGTCATTTTTTTTTTTAATTGGCTGAGCAATACTCCATTGTGTCAATATACCACACTTTCTTTATCCATTCATCTGTTGGGAGACATCTAGATTGTTTCCAATTTTGGTTATTATGAGTATAACAGCAATTAACATGGTTTAGCAAGTGTCTCTGTGGTAGGATGAAGTGTCCTTTGGGTATATGCACAAGAGTGGTGTAGCCGGATTCCCATCTTCCTGAGAAACTGCCATACTGCTTTACATACCAGTTTGTAGTCCCAGCAGCAATGGCTGTATATTCCCCTTACTCCACATCCTCTCAAGCATGAGCTGTAGCTTCTATTGTGGTTCTTAGCCATTTTGACATATGTAAGATTAGTTTGATTTACATTTTCTGGATGATTATTAAACATTTTAAGAATTTCTCAGCCATTTGAGTTTCCTCTTCAGAGAGTTCTCTATTCACATCTATCTGTACAGTTTTTAAAATTGGGTTAGTTGTTTTCTTGCTATTTAGTCTTTTGAATTTTTTATATATTTTGGACATTAAGCCTCTACTTGATGTGTAATTGAAAAAAATCTTTTTCCATTCTTTAGGCTGTCATATTGCCTAAATGACAGTACCCTTTGCCATACAGAAGCTTTTTAGTTTTATGAGGTCCCATTTATTAAATGTTGATCTTAATGCCTGTGCTAATGGTATTGTGGTAAGAAAAACTTTTCTGGTGTCAATGAGTTAAAGGCTATTTCCCACTTTCTCTTCTATCAGGGGTCAGTGTTCCTGGTTTTATGTTCAGGTCTTTGATCCATTGGAGTTGAGTTTTGTGGAGGGTGATTAAGTATGGGTCTGTTTGCATTCTTCATGCTGGCCTGCTTCTATAAGCTTTAGTTGGGGGAGAAAATAATATATAAAGGGAATGTGAATCATTTTTATCTGGCCAACATCATAATAAATGTGTTTTTGGATGTGAATATAGAACTTTCAATATCTGTTTCTCATCTAGAAAATGTTAAATTCACATGGTTCAGTCTAGGAAGATAAGGTGTTAATAAATCACAAAGCAACATGTTCTATTTGGACATCAGACAGGCACTGAATTCTTTCACAAGTCTGCAAAGGCTTTGGTTTGAGTACTTTTATTCCTTGATTGTCTTTTGGACAGAAAAATAAACGGAATCTAAGGTGTCCTCTGCGGAAAGAAGGAATAACATGAAAATAGAATGATAATATAAAGTAAATGTGAGAGACTGGAGTTTAAGGGCATAGGCAAAGTTTGTGGTATCTCTTTTTTCATTTGAAGAGGTGTGATCCCTCATACTATATAGAACGTACATTTAGTCTATCTGGAAGACAGTGGTTAGTGGGCTGTCTATGCACTGTGTCTGAGAATACTGGGGAAATAACACAACAGGAAACGAAGGAGTATATGATTTAAATATCCTTAAGAGATAGTGTTGTATGCTCTATTTATAAATGAAATTGTGTTAATATTAATAACAATGAGGATAAATAGTCACTACATTATAATGTATGAGAAAAATAATGTTTTAAACTTCTCAAGTGCTCTTTTTTTGAAGTATTTTAGTTTTGTGATTATTGGGTTCTATAGCCATTTAAATGAACCATTTTTTTACATATAAAATTACAATTAGTAAGACAGTATTATGTGATCTTATAAATGATGGACAGAATCATATTGTAATTAGGTGTGTGTGTGTGTGTGTGTGTGTTTAACTTTTTAAAATTTTGCCTGGTGGTGGTGGCACACACCTTTTATCCCAGCACTCAGGAGGCAGAGGCAGGCAGATCTCTGTGAATTAGAGGCCAGCCTGGTCTACACAGCACGTTCCAGAGCTACAGAGAAACAAAAAAAAGAAAAACATCAAAAATAAACAAAAAAATTAGTAAAGTTGTATTTTGGCCCATACTATACTGCTTTGATACTGATACAAGAAAATGGTTTGAAAGATGGTGGTTTATTCATTTGATATTTGCATTTATTACACTCCAGTGGCAAGTCACAGAGCAAAAAATGCATTTGGAAATATACACTTCATTTATAGTTTATATGCTGAGTATTTGGAAGATAGATATTATTTAAGTGTCTAATACATAGGAGACATTCTGGTACATGGTTATGGGATAGAGATGAGACCAAAGCATGACTGCTGAACTTAACATGATTAAAATACACTCCGTGTTGGGGAGCAGAAAGGGGATAGGGTAGTGGGTTGGTGGGGGGCCAGGGGAGGAAGGGAGGGAGAGGGAACTGGGATTGACATGTAAAACAAGCTTGTTTCTAATTTAAATTAAAAAATAGAAAAAAATATACAAAGAAGAAAAAAGATACACTCCGTTTATGCACCTGTAAATACGATATGGCCTCACAGCTGTGAAAAATAAAAGCAAATATGATGAACTTCTGAGTAGGAAGCACCCTTTCCTAGTGGATAAAATCGAGGAAAACTTCATGGAAAAAATGTCTTTTCCATGGAATATATCAGTATAAATACCAGTTCAACAGATAGAGAACCTGCAACAGGTTAGGATTTGAGCAAGTCCCAGACAAGGAAAAATTCAGGGTATGTTTAGGATAGTAAGAGTAAATATGGGAGTCGGGAGATGGCTCAGTATGTGGAGGCACTAAATGTACTTGCCAGACAGCTCCGATGTGCTAGGTTGGTTTCCTAGATCACAGAAAGAAAGGAGGTAACTTGCATCTCCCTCTGATATCCATATGTTCACTGTAGAATTCCCGGACACTCTTGTAATTCAGCTTGTTCCTCTGTGTGGAGTGGAGCGCAAGGCCTTTAAATTACCTACCCTCTCTGGAGGCTGTTGAGATGGGAACCTCTCCAAATATATCCTAAGAAGGCCCTGGCTCCCAGGCTAGAGATCTGGTATGGAGAGGAAGTCATATTTGTAGCTCTTGTTGCTGGTCCATTAATGGAATTAATCACTACAACACAGGATTTCTCTTTGAGTCTGATTCCTGACATAAAGCAAACATTTACTTTCTAATTATTGACAAAGGACATGTTTTTTTGCTGTTGTTTTTGTGCATTTACTTTATCATGATCAGTGAACAGCCTCGGGCAAGACTCATTTGTGGATATATTTAAAGGCTTGTCCTTAATGTTGGATCATTCTCTCAACTCTTCTGAAATCATACGATGTAAGAAAAATGACTTGTCATTTTCTGAACATTGATAATGAACTAAATGTTAGTGATTAAATTGAATTTGTTTATTTTCAGTAATTATACATGGCTTTTGGTCAAAATTAGACATTTAATTAAATAAAAGCATAGATGTCTTTCTGGCCAAAGCAGTAACAAAACCAAACTAGACTTTCATATATAGATTTGCATGTAAGCCTTATTAAAAAGATGAAACATTACTTCTAATTAAGAGAAACTAGTGTGTGTGTGTGTGTGTGTGTGTGTGTGTGTGTGTGTTTTGTGTGTGTATGCATCGTGTGTGTATGTGTGTGTTTGATTATGTATGTGTGAGTCTAAGTGTGTGTTTGAGTTGTATCAGGGATTGCTAAAAAGACCTGGCACATAAAGCAGAGAGATATGGTAATCAAGAAGAGAAGATACTGGCTGGCACCTCTGGTGAAGGAAACATAAGATAACATTTCTTACATGGTGGAATAGCTGAAATAATTTTTACTAAAGAGGAAGTTTTTTTTTTTTTTTTGGTCTTTTTCAATTGCTTGATGTTTTTGTTTTTGCACAGAGCTTTTTTGTCACCTCTAATTCTATGCAAAAATGCTGCACAAACTCCTCCATCTCCCCATTCCCCCCACCCCTACAGAAAAAAAAAGATTGAGCTTACAAGTACTGACCATCTCCCCTAGGGGTCCATCCTTCATGTGAAAAAGGACTGGTATGTAAGTGAAGTGTTTGCAGAAAGGGACATTGAAAGTAGATGAAGACAAACTGCAAAGGTATCTCAGAGGTTACTTCAACTTAGGAAATACAAATATGTAGTGGCTTCATTCAGGTACCTTAAATAACATCATTTATGTGCCTCCTGAGAAAGATTTAAAAGGATACTTCATTAATGATTACTACATTCAAAATTTCAATGATTTGATTGAAGATAAAAATGGACTTGGTTAATGACCTGGAAAACAAAAATCCATTAATTGCCCCAGATTGCAGAATCAAAAAAATAAATAGAAGAAAGAAAAAAAGAGAAAGAAAGAAAGAAAGAAAGAAAGAAAGAAAGAAAGAAAGAGAAAGGAAAGAAGAAAAGGAAGGAAGGAAGGAAGGAAGGAAGGAAGGAAGGAAGGAAGGAAGGAAGGAAGGAAGGAAGAAAATCATCAAAGTTCTTCTACTACTTGCTTAGCACCCACTAAGTCTCGTGGATGCTCTGGATTCTGGGCATTTAGACATGAACAAAATAGGCCAGAGTCTTTATCTTATGGGTTGGTATTCTAGTCAGCATCACAAATAACTAAAACATATGGTGTGACAGATGGTAAAAGGGTTATAAAGAAGATGAATATAGGAGGGTTACATTGCGTACAGGAGAGGAATGGGGATGAGTGCTATGCTTCTCTTTCTTTCTGTTGGAGGTTAGTGTTTTAGAGCCACTGGATGATTTGAATTATAAAAGTTTTAATGAAGCAGTTGAGGTAGCTCAGTGGGTAAAGGTGCTTTCCACCAAGCATGACAACTGGAATTCAATCGCCAGAACTCACATTATGAAGGAGAAAAGCCACCCCTCAAAACTGTCTTCTGACCCCTACACAGGAGCCATGCATGTGCTGCCATAATAAAATAAATAAATGTTAAAAACTGGTAAGTAGTAATTTTAACTCAAGTTCTAAGTAGTGAATGTAGTTGAAGGTTAAAGAACAGTAGAAATAAATCCAGTGATGAGATCAACTCTTTCATGAAATTCTCACTGTATAGGGTTATTTTTCTTCCTAAAAATAAGGGACACCAATTTGTCTTCTGATAAAATTTAGTCTATATAACAAAGATAAAAATATATAACATTGCAAAATTATAACTCAAACATAAAATTAAAACATAGGAAGTTATAGCAATCACCGCCACAAAATGTAAAAAGCAAGAGTTAGCTTTGTTGGTTCCAGAGTGACAGCCTCAGTGCCCATGAAGGAGGCTTTTACTTTTAATGAAACATCTTTTATCCTTTTTTTTTTTAAAAAAAAAAATAACATATAGATTCATGTCCAAACTACAGTCCACTCTGGAGTAATATAAAGAGTCTACTTGATCAAAAATTATTAGCTAAAAATACATAATGATGTTATTTAAACATCTTTTAAAAAATCTCTAGCCCTGGTATTTATGCTGGGCAGCTTTCTATTACTGTGATAACTACCTGGGCAGTTGTGAAGACAGGGTTTTATCTAGTCAACTTTCTATTACTGTGATAGCTACCTGGGTAGTTTTGAAGAGAGGGGTTTTTATTTTGACTCACAATTTTGCAGTTTTAGCCTGTGATCAATGGCCTATTGCCGTCAGAGGCAGCAAATCATGACAGGAACAGGTGAAAGAAGGAAACAGGAGGAGGTACCTGGTTCTGCTATCTCCTTCAATGGCATGGTCTTAGTGATAAGCACAGGAAGGCCCATTTTTGAGGTTTCATTACCTCTTAGTAGTTTCCCTGTGGACCTCTGGGACACATACAGATGCATATAACAACAATCTAAATTGATGAAAATAGAAGAATTTGTGGTTTTGAATGATAAGAGAATTTTAAATAATATATTTATGATGCTGTTTAGTCACTATCATTATTAATTATTTTTCATCAAGGTTATGTGTCCTTAACAGGTATATGTTCATATGAAGTCTTACAATAAATGACATCTTATGCGGGAGAGATGGCTTAGGCATTAAAGGTTAGGCTCACAACCAAAATATAAGATAAACAACATCTCATAATTCTAAGCATAAGATTTTTGGAAGATAAAAGGAATCTGTTCTATTGAAATAATCTAGAAAATCCTATTAAATGTGGAACATCTTGATATAACAAAATGGGTTTACCATTTAAACTAGTGTTCTAATGATGTTAACTCACCAGAAGACATAATTATTTAAAAATCTGTTAACACATATTATATTGAATCCTAGTCTTTGATGTGGTCCAAAATGAAAGCTCTCTCTCTGATTCTTTTTTTTTCCCCCTTGACTGCACTCTTTGTGTTCTGCTTCATGCTGTATTTACAAGCTTAGCCTCTAGATCTTAAGCGATTACCATTTTGTTATTTTTGGCTTCGAAATGGCTAAACATTTCAGATGTCTTTCTCAAGAGTTAGATTTTACTCTTTCTCCTCTACTTGCTATGTTTTATCACAACTAGTATTATGATCCATATAGTTTGGTAACAGCAGATGTCATTCTGTGAAAGCAGATAACTGAAGATAATGGGGTCACTTATTGAATCATTCAATAAGCTTGGCTTAGTGAGTGATAGTAACACCTGCCTGTTGGTGTATTTTGAGAAACATGCATTTGTTACTCTAAATTATGTCAAGTCTTCATTGCCCGTGATAAGGCAACTGTTACAAGTATTTCAAGAATATTTCACAGATGACAAATGTACAAAATAATCCAAAATAAGTTTATAATTTTCCATAAACAACAACATAAAATACATGAGTGATGCATCAGATGATCTGAGGTCTTGTTTTAGCTCCACTATCCCTCTTGTTGATGGTAGTATAACTTCACTAGAAATATTTTGAGTTTCCTAACAAACAACTTTCTGATAAACAATACTTATTTCCTTTTTAAGAGAAGATACTGATCATCTGTCACAGATCTGGGAAATAGAAATTTGGACATTATACATTTCAATCTGTTTATCAATTTATATGAATTTTGATATTTGGTAATCTCTTAATGAGGTATTCCTATTTTACAAATCACTAAGCTAATTATATTAGAATTCAAATTCTTAAGCATTTTGCAGTATGTAACATTTGCTTATAATTTAGTGATAGGATGATTCTGAAAGTTGAATTTTATGGGATTCTAGGTTTGAAAATTGTTTGAATTCTTCTTTAACTTTTTGTTGGTTGTTCGATTTGTCCAAGCTTCTGTTTTCTGAATGGTTGGTTTCTTTCTTTCATTGAGATAGTAGACACAATTAAAAGTCACAGTAGGCTACAAAACTGGAATTGTTTAAAACTGACATAACTATATCTTAATATTGTTGTTTTTAATTGTTCTAATATTCACAGAGGCAACAGGGAGTTGTTGCCATTATTTCTAGTTTCATTTGTAGGTTAAACAAAATGAGGGCAAGAATTTAAGTTTTATAGAGGCCTACAATTGGCTAGCAACAGGTCCTGCAGGAACTCAAATTTACTGATCCCCAAAGTCAACATCTATCTATAGAAGATCACATTGCCCTCAACTGGTTATTAGATTTTTCCAGGTATTCTCTAAATTCTAAGTTGTAGAAAGAATATGTACACATAAATTTCATTTTACATATTTTTAAAAGTTTAAAGAAATTGACTTCCTTATCCATTAAGTTTAAGAAAATTCATGGACTGCTAGCTGGGGAACCTGCATGGGACTGAACTGACCCTGTGAATGTGGGTGACAGTTATGTGACTTGATCTGTTGGAGGAATCCCTGGCAGTGGCACCAGGACCTATCCCAGGGGCATGAACTGGCTTTTTGGAGCCCATTCCCTATGTTGGGATACCTTGCTCAGCCTTGATACAGGGGTGGGGGAGGGGCTTGGTCCTGCCTTAACTTGGTATGCCAGACTTTGTTGACTCCCCAAGGAAGGAGTGGATGGGAGGTGGGAAGGGGGCAGATAGGGGAAGGGAGAAGGGGATGAAGGGGGAACTGTGGTTGGTATGTAAAATGAAAACTAAATTTATTTTAAATAAATAAAAAAAAGGAGACTTGAAGAAGGAACCTGGTTTCTTACCTTGGTGCTCACTCTTGCTGGAAGCCTTATCTTGACTTCAGTTTTGCTCTCTAGGAAAGCTGAGAGCTCCTGCTTTACTGCCCATTTTGCCAACTGTTTGCAGTAGAAATTGGAGACGTGATAATTGCTTCTTTCTGGTCCGGGATAGCATTTGGAGTCTAGAAGGACAGACAGTAATTTAGCAATTTAATATTCAATTTTGTTTATAAAATAGAATATATATGGAGAGAGAGAGGTAGAGGCACAGGCAGATGAACAGGGAGAGGCAGAGACTCTCGAAATATAAAACACCTTAATGCCTATTGTGTTTTTTTCTAATAAATACCTTTAACTATTAACTATAATCTATTTCACAGAAATATAATATTTATGTCATTAATTTACCAGTTAGAACTTTTAGTTCTACACTTATAATAATTCTTAGCAATACATTCAGTCCGTGGAAAACAAATAGTTTAGTTGAGAAGTTTCTTCATATGTTTAGTGACAATAGGAATGGATTCTCTGTTTGGATTGGCTGAGAAAACTAAGCTTCCCTCCATGTTTCTTCTTGTTCTGTTGTACTGACAGAGAAGAAGGAGTTCAAACATTATCAGAAGAAAATGAAGGATAATGAAAACTTAGATTAAATTTGTTTGAAACAGTGGCAGGATAATGTAAAGCTGATGAAGCATGATTAAAAACCCATTTCCCTGATATGTATCTATGAAATGTATTTATACACAGCTGTGCAGCCTTTGGATCACTTACAGGTGTAAGAGGTTTCCATTAAAACCTATGAGTCAAACGTTCCCTAGGAGACTATGCATTTTTATATGAGGTTTTGATGTATTTCTAGCATTTTTGCCATTTTATAAACTGTGTTTTTCCTTCCCAAGCCCATGCATACAAGGTGACAGTTTTAATTTCCCTGACCTTCTGGATGAGTTTAATGGTCTACAACTCTTAGCAGATGAAGAGTTCATATTTGTTTTTATGCTTTCAGCCCATGAGACTTTTGGTCTACCTCAAAATGCATGGCTTAATTTTCTTTTATTTTTTTTAAAAATTAAATTGTCACAAAGTAATGTAATAAGCTAGCGGAATACTTACACAAACACTGTTTAATTGGAGCCATTGCAGCCACAAGCTGCAGAACTGAGAACCCGAGGCTTGTGTTTGTTGTTCTGCTGAAGAGTAGACACTTGAGAAGCTTCTTAGAAGTTTCAGCTGTAAGTTCAGTTATTGATTAGACATTCTCCTCTTGTTGTGCAGCTGTTGTAATCACAGACTTTTATGTTTTTACCATCCTTGAGGTCTAGAACCTGGGAGAATGGAACCTGAAATTGAGGAGGTCTAAGTCTTATGCAATAGCTACCTTTATTCAGAACATCTAACAATTTATATTCTGAGTGTTCAGGAAGGTTCCCTGAGTAAAGTTCTCATGCTGGCAAGCTGTATATAATCACAAGGACAAGCTGCATGCAGTAAAAAGATGTTCCTCCATAGAGGTACATAAAGGATAATCTAAACACTTAATTGAATAACAACTGTAAGCAGTAATGAATATTGTGAAGTGAGCTCCTGCCTACCTACAACACCTGGGAAGGGCACGAAAGAGTCGTCCAAGAACAATTGCATGTTTTGAAGAGACCGAGGTCTTGTTTTCTAGGAGACTGATTCTTGTCTTGTTTTCTTGGAGTTTTCCCTCAAGCACTCATAATTCCCTCACTTGATTCCATTCTTGGACCATGTTCTGACAGCCCTATGGCTAGATGTTGTAAAATGGGCTTTAGTGAGTGTTAGATTTCCTTGTTTTAGGCAACTGTGGCAAACAGTAAGACATGCTTCTACCATTTGAAATTGCAATGATAAAAAAAGTATTGTTAGCAACGGGTGAGGTTGTCTTGGTTTATTGATACAAAAGTGCACATTTAGCACACTTATCACAAACTATGGTCATAGCGGCTGAATTGTTCAACAGGAAACCGAAATCCACAGTTTAGGAGAATCAATATCCAACTACTTTACATGCTAAAGATTTTTACCATGTTGTGGAGACTATTATCACAGTTCTGAAGAATGCCATGTCTTCTTTTAAATCAAAATAAATTATGCATTGACATGCATAGCTAAGGATTATAACTACAGTGAGCCACCTGCAGCCAAACTGCTGCTGGGTGTGACTGTCTCTGTGGGAGGCATGTGTCATGTGCTCTGGGCAATCTCTGAGTAGCAGGAAGCATAACTATATTCTTATTTACAAAGTTGGATTTTAGACCTGTTGTCTGGTTTTGTTATATTTCTCCCATGGTGTTCAAAATTATGTAAGGTTTTCAACTGGTATTTTAAAATAAATTAATGATATGAGAGGAAACTTTGTAGTAGTTTATAATTAAAAATACCTCAGATTTATGTGTTACACTGCAGCACAGATAAATGAGCAAACATGCCCAGTCCTTTTAAAATGTAAAAATAGGAGATAGAGGAGTAACTGGGAAATACATAAAGTTGTTATATTTTATTTAAAATGCAAATTTTTAAAGTGGTATTTAAGACATGGCAGACTTCAGTTGTTGGAATAGTAAGTGATAAACAAAGACAGTCAATTCTGGCTATGGAAGACAAGACTGGATGTGTTTGTAAAAGCACAGGAGCTCACAGAGGACAGAGTCACAAGCCTAGGTAGGAGAGATTCGAGCACCAACTTGATGAAGAAATAGTCCATTTAGGTGTTATGATTTGCAGAAAGATTAGTTGTTATGAGTCAAAATTGAAATCCCAACAGATTTTATTGTGCAACGTCATGATGAAAGCATGATTGAAGAAACCTGGCCAGCTGATAGGAATACCAGCAGACATTATTTCCTGACATTGTTCTTTTGATGTTCCATTATTTCAAGTACATAAGCTATCTAAGTTGAGCAGAGTCCCCTATAAATTTTAGATGGATTTTAGTTTTGTTTTAGTGAAAGTATTTTTTTAGCCATTGTTATTTTGAGAGGTTTTCATTCAATTTTGAAGAGAAGCAACCTGTTTAAAATTCTCAAAGAAATAACAAGTTTGTATTGTGAAAAATATTATTAAAAAGTAATACCTCTAGATAGGAATGAAATTTTCTTCTGGGTTTCTAAAAATCTACTCTTGATATTATTAACTAGTTTATCAAGTTGAGTATCTTTATTATCATGGGCTTGAAATTAAAAGTCATAATGTAATTTTTCTGGCAATCAGTAGTTTGGGTACAATTTTTTAAAGTGGCATCCATTAATTAAAATTCTATATGTTACAGTCACAATTAAACCTCTTGAATAATCTAAATAAGACCTTGATTATCCCCTAATGCCTTAGCTTAGTGTGATTGCAGTTCTGTATTTCCCAGATTTGATGACAAGAACTCAGGAGAAAGGAAATGTGGATCCTGTGTTCATTTGTTAGGGGACTGAGTGTGGATCACCTATATAGTAGCCTAAGGATGGGCAGAAACACGTTCTAACCTCGTTCACCCACATTTACAGAGCATATTAACTCAGGAACTAGGTGAATGGACACTGTTATGCTTTTCTTTTAACCTCCCATTCCAGAGGGCTAATCGAGTTAGATTAGTTCATTAAATAAATGTTTCCATGTCTTGAATTTCATTTATGGATTTTCTGTAAATTAGCCTGTCAGGAATTTAAAAGATGACTTTTTTTTTTTTTTTTACTTGTCTTGTATAATCTAGAATTTTAGGACAGTTCAGCTTGGACTTTATTTAATCATGTTATATGCTGTCTTTTTAATATTAGCATATTGGAAATAAGAGCATTTCAAGTGCATGACAGTTGAAAGCTCCTCTAGTACGTACCGCTATTCATTATTTGGTTTTCCTCTCATTTTATCAAATGGATGCAGATGATTAGAACATACTGCTTGTGACAGGGCAACTGGAAAGTTGATTATGGCCTCTCTATGAAAACAGGAAGAAGTTATGAAACTTAGTATGTTCCTTTTCAAAAAGTTAGTTCTTTGCGAATTTCATACCATGCATAATTTTCATTAAACTATCTCCAACTCTTCTCAGGTCCACTGTCCTTTCCCGCCTACCACTTTGCTGTTGTTGGTTGTCTTAGTGTTTCTGTTGCTGTGATGAAACAACATGAGAAAAAAAAAAATTGGTGAGGAAAGGGGTTTATTTGGCTTACACTTCAGCATTGCTGTTCATCACTGAAGAGAGTCAGGACAGGAATTCAAACAGGGCAGAATCCCGGAGGCAGGAGCTGAAGCAGAGGCCATGGAGGATGCCGCTTACTGGCTTGCTCAGCCTGCCTTCTTATAGAACCCAGGACCAGCAGCCCAGGCCTGGCCCCGCCCACTGTGAGCTGGGCCCTCTCACTTTTATCACTACATGAGAAAATGCTGTATAGATGAATCTCCTTGAAGAATCATCTCAACTGAGGCTACTTCCTCTCGTGACTCTAGCTGGTGTCAAATTGACAAACAAAACCAGCCAGTATATGGTTTTTATTTATAATTTCTGATTTTTGATGTCCATATATTTTTAATGTGTGGCCATTGACTTACCAGGGGCTACACTTAAGGAAAACTGGTTCTCCCTTTCCCAGCAGCTATCAAATGTCAATATCCAGGAGCTAGTAGTGAAATTTTGTGGCTATCTACCCTCTCCATGTTGAAATTTAGTCTGACTTAAATTTTAACAGGTCTTGTACACTGTCCTGATCAAAATGAGTTCATATGAAGAAGAGCCCTATGGTGCCCAGAAGACACCTTTTCATTGTCATTGGTGGGCTTCTAGCTCTTGCCATCCATTTGTCCTGCTTCTACAAAGATCTCTGAGCCTTGGGGAAGAGTTTGTGATGCAGGTGTTCCTTTTATGATTAGGCATTGCACAATTTCTTTTTATTTTCTGTACTTTGGCCAGTGGTGGGTTTTCAGATTAATCCCCATCCGTTTCAAATAGAAGCTTCTCAGATAAAGGTGGAGAGATGAATTGATCCGTGGGTATAAATTAGTTAATAGAAGCCTGTTTAATACTATGCCTGTTTCGCAGTGTGGTAGCAGTAGGTATTCCCCAAGATCTATGACCTGTCTGTCCCCAGGCTCATGGCCCTCATAATGATGCCAGGTTGTATTTTGTGGAACGGAATATAAATCCACTCAGAAAGTCCTTGGTTACTCCCATGATGTCCATGCTACTATTGCACCATGAGCATAACTTTCCAGGCCAATTCTTATTGTAGCTCACAGAGATCATAGCTAGGTAAGGTTGACAATTACTTTCTCATTCAGTAGTGTGCATAGCACATAGGGATGAGGTTTCTAGATCAGAACCAACACAGTAGCTCCATATTATATGTCATCTTCAACAATATGTTCTTATGTTCAAGTTCTGAGAATGACCAATAGCACTGTAAATATCCTGTAATGTTTGGGAATTTATGAGATCTCACTCACTCCAGGCACTGGGCTAATATTTTTAGCCTTTGGTGTCTAGTAGTAGTTAGCATTTTCCAAGGTCCTAACTCAAGGTTATCACAGAATGAAGATACAGACATAGGAATGAAGGGGCAATTGTTAAAGAGACATGTTGACCAGTGTAACTGGCAGCAAGTGTTCAGTTTGATGATGGTGGTACATCAGGTACCTCTGTTCACACAGCATTAGAGACAAGGTGTTAACCTTGAAAAGGAAATAGGGAAGTGACTATTTCCAGAAACAAGAAATATTTGTGCCTGTGGAATTATGTGCTTTCCAGTTTGAATACATATGGAAATGACTGTCTATGTTCAGAATGAATAAGGGTTCTAGTAAGAAAGGTGTGGAACCAGAAAATAAGTAGTAAAGCCTCTGTGCTAACCATGTTAACAGTGGTGATCCACAGCATAAAAAGAGATGCTACAGGAAGCAAAATTAAACACTTTTAAATACTAAAGTTTGTGTGATCTAAACAGTTTTGTGTTCATGATGCTGAGAAGGTCAAATACACTTTGGAGTCAAGAGAAACATAAGAAAGTCCTTTCTACTTGTTCATTAATTCTTTGGTGAGTTTGGACAAAGATCTTGTCATAGTGTAACTACGTAAATAACAACATAAAAACATCAGTTGCATATTTTGATAGTAAAAGCTGGAGTTAACCACTTCTTTTGCTTTTATTCTCTCATTTTAAATATTACTTTTGTGGAAGTATAATTTGAGATGTGAGAGAGAGAGACTTTGGAAAAGTGAAAGAATAAATGGGAGTTATCTTTGACACCCAAATGCAGACCTATTCAGAGGATAACTGTGCAATAACTATACTAAAATGCAACAACAAAATTTATAACTTGGGTGACAGAGGGTAGTGACATTATTTCTGCCTTGTGCTCATGTGGAAAACCTAACTAGCATCAATGTCAGAGTTGGTTCACAATCTTCTTGTTAGTTATGTGAATGTTGAGGCTGGTTGTGAGCTTTCCTGTTTGTTCAGTGTATAATGGAACAAGCTAGTGTGCATGTATGTATGTGCATATGTGTGAGTGGGTATGTGTGTGTGTTTGTATGTGTGCATGTGCCAGTATGTGCTTGTGTGTGTGTGTGCTCGTGTGGGCGCATGTGTGAAGATTGTTAAGTGGTGACATAAGACTCATTTAGACAGTCATCAGATATGGAGGGTAGAATTAAACTAAAAGAGGCTCTTTCTAAAAACACCCTAAGAGGATAAAAAGCTGTTTGTATTGTCATACTGTAGGCAATGATCTGAACTCTTATACTTTCAATGAAGCAGAATACAGAAGGATGAGATTGTCTCATGCATTTTTTCTGAAAGTAAAAATAGCATCAAATGGATACAAGATATGACAGCAAAGTGTGCATAAGAAAGGGGGTGTGAAGAGCATTCTCTATGAAAGGATGGCCACATGAGTATCTTATCTCCTTTTCCTTACCTCCTTTCTGTGGCTAAGTAGACATAAAGCTATTTACATTTATAAACTACAACCAATCACTTAATTTGGGCATATAAAAGGCATTCCATGACTTTATGTACATTAGACATTGCATATGTTGCAGTATTATATTAATATTAAAGTGGCCAAGAAGCACTTAAGGACTAATGATGGGCATGAAGACCTTGTAGTTTTACTCAAAAACTTGTAGTTTGTCTCCTCAAAATATTTTACAGGTACAAATCTGATACAGAATCTAGCAATAAAGAAGGGGTCACCATACATTTTTCAGATACTTCTTTTGAATATCTAAAACTCTTAATGTTATATTATGCTTTAACATGCATTTTTTTGAGTTTTCATTATATTGTGACTGCCAGTAGATGGCGGACTTTGGGTCTCTCCTGAAGAGTCATGTGGAGTATTCAAAGTGCTCAATAAACAGTTGAGCAAAGGAATGAACAGTGATTATACTTTATATCTATGCTGGATATAACAACTGCTCAAAATAATAAATGGGAGTGGTGGTCATAAGAATTAGCCCTAGACATTTGCAATTTACATTCATTAACTCAGATACATACCACAAACATAACAGATATTTTGTAGAAAAGTAGAAAAATCAGATACACTATACATATAAAGACTTAGGGATCTAATTATATGTTCTTATTTTGTTTGCTTATATGAGTGTAAGTTAATTATGTGAGGATTTGGAAAAATACATGAGAAAAAGTAACTAGTAGGACATTTCTAATTGGTAATTTTGGTAGTGGGAACCTGCTTCTACACAGAGCTCTTTCTTCATCAAGAAGCAGTTGGAATGGAGTGAAAGTCACTTTATACCTCAGATGAATTTCACCAAAGCATTTACAGAAGCAGCAATTATTTGCTTATCTATGATTTCAAGCATTGTTTGTACAAAAGTTATTTACCATTTGAAATGCTTCAAACACATGGAAAAGCTGCAGAGTGTGATGCAGCTGCGGATGTAGATGTTTGCACATAGCTTGCATAGCATGTATGAAGCCTTGGGTTTGCACTGCTGCACCTGATACTGGCACTACAAACACAGAGACAAGCAAAACAGAAGTTCAAAGGGCTCCCCAGCAGGACAGGCATCCTTGGCCTATCCGAGACCATGTTTTAAAAAATGAAAGCTAAAAATATAATGAATGCAGAGGTAACTGACACTTATATTGAAAGCAAACTTAAGGAATGCATAACTACTTACCATGAATATTTCTAGTTTTTAATTTAATATTTAAAATGGAAATATGACATTTTAGAGTTCTCCAGTCATATGCTTGCTGTTCATGAGATTGCAAAACCTTTTTATATTGAGTCACGGGTTGAAACAATTTCATTTGAACACATCTATAATCCCAGTACTCAGGAGACTGGGGCGGGTGGATTACATAGCAATACCTTGTCTCAAAAATAAATAAATAAATAAAAGCAATGAAGAATAAGTAGCTTTGTAAGTCTTAAATTTAATTCAAAAGACAATTGCTTGAAAATAAAGAATGTGTTGCTTATGAGGCTAATGTTTTGCTATTTTGCACTACTTGCCATTCCCCGTTGCCTATGGTTTGTGCGCTTCTTTTCCCCATCATACTGTATTATGACAGTGAGCTTTGTTTCCAGACTTTTAGCACTGGTCTGGATGCACAGCATGAGGTAATGATAGAACTCAAAGTTCTAATTTTTTTCTGATAATACTTAAAATATTCTGTGATAAACATTTTTTAAATCCTACAAAATGTTCAATCGTCACACTTTTAGATAACCTTATAATTTGTTATATTAAATTTCACACTTGTTCACAGTCAATGACATATGAAATACAGCGTTAATTGTGTATATGGATACATACATGTGTCTCTCTCACCTATGTACATTCCTCTTGTGCTCTCTCCCCCTTTCTATAGTTTAAACATGCTCATATACATTATCTACTATCTGAAACACTTATCTTCATAGAGTTTACAAGGAATCAGTGTTTTCTTTGCTAAATCAATCTATTTCTGATAATTAGAGAGTTGCCCATAGAAGTCTCTTTCTAACTTAGCTTGGTTAATTTTATTTCCCCATGTGTGAATATGTTTACTTGAAGTAGAAGTGATGTTCCTCTAACTTAAGAAATCAGTAATGTTTCATAATTTGATCAGT
This sequence comes from Cricetulus griseus, assembly GCF_003668045.3. NCBI lineage: Eukaryota > Metazoa > Chordata > Mammalia > Rodentia > Cricetidae > Cricetulus > Cricetulus griseus. The sequence goes on along the minus strand of NW_023276806.1, from coordinate 178,554,665 downwards.
CTACTCTGGGTTGTATAACTAAAACCTGGTGATGAGCCAACAGCAGAAAATGCATATCATCACATATTAATGGAATCTAATAAGTTAAAATTCATGTTTTTATTATGTATTACTGTCTATTTCTGGAACTAACCTATCTGAGCAAATCATGGGTGAGGAATAACAAAATTAGCATTGGAGGCAGAATAAAATCATATTGTTTTCCTGGTTATTTTCTCTAAAATATAGTATGCTTATTCTCTGAGGTTCATTACCTCCCATAAAGTGAAATTTTGCATGTTTGATTGAAATAATGACTGTATTTGATTCTTGGAATAATAAATTAAAAATGGTGGCAGGCATGCTTTTAAGACTTGTGTTTTTGTAGTGTTATCTTAGTGATGATGCTTATATGTTATTTCCAGATCAAAGAGTGGCTCTGTTTAAACTGTCAGATGCAAAGAGCTCTAGGAGGTGAACTGGCTCCAATCCCATCCTCACCCCATCCCAGTCCGAAAGCTGCCTCTGTACCTCCTGCAGTGGCAGCCAGCAAGCCACCTGTACCATCACAGCCAGCATCCCCAAAGAAGGAACCTCCACCCAAACAGGAGAGCCCCAAAGCACCTGAGTTGAAAAAGCCACCGCCACTGGTGAAGCAACCAACCCTTCATGGACCTGCCACAGTTACAGCCCCAAAGCCTTCAGTGGCAGAGGCCTTACCTGCAGCATCCCTACCAGAACAAGACAAGGCCCCTGTTCCAGATGTTAAACCAAAGCAGCCCAAGATGGCAGAGCAGCGTGCAGATGTCCAATCCTCAGTAGCAGCAGCAACAAAGTCTGATGTTCTGAGCTCTCAAGTGCAGCCTCAGGCACAAGAGCAGGCAACACCTCCTTTAAAAACAGACTCTGCCAAGCCCTCCCAAAGTTTCCCGCCAACAGGTGAAAAAATCACACCATTTGATTCTAAAGCCTTGCCTAGGCCTTCATCAGACTCAAAAATTATTTCACATCCTGGACCCAGTTCTGAGAGCAAGGATCTAAAACACATTGACCCAACTCACAAGAAGGAAGAGCCCAAGAAAACACAAACCAAAATGAGTCCTAAACCAGATGCCAAACCAGTGCCAAAAGGGTCACCAACACCCTCTGGCCCAAGACCTACCACTGGCCAAGCTGTATCCCCATCTCAGCAGTCCCTAAAGCCTCAGGAGCAATCAAGACGTTTCAGTTTGAATCTGGGCAGTATCACCGATGCCCCCAAATCACAACCCACAACTCCTCAAGAAACTGTGACTGGGAAACTGTTTGGGTTTGGAGCATCCATCTTTAGCCAAGCATCAAACTTAATTTCCACAGCAGGTCAGCCCGGGCCTCCTCCTCAGACTGGGCCAGTGGTCCCAACAAAGCCAGTCCCTACCCCATCACAGACTCCTGCTGCTCATGGACCACCCAAGTCTACTGGTCAGTTCCCACCAGCACCTGCCAAGGCCATGCCTGTGAAGAAGGAAACAAAAGCTCCAGCAGCTGAAAGCTCAGAGTCCAAACCTGAGCCAGCTCTAGCAGTGAAGAAGATAGAGAAAGACAAGAAGCCCCCACCTGGTAAGGTCAGCAAACCTCCACCTGCTGAGTCTGAAAGTGCTCTGCTCACCCACAAGCCGGATAAGATCACCAAAGTTGAGGCGAACTGCCCTCTCTGCAAAACTGAACTCAACATAGGCTCTCAGGAGCCCCCCAACTTCAACACCTGCACAGAATGCAAGAGTCAAGTGTGCAATCTCTGTGGATTTAACCCAACACCCCACTTGACTGAGGTAAGAAACACCTACAGTACATATGGATAAGATGATAGATGAATATTATTCTGAATATTTAGGACTATTTATTTCTGAGCAATAAAAAGGTTTGTACTGAAAAAAAGAAATGAATATTGCTATCTCAGAAGAGATTAAAAATATTTCCTCCACACATTATTAAGAGTTCTTGTTCTTTGTGCTTTTATGGGTTATTACTTAAACTAAAAGTAAGAGATGGACTATCCTAGAAAACTAAAGTGATAGTGACCCTAGTCTTTTATTAATTAAAGACCCAAGTGAGGAAGGCTCTTTAGTTTTCATACGGGAAATCTACATAAAACTTGTAATACATAGTTCTCATTTTCTATAATCCATCTTCTGTCTTTAATATAGTTTATTTTTTAAATTTATTTTACCTTACTTTGGAATTCATGATCCTTGCTTCAACCTCTGAGGTCGTGAGAGGTTGGGCATATGCTACCACACTATGGTCTTTAATTCATTTTCAAATAGAACTTTGGTTGATTAGATTCATATACATTATGAACAAAATTGTTGAAACCTTTGTGTAAGTTAAGTACATTATCTGGTAAGATTAGTGGTTCACATATGATTTTCTCTATGTCTGTTGGTGATGTTGTCTGTTGATTATAATAGAGTACATTTCTGGGAGCTGTGGGAGACAAATATGTTCCTGTGACTAATGAGAAGAAGACACTCTAATGAATGGTGTCAAGAACGCTATCTCCACAATGAAAATAATCAAAATAGAGTTTGTGACTCTCTCCCTGATAATGTAGATGTCAATGAGTGAATGAGTAAACATCCATATCATGCTAAGGCTATTAGAATCTTCGGATATAGGATACTCAAGGGTGAAATGACTACTACTACCTTAGATAAATAAAAACAATGCCTTAATAAATATTTCTAAAATTAAAACAAGTGCACATTACTTTTTATTTTTCCTTTTATTTGTCTCACTGTCTTACATCTTGGCCACAGTTTTCCCTACCTCCTTACCTCTCAATCCCTCCCACCAACCTATCCACCCCCATTCACTCCCCCTCCTCCATTTCTTTTCAGAAAAGGGCAGACTCCAATGGATATCAACCATCTGTGGTAAAGCAACTTGCAGTGAGACTAGCCACCCCCTTTCCTATTAAGCCTCAAAGAGGCAATCTGGGAGGAGGAAAGGGTCCCAAATGCAGATGGCAGTGTCAGAGACAGTCCTTACTCCCACTATTAGGAGTCCCACTAGAAGACCAAGCTACACAACTGTAACATATGCAGAGGACATAGTTCAGGCCCATGCAAGCTCCCTAGGTGTTGGTTCAGTCTCTCTGAGCTCCTATGAACCAAGCTTAGTTGATTCTGTGTGTTTTCTTTTGATGTCCTTGATCCCACTGGCTTCTACAGTCCTTCTTCCCTCTCTTCTGCAGGCTTCCCTTAGCTCTGCCCGTTATTTGACTGTGGGTCTGCATGCTTCCATCATTTGCTGGATGAATCCTCTCTGATGCCAATTGGGCTAGGCACCAATCTAGGAGTATAGCAGAATATCATTTGGCATCATTACATTGATATTCTTTTTCCTCCAGAAATGTTTGGTTCTATACTAGGTCTCTGGGCCATCAAGACTGTGTGCCCTGATGCTTTAGGCAGTGTCAGGGTAGTCTTACCCTCTTTGCATGGGTTTAGGCTTCATTGGTTGACCACTTACTTAATCTCTAGGCCACCCTTACCATAGCACATACCATTGGCAAGACAAACTGTAGGCAGAAGGTTATGTGGCTGGGTTGGTCTCCCAATCCCTCCGCTTGAATCCTTCCTGGTCACAGGAGATGGCCAGTTCAGTCTATATATTTCCTATTTCTAGGAATCTTAGCTGGGATCATCTTGTAGATTCTTGGGAGATTTTCATGTGTCCCCGTTTCCAGTAGTCTCTTTCTATACTCTCTCCCTCCATCAACCCCCAACCTAATCCTCGATTGCTCATCTTGTTTCCATCCCCACCTGCCTGCAGTTCATTGATGAAGTCTATTTCCCCTTCCTGCGGAGATCTGGGCTTTCCCCTGTTCGGCCCTTACTGTTAACTATTCTCTCTGTGTTTGTGGATTGTAGCATAGTTACCCTTTATTTTACAGCTAATATCTACTAATGAGTGAGCACATACAATGTTTGTCTTTCTGGGTCTGTGTTACCTCACTCAGGATGATTTTTTTTTCTAGTTCCATCCATTTGCCTAGAAATTTCATGATGCCATTGTTTCTAATAGCTGAATAAAATTCCATTGTGTGAATGTACCACATTTTCTTTATCCATTTCTCAATTGAGGGGCATCTAGGTTGTTTTCAGGTTCTGGGTATTACATACTTCAGCAAGTGTCCTGGTGGTATAATTGGGCATCCTTTAGGTATAAGCCGAAGAGTAGTGTCACTGGACCTTGTGGTAGATTGATTCCAAGTTTTCTGAGAAACTGCCCCATTGACTTCCAAAGTGTCACTATAAGTTTGCAATCCCACCAGCAATGGAGGAGTGTTCTCTTTGCTCCACAGCCCCTCCATCATTAGCTGTCAGTTGTGTTTTTGATCTAAGCCATTCTGACCCGGTGTAAGATGGAATCTCAGAGTCATTTTGATTTGCATTTTCCTGATGGCTAAGGATGTTGAACATTTCTTTAAGTGTTTCTTGGACATTTGAGATTCCTCTTTTGGGAGTTCTCTGTTTAGAAATGTACCCCATTTTTAATTCAATTATTTGGTATTTTGATGCATAGTTTCTTGAATTATTTATATATTTTGGAAATCAGCCCTCTGCCACATATAGGGTTAGTGAAGATCTTTTTCCAGTCTGTAGGCTACAGATTTGCCCCATTTATAGTGTCCTTTGCAGTTTCAAGAGTTCCCATTTAGTAAGTATTGATCTTAGTGTCTGTGCTACTGGTGTTCCGTTCAGGAAGTTGTCTCCTGTGTCAATGTGTTCAAAATTATTTTCCACTTTCTCTTCTGTCAGGTTCAGTGTATCTGGATTTATTTTATTTGATACGTTTGGACTTGAGTTTTGTGCAAGGTCATAGATGGGTCCCTCACTTTTACACAAATCAGAACCACGTGATTACTCTTTTAGTTTCCTGTGTCTGATCTTGTGAATCAATCAGGCAGAGCTGAAGAAGCTTGGACAAGACATGTCAGAGAATCCTTAAGGTTTGTCTTACTATTTTAGCACCAATTTAAAAAAAAATAAATTTTAATTAAAGTAGAATGACCTTACTTCCCCCACACCCCGTTTCCTTTCCTCTCTCAGTCCCTCCCATGTCCAGGTACCCTCCCTCTAACCCTTTCCATGCCCCAGGTAAAGGGATGCACCTAGAAAGACTATCTAATTTTTAAAAGAACAAGCATAGAGAGTTCTATCTGTTCACTATGAAAACATAGGACCTTGCTGTGACTGTGCTAGCACCCTGTGAAGGCACCTTCACTGCAGGGTTCAGTAGGGTTCTTTTCTCAGCTATGATGAGCCTTGCTAACAATCATCTTTAAACAAAGATACATATTGTTTTCTTAGCCCTTTGTGAGTGCTGCCTGTTCTTATTGTCTGCAAACCAACTCCAGTATAAATATAAAACACAAAACAAAATTTAATTTCTTCACAGTTTTAGAAGGGCATTTTGGTGGTGGTGGTGGTGGTGGTGGTGGTGGTGGTGGTGGTTGTGTGTGTGTGTGTGTGTGTGTGAGAGAGAGAGAGAGAGAGAGAGAGAGAGAGAGAGAGAGAGAGAGAGAGAGACAGACAGACAGACAGAGAGAGACAGACAGAGCATTCATCCTGACTATAATTTTTCATTTTCCCGGTACAGCTGTATTCATTTGAGTTGTTCAAAAAATTGTACCCTTTAATGAGCAACCTTATGGTGTCAACACAATGCATTTATTGAAGTAGCTTTGAAGCAAACAGCACTACTGAAAACAAAGCTGCAATTTCTATATTTTCTTAATGCAAACATGTATATAGTGCAAGGGAAGGATTATAGCTTATCACATTTACAGTGTTGTATATATATATATATATATATGTATATATGTATGCACACACACATTTATTTGTCTATGAACTAATTTGCATTTACCATATTTGACCCATCATAATCATTAAAACTCTGTCAGAGTTTGGAATAATAAAATGGTAGTCCCTTGAGTGCAGAGTCAGTAAATCTTCCCTGGGAACCTCTGTTATTATGTATGTTGGTTAATCGTGCCTTGAAGGAAATAGTTTAGAAAGGAGACTACTTGAATAAATTACAGAATTACCCAGCATGTGTAGAACTTTAATTTTGGATAACTTAAAGGTGTAAGTTGTCCAAAGTTTTTAGATAGTTTTGGTCCCATTTTAAATATGACCCAGCAGGATATAAAGTATCTGCCACTTTTCACATTATTGTACTCTGCAGTAATTTCCTTGAGTTTAGAAGATCATACTTCAGGGGAGTGGAAGATTTAATATAGAAAAAATGACTAGTGTTCTCGATTGTGACCATGGTAAAGAGCTCAGTTGGCATAAGACCTCACCTCTGCTGTTGGCAAAGTCTATTGGCTAGTCTAATATGAAGGAAGTGAATGAAAGTTAGTTCAATTATTTTATGTTCAAATAGTTCATATTATTATTGTCTGCAAAACTTCAGAGGAAGAGCAGATGGGTTGGCTGAAAAGGATGGTGATACAAAGTGTTTGCTTGTGTGTATGCATTTACATATATACACCCCATACACATATAACCTTGTATATCTTTGTATTTGTATTCTAATAGGCAGATTTATATGTGACCAAATAATTCTAACCATTTAGACTTAATTGACAGCAGGAGCTAAGTATTCATACTAAATATTTTTCCTTTTATTTCAATTGGAAAATCATGTTCTTCTCATTTTATTTTGGTCTTTATGCTTTTTCATTTTTTTCGTGGCATATTTTTTCTGTGATTCAGTGTTACTGTACTGTTAGTTCAGGAAGAATATTCTCAAAATACTCATACTTACTCCAAAAGTACAAAGAAACAATGTTCCTTAACATAGTCAGTGTTTTCCATTTATTTTCTGGAATAGGTAACTGTTCTCAAGTCTGGTTCTCTAACTCTGGTGACTGAGGCAGATGCTGTCCTAGCGATGCTGTACTGCCTTCCTGCCACACGTTCCTTTGGTGGTGAAACGAGATCCACTGTAGTTTTGTGTTGGACCTACAGACAGTATCCCACCTGCCCACTCCTTACCCAAACACAGCTGGCTCTAAGGTTGCTTCCTGACCCTCTTGCAGATCATCCCTCAATGAATCTAGTATCTAGCCTGAGCTTTGCTGTTTAACTGTGTGTGTGCTGACCAGGTTGTAGAAACAGTGTTACATTCCATGATTCTCTCATAGCAAAACCAGTTCTTTAAGTTTAATTTTTGTCCACCCAAAGTGTGGCTTATGTTGTATGAAGTTTTAAAAGTTGCAGTTTGCCTTCCTAAAAGAGCTGCAATTAGCAAATCTGGAGGAACATGGAGAAAAACAGCCTAGGTTGGCAATGGCTTCCCCTACTGAATTCTAATAATTCTCATTTAGTTCAAATGCAAATGCTGCCAAAATTACCCTTTTTTGTGGGTATTTATTTTTGTTGTTTTTGTCACTTTTCTGACATAACTTTTTACCATGAAAATAAGACAACGTGAAATGTACTTCTTCATGCTGAATGAAGTCTTAGAGTCATAATTTTGGTTTCTTGGCAAGATGATTTTGCGTGGTAGAAATAACTAGCATATATTTGTCACTAGGCAACAAATGAGCCTTATGAGCTGATTAAGACCCTGTGGTGAGACTATGATCCTTTCAGTTCTTTCTCTTTATCTGAGGTGGCTTCTGCATTCTGCATCACTTACAGCTGGCCTAGTGGAGATGAACCATATTAGTTTAGCAATGCACAATATCTTTCATTTGCTTTAATGAACATGACTTAATACTGTGAAAAGCATATGCATAAAAACGTTTAAAAATATGTCTATGGGTAATATCATGCACAAAAAATTAAAAGCTAAATGATCACAGAGCAGTTATTAATAAAGGGCTCTACTAATAATCAGTTTTAGATGAATCATGTGGTGGAACCTTGTAGTCTGAGTGGATATTTCTGACCGTTGTTATAGAAAGATACCTTGTGCGACTTTCATACAATGTTTATAGTGTGGTTAGAGATGTTAAAGTTATTCAAGTTCAGGATGAATTTAATTTTTTCTTGAATGATATTTATTTAAAATACTCAAATACAGAATTAAATTAGAAGAGTTTTGCTCAATTTTTAAGAAATCATTTTTTTCCTCCTAATCCTCATTTTCAGTGCATTTAATAGTCTAGTCTGTATGGGAGGTAGCTCCATATCTCAGTGAAAATGTAACCCTTTCTCTGTCATTAAACACATTTAGTATTGTGTAAATGAACAAATATGACTCAATTCTGTGAATTTATATTTCATTATATGTATTATCCTTTTATTAGGCATTCAGGTTGCCATTTTATTCTAAAGGAGCAGAACTTTTACACATAAGTAAAAATTTTGAGTGTTCCTCAAGGAAGACTTGCTTGTAGTAAATTAGGAATAAGGATCACAGCATATTACATTCTCTTGGAAGATATGAAAGCAGGTAGCATGTCTGCCACTCACATCTCTTTGTTTAATCCAGAATAACTTGTTATTTGACAATTTGTTAACACAGTTTTCTTTTTAATCATTTCAACTACACATAAATAAATTAATGTATTATTATAAAAGAGAATTCAGAAATATGGCTCACAGTGCATTCTTTTTCCCATAGACTTTCATAATTTTGATATCATTTGAAACAGTAGCTATTCATCTGGAAGTCTAAAATTATTATAAAATTATCTTGGCTAGTATTTCTTTTCTTACTAGATTTTTTTTATTTTCTACTTCAGATGTAGGATCAGTGTAACTGTGGTCCAGTGAAAATGTTGTGTAGACAGTGTTTGAAATGAAATTGGTGTCAACTGTCCCCCATCTTCATTACTTACATGGAGCAGGTGTTCAAATATAAAAGACATTGTGCTACATGATTTTCTACCCATAACTTTAGATGATAATTTAAGCCCTATTTTGGGAATTAAGATGAGAACTGGAGACATACATTTATCAAACAACAAAGATTTACTTTAGGAGCTAAGTCAATATTGTCTTTACTAGACTTGTTTAAATAGTCAGTGGAAGTAGAGAGAAAAATACCACTTGCTCCACAGCTCTCTTGCCTCTGCATCTGTTGGTAATTAATAGGATTTTTAACTCCTACAACTTTGTAAGTATGGGGATCTTGGAAACATGGTTTTTCATTGAACAATGTGGCAGTGTTGCATGGTTTTGTTTACAAGGATGAAGTGGTTTTGTGCTCTGAGAAGCATAGAAACCAGTATCAGCTGTGTCTTAGAGATTCTAATGCTACAATAAAACACAGTGATGCAAAAAGCATGTTGGGGAGGAAAGGGTTTATTTGACTTACACTTCCGCATTGCTGTTTACCACTAAAGGGAGTCATGATAGGAACTCAAACAGGGCAGGATCCTGGAGGCAGGAGCTAATGCAGAGGCAAAGACTGGTTGCTGCTTACTTGCTTGCTTCTAGGGCTTACTCAGCCTGCTTTCCTGTAGAACCCAGCACCACTAGCACAGGGACAGCCTCACCCACAGTGATCTCGGCCCTCACACACTTATGGTAAATCAAGTAACTGCACCAAAGATTTGCCCAAAGGCCAGTCTAGTGGGCACATTTTTATCAATTGAAGTTTTCTCTTCCAAACTCTAGCCTGTGGCAAACTGACATAAAACTAGCTAATATAAAGGGTAGTATGAACAATATAAAATGCCTCAATTTTAATCAGATATTGAATTAATATTTTATATTGTGTTTACATTGTTCTTATTTCACATTGCATGCTAATTATAGCCTCTTAATTTATCTTTTATTTAAACAATTAAAATATTGGCCTCTCTCTCTCTTATAGAGAGTGTGCATGTCTTTTCTCTAACTATAGACTGTTATCTTGAGTACCAATTCCAATAATATTTAGTCATTTAGAAGTCTAAAAATATTATAATACACATATATGTATACAAGTACCAGTAATAATTAAAGAAGTGGTCATGAATTTGAGGTGAAGGGGCAGGACAAGACAGCCATTGAAGGAGGTGAAGGAGGGTCTATAGTTATGTGGGTACAGTATGCACATATGAAGTTCTTCAAATTTCAAGGAAAAAATAGTCTCCTGTCTAGGCTTTTTCTTTAATTCACTGATGTGACTTGTCTTTTGGGTAGGAATCAGTATTTCTAAAACACAGAAAGGTTCTAAGTTTTCTTTCATCCCTATGAATTCATCCAAATCCATTTACTGTTGTTTATTTTCTTCCTTAAATATTACTCTTAACATTGTCTTTAATTACTCAATTGTAGTTGTACATGCATATACTGTATCCACTTCCATGTAGGATGCACTTGTCTCTCTATAGGAGGAAAGCATGAATACATTGTATTCTTGCAGTCTAGTTACTTTTCATAGGCATTTTTTTATAGTATAGAAGATAACTGGTTGTTACAGCTCTTTCTTTTGAATGGATAGTTCCAGTCTTTTCATTGTCAGCTGGCACTCTATGAATGTCTGGGCTGATCTGAAGATCAGGGTTCTTAGGTCTTGCTAATAATTAGTAGCAGTAACCACACTATGTGCTGTGGCCATATCAAAATTTAGGGTCCTTTTTCTCTGGTGACTCTTCTCTTCATGAATCTTTCAGAGATCTGGAGTCTGTTTGTGTACTTCAAGTGCATTTGGGTAGAAGGGTTCAACTTTGAGATCATTATTAAGTGATTTAGAAATAAATAATATTAGGACTACTGCATATTGAAGATACTATCTTTTCAGTATACTTTTATTTTCTTGATGGCTATTCATTTTTATATTTAAAACTTTAAATTTGAATAAAAGTAATATTTTCTTAAATAAAGTGGACACGGATCTAGTATCTAGCTAAATATATCTTACTATTTTACATGTAAGATATACCAATATTATGAATTTATAATCTACTAATATTTCTTTGTTTTTAAACCACCTGTTTATAACCATATTAGTTTTGGAAGATATTTATGTATTGTTTTATGTATCACATAGTCTGATTCTTTGTTATATACACCTTAAGATATTTTCCTTGTGTGTCATTGCTTATTAATATTCTTTATGAGATTTTAATTCACATATTCTTGTGAGTTTTTTGAGACAGGGTTTTTCTGTATTGCTTTGGAGCCTGTCTTGGCACTCACTCTGTAAAGCAGGCTGGCCTCGAACTCACAGAGATCCACCTGACTCTGCCTCCTGAGTGCTGGGATGAAAGGCATATACCACCAACACCTGGCTCACATATTCTTTTTTGACTTTCATATAGTTAGATATTTTAAATATTTGTCAGCATTACACATTTTTATGAAAGGAGTGCTTGACTTTGTTTATAAAATGGCCCGTGGTATTCTTTCTAATTCTTTTCTAATTATTGAAATGAATTAATAGTTATCATTAATATTCTTGTCTCTAGATTATTTGTTAAACAACTCATTATTTTCCCTCTTGATTCATGGAGACATTTTAATCATATAGTAGACTTCCATTATATCAATTTACTTTTCTAAATCCTTTAGTCTTTTTCTGATTGAAAGTAGTTTTATTTCAAACAATATTTTCTGATCATGGATTTCCCATTTTAAGATTGTTTTACAATTTCAGTACCTTATTTTTTTATAAGACCATTTTGGTATGTACATATATTAACTATTATGTAAATATTGACCAAAGACTATAGTAATAGGGTATTTCCTGGGCTGAAATTTGACTTTGTATATCTTGTAGCTGGTAAACTATCTTGGTCCTGGGTCAGAGAATAGGAAAGCTGTTATCCATTTGGCCCCCTGCCCTGCCAACGCTATAGAGAATAGTGCAGTGTGGAGATAGAGTGATAATATGAACATAGTAGGTTTTAGTCAATGGAAGGAACACCATATTTGTGGAATTCATACTGTTATTGTAAGTAGCAGGCTATCTTTCCCTTTTTACAATAGAGATAGATTAACCTTTATGGCTGTCTGCTGCATAACTAACCCTGACAAATTGCCAGGGTAATGAGAAGCCAGCAGCTTTCACTGCTTGTGTATATTACGAACTATATAGGACATTATTATGAACTTCTATCTAATATTACAAATTCCTATTCAAATGAAGATAAATACAGAATTGTAATAGAAGACAGATAAAAATGAAAGTACATTGTTTTTGGTTGACACTAGTCCTATAGTTGAGAGCTAAGAGTGGGTTTCATAAACACTCTTATTCTTGGGTTTGACTCTTAACCAATTCATTCAGCTTCCAATGTTAATGGTGAAAAATTAGTCTCATTGAAAATATATGATATGCTGCAGGAAGTTTGAGTTGGGGGAAGAACATAGGAAAGCAAGATAAGAGAAAACATAATACAGGGAGCCATTATAGGTTTAAAGAGAAATCAGGCGCTAGGGAAATATCTGTAGATCTACAACAATGACACAAACAATCTAAGCAACAGAAGAGAGGCTACCTTAAATGCCCTCCCCTGATAATGAGATTGATGACTGACTTATATGCCATCCTATAGCCTTCATCCAGCAGCTGGTAGATGTAGAAGCAGCCACCCACAGCTAAACATTGAACTGAACTGGAATCCAGTTGCAGAAAAGGGTCAAGACCAGGCTGGTCAAACCCACAGAAACAGCTGTCCTAAACAAGGGGGAACTCTTGGTTCCCATGCTGATAGCTGGGAAACCAGCATGGGACCGATCCAGATCCCATGAAAGTGGGTGTCAGTGAGGAGACTTCAGAAATCTATGGGGCCTTTTCTAGTAGATCAGCACTTTCCCCTGGCATAGGAATAGACTTTGGGAGCCCATTCTGCATAGAGGGATACTCCCTGAGCCGAGACACACGGGGGAGGGCCTAGGCCCTATCCCAAAGGATATGACAGACTCTGAAGACCCCCTATGGAAGGCCTCACCCTCCCTGGGGAGCAGAAAGGGTTTGGGATAGGTAGGGTTTTAGTTGGGGGCGCAGGGGAGGAGGGGAGGCAGAGGGAACTTGGATTGACAAGTAAAATAATCTTGTTTTTAATTTAAATAAAAAATGAAGAGAATAAAAAAGAAAATACATGATATGCTAGTAGCTGGTGGATAGTAATTGATTCAATACTAAAAATTTCCTTTTCTACATTTATTTTACCTTCATTAAAAATCCTTACACTAGGAAAACTATAAACAAATATATCAAAATTTATGTAATTCACTATATTATATTCCAACAAGCACCACTGTAGCAGAAAATGTATGCTGTACAATTTAATGTATATTCTCTTGCCTTATTGTATGAGTTGTACCTTCTCATATTTATATGATTTGAAATCAATTTAGTAACCTTCTACTGTGGACCAACATTGGTGGGCATTACTGAAATTATTTACTAAATTACAGAAATATATAATCCAGTGACAAAAATACTTTTGTTCTAAATATGACAGTTTGTAGTATGTGTAATGCAACACATGTGATAGTTTTTATGACTCATGGTAGATTTATATTATTTATATCATTATAGTTGAAGAAATGCAGTACTGGATCTCCATATAATTATTTGAAATATAGTACTTTGTCTTAATATACTTTAATGTTGGAAAGCTCATATGCATGTGTATATGTAGAGGTATATGTATATTTGTCTGGATTTATGAATATTTTATGTTTAGATGATAACCATATATCCTGGGAAGGAGTGAGGAATCAAAGGACTGAAAATAACCCGTAGTGACCTAGGCACATTACTGTGGGGAAGGGCCTATCCACTCCTCCGTATTAACGGATAGAATGCTGAGTCATATCTGCTCTGTCGACTTTGAGAAGTTCATTGTACCTATAGGAGCAAAGAGGAAGAAGCAAGACATGGCTTGCACATGTAATTGATTACCCATGAAAATAGATACAGCCTTAGAGCTCTGCCTAGGGTGCCCACATGACAAATAAAAACCTTTGTTTCTATGCTGTATTGTTAAATGTTATGAGGAAGTATCTTTTGGGGTACTAAACTGTGAGAAGACATGCCATTTTAACCAATCTAGGGAGTCACAGAAAGAAGGGCTTTTCATTTAAGGCATTCCAGCCGTTTAAAAAACTACTACTCCTATTAATATCTTATTTGTTGATGGAAGTCATAGGCCAATAGTAAGTATAAATGTTATCCTTTTTAAAATTGAAAATAGATCTTTCCCTACAATATATTCTAATTATGGTTTTAACTCCCACAGCTCCCCCACTCGTCCTTACTTCTCTACCCACCCAAATCCACACCCTTTCTTTCTCTCATTAGATTACTAAGAGATGACTAATATAGTAGTAACAAAATAATAATAATGATAACAATAATAATAATTAATAATAAATCATGGTAAACAAACAAGCCAGAATCAGCTAAAACAAACACACAGTTCTTTTTAAATTATGAAATTATATTTAAATTCTGGAAAATACATATATATGCATATATATGTATGTATGTGTATTACAATTTGAGTATTTTCAACTATTTTTAATAACTTACATTTTTCACCTATTTCCACATTGCTGTCACAAGTTTATCTGGGGAAAGATGTTTTCAACACATCAAATCATACTTCCTCCATCACCCCAGAGTAATACCATTTTTTCTTTAGTGCTAAAAATAGGAGTGCTCTGGCTGAATCACACTCCAAGGAAATGCTGAAGTAGAACTCTATAAACAGTTAGCCTTCACACTGTCTAAACAGTGAGAATACCTGATAATAATGTTGGCTGTTTTCTCTGTCTATATGACATTAGTCTTCTAATGATGATTGCCTGACACATATTTATTGTTTACTTCATCTATATCAAATAATATGTGAGTCAAAGAAAAATAATACCCTTTCTAAAATACTTTCATGCAAAATTGATTATGTAAATATTATGTAACTTTTGAGTCCCATATAATGGACTTACAACACTGAAGGGAGCAGTGTCAACTGAGCCATGAAAAACAAGCAAATGATTATGCTCTGAGACTAAAAAAAAGAAATTCTCTATTTCATCATTTCACACTTTTACCAGGCACAAAGCCACCCAGAGCCAATATTCTTGTGATAATCAAATGCAATGTACATGTTTACTAATACTCCAAGTATAACCAGATAGTGTGCTTGGTGAATCAGTTACCACCCCTTCCATCTTTATGGAAAATGTATTTCATTGGCATGTAGTCTCATGAGATGTGAGAAAATATGCTCCTAGATTAATGAAGTTTGAAATGTTTCCAGTTTAATCCATTTAGGG
Organism: Cricetulus griseus; assembly: GCF_003668045.3. Classification (NCBI taxonomy): domain Eukaryota; kingdom Metazoa; phylum Chordata; class Mammalia; order Rodentia; family Cricetidae; genus Cricetulus; species Cricetulus griseus. The sequence continues at coordinate 178,539,462 of NW_023276806.1, read as the reverse complement.
CTATAAATTAATTATATACATATAAGCAACCGACTTCTATCTCTAGTCTTGCAACAGGATATATTTTTAACCAATATATCACATTTTAAATTTTACCTTGGCAGAATTCATTTTGGAAGATACTCATTGGGAGATGCTGAGGCAGAGATATGTTTCTGATATGTTTGCCATTATGGGAAAACAGATTTTCTTTAGTTATCACCCCATGTGCAGTAAAACCATGCATGTTTCAAAACAGGAACAAAATAGATGTAGAGGAACTTCTTAGCTAGATCAGAAACATTTTTAAAATTGCAATGTATACATGTATAGGCTGACAGAAGGGGGAAAGAACCCCAGATTCAGACTTTATCTGTTCATCTCACAGGTTATCTTCTATACCCTGTGGTGTTCCTTTATCATCTTTTAGTGTTGTACTGAATAGTTTAAATTCTCATGTGTAACTTCCAAGATTATATGTATGGTATGATGGCCAAAACTCAGAATCTTGAACTGGATTCAAATCTAGTCCTTCTGGTTATTGGCGTCTTGCACAGTATCTATTAAGTCACTGTGAAAATCTTCAGAAAGACAATGTGATCCTGTTTGTTTGTGGTATATTGCCCTGACACAAATGACCCAAATAAACATTTTTGAATTAGTTAAAATAAAACTAACCTTGACTTCAGAGTGTGTCTTCTAGCACAGAATCATTTACATACTCTTGTGGTGTAAGGACCAGTAACATTGACTGGAGCAACAACATTACTAAATATTAAATATAGAAAACATCATTTTCATATTCATAAAATTCCTTCCTTTGCCTCCAGCTTCATAAATTGCACCATTCAGGGAGCACTTCCTTACACATGTTGTACTGTGTATAACTACATATCCTCTGTGCACTAGGTTGGGTTCTTCTTTCCTGTGTCTCCTGAAAAGCACTATGACTTTTTCACACTGCTAAAGCAATGTCTTTCATCTCCTGAAAACTCTTCCTGCTAAAGATAATCTTATTCTGCTGTCTCCTCCTTTTCCTAGCATATGAACACCTCTGTTCTCATTATTATCTTGAATACAGTAGTCAACATTCAATACTTTACTTGAGAAACTCAGACCTTCATCTTTCTTCCTCCAAATAAATGTGGTTATCATGTTATACCGAGTCTCTTAAATTGTTTCATCTTACTTCTTCATGGAGGACTATACTTAATGCTGCATGGAAGTATACACTTTTAATACTCTATGGCTCTACATGTTCCTAATGCTTTCTTGGATCCTGTTCATGTGTTCAAATTTATCTCTATCGCTTCTCTTGTTCCTTGTTTCTTGCTTCTTCATAACATGTCCAGTTCCCATAAGTTGACCATAGTGCTCTCTCTGTTTCTGTGAACTCACAGGAATGTGAAACCTAAGATATAAGGGTTAGTTTCTTTGACACTATCAAAATCTGTATGTGTGATATGTGAACAATGCACATGTACTTGATAAAGGAAATCCCCCAGCAATTTTGGTAAATGGAACATAGATGCAACTTCAAGCTTTATGTTAATACCATTACAACCACAAGTAGAAATGGTTTGACTTGCTTATCTGACATTATACTGGCTGCAAGGTTTTTAAAAATATTTTTTCACTTTATTTTTTGTTTGTTAATCTGTGGGGGCATGATGTGGCACATATGAGGTCAGAGGATAACTTGCAGAATTTGGTCTTCTTCCAGCAAGTGGGTCCTGGAAATCAGGCTCAAGTTATCAGACTTGGTGGCAAAATATATGGTTTTTCAGATACATTTTTTTTATATGTTGACTATAAGTTTATTATAAGACCCGGCAGGATGGGGAGACTAAGAAGAGGAACAGGGTAATGGCTGACCATGGCGACGCCATGGTCCGTCGCCATACAGAGACAGGGAGAGCGCGTAGACAGAGAAGAGAAGAAATAGAGATGAGGAAAGAAGAGAAGCAGGAGAAGAGCGGGATACATTTTTTTACATGTAGAAAATGAGAAATTATGTTTAAAATTACTTGGCTAAATATTATCTTAAAGCAGTCTACCCTGAGTACCATATTTAATAATAAGACATATTCAGGATTTTTATATGTAATCTTATCCTGATCTCTTTTCTTTGGTCCTTAGTATTTAGTGTCATTTTTAAATAATGGTTCATTTACAAATTTATTATGTTTTAAAATGTCTTTTCATACCAGTGGGCTACAAGATCCATGATTATTAGATAGTGTCTGTTCCAGTATATTATTACACAGTAGATACTAATATGCGTTTCTTAAGAGAAATAATTAACCCTGTATAGTCATCACAAATATTGTAGCCAAGTAATAAAAACATAACACTTATTGACCTCAGATTTGGTTATATATAAATATTTTGTCTACTTTCCAACCTAATCTTTCCCTCACATTTCAAAAGACAAAAAGAAATGATACATATATTATATAACAGAAACTTTCTCCAAATAAATTCTTATTTTAACTTTGGGTGCATTGAGAATAATTAGCTTTCTGTTAAGACTGGGGTTATATAATGCAAACTGTTTCAAGGAAGAGAATATGGCCATGGTGATGTCATAAGCACAAGGTAGCAGAGGTTTTGCAGTGGCACCTGTAGTACCTGACTGGCTGAGCTTCATAAGCATCCTGGTAGCTTTGGGGCCATTTTTTGTACACATTACTTAACCTTGTAGAACTGGTCAGTGAATCCATATTTAAAGTTTATTTATGGCAAAAGCAAAATCACTGCTAACTTTGTTAGCCAAAGCTGCCAGGTCTAGAAGGCATGTGGTATCAAGATCCATGGTTTTCTATGCAGACAAGATTAAAATTATTCTTTCCCTAACAGAAGAAACACTTTTGAGGTGAGTTGGGATGCTTAGCAAAGAAAGTTTTGATGTCAAATGCCAAGTTGGGGACATTTACTCTGAGCTTGAAAACTTATTTTAGGTTACTTTATAACATGGCAAAAAGAAATGGGCCTTATCATGTTCTTTCTGCAGCCAGGTTGTACGTGCTGTAAGTGCAGACTTTTGAGCTCATTATCATTCTCCTTTTTCTGCAGAAGGGAACTGAGTCCAGAGGAGTGGCTACTTTCTCAAGATAATGTAGCCTCTGAACAGAAAATTTAGTTCCAGTAGTCGGTCTCCAGATTTGGAAGTTTTACCTCATCTTCCAAATTGCCATTACAAATTTGATGCTGTGTTTTACAACTTTTAAAATAATAATAGTACTGTTTGGAGAAGTTATATTTTACAATATAATGTTAAACAAAAATACTATTTTATAAAGGTTGCCAAGATCTTCTTAAAGTATTATGTTTTTTTTTTTTCAGGAAAAGTGGTCATTAGAAACATACCTCAGTATAATAATTAGCTATCCAGAACATAGAGAGTTATTGTTAATATCAGGAGTGGCCATCATTTGTTTAGGTAGCAAGCACAACTTTGAAATAGGCAGCCTTGGAGCCAAAAGGCTCCAAAAGCCACATATCTATGAAGATCAATTATATTAATACAAAGCTTATATAGGGAGGATGAAAGAACTAGGCAAAGCCAATGATGTCAGAAGAGAAGAATCTGTTACTTGGGAACAGTACTTTAATAATGGAGAACAGGAACTATACCACTTGCCTAACCATCATATTCCTATGTAAGTATTTTTCTCAACTATCCTATGCAAAAATGATAAGTAGGGAAAACTTTTCATTAAGAGAAATGGAATTCGGGTTATGAAATTCACAAATGATCTAAATGAGGCAAGTTGAATGACAATAGAGTTACAGACACTAGGTTAGTTTATATGCCAAGGTACAGAGTTCATTTCTGGTTGGTTTGGGATATAGATATGAATATATGTGATTTGGAGGGGAAGTTATGTACTCTTTATCTATTTATTACTTGCAAACAAGTCAGATTTGAAGGTTAAATTTACCTGAAAGAATTCGTTTTGAAATCTTCAGTCCTAAAATAAGCAAAGAAAAACAGAAAAAATTTTCTGCTAGGCTTCATGGTCAAACTAGAGAGAAAAAAGGGGGTAAAAACAATCAGGATTTTTAAATATTCTTGGTACTTGTGCACTTAGTTCCGGCTCAGTTTTTCATAGTTCACCAAGAAATATCTGAGCTCTTTTTATTAAGTAGCTTAACCTGAACTACAAAATAGTAGCAGTTTGTAAAGTGTCTGATGGATATCATTGGTGTTCTCTTTAATTTCTAAATGCAGTGTCTGTTGTAGCTCAGTACTTCTCTGCAGGTATGTCCCACCTCACACTCCGAGAAGCTGGAGCCAGAAAGCTTAGCACTCTACTGATTTATTTTTTTAACTCAAGTTTCTGATTTCAAGCTTTTAACATCCCTATGTAATGTATAGCTGAATATTAATGTTTATGTTCAGGAGTTGTAGCCAGCAAATAATGGAGTCTACACTGTGTGTGTGTGTGTGTGTGTGTGTGTGTTGTGTATTTGGTTATATTTTTTCTTCTTTTTGGCTTATATTGTATTTTGTTTTCTAGATAGTTGGTGTTTTGTTGTTGTATTGGATTTTTGGCTTGATTTTTGAGTAAGAACTTAAAGGTGGGTGGGTAGGGAGAAGGAGTACATCTGGAGGGACTTGGAGGAAGGGAAGGATCCAATCAAAATACATTTAAAATTTGAAATTATTTTGTTTTTAAATTGTTTTTTCTTATTTTTATTTATATAATTTTTTCTCCCATTACCCCACCACCACAACATTCCCTCACCCCTGATCTACTCCTCCTCCATTTCCCTTCACAAAAGAGCAGGCTTCCCAAAGATACCAAACAAACACATCATAGCAAGTTACAATAAGACAGACCCTCATATCAAGGGTGGACAAGGCAACCCAGTAGGAGGAAAAGTGTCCCAAGAGCAGGCAAAAGAGTCAGAGACAGTCCTGACTCCCACGTAAAGAGTTCACAAGAAGACCAAGCTATGTAAAGGTAACATACATGCAGAGGACCTAGCTCAGAGCCATTCCATCTCCATGATTGTGGCTTCAGTTTCTGTGGGTCCTGCTTGGTTGGTTCTGTGCACCATGTTCTTGTGGTTTTCTCAACCTCTTTGGCTCCCACAATCCTTTAAAAATGTTTTAAAAGATAAAAAATACATTAGTAAAAATTCACCAAACTTCACAAGTTAGGTGCCCCCACTAAACATATACAAATAACTTATAATGTCTTCTTTCAACACAAATCTTCATTGACATAGGTATTGCCTTTGTGTTTATCAAATATGTTTTATGCAGCAAATGCATTGAAAATTGAGAATATTCGAGGAGGTAGTGGAGCACACCTTTAATCCCAGAATTTAGGAGGCAGAGGCAGGTGGACTGCTGAGAGTTTTAGGCCAGCCTGGTCTCCAGAGCAACTTCCAGGACAGCCAGAATACATACAAAGAAAATGTGTCTTGAATTTTTTTTTTAAATCAGATTTTGAAAATGTGTCTGAAGGTAATGTGGGAAATTACCAATATGGCGCCAGATAAAAATACAAGGGATTTTAATACGGAAAAGTCTTACTTACAGAGCGACCTAGCCAGCCGGCGGGCAGCAGTCTGTACCTCAAGCCAAAAGGTGAAACTGAAAGCAAAAGCAGCCCACCACGTAAGTGTCCCTCACTCTACTTCATCCTGACCACGCCCTCGCAGGCATGGTCACGCACACCTGTAGCCAGTCCCTAAGCAGGAGTGGCTACAACATTCTCTACAATTCCCCTTAAATCTAAAAGAGGATTAAAACTTAACAGTGTAAAGTATCCAAAATTAACAATCATAAAGGTGAAATATAAGAAGATATAACAATCTGCTTATGTTACATCCTAACTATTTATTTTAACTAAACCCTAAAGTCATCTGAAAGAGGTGTTGAAGCCTGGACACCTTCTTCCAATCCCTACCATAAACAATAGGAAGCATATACCTAACTAGGTATATACACTATCCTAAGTGACAACAATAGGGGAAAGGGGGCGTAGCATCCTCCAAGTTACTTTCTGATGAAATGGGACAATAATAGCCTCATGGGGTCCTGTAGGAAGAAAATGTTAGTAAAGTGAAAGTCATGGATTGTATCCAGTCCATGTTAGATGGGATTCACTTGATTGAAGATCTTGCTTGAAATCCTCAACTTGATTGAAGTCAGTACACGAAGCTTTGGCCAGAGTGTCAGTTGAAATGGAACAAGTTGGATCCAGTGCAGTCAAGGAAGTGTGGCCCATTTTCTTTCCAGGGTGTCCAGTGATTGCTGTCAGGCAGGTCTTCATTGGCTGTGTGGGACTCAAACATAAACAGTTAGCAGAGAAGTGTTTGCTTATGTATGTACACATACTGGGAAAGGCAAACATGGGAGCATAACAATTATGAGAGGGTGCACACCTTGAAAGAAATATCCAAGAAAAGACAAAGTCCCCAAATTCTTGATTCAGAAACTCTAAAGTTTAGTTAAACAGTGTGCTTGGATTTTAGAGGAGGAAAGCCAAATCCACTTCTAAACCCAGCATTGGTTTAATTGACTAGGGACTAGGAAATAAGAAGAAATAGATTTCTCTGAGAGAGAGCTGTAAACTTTACCGAATGACACGTTTCTTTTGTTTAATGGTTATAGCTATCCTCTCTTCTTAAGTATCTACCCATGCAGTGTCCTTTGACTTCTGGAGATGAGTTTTCCTGTGAAGATAAAAGCAAATCACTTCCCTTTTCCTTTGGGAGGTTTCTATTTAGTTTATAAGATATACCTTAGTAGAATACCTGTCATTTCTCCTCATCGAAAGGTTTTTCCTTTTCAACTCAAATCTTGATCAACTTTGGTGGTATCCAAAGTTTTTCTTCGCCTGTGGAAACCAATGCAAAACCCCTACTCCATCGTAACATATGTCCTGGTTTCTATACAGAGGTTAGTACATATTTGAAGTATACCAGCTGATTCAGTTCAGCACTTTTTTCCATAGTCCAGTGTCTTTCCATAGCTCTTCTTTGTTTTTCATTGGCATTAAGAAAGTTTAGTGTTAATAAAGCATTATGCAAACTATGTTTGGGGGTTTAGTCTTCCAAGCTTGTTTGTTGAGCATCTCCTTTAGTGTCCTATTAGATCTCTCAATCACTGCTTGTTCCACAGGATTGTGTGGTATACTGGTGACATGCTTTATGTTATAATATTCGAAAAACTGTTCCAATTTTGTGGACACATATGCTGGAACATTGTCAGTTTTTGTTTGTGCAGGTATTCCTATAACTGCCATCACCTCTAGCAGGTATGTAATAACAGAATCAGCTTTTTCAGAGTTAAGAGCAGTAGCCCATTAGAATCCTGAGAATGTGTCTATAGTATGATGCACATATTTCAAATTTCCAAAATCTGAAAAGTGAAAGACATCCATCTGCCTAACCTCATTTCTCCGAATGCCCTTAGGATTACAGACTGCTGGCATTTGAGTTCGATTGTAAAAAAGAACAAGTGGGACAGTTTCTCACTATCTCCTTGGCTTGTTGCCAAGTGATGGAGAAGTCCTTTTTCAAAACTTTGCTATTTACATGATGCTTCTTATGAAATTCTGAGGCTTCTAACACATTTCCAATTAATAAACAATCAATATCATCATTGCCTTGTGCTAGTGGGGCTGGCAGACCAGTATGGGATCTGATATATATAATGTATAGAGGATTACTTCTGTTTCTGATTATTTCCTGTAATTGTAGAAACAATGAGGTTAATTATGTATTATCAGGAATGAATTCTGCAGTCTCATTGTGTAACACAATGCTCTCTGCATATTGAGAATCAGTAACTATATTAAGATATTCTGTAAAATCCATAAGCACCATGAGAATTGCATGTAATTCTGCCTTCTGTGCAGATGTATATGTACTTTGAACTACTTTACTTACCTCACCTGCTTTATATCCAGCCTTAGCTGATTTTTTGGCATCAGTGTAGAAGGTAAGAACTCCAGAAATGGGAGTTTGTCTTACAATATGTGGAAGAATCCAGACTGTCTTTTTATGAATTTAATTCTGTCAGTTTTGGGATACTTGTTGCTAATTGTTCCCAAAATGTCAGTAAGAGCTATTTGCCAATATTCATTGTCCTTCCATAAGGAATCAATTTCCTCATTAGTTAAAGGTACTATGATTTCTCCTTGATCTTTTCCAGTCAGTTGACGAAGTCTTAATTTGCCCTTTAGAATCAAATCAGAAATCTTTTCTATATATGTCTTTAACTTTTTATTCTGTTTATGTGGCAGAAATATCCACTCCAATATGGTGTCTTCCCTCTGCATCAGAATCCCAGAAGGGTATTCTCTGGATGGCAAGATAACCAGAATACAGTCTAAATCACGGTTTATCCGATCTATATGTGCATCAGAGGATAATATTCTCTGACTGTTTAGGTCCTTATCACCTTTAAGGACCATTTTTAAAAGCTTTATGACATGTCCTTCTATACCACTAATTGTCTGGAGTTGAGAAATTTCCCCTAATAATTTCTGAAGAGAATTAAGAGTTTGATAACAATCTCTCCTAATATGTACCTTCTGAGGTCTGATTCTTTGTAAATCTATCTTGTAACCTAAATAGTTAATAGAGTCTCCTCTTTGTATCTTTTCTGGAGCAATCTGTAAACCCCATCTAGGCAGAACTTCCTTCACCATTTCAAACATACGTTCCAAAGTTTCTTTATTATTATCTGATAAAAGAATGTCATCCATGTAATGATAAACAAGAGATTGTGAAAATTTCTTATGAATTACTTCCAAAGGTTGCTGTACAAAAAGTACTGACACAAACTTGGAGTATTTACCATCCTTGTGGCAAAACCCTTCACTGATATCTCCTAACTGCCTGTGAATTATTAAGAGTTGGTACAGTAAATGCAAATTTTTGTCTATCATTTTCCTGTAACAGTATTGTGAAAAAAAAACAAAACAGTCTTTTATATCAATGACTATGATAGGCCATCCTTTAGGTATTAAGGAAGGTAATGGCAATCCAGGTTGCAGAGAGCCCATTGGTTGATTACCTTATTTATAGCTCTCAGGTCTGTCAGCATTCTCCACTTACCTGACTTCTTTTTTATAACAAATACAGGAGAATTCCAATGACTGGTAGATTCCTAATGTGTCCAGCTTCTAGCTGTTCCTGTATTAACTTTTCTAAAGCCTCTGGCTTCTCATAGGTCATAGGCCATTGTCCTAGCCAAACAGGTTCATATGTAAGCCACTTCAATGGCAGGGCCTTTGGATCTTCTGAAGGTCTATCATTTGTATTTGGTTTCTGTACAGCCTGGATGGTTGTTAACAACTTTCCATAGCGTCTTACCAGATCTTTTCTACTATGTAAAGATTGTACATAATTTGTATCTGACACTGGAGGAATATTAATATGAGTATTCCATTGCTGTAAGAGATCATGACCCCAGAGATTTATAGCTATATCTGCCATGTATGGTTTCAGTCTCCCTTTCTGTCCTTCTGGTCCAATTCAGAGCACCTAGTTAACACTCTGTCGAATTCTAGATAGAGTTCCAATTCCCAAAAATTGTACATTTGCCTCTCTAAAAGGCCATTTCTGAGGTCAAGACTTTTGGGTAATGATAGTCACATCTGCCCTAATGTCCACCAAGCCAGTAATAACTTTATTATTGATTTTCACTTTCAACTGAAGTCTTTTATCACTAATAGAAATTTGCCAATATGTGTTTCTCATTTTGTCCATTCACATTTGATTCTTCATCACTATTCAAACTACCATCTAGAGCAGTATCACTTTTCACAATAGGCAAAGAACTATGTATTCATCCTGTGAGAGATTTTCTTCCACTGCTACTGGAAATGACCGAACCTTCTTAATGTGGGGCCTTCTTGAGTACTCCCTCGGTGTTTCCTGGCTTTAAAGGGTTTCCTTGAATGTCCCTGGTCGATCTACATTCATTTGTCCAGTGCCCACCTTTACCACATCTTCTACACAATTCAGAAGGCAGTGACCTTCTGTATGAGGCATTGTTTGAATTTGTTTGTCTACAATTTCTCTTAATATGTCCCATTCTACCACAGCTGAAACATCTAGTTTCCTGGTGCCTTTGTGGTCTCCTGAGGAAGGCTCTTCCTACCCATGATTCTGGTTCATAGTACTAGTAATCTCTAGCCTATTGGAACATATGTTGACTTCTGTAAGGTGCTTCTCCTTCCCAAGCCCTTGCGTTCTCACATCTAGAACTTTTAATTCCCTGTTGCCTTTTTAAACCTTTTGAGATGGCTTCTCCTACCCAAGCTCCTATCTTGCACATTATAGTCAATGTTGGCTGCATACAAAACCCATTCTCCTAGCGGGGCTGATCTCATGTTTAAAGGCAAAAGTATTCTTTTGGATATTGGGTTTGCATTTTCATAAGCATATATATATATATATATATATATATATATATATGTATATATATATATGATTATCTTGTTTCTGGATCTGTTACCTGTAATTCTGCCCTAGTTAAACTTTGTAAGAAGTCCTGGAACTGTTCTGTAGATCCCTGTTCTATTTCGGTATAAGCTTCTAGGTGTTCTCCTAGGTCATGAACCTTATCCCAGGTGTTTAATGCTGCTTTCCTGCATAGGGACAGTATATGGTGTTCATATTCAGCCTGAGCCTGTGGATTAGCATAAATACCCTCACAAAGAATCTTATCTAGGGGAGTTTGAAAATCTTCCTTTATGCCTTGACACTCAAGGTGCTTTTCTTCCTCCCTGAAAAATGCCCTCCATTGGATTTGGCATGAATTCTCAAGTACAGCTGCTACCAATCATTCCCAATCTGTAGGTGTCACCCTGTTAATGTTTGCCCATGAATGTAATAGCTGTTTTATGTATGGGCTATGGAGACTATATGAGACAACTGATTCTTTAATATTCTTAAGATCCTTCAGCTGTATAGGTTACCATACCTAAGCCATCTGTCCCTGAGGGTGTTTCTTAGGAGATGGCATTTCTACCATGGTGGCTGGGTAGACTAATGGTGTATGAGTAACAATCTTAGAAGAATAGTCATGATACCTGGGTGGAGTAGGTACCTTGGATTGGAGTGATTCTGCCTCTGAGGCATCCCAATGATCTTTAAGCCTAGTAATGATATCCTCATGAAAAGTTTCAATCTCCTTAATCATAAAAGATTCCAAGCATGTTAGTGAATCTGTAAATTGTTCTAACTGCTCCTCTACACATTTTTCTAGGTCTTTAATAGGTCATCCTTAGATAGTATCTGGATGGTGTGGAAACTGCCTTCTAGGTATTGGAGTCTAGATTCGAGGTCATGATTTGCTGATTTTGAGTCCTCAGCATTCGACTGTATGGACAGCCCTGTACTGTAAATTATCTTCCAAACATTCAAATTTAGATTCAAATTTGTGATCTGCTACCTTAGATGCTTCAATAATTGATTGAATGGCATTGTCCAATTCTTCAACACTCCCTGGGTATTTTGCACCTTTGCATCTATTTTCTGGGTCACCAAGCCTATGTGAGTTTCTAGCTGGCTACAGATATTCTTTAGTTAGTCACAGTCCTCTGACAGCCTAGCCTCTAATGCCTCAGACAAGGAGGATCTCTCTGTGTTTATCTTATCATAAATACGCTGCATCTCACCTTGGGTAACAGACAGGTCTTTCTTTAGCATATTGGACACAGAGCCAAGCTTATCATCCAATTTCTGTTTCACTTGCTGCACAATTGTGACCTGACCTAATCTGTTCTCCAAAACCTCTTTGCGTAAAGCTGTTATTTCCTGCAAGCAGGTGGTAAGGTTATCTTTGTCCCTGTTCCTGAGATATCTGGCTACTAATATTATTTGTACCAGCAAGCTAAATGCCATCATGGCATATAGTCCAGTAATTGGCAGATTAGCACCCTCTTCAAACTTTAAATTTACGTAATAAGCAAAAATATTACCCATTTTAGCAAATGATAAATATTCTGCCATAATTTTACCCGGTTTCTACTCCAGATGCAGTAACTATCTTTGACCAGCAGGTAGCACAGGCACTCAGCTACTCGGCATGGTGTTTGGCAGCAGTCAGTCAGGCAAGATGGTGGCAGCAGTGGAGAGTATATGGCCTTGCGGCTGCAACCACTAAAGAAGATGTGGCTTTACAGCTGCAGCAGCTAGGGGAAGCCGAGGCCTACTCAGCTCTAGGGCAGGAGGCCTCAGAGCACCGGTTAGCTGAAATCCAAGCCGGTCCCATGCCTGCAGCTAGAAACTTCAACAGTAGCCTTGGGGAGGTCTGTGAAAGTCTCCTAGCTTGGCAGTGGATTCTGAGCAGCTCAACGGCAGCCAGAACGCACTTGTGTGGTGTAGGGGGGGTTGGCTGCAAGCTGGGAGCACCTGTGGAGAGAGGACGCTTTTCTGACCTAGGCCGATGTCCTGCCGGAACCCACAGGCTGTCCCAAATGGAGCCTAGGCTTCCAATATCCCACTCCTGACAGCCAGAAAATGTGGGAAATTACCAATACAGAGCCAGATAAAAATACAAGGGATTTTAATAGGGAAAAGCCTTACTTACAGAGCAACCTAGACAGCTGGCGATCACCTCAGAGGCGTTGTCAGGCACACCTGTAGACAGGCCCTAAGCAGGGGTAGCTACAGCATCCCCTACATGAAGGTATTATTTTCCGTGTATTCCATGATTGTAAGTTAATCTTTTGTGAGTAATAATTTGCTTTTAAACATGGTTAGACCATGGACTCTTTAAACACAAAAAACAAAATTTTCTGGCTTCTATCATATCTTAACCTGTTAAATTTATTCTTGCCAATCATTCTGTGTTTCTCTATGTTTGCACATATTTTGGAAATTACTGTGTAACAATGGTGTTTTATTGTAAGACTTGTATGATGGTAGGATTGGGAATCACAAAACTCCAATGTTTATTTCTGCCTCTCACTGATCCATTTGTTTCCTCTCTTTTTATTCATTCAACTGGTAGCTATTGTTGAGTTTTGCTAGAAATTTTGCATATTGTTGAGAAGTCTCAATGCAGTCCTAAACACAGAAACATTTTTCTAGGTTTTCATTTTGATCCTTGACATAGCCTCACCTCCATTTGATCTCACAATAGAATTTCAATAAAATACTAACTGTATAGAGAAATATAGAAGCACAGATATCCCTCTCTTACAATAAAATGAGTTCTGAAATTTAGTTCTGAATTAAGAAAAAGTGTGAATGTGTTAACTTAACAAACAAGGCCCCTTTTCTTGGTAATAAAAGTGTGTATTTCAAGTGTTTGGTTGCTTCTATAAGTAGATGATTTATTTTTAGTCATCATATTTATTTAATTAAGGTGCCTCATTAAAGCTGTGTTAGGTAAATTTTTAATGAGTTTGCGTATTATTAATACTTTAGTAAAGAATCTGGCTTGTGGAATTATGCAAAAGTAAACAAGGTACATGTATTTTTTTAAGTCGCTAAAAGTATATTTTAAATGTGTTAATATTGCTTGCTCCTTTTAACGGAGGCAGATGTGGTTAGTTTTTGCCTTTCTTTATTTTTGTTTCAAGGCATTTCCAAATAAAGTGATTTTTTAAAATTTATTTTAAATAACTATATTTCTTTAAAATATTTGATTGAGAAAGTGAATAATTAGAAGCCAAATGGTTCTGAAATTTTCATTTAATTTATAGAACATTGTCATTTTGTTAAAATAATCTTGGGCTAAATGTCATAATCCCTTATGAGAATCTTGGAAGAAGTCCGTGTTTTAATGTTGGTATTCCTGAAATTGTAATACTATAAGTACCTATCTTTGATTGATGTGATTACCTCTAATTATTTATTTATTTGATATTTTACATTCTGTCCTCTGTTTTGCCTCCTCCCACTCCTCCTATTTCTCCCCTCTCCATTCCTCTTCCTCTGTTTCTTTTCAGAAATAGGCAGGCTTTTTCTGCCTTTTTCTGCCATAGATATCAACTAGCCATGGTATATAAAGTTGCAGTGAGACTAGGTACCTCCTCTCCTATTAAGGCTAGACTAGGCAATCTGCTATGGGGAATGGGTCCCTAAAACAAATAACAGATTCCCCTCTCCCACTGTTAGGAGATGCAGAAGATGATCACATTACATAACTGTCACATATAGGCAGAGGGCCTAGGTCAGTCTCCTGCAGGCTCCCTAGTTGTCAGTTCAGCTTCTGAGCTCTGATGGTCCCATGTTAGTTGACTCTGTGAGTTTTCCTGTGATGTCCTTGACCCCTCTGGCTCTTAAGATCCTTATGCCCACTTACAATTGAAGTGTTAGTACAATAAAATGGTTTTGATTGTATTACAAAAATTGCAAGGAAGTTTAGGTATGTTCTCTTTTTTCTTGATGTTTTTATGATTTGTTTTTTCTTGATCTTCATAAGGCAGAAGAATTTAGAATATTTTAATATATTAGTAACCATTTTGTTACCTGTGATAAGTTTGTAATGAGAAAAACATTGACTGAAGTGTCTACTATTGTTTGGCAAAGTTGGAAACTGACTAACATTTAATTGAAACTCATATTTTGAAAGGAAAAAATTTAGGTATTCTTTGCCATGTTAAACTTGGGTAGATTAAGAAAATGCATTCTCATAATTTCATATCCTGACTAAGATTTGAATAATGGTGATTTGTACCTATGTGGCCTTTTTTTTCCCTTTAAAACATACAAGAGGAAGAATTGCTAACAGACTAAGGGGAAGGAGATGACTTCTAAATTATTTCCTTGTCCATTTTATCATGATTTTTTTGAATTCTGGGCAGCAAGCACTTTACTATGCACTAAGTTATTATGAATCCTCTATGTCTTGCAGAAGAAATTATAGTTAAGAGCAAAGTAGAGTTGCTAATTTAAAAACATAAGCATTGCTAACATTTCTGTGATTACTTTTCTGAGAAATTAGAAAATGTATTCCAAGTACACTCTTTTGATCAGCCTGCCTCTTTTGGACCCTCATGACATGCTGCCTTGCTGCTTCAAACCTGGGACATGGACGACAAAAGATGTCAATGAATAAGTCCTAGGTGTGTAGTGTGACTCATCAGAGCCTCTCCCACACAAAATTGTTTAGCAAAGAGCCATGAGGAGGACCATTGTGTGAATTCAGTTAGAGAGGAAAGGCAGTTCTGGGAGAAGAAATAGAATCATGCCCTGGTCAGTATGTAATACAGATTTTCCCTCGGAAAATGATCATTTCCCTTGTTTACAAATCCAAATAATACTTAAATTCCCTTCCTTTTATTGATATAACTTTTCTCACATCATTTTATGTTTTATCTAACAGTTTGATAAGTGTTCTTTTAAAAAGGAGTTCTTGCCATGATGATTTACCTTTATAAATAAAAAATAATTTTAAAGTTTTGTTTCAGTTTATACATACCTAATGTTATTAAAATGATGAGAACAGACTTCAGGTATCAAACCTCAAAAATGTTTTTAACAGTGGCTAAATATTAATCACATGCTTTTATTTCTAGCTATATTCATCATCAATAATTTTCTAGTCATTGTATTCTAAGTATTTCTTGTATTTTTTTATTTTCTCAGGGTAGACAAATGATGTTCCTAATAATCAGGTTTAAAAATTCTAAACAAAAGTTCCAGATCTCTAAAAGAGCAGATTTTAGCAAACACATCAAGGTTATGAAGAAAGCCATATATTCATATTTATATATTATAAGTAGTGGTCCTTCTCTGCACTGGGTTCCAGTTCAGTTTGGTGATTAGTTATGGTTGTCTGCTTCTACTTCCACCAGCTGGATAAGGATTATAGGATGGCATATAAATCAGTCATCAATCTCATAATCAGGGGAGGGCATTTAAGGTAGCCTCTCCTCCGTTGCTAAGATAGTTAGCTGGTGTCATCTTTGTAGATCTCCAGACATTTCCCTAGTGCCTGATTTCTCTGTAAACCAAAAATGTCTCCCTTTATTATGATATCTCCATTCTTGTTGTCATGTATTCTTCCCCTGACTCAAACTTTCTGCTCCCTCATGTCCTCTGCATCACTCTTCTTCTCCCCTTCTCATTCTACTAGCTGCCTCCCCCCTCTTCCCATGATCCAAATTTTCTCAGCAGATCTTGAACCTCTCCCCTTCTCCAGGGGACCATGTATGTCTCTCTTAGGGACCTCCTTGTTTATTACCTTCTTTGGCAGTGTGGATTGTAGGCTGGTAATCCTTACTCTATCTAAAATCTGCATATGAGTGAGTACATACCATGTTTTTCTTTTTGCCATTCGGTTACCTCACTCAGAATGGTTTCTTCTAGATCCATGCATTTTCCTGCAAATTTCAAGATTCCATTGTTTTTTTCCACTGAGTAGTAAGTACTCCATTGTGTAAATGTACCACATTTTCTCTATCCATTCATCGGTTGCGGGGCATATATGCTGCTTCCAGTTTCTGGCTATTACAAATATGCTGCTATGAACATCGTTGAACATATGTCATTGTTGTATGAATGTGCTTCTTTTGGGTATATGCCTAAGAGTTGAATTGCTGGATCTTGTGGTAGACTGATTCCCATTTTTTTGAGGAGTCTCCATACTGATTTCCAAAGTGGCTGTACAAGTTGGCACTCCCACCAGCAGTGGAGAAGTGTTCCCCTTTCTCCACATCCTATCCAGCATAAACTGTCATCTGTGTTTTTGATTTTAGCCATTCTGACAGGAGTAAGATGATATCTCAGAGTTGTTTTGATTTACATTTCCCTGATGGCAAAGGATGTTGAACACTTTCTTATGTGTCTTTTAGCCATTTTAGATTCATCTATTGAGAATTGTCTATTTAGTTCTGTACCCCACTTTTTAATTGGATTGTTGGGTGTTTTGGAGACTAGCTTCTTGAGTTCTTTTTATATTTTGGAGATCAGCCCTCTGTCAGATGTGGGGTTGGTGAATATCTTTTCCCAGTCTGCTGGCTGCTGTTTTGTCTTGCTGACTGTCTCCTTTGCTTTACAGAAGCTTCTCAGTTTCAGGAGGTTCCGTTTATCAATTGTTGGCCTCAGTGTCTGTGCTACTGGTGTAATGTTCAGGAAGGGGTCTCCTGTACCAATTAATTCAAGGGTATTTCCCACTTTGTCTTCTAATAGGTTCAGTGTAGCTGGATTTATGTTGAGATCTTTGATCCGTTTTGGCTTAAGTTTTGTGTAAGGTGATAGGCTTGGGTCTAACTGCAGTCTTCTACATGTCTGCAACCAGTTATGCCAGCACCATTTGTTAAAGATATTCTCTTTATTCCATCATATGAATTTGGATTGTTGGTCAAAATCAGGTGTTCATAAGTTGGGGATTAATATCGGGGTTTTCAATTCTATTCCATTGGTCTACCTGTCTATTTTTGTGCCAATACCAAGCTGTTTTCAGGACTATAGCTCTGTAATAGAGCTTAAAATCAGGGATGGTGATGCCTCGAGAAGTTCCTGTCTTGCACAGGGCTGTTTTGGCTATCCTGGGTCTTTTGTTTCTCCATATAAAGATGAGAATTGTTCTTTCAAGGTCTGTGAAGAATTATGTTGGGATTTTGATGGGGATTGCAGTGAATTTGTAGATTGCTTTTGGCAAGATTGCCATTTTTACTATGTTGATCCTATCTATCCAAGAGCATTGGAGATCTTTTCATTTTCTGGTATCTTCTTTAATTTCTTTCTTTTTAGAGACTCAAAATTATTATGGTACAGGTCTTTCACATTTTTGGTTAGTGTTACCCCAAGGTATTTTATGTTGTTTGTGGCAATTGTAAAGGGTGATGTTTCTCTGATTTCTTTCTCCACCAATGTGTCATCAGTATATAGTAGGGCTATGGATTTTCTTGAGTTAATCTTGTATCCTGCCACTTTGCTGAAGGTGTTTATCAACTGTAGGAGTTCCCTGGTAGAGAGTTTCTCAGGTCACTAATGTAGACTATCATATTGTCTGCAAATAGTGAGAGTTTGACTTCTTCATTTCTGATTTGTATTCCCTTGATCTCCTTTTGTTGTCTTTTTGCTCTAGCTAGGACTTCAAGGACAATATTGAAGAGGTATGGAGAGAGTGGACAGCCTTGTCTTGTCCCTGATTTTAGAGGAATTAGATTGAGTTTCTCTCCATTTAATTTGATGTTGGCTGTTGGCTTGTTGTATATTGCTTCTATTATGTTGAGGTATGTTCCTGTTATCCCTGATTTCTCCAAGACCTTTATCATGAAGGGGAATTGGATTTTGTCAAATGATCTTTCCGAATCTAGTGAAATGATCATGTGGGTTTTTTTCCTCAGACTGTTTATATGGTGGGTTACATTGATGGGTTTTCATATGTTGAATCATCCTTGCATCCCTGGGATGAAGCCTACTTGATCATGGTGGATGATTTCTCTGATATGATCTTGGATTCGATTTGTCAGGATTTTATTGATAATTTTTGCATCAATATTCATGAGGGATATTGGTCTGTAGTTCTCTTTCTTATTTGTGTTTTTGTGTGGCTTGGGTATCAAGGTTATTGTAGCCTGGTACAAAGAATTTGGCAATGTCCCTTCTGCTTCTATTTGGTGGAACAATTTGAGGAGTATTGGTATTAGCACTTCTTTGAATTTCTGGTAGAATTCTGCAGTGAATCCATCTGGCCCCCGGCTTTTTTTGGTTAGGAGACTTTTGATGTCTGCTTCTATTTCCTTAGAGGTGATAGGTCTGTTTAAGTTGCTTATCTGTTCTTGACTCAATTTTGGTAAGTGATAACTGTCCAGAAAATTGTCCATTTCCTTTAAATTTTCAAATTTTCTGGAGTATAGGTTTTCAAAGTATGACCTGACGATTCTCTGGATTTCCTCAGTGTCCATTGTTATGTCCCCCTTTCCATTTCCGATTTTGTTAATTTTCTGATCTCTCTCTGCCTTTTGGTTAGTTTGGATAACGGTCTGTCTATCTTGTTGATTTTCTCGAAGAACCAACTCTTTGTTATATTGATTCTTTGAATTGTTTTCTTTGTTTTGACTTTATTGATTTCTACCCTCAGTTTGATTGTTTCCTGGTGTCTGCTCCTCTGGGGTGAATTTGATTCCATTTTTTCTAGAGCTTTCAGCTTCGATGTCAAATCTCTGGTGTAGCTATACTCTAGTTTCTTCATGTGAGCACTTAGAGCTATGATCTTTCCTCTTAGTACTGCTTTCAAAGTGTCCCATAAGTTTGGGTATGTTGTGTCAACATTTTCATTGAATTCTAGGAAGTCTTTAATTTATTTCTTCCTTGACCCAGGAATGTTGCAATTGTGTGTTGATCAATATCCATGAGTTGGTAGGGTTTTTGCACTTTGATTTGTTTTTGATTTCTATCTTTAAAGCATGGTGGTCTGATAAGACACAGGGGATTATTCTAATTTTTTTCTACCTGTTGAGGTTTTCTATGTTGCCGAGAATGTGGTCAATTATTGAGAAGGTGCCATGTGATGCTGAAAAGAAGGTATATTCTTTTGTGTTTGGATAGAAAGCTCTATAAATGTCTGTTAATCCCAATTGGGTCATAACTTCTGTTAGTTTCTTTGTCTCTTTGTTAAGTTTCTGTCTGGTGGTCCTGTCTAGTGGTGAGAGTGGGGTGTTGAAGTCTCCCACTACAACTGTGTGAGGCCTTATTTGTGATCTGAGTTTTAATAATGTTTCTTTTACGAATGTTGGTGCCTTTGTATTTGGGGCATAGATGTTTAGAATTGAGTCTTCTTCCTGATGGATTTTTCCTGTGATGAATATGAAATGACCTTCTTCATCTCTTTTGATTTCTTTTAGTTTGAAGTCTATCTTGTTAGATACTAGGATAGCTACCCCAGCTCGTTTCTTGGGTCCATTTGATTGGAGTATCTTATCCCAACCCTTTACTCTGAGGTAAGTCTGTCTTTGAATTCGAGGTGTGTTTCTTGTATGCAGCAGAAGGATGGATTCTGTCTTCGTATCCAATCTGTTAGCCTGTGCCTTTTTATAGGCGATTAAGACCATTATTATTGAGGGAAATTTTGGTCCATTCAGTGTTTATTCTTGTTTGTTTTTGGTTTGTTGTTGGTATGGGTATTGTATGTGGATTTACCCTGCCTTTTGTTTTTTGTTCTTGTAGAGTGGGATTATCTATTGCCTATGTTTATGTGAGTGTAGTTAATTTTCTTAGGTTGGAGTTTTCCTTCCATTGCTTTCTGTAGGGCTGGATTAGTGGTTACATATTGTTTAAATCTGGTTTTGATGTGGAAGATCTTGTTTTCTCCATTTATAGTGATTGAAAGCTTTGCTGGGTATAGTAGTCTGGGCTGGCATCCATGTTCTCTCAGAGTTGGTAGAATATCTATCCAGGTCCTTCTAGCTTTCAGAGTTTCCATGGAGAAGTCTGGTGCAATTCTGATAAGTTTCCCTTTATATGTTAGTTGGTCTTTTTCCCTTGCTGCTCTTAATATTTTTCTTTATTCTGTACATTTGGTGTTTTAATTATTATGTGACGAGGGGACTTTCTTTTGTGGTCCACTCTATATGGTGTTCTGTAGGCATCTTGTACTTTCATTGGCATGTGTTTCTTTAGGTTGGGAAAGTTTTCTTCTATGGATTTTCTTGAATATGTTTTCTGCACCTTTGAGTTGGGTTTCTTCACCTTCTTCTATACCTATTATCCTTAGGTTTGGCCTTTTCACGGTGTCCCATATTTCCTGGATATTTTGTGTTATGGATTTTCTTTGCTTGACGAGTTTATTTCCTCTAGTTTGTCTTCAGCATCTGAGAGTCTGTCTTCCATCTCTTGTATTCTATTGGTTATGCTTGCATCTGTGGTTCCTGAGTGTTTACTCAGCTTTTCCACTTCCAGCATTCCCTCAGTTTGTGTTTTCTTTATTGTGTCTAATTCAGTTTTCAGGTCCTGAACTGTTTATTCTTGGCTTTGGTGGCTTTCCTTGATTTCTTGTATCTTTTGGTTGGTCTTTTCTTCCATTTCTCTGAAGGATTTTCTGATTTCCTCTCTTAGGTTATCTATCATTTGCATGAAGTTGTTTTTAAGGTTGCTCTCTTCTGCTGCTTCTGTGTTGGGATGTACATGTCTTGCTGGTGTAGAGTCCCTAGACTCTGGTGGTGTCATATTGGTTTTCCTGTTGTTGGATATGTTCTTATATTGTTGTCTTCCCATCTCTTCTTCCAGTGGGTACTGTTGGTGTCACTTCCTTTCCTGGTGTGTATGGGTCCCGTGTTCTCTTCAGGTGTGTGCAATTGACTTTGATACTCTGATGGGTTTCAAGTTGGGTGCAGGCAGGTCTGAGGCACTTGCTCTTCAGGTGGGTGAGAGCAGCACTGATGCAGCGATGTCAGCAGACTCTCGGCTGCTTGGTCCTCAGGGGTCCAGTCGTCCTGTTGAAGATCCTGGAGCAGGATTTGCCAGGGTGGGCAGACGGAAGTTGGGCCCAAGGTAGGGGCCAAATCAGCTCACCTCTGCACTCTCTGTACTCTATTGGGGTCCCAAAAGTAGTATTTAGAAATCAGAAGACATAAATAATCAGAAGATACCCTTTCAAAATATTGAGAATTATGCCGAGAACATGTTTACCAATGAGTGCTATTACTGATGGCAGCATACAGATCATCTATCCTTTAGTCCCCCAAATTTACTAGAACTAAGGTCACTTGGGACCTACTCAGCCTTTACTACAGGTGGATTGGTATTTCCTTTCAAACAAAAACAGGCTCAATGTTAATTTGATACACAGTATAAAACAGTGATTGAATAGGCTTCTTGTTTTATTTGTTTTCCTCAAAATAACAAGTTATTAGAAGAGATTTTTGTAATATAAATGTAAATAACAAGTTGAATGTTTTCTCAAAGGAAATAACAGGGAGAAATGCTTACAGTTTTGAGGCCATGAAGCTAGAGGCAGTTACACTAATAACTTTGCTTATATAAACTTTAAAATCCTCCAACATATTGCCTTAGGTTAAGAACTTCTGTTTCCATAAATTTCCTAGAAACTATCAGTTGTACCATTTCTGTTTTACATACCAGCCTTGTGAGGAACACTCATTGCAGAACTCACTTCCTGCAATATTGCAAGTGCAATCTTCATCCAGTGTGCACTGGACCACCCCCTGCTCTCTGTCACTGTTATTCTTTCATAGCCATATTCCAATGCCTTTGAAGTTATGTGGTAATTTTGTGTGCCTCTCTTGCCCTCATATATGAAGTCCTTAAGGATAGAGTTATTTTGCTATTGATAGTGGTAACCCTGTCAGAGCAAACCAAGTGAAAGCCAGAAAGCAGTGTGTCCCTGAATCCTGCTCTGACTTCTCTCAGTGCTCCCGCTGTCCCTTAGTGACGGAGTGTGATCAAAGAGATGGAAACTCTAAACCCTTTCTTCACCACCCCCCAAATCAGAGGGATAATGATTCAAATAAGAAATTCAAATAAGATGGGGGCAGGCTGCCCATGAAAAATGTGTGTGGTGTGTACTTAATGAGGTGTGCAAAATTATGAGCTTTTGGACAATTTATAATTTTTCAAGCATGTTTTCCTTGTTCAAAGCTGCAGGTCACAAAATACACAAATAATTTTGGTTGCTTTGGTTGCTCATAAGTCTTATATGTCCTACTACTTTGTTCCTCAATTTTATCAGGTGATGTCAGATACATTGGTTTTGCTTAGTGACTCATTTAATTTACTTATTTACTATATTTATTTACTTCAGTTTATGCTGAAATTAATTGAATATTAGTATATATAGATATTAACAATGAAGAAGGTTTTGATTTTATAGACAAAATATACTTCCAAAGTCATGTTTTTGGTTTTTTTACTTAAATTCTTTAATTACCACTCATATTTACATATTCATCTCCCCCATTCCCTTGCCCTCCCATCCTCCCATGTTCCCCCCAACCCCTCAACCCATCCCCCAACTCCTCCCCAGGGACAGTGAGACCCTCCACTGGGGACTTTCTGTCATATTGTTTTCGAGAGGGCCCAGGCCCTCCTTGCTGTATCTGGGCTGCAAAAGTATCCCTCCATAAGAAATGGGCTCCCAAAGTCCATTTGTGCTCTAGGATAATATTTGTTTTTAAGGATTAAAAAAGTATATAATTAAATGTATTTTGGCTCCTATGTTTGCATTTCAGTTCTATGTTCATGTCATATGTATATTTTAGGTAAAATACAACATAAAAATTCAATTTATTACTGGTAGATATTTATATATTATTATAAAAAGCTAGTATTCATTTCCTGGAAGCAAAGTAGAACTTATGTTTTATATAATTTCTCTGACAAAAATTTAAAATTAAATTTATTCTTTTAAAAATGTAATGATTTTACTAATTATTTGGAAATTTCACAGAATGCATCCCGATCAAATTCCTTTCCAATCATCCCAGGTCCATCCCCTACCCTTGTGAACTCCCCTCAAAAAAAAAAAAAACTACCAAATCCTATTTGTATTGCTCATATACTCACTGCAGTATGGTCAAACTCCCAGTGGCCAGCTCCTCTGGTAGCTGCTGACCCCATTCAGGCCTGAATGGTAGAGGACACAGATGGTGCCCTCCCAGACTTTTGACCACCTGGATGGGCAGTCACAAAATTGTATTCTCATTTGAGGGAATTCCTATACATTGAATTGCAACTGTCAAACGTGGGAGTGAGTATTTCTGTCTTGGAGTCCTTCCCACTCTTGGGAGTTTTCTTCACTTCACTTTATAATGTTTTCTATTATTTCAAAAATATGACTGATGTATATTCTATTGTGAATAGGAGAATATATTTAAACCATTTAGCAGGAAAGATTAGTGCAGAGTCTCATGTAAGTATACCTTGAGGTTAATGCATGGACGAGGCAGATGCTAGTCACTCATGTTCTTTTAGGAACAGGAGTAGAGTTCCTATGCTGCAAAAATACTCCAGTCTGATTCTAACACCATCTCATTTATATTTTTTTGGAGAACATATATGTGATTCTATTACAAATAACCTTTAATAGTTCTGTTTTGAATATATCTTAAAATTTATCTTCTCTGATGTTTCTTTATCCCTCTCATGATACCATTAAATTTTCGTTCAGAAAATTTTGTGCCATGTGATTTGGCACAAAAATCCAATTGTGGTCATTCTGTTTCTTTTTTTTTTAAACCATGGAATTTGAGGGCCAATGGAGGCTGTCTGTGATTGGTTTTCGAGACAATGAAAAGGGAAATTCAGGTTTTCTCATCAATGTTCACTCCCTGAAATGTCAATAACTACATTTAAAAAGTGATGTAGGAGTAGATGTTTCTGGGAGAAAGTGGGGCTAGCTTGTGAGAAGCCATATGTTGGACTTATACCACTGCCTTTCTTGGCTATACAGCAAAGCCAAAAGATAAGATGCTCTGCTGGAAAAAGGCATTTGAAGCTGAGAGCCATCCTGTGCAGACTGGGTTACAGTTAAAATGGGAAACGGTACATTGGATGTGACCCGGAGCTTGGAAGCATCTTTAGTAATCATATGGACTTTACTTTTGGTGTCCAATGGTAGGAGTGTAAAATAGCGACAAATCCATTCTCTTCTGATCATTCTCCAGTGATATTTGGAAAGAAGGAAAAGGGAGGGGGAAGAGGGAAAGAAAGAAGTTACCAGGGAGGGAGAGAGAAAGGAGAGGGAGATTCAAAATTAGTTTGTAGGAAAAAATGCATTTTGGTGTGCAACAATAATATCAATATTCAATATTTCCCATGCTGGACTAGTTTCTCAGAGAGGAGATTCACCAGTGTATATTTGGAGTCATTACCTGTAAAGCACAATAATTTTAAAAAATCAAAGTGAGCGTTTATAACCTGTAAAAAAAATGAAGATTTTCACATGGCACAAAAATCTAAGTATATCTGTTTGGGTTCATTTAAGTTATCAATGTATTCTATTATATTTAAAACAGTGCCATGTGATGAAGTTGTGTGTCATATGCTCCTCTCAGTTTCTCCTTGTTCATCATTGAGTAAATACAATTATCATTGTCATAGTTAGTCATCTACATACAGCTACTGGCCCCAGATTCTTCAAATGTTTGATATATTTTTGTCTCCTGAACTACGTTTTGTTATTCACAGTGTTAGTTCTCTCACTTGAAGGATGAGAAAACTGGTAGGATGCTAAGTAATTTGTATGATCTGAGTCCAATAACTGGTATAATAATTCAGGGATGTGCTTCCAGTCCCACTGTTTTGCTGAAATAGCAGAAATGTCAGCTTTAGTATTTCAGTGAAGAATGTTATTTTTGTTGGAAATTCCTGCCAAACATTTAAAAGGGAATTGAAAACAATTTTATGCAGTGTTTTCAAAAACTGGAAGATGGGAAGGATGTTCCAAGTCATGTATCATAAACATCAGAGTCCCACAATTGTGTAGTTTGGTCTTTTGTGTGTCTCCTAGGACCTATCCCAGATGTATGAGCTGACTCTTTGTAACCCATTCCCTAAGGTGGGATGCCTTATTCAGTCTTGATGCACTGGGGAGGAACTTGATCCTTCCTCAACTTGATATGCCATGCTTTGTTGACTCCCATGGGTGGCCTTACCCTATCTAAGTGGAGACTGAGGAGGAGTAGATGGCCGAGCCTGGAGGTAATGGGTGGGAGCAGGAGGAGAGGAGGGAGGGGAAGCTGTGGTTGGTATGTAAAATAAATGTTAAAATGATGAAAAAATCTGAATCCTAAACCAGAAAATCAGTAGCAGGCTCTGATCATTACAAAAGACATGGAAATCTCTAAAGACTGGCAACCAGAAATCAATTTTATGTAAGAATTATGACTGATGTAAATTTGTTTCTTAGAAAGCTAAGTATGTATTAGTTGATGTTTTGATGTCTAGTTTTCTGAGTTCTTTGTATATTTTGGAGATTAGCCCTCTGTCAGATGTGCTGTTGGTGAAGATCTTTTCCCATTCCATCGGCTGCTGTTTTGTCTTATTGACTATGTCCTTTGCCTAATAGAAGAGTCTAGTTTCAGGAGGTCCCACTTATTAATTGACGATCTCAGTGTCTGTGCTACTTGTGTTATGTTCAGGAAATAGTCTCCAGTGCCAATGCATTAAAGGGTACTCCCCACTTTCTGTTCTGAGAGGTTCAGTGTAGTTGAAGTTTTGTGCTTGGTGGTAGATATGGATCTATCTGCATTCATCTACATGTGAGCATCCAGTTATGCCAGCACCATTTCTTGAAGATGCTTTCTTTTTACCATTATATAATTTAACCTCTTTGTCAAAAATCAGGTGTTCATAGGTGTGTGGATTAATATCAGGGTCTTCAATTTGATTCCGTTGGTCCACCTGTCTGTTTTTGCATCCATACTAAGTTGTTTTCATTACTATAGCTGTATAGAAGAGCTTAAAGTCAGGGGTGGTGATGCCTCTGAAAATTCCTTTTTGGTATGGGATTGTTTCAGCTATCCTGAGTTTTTTCTTTTTCCATATAAAGTTGAGTATTGCTCTTTCAAGATCTGTAAATAATTGTGCTGGGATTTTGATGGGGATTGCATTGAATCTGTAGATTGCTTTTGGTAAATTATCATTTTTACTATGCTGGTCCTACCTATCAAAGAGCTTAGGAGATCTTCCATTTTCTGATAGCTTCATTAATTTCTTTTTTTATATAGATTTAAAGTTCTTGTCATAAGGTCTTTCCCTTTTAGAGGGAGCAATTATGGGGTTAACAAGAAACCTGGCAGTAGGGAAATTCCCAGGACTCCACAAGGAGGACCCCAACTAAGAATCTAATTAATAGTAGAGAGGGTACCTTAACTGCCCATCCCCTATAAACAGATTAATGACTATTTAATTCCATCATAGAGCCTTCCATCTAGTAACTGATAGAAGCAGATGCAGAGATCCACAGCTAAGCACTGGTCCAACCCACAGAAACAGCTGACTTGAGTAAGTGGGAGCTCACTGACTCAAGACTGACATCTGGAGATCCTGCATAAGGCTGAACTAGGTTCTCTGAATATGGGTAACAGCTGGGGGTTTGGGGCAGTTTATAGGGTTCCACTGGCAGTGGAACCATTATTTATCACTCGTACGTGAACTGACTTTTGGGAGCCCTATGGAGGAATACCTTGTTCAGCCTAGATACAGGAGCGAAGACCTGGTTCCTGCCCCAAATGGTTTGACAGAATTTGATGAAGGAGAGGGAACTAAGATTGGTATGTAAAATAAGATTGTTTTAAAAATAAAATAAAGAAAGCTAAGTATATAACTTCTATATTATCCAGTAGTTGTACTTCTGAGCACTTAGCTTCTAAAATTTTAGAATTACAACCATACAAACCCTTCTACGTAAATAGAGCAATGGTTTTCAAAACCCTCAGACTTCAAATGATGCAGATGTCCCTCAATAGGAAATTTTTGTCTGACATCTGTTAAGACAGTTGGTTAACAAACACTCCTGCATCCGTATCATGGGACACTCAGAAACAACCATGCAAGTTGGGAAGGAAGCACATAGCAGTCCCCATGAATCTACAGAGAATCATGAAAAATGAGTAAAAACCAGTCCCTCAAGGTTGCATGCTGTTTCCATCTGTGAATCATACATGAAAAGACAAATTATAGAAGAGGAAGACACAGTAGTGTGTGGGAAGGCTTACAAAGGGTGGGGACAGGAGAAAGTATATATGTCTATAAAAATGAAAAGAAGAGTCCTTGAAATCCTGTAAATGTCCTGGAATAATATCAGTGACCTGATTTGATATTGTAGTACAGTTTCTCAAGTGATTTACCATTGATTGAAATTGGGTAAATGGTACATGGGACCTATCCGTTTTATTTCTTGTAACTGATTTGAATCTACAATTAACACAAAATTTAAAATACCTGGCTAGTTACAAAAAGTTTAAAATGAGAACATGTGTCATTACTTCAAATATTCATTCACTTAATCTTTGACTAATTTTATAGATGTTATCATATTTCAATTTTTGAAAATATGAACCACATAATATTGATTTCTTTTTGGCTTAAAGATGTCTTGTTTACTTCAAATGAGGACACATTCATAAAGAAGACAATTCGTTGACTTCCTTTTTTTGCTTGTGCAAGTACATTCATACATTGAAGTATTTCAAAATGTGAGATTTTTCTCTTTTGTAATAGTTCTTTGAGAATTTGTCCTATGTATTTTGATAACACTCACCCTCTACTGCTGTCTGTGGGTCCAGCCTCAAGGAGCACAGGACTTCGGGGGAGGAATCCAGGGATTTGGCATAAGCTAGACTTTTCTATCTGAGGGAGGTTTAGGAAAAGAAACACACACTCTCTCTTGATGGCTTTCTTCTTTATTCTCTTGTTCTTCTCTGTTCTTTTTCTGTTTTTTTCCCACTGTATACTTTTTTTTTCCTACAGTTTATAAATCCCAACAAAGTTTTTCAGGCAATATAGGATTTACATTGTGGTTACATTCTGTTTTTCAAGTGAATGATTACAATGGATACCAAACAAATAGTAAAAGACAGTATGTTTTCATGTCTCTTACACGATTAAATATTTTATGTACTACAGGTGAAAAACAAATTATCCTAAGCATCCACATACATTTATACCCAAGCAACTTGTTCCAGATTTATTGTGTGGGCAAGCAAATTATTCTTGTCAGGGCTTTTACTGGGCAGACTGAATTTTGCAGTTACAAAGAAAGGACCAATTCCTTTATTATTTATCTTGAAATGTAATCTTATAAGTAATCTTAATGGAATCATAAATCTAAACTTTTGTATTTGAAAAAATCAGTCAGCTTTACCTTAAATCTTTAGTGTACATACCCACTCATTAATACTTTTTTAAATCAGGAGACTGAGGACAGAAATGGGTTTATGGAGTTAATCATCACATTTGATCATCAATGAATCCTAGCAAGAAAGATACGTCAGCCAAAAATAATTGGGCTGCTTTGTTCTTGTTCCCTGGCCTTAATGAGTTCTCCATTCGTCTATATGCTTTTCTAAATCTTTACATTGTCATCTTGTTTTTTTTCACCTCAAAGCTATTTAGTAAAAACATCTTAGTCTAACATTGTTATTTTCAAAGCTTTGTTTCTGCTGTGATGCACTCTGAAACATATGAACACATCTCCCAACATTAAGGTTAAAAGAATTCAAACTTGCTGGACTATTGAAAGTCAATTGTTAATCATTAACTTGAGCTACAATCTATGCAGCTCCTTAGGTGAAACTTTAGGCCCTGGCTGAGAAACGTACCCTTGTATTTATTTTATTCATCAAAACTCTATATAGGCTATTATTATTATTATTATTATTATTATTATTATTATTATTATTAATCAATTTAGACAGTACAGCTTATGGAGGGTTCATCTTCTTGAAAATCCACAGATAAAAATACCCACTAGGATGGGATGTTTCCAAGAGATAAGTGCACAGTGGACATCTGCTCACAATATGCTAGATACCAGAGAAAGAGAGCTGCAGCAGACAAGTAAAGGCACAGCAGAAGCAAAAGACATTCTGGGGTCTGCAGTTCCATGGCCTTGCCTAAATGAGATTGGCTCATCAGAGTTTCCTCCTGACACTTGGAACTTCAGTTACCACTCACTGCTCCTCTGGCATGGCCATCAACATCCCTCCCTCCCCAACTCCTCCCAGATCTACTTTCCTTCCACATCACCCAACTTTGTGAACTGTTTGAAGGAGACTGTTCTCATTTATCCTAACAATTCTATTTATTTTTGCATGTGAGGACTTTAACTGGACCATAGACAATCTATCATGTGCCATATCATTAAAGAAAATGGATTCTCACTTTTTGAACATCTTTCAGTCCCCAGTAGCTCCTCTTCCTTCTTCCCCCTTTGCAAGCTGATAATTTTACCCAGCTTGAGTGTGTACAGGTCTTCTTCCTGACATCACAACAGCTATGTATGCACACAATGATCCCTGGGCTTTGTGGGGGAAGGGATATGATATAGGTGCCCCATTTATGGCTGATAATTCTGGAGGAAGGATTATGATTAACCCCAGAGACCCACCGGTGGTGAATTAGAGACTGTGGGAGACTCTGGACTTCAGTAACTTATTTCCCAACAGAGCATCTAGAACATTAGCCCCAAATGGTGATTCTGCCAGATTTGTGATCAATGTTTTGTGTTTATCACAGACAAGTTGATAAGTGAGGGAAATCCTGTTTGAAGCTTTCTCAACTCTCTTTTATGGTGGCCCTCATTCCTATTGTCAGTGTTTGTTGAGCCTCGTGAGTCTTTACTCTCAAGTGTTTTTCTGTTCTGTGCCATTTTTTATCAGGGATCCTGTTAGACTGTACTGAGTTCAAGAGGTTTCAAGATAAGTAGAGAATCATTTTAGACTGAAAAAATTTCAGGACCGAAACGAGAATTTTTCATTCAGATCATGAAGAGGACGGCAGATTTGTGAGCGTAGTCACAAAGCATGTTAAACAGGTCACAATCACCCTGGATTTCTTACATCTAACTCAGCATGTTTAAATACTGAATCTCTTTACTACACTGAACTTGTTAACATCCAATCTTTATCATGCCTCCAAATAGTCAACACCCAACAGTCATTAAATTCAGGTATGCAACAAGAGGATTTGTGATTAATCAGTGAATAAGAAAATGACACTGGGAACAAAGCTTTCATATTCTTGGTCAAGTGATAATTTCAGAGTGTTTTAGGAAATAGCAATAGGAAAATTCTGTAAGTAAGTGGGCTGCTTGAAGTTTACTTTTTCATTGAAAGCACATTTATTTAACTATGGTAAAATAGAAAACTGACATGGTTGTTTTGAAAGGTCTTGGAAGTACAATTAATTAGCCTACTTGTATAGATGAAAGAATATGACTCCCATGATTGAAGTAATCTGGACTTGGTTTTCAAAGTGTGAAATTATTTGAACCTTTATTTCAAGAAAGTGTGTGGGTATCTATAGCAGTATGTGATAAAGGTAGCAAGAGGAAAGGATGGAGCAGGACTTTTCACAGGAAGTGGCCTCGACTCCTACAGATTGGAAGCTGATTAGGGGATGTGAATCTCACAGCACTTCAGTTCTGATTTCTAAGACTGCACTGTTATCATACAGTTCCCAGAATCTGGGAATCACTTCTCAGAAGCTCTTACAGAAGTGTCAAGGTACTGGGGCTAAGAAAGTTTGATTCTGCTTTCCTTACCTCATCTTGCCTTGAAATACTGTTAAAGCAGTGTTATTTAGCAATCAAATATCGAGTAGCAAGTTCCTTTTTCCCCTCTTATAGAAAATATTTTTTTTCTCATCTAAGAATTCCTGATAATGGATTCCCCTCTCTCTTCTCCTCCCAGTTCCTCTGCAGCTCCCTGTCCATCCAGATCCACACCTATTCTGTTCACATTAGAAAATAAAAAAGGCTTCTAAGGTATTATATTAAAATAAAATATAACAAGATAAAACAAAAACTAATACATCTGAACAGGACAAAACAAATAAACAGAAGGAAAAGAAACCAAGCAAAGGCACAAAAAGCAGATAATGATTCAGAAACTAGCTAGTTCTCACTCTCACATAAAAACGCTGGAAGCCATCATATAAATGCAGAGAACCTGTAGGTTAAAAATAAAATCAAAATATACAAATAAAATAATTATAAATTAAACATTTAAAAAGATAAAGTTAAAAAATAAAAAAATCCTAACATGACATTATGAGAGAATGACCCTCTAAAAATGTCATTGAGTTTGTATTCTGTGACCATGCCAGCCCTAGGGAGGCAGAAGCAAGCAGATCTCTGTGAGTTTGAGGCCAGCCTGGTCTACAGAGCGAGTCCGAGGATAGGTTCCAAAGCTACACAGAGAAACCCTGTCTCAAAAACACAAAAAACAAAGATGGAGGACTCCAAGAAAATAGGGCATGGAAATCAACAGGATTGATGCACATATGTGCTCACAAAGACTAAGGAAGCATGCACACGGCCTTCATGGTTCTGCATCAGATAGGGTCCTAAAGCTGAAAGGGGAAGCAGACACATGCCCCATCCCTAAACCAGAAGCAAAGGTCAACTGACAGCCACTTGCAAATGAAAATTTATATTTCTCCAAAAAGGTCTCACTGGGGAAACTAACTACTCTTTAGTTTTGGTTTTGGATTTTTGTTTTGTTTTGTTTTTTGTTTGTACAAGATTTGGGGAATTATTTTTAAACCTTGAGAAATAGATTGAGATTAAAAAAGATGAACATTTTTTATCCTCTTTCCACATATTATCATATAGCCGGACTACAGATTTTAACTTGTCTTAGTGGTTAGAAGAATGGCAAGGTTTTATAGTTTATAAAATTTACTTTTTAGGAAAGTGAAGATAGATTCTTTGCATCAGCCTTTCACTGTTTATCAAAATATCAGTAAGATAAATTGTTTATTGAGGTGCTACAAAAATAACTCTATTTGCTTGTGCTTTAGAAACTAAAACCTAACTTACTATATAAGCCTTATCTATAGGAGGAATCAAGTTTATTATAGTGGGATACAGTGTTCTAGATTTATTGAAAGATTAATGGCAAAGCCTGCTCCAACAAGTCAGCTAGGGAACCTGGGTAGGGTCATGAGGATTAAGAAATGAGAGATAAAAGAAACAGAGACAGAAGCACAGAATAGATTTGGGAGGACTGCCCAGTCAATGCCGAAAAGCATGACGGATAGCCCCGAGTTTAATTTAGAACTTAAGCACAGACTAAAGGCAAAGCAGAACAAAGAGCAGCATAGCTAGTTAACCAGCTCCTTACTCTGTTCTTGAATCAGAGCAGGCAGGCTTGCTATCTATCATGTGAGTCCTGCTAGCAGCAAGCAGCTTCATTCTTTATCTGTTTGCTTTCAGCTGGCATTCAGCAGTCTGCATCTTAATAAGATAATGTGTTCATAAGTTCAGGGTGTAGCTTCCTTTTCCAGTTCACACAGTAGATCAGCACTTGGCATTTAATGTTTACCATAATTTAAATGAATGTGCAAAGCTTATTTGTTTGTTGAAAGCTTTTTGAAAGCATTCTTGCCTTCCCAACTGATTATGTGAAAGAACCATCTTGAGAGACATGGGTATCTCTTTTCATTTGTTGTTTAATTTTCAAGAGTTTTATGGCTTTTGAAATTGTCTTCAGCACATTTCAGCTAACAAACCACATTAATTTGTTCAATTAAATCATGTCAGGATTTAATTCAAACTTTTTAGTGTTGATTTATTACATTTTGTAGTAATTTGGGAAGATTAGTTATGCATTTTGTCCATATTTGTATTTTATTTATCCAAACTTTTTACCAGACTACTTGATATTTGTAAAGTAAAGGAGCACTCAATTTCTAGTGAAGTTTCCTGGCTGTGTTTTTGCCAGACATAGGATTGGTAGTTCACAAGGCCCAGGACTTGGGGGGGGGGGAGTTCTAGATGTGGTTCTAGGAGTCCTCAGGATTTTTCTCAGTGTCCCAAGACATTAGTGCTGAGACTCCTGCCCTGAACATTTACTGGCTTCCTCCAGCTTTTATAACACCTTACATTGTGTTGGCTTGTTTTCCATTGCTGTGATAAATAGAATAGCCAAAGCAACTTGGGGACAAAGGGTTTGCCTCGACTTAAAGCTGCTACTCCTTCGTGAATGTATGGCAGAGCAGGAAGTCAAGGCAGACACCTGGAGGCAGGAACAGAAGCAGAGAACATGGAGGAATGCTGTGTACTGGCTTGCTCACCCTGCTTCCTACTACTACCCAAGTCATCCTACCCAGGAGTGGCACTACACACAGTGGGCTGAGCTCTCCCATGCCAATCATTGATTAAGAAAATTCCCCTATAGACTTGCCTACAGGTTAATCTGATAGAGGACATTCTTGAATTTATATTTCTTGTTCTAATACGATTATAGCTGGTGCCAAGCTGACAAAGGAAAACAAACAAACAAAAACATAACCTAACCAGCATGTGTATTAAAACCTTCTTTCAAGTAAGTGCAGGGTCTATTAATACTGAATTGAGATTTGTGTAAAGAAAGTACTGTAATTAATCTTCATATATGGTACAGCAGGATATAGGAGGATGTTGTTGTTGGCACTGTGTATATTTTAAGGTCTCAATAAAAGGCTTTATTCTGGAAACTTGATTATATAACCAAGTTTAACAAGTTAGGAGACAGATTTTTGGAGTAGGGAGATATGGTCATTTAGTCATGTAGGTAGATATTCACAGCTGTAAGTTTCTGTGTGACCAGCTGTAGTCTAGACTATTAGGGGTTTTAGAAATATGGAAACTATTGTCAGGGACTATAGAGAGGGATAAAGTTGATGAGATAGCAAAAGTCATGTTAAGAAAAGCAGAGAGGAACATAAACAATTCAGAACATGAGAATAATAACCTTCAATTAAAACATAAGCTGTTTTCCCTCCCCCACCCACCACTGCAGCTTTCCAGACTTGGTGTAGAATTTTGGAGAAGTTCTCCAAAGCTGAGTTTCACTCATGTCTGGTCTCCCTCTGCAATGCAATCTATTGAAGAGGTTTATAAACCATACTACAGATTTTGTGTTTTTTATCCTGAAGGAATTGGAGTGAGTATTGAAGGGTTTTTCAGAAGGACTTTTGTGATCGATCTTGCCTTTTTGAAGATTATCTTGTCAGCATCACGGAATATTGCTGAAGGGAGAAGGCGTTGAGAAAAGAAGGGGCTGTGTGAAGGAGAGGCAGCATTGTGTATGCTGTCTCTGAATGAGGCCGCACCAGTGAAGAGGAAAATTAAAAAGAAACAAAACAAAACATAAACCCACACCTGAAAACCTGAAGCATATTGTAAGAGAGCAGAATGGACTGTCCTGTGAAATGCTGTGGTTAGAAATAAGGCAGGGTCCCCAGCAAAGGACAAGCTGGGAGAATGCTTCCAGTCTAGTAAAATTAACCCAGCAGACATAGCATCTACTAACATCTACATTGATGCTTTTGGTGCTGAAACAGGGAGGATGAGGAACAAAGTCAAAGGGCAAGAGAATCATTTCTTCTTGCTCTCTGAAGTCTGAGCATAGAATCACTGCAAAGAGGGAAATAGCAACATGTGACACCAAGACCCGTTGGAGGAATTGGGTAAGAGTATGGGCTGTGTTGGAAAACTGACTGATTTTGAAATTCACAATTTCTTTTAATGGTTGTGTAATACTGGTGTGGTACTTTGCTTCTTTGGCCCTCATTGCTTCGTCTGGAAAAGTTGTAATTGCATTTATTTTTATTTTTGCTCTTGTTTTCTAGAATACAATTGGTCTATCTGTCTGCTGTCTGTTGGCTGGCAAGCTGGCCGGCCTGCCTACCTGCCTATCTATCTATCTATCTATCTATCTATCTATCTATCTATCTATCTATCTATCTATCTATCTATCTATTGTCTATCATCTACCTCTCTCTGCTTACACTTAACAATGGTTAATGTGTAATATATCATCTCAGTTCTGTGTGTACTAGCACATTTACAGTTGACATCAGACACAGGAATTTTGAAGGGTGAATTGGTGGTTGCTTCTTCAGTTCTGGAGATTCAGATGCAGTTCAGGGCCTTGCACATGGTAAGCAAGGCTCCACATCTTCAGCTTATTCATGGGTTTTTCCTTATTTTAGACCCCCTTGCTGTAACTCTGGTCAGACAAAAAGACATTATCTTTTTAGCCATCAGAAACACTACTTCCAAATTAGACCACCAAATTTATTCATATACACGGACAAATATTTAAAAATGCAACTTCATATCAACCCCCCCCACACACACACACAAAAACACCTTCTGCAGAATTGCTCACATTGAAAGATGGTTCCTATGGGGGTCTTGGGCTCTGCATTTCCCAAAGGTGATCATCAGAAAGAGATCACTGCCTAGATTTTCCATCATTTGATGATGTACAACTTTCCCATCTCCTGGAATGCCCTATCTTATTTCCCACAGAGATGGTTCTTGTTCATTAATCTGCCCCTCTCCTTTTCATAATTTGTCATCATAGAGGTTGAGAATTATACTTACCCCATTCATATTGTTAACAAATAGTTTATCCCAAAGGTACTTATTGGTTAAAAAGAAATTGGTGTGGAAGGGGTTTATTATTACTGTCAGAATTTTAAGAATCTGTTTAATAGTTGGGAGTATTTTAATTGTTTATTTTTGGATACTAAAATGGCAATTACACCTTCCCCCATTCAAATCCTCACATGTGCCTTTCCCTCTAATACTCTTTTGAATTCATGGTCTCTTTAATTTTTTCTTTGGTTGTTATTGTGTTTTATGTACACACTTACACACATATGCTTACATACATAAATACAACCTTCTCAGTCTCTGTAATGTGTAACATTATTTGTATATTTTAGGGGCTGACCATTTGGGGGAATAAGGTTATCACTGTTATTGCTCAAAACTTCTGAAAAGTAGATAAACAAATTTCTACTTTCTCTACTTGTAGAACTAGTGCAATAGTGTCTACCATTTTAAAGAGTATTACCAATAGTAAACAGGTATACTAATCTCCCATTTGCTTATAATTATCAGTCTGGCTAATACAAAAGTGATTGTATTTGCCCATATGAGATGTATCTTTATCCACATGGCAGGTAATGGGAGAATAGGAATAAAAGTTAACAAAAATTAGGGAAATTTTTGCTAGATTTATTTTGGATATACTATGCAATAATCAAGACTCCAGTTGGACATCTATTTTTATTTGATATAAATATAAATACTCAAATGTGCAAGAAGCTATTCCATCCATAGATAATGTTGGTTTTCTCTGATTTCCATATAGTATTTAGTAAAGCCAGAGTCATATTTTAGCTTTAAAACATGCAGCTGCATTTCCTATCAATAAGGCATTTAAACATTAGAGTAGTTATACAATATCTTATTATTTAGTTATAATAACTTATGTATTGCAGTGTTATGTATTGCAGTTATCTTAATATTATCTAGAAGAAACATTTTTACTTTTAGCATTTTTCAGTATTGATCATATTAATTGTGTGGGATTTTGTTTGTGTATAGAATGAAAGATGGAATTCTAAAGTGTTTTGCAGAGTTGATTATCTCTCAGAGTTTATTTCTAAATGGCAGTTTTCTTCCACAGTGATTTATGAGGGTCTATTATCATAAATAGACTGCACCAATCTTTTGGACATTGTTTTTAGATATTCTGTTCTTTGGTGAACTTGATCATTGGTAACATTTTTGAAATACTGTAGTTTTAAATACTCTGTGGTGCAAAGCCCCAAGAACTCAGAAAATTCTTTTTACCTCCCACATTTTCATGCCTGTGTGGCCTGGATATCATACTAGGTTCTTTCCCCCTCTGGTTCCAAATACAAGGCAATTTCCTTAAATGTATAGCTAATTTAACAAAATAAAGTCTTCATATGACTATATTTTTTCACTTAAGTCTACCCATGTAACTTCTCCTTTGACATAAAGCAATATAACTTTCATGAATGTTCTCTATAAGACAAATATAAAAATAAATGATATTCTTTCAAGTTAAAAATAAAATGATTTTTAATTGAGAGTGGTATAGCTTTCCTCCCAAATATTTCTAATGATCGTTACCCTACGGACTAGATTTGTTTCATTGTTCATAATATTTTGTAATAATTATATATAACATATATTTAAATAACAATATCAAACACAGGAGAAAATTTTTTGGAGAAAATCCTTAGAAATGACTGCACCAAAGTAATTACCATATTTTCAATTTTTTGTCCTTTTCATATTTGAATAGAAGCTATGGTTTTTAAATACTTTTTAATGGTTAAGCATATATAATTAATATTTTGACAACCTTTATATAAAATGTTTACTTTGTTTATTTACAGTCAGAATATACTCAACAAGGACATAATTATAGGCCATACATGGTATTCAATATAAATTTGTTTTGATGAGTTTAATCTAATTCAAAGAAGCACTTGATCATCATACAGAATATATTTTTGATTATTTTAATATGTTAAGAATGACAAGGAAAAAATTCATATTTTAATCAAGCAATGACTGATTATCAGTGTATGCTCAATTCTTTGGGGTTTTGAACTTTCAGTAGTTATGTGAGACACACTGCCACAAGAAAAATAACATCTTATTTAAACATTGTTATTAAAATTATATCATA
The DNA here is from genome assembly GCF_003668045.3 of Cricetulus griseus. NCBI lineage: Eukaryota > Metazoa > Chordata > Mammalia > Rodentia > Cricetidae > Cricetulus > Cricetulus griseus. Next base: position 178,501,357 of record NW_023276806.1, on the reverse strand, counting down.
ATGTAGGTAGTTTGTTTTTTAAAAAGTGGTTTACATAATATTAAATATAAAGGCATCAGGTTTAATCTTCTTATTTTCCCATATGTGAGTGTGGTCTGGGTATTTTCTATTTTCATTTGAATGGTGAGGCATGCTGGTGAAATGAGAAGAATATCCTTTTTAGTCACCAGGCCAGCTGTCTACACTCAATTATTGAATTCACCTTGGTGAAAACAATGCTCATTTTCTGTATGAGGAACATATATACTGATTTTCTCCCACTTATTTTAAAATCTATATTGTCCAATAGAATAATTTGAGAACACTGACATTTTATGAGTCCTGAAAATATAATTCCAGGTTATGTATTCATGTGTGAGTATGCACTTGTTTGTGTGTGATATGTGTGTGGTTTTAATTTAGGTCAGAAATAAAAATATTGCAATTTTTGAAATTGGAAAATATTGAAAATTTATCAGTGTTCTTCCTTTGTGAAACATCACTATTTTAAATATTGAGGGTGGAAATCAATATAATGGAAATAATTCAATATTTTAAATTAAGATATAGTTCTAATTATGTTCAGGAAAATATTTATTCAAAATAAGTCAGCCAGCATTTATTTCATCTTTACTAATGGTCAAATTAATTGGCATAAATATAAAATGAATGAAAAACTAAGTAAGAAGCCAGAGAGAACATTAAAATTACCTAATAAAATAGACTTTAAGGTTAGCTTTCTTTGATTGACAGGTTTGAGCCATCTGTACATTAGTGTAATTTAGGTACGTATAATCACTGCTTGATCTGTTAAGCATAAACAATATCCTCTTATCAGCACATTTTATTTAGCCCATGTGCACTCTAACTAGGATGATATATGCCTGTTGAGAAACAGTTACAGCACAAACAGAAAATATGTATAAACACAGACTTCACAGTCAGAGTCTAATTTTAAGTCCTTCTAAACAGCCACTTGTTTTATACCCAAACAAGTCCACATTTAGAGAAAAATTTAAATCTTGAAATTGGAAGGAAGTGCTTAAAGGGGAGTTTTAGAAATGTCCCCTCAGCCTTCCTCTGTGGCTCTACCAGAGCTATTTCTGCCCTTTGAATAGCAGGATGGGAAAATCTGAGCTCCTATTCATCACCACTACTATTTTTATTTTGGATGTCCTGATTCAGAAATAATAAAATAATTTGTCTGATTTTTTTATGTCATTCTGAAGTTTTCATACTGATTCTTGGTAGAATGGGCAAATGGTTTACAACTACAATTTTATAGCATTAGTTGATAGCATTTTACAACATTGAAAATAAAATTTATAGTATTTTAGCAATATCCCTCATGGTACACCACTTCATTGATAACATTCTGTCAAATACTAATGAAAAATAATTTGGACTGGTATGTAATTCACTTCATACTTCTAATAAATTTTGCTGCAGTTGATCTGAATTTAAAGAATTCTGCTGAAAACTGCCTTATCTAGGCATCATTCTTCTATGTAATATTATTTTGTTTTCATTGGTTTTAAGTTGGCTCTGTTTATAAGCTTGTTTATTTATTTTCTATTACCAACATAAATGTCAGGTTCTAAAACATGGTTGCATTAACATTTATAGGAACAATACAAGCAGTATATTTTGAATCAATCATTTGACCAGATTTATATTACATAAACTTTAAGAAAAAAACACTCTCATTTGTCATTCAATATTTTTTTTCTGAGTGTGCCTTCACAATTTCTGTTCAATAAATAGGGCAGTTGACATAGGCTATTTTGGGAATAAGTTAGAGATGGCTCAGTAGTATCAAGTTAAAATTCTATTTGAAAATAACTCCTTAAAAGTAAGCCTTGAGTGCTTTTGGTATCTAACAGATCTCTCAGCTCAATGTCATTATTTTGATGTTTTAATAATATATGTTTGATGGTTGTAGGATGACAATAATAGGTTCACTTTCCATTTATGTGGTTATGTTTGGGAAATTAATGATTAATTTCTTCTCATAGCCATTATTAGGCAGCCTCAAGAGCTTGCAGCATAGGGTAGGGCCTCTTTTTTCTTCCTGTTCTCTGATTGCTGGAAATGGCTTGGCAGAAAAGACTGCTTTCAGGTGCAGCCTGACCCCACTGTCCTGCTTGTCTTTTCTGTCCTGCCCTCCATCAGCTGCTGAGATGAGATGGTCCTTTACCATTAAGTCTTTTTAAGGGATTGTTTACATTGTTAGATTTATTTGTAACTTGCATTCTTTTCTTAGGTGTATTTTATGATCTGTTATCATTTCCTTCAGGTAAATCTTCCTTTAAGATATTCCATAGTTGACTTTCTGTGGAAAATAATAATCTCTTCATAGAAGAAAATTCACTCAGCTGTGCTTTGCTTGTGGGATATGAGGAACCTGCTTACATGAGAAAACACAGGGAAGAGTTTCTCAAGGTCTTTTAATTTGACTGACTAGCTCCTTAATTGATAAGAAAACATGTCTATTCCCCAAACAGCTTTATGTGTAGTTGATGTTACCAGTTATTGTCAATTTTTTTCATTTTTTTATTTGAATTAGAAACAAGACTGATTTACATGACAATCCCAGATCCCTTCTCCCTCCTGTCCTCCCCTACCACCCCCCCCAACTAAAACGCTACCTATCACATACCCTTTCTTCTATTCTTCACCTGACGCAACCTTTCTGCTCCCTCATGACCTCTGCATCCTTCCTCTTCTTTCCTTCTCATTCTCGTATCTCCCTCTCCCCTCTTCCCATGCTCTTGATTTGCTCAGGGGATCTTGACCCTTTCCCCTTCTCCAGGGGACAATGTTTGTCTCTCTTAGGGTCCTCCTTATTTACTAGTTTCTCTGGTAGTGTGGATTGTAGACTGGTAATCCTTTACTCTATGTCTAAAATCCACATATGAGTGAGTACATATCATGTTTATCTTTTTGTGAATGGGTTACCTCGCTCAGAATGGTTACTTCTAGTTCCATCCATTTTGTAAAATTCAAGATTCCATTGTTTTTTTTGTTTTTTTTCCACTGAGTAGTACTCCATTGTGTACATGTACCACATTTTCTCTATTCATTCTTTGGTAGAGGGGCATCTAGGTTGCTTCCAGTTTCTGGCTATTACAAATAGTACTGCTATGAACATCGTTTAAGAGATGTCCTTGTTATATGACTGTGCTTCTTTTGGGTATATGCCTAGGAGTGGAATTGCTGGATCTTGTGATAGACTGATATTGACTTCCAAAGTGGCTGTACAAGTTGGCACTCCCACCAGCAGTGGAGAAGTGTTCCCCTTTCTCCACATCCTCTCCAGCATAAACTGTCATTGGTGTTTTTGATTTTAGCCATTCTAACAGGAGTAAGATTAGTTTTGATTTGCGTTTCCCTGATGGCTAAGGATGTTGAACACTTTACATGTCTTTCAGCCATTTTAGATTCCTCTATTGAAAATTTTCTCTTTAGTTCTGTACCCCACTTTTTAATTGGATTGTTTGGTGTTTTGGAGACTAGCTTCCTGAGTTCTATTTTTATTTTGGTGATCAGTCCTCTGTCAGATGCAGGGTTGGTGAATATCTTTTCCAAATATGTGGGCTGCCATTTTGTCTTGCTAACTGTTCTTTGCCTTACAGAAGCTTCTCAGTTTCAGGAGGTCCCATTTATCAATTGTTGATCTCAGTGTCTGTGCTACTGGTGTTATGTTCATAAAGTGGTCTCCTGTACCAATTAATTTAAGGGTATTTCCCACTTTATCTTCTAATAGGTTCAGTGTGGCTGGGTTTATGTTAAGGTCTTTGATCCATTTGGGCTTACGTTTTGTGTAGGGTGAAAAGCTTGGGTCTATCCTTAGTCTTCTACAAGTCCACATCCAGTTATGCCAGCACCATTTGTTGAAGATTGTTCTCTTTGTTCCAGCGTATAAATTTGGATTGTTTGTCAAAAATCAGGTGTCTGGCAGAAGCTGCTTGCAGTCTCAACAGACTGACAGTTTTTCAAATGTGGAGATTACTTTGACAATTTCAACAATAACAGAAGCAAGAAGCAGTTCAGGTTGGATTGAGAAGGTTGGCAGAGAGGAAAGCTGTAGAGAATTCTGAAACCATGGTGCTTCTTTGCAACTGAATCTCATCAATCTAGTCTTTACTGTGGAAGAACCAGCCCTTCCCTCTTTTCAGATCTTATTTCAATCACCTGGCCTGGAAAACAGAATGATGTCAGTAAAACAGCAGTTGCCCAGAGAGTTGACAGTAATTCCAAAGCATGGTGAGGCTCTTCACCAGGATAGCAAGTGCCCATTCCGTGTTACACTTGATAGATCAGCTTCTGTAAAAAGACTTCTTATGTGTGGAATACAGTTCTGCTTTAGTCTAAGGCAAAGATTAAAAAGTCTAAATTCTCTCATACACCCGCATGGATATCAACATTTAAAAAATTTTAAAAGTGGTATACTTTCAGATTGCTGGTTTTTTTTTTTTTTTTTTGGTTTTTTGTTTGTTTTTGTTTTCAGATTTCCCAAGGGAGGGTTTCTTTGTATTGCTTTGGAGGCTGTCCTGGAACTCACTCTGTAGACCAGGCTGGCCTCAAACTCACAGAGATCTGCCTGCCTCTGCCTCCCGAGTTCTGGGATTAAAGGCATGTGCCACCAACGCCCAGCACAGATTTTTTTTTTTAATCAGGATGTTATAACCAAAATATAAGTGCTCTAGAGAATCTTGAAATTAACTGTGTTTAATGAACACCATTTGTTATTCTATATGTATATCTCCCTATATGTATAATAGACAGACTTGAGAACTGATTCCCTACTTACCCTTAGAAGGTCCTATCCACAAATCATTTCTGTTTATCTGTCTAACAGAAGACTGGAAAGATGGTAAGTTTCTGGGTGGTGTAGTGTTTGTTTTGTCACTCATTTCCTTTTTTTCTTTTTTTATCCAGAGGGAGATAATCATTGATCAAAATTCAAACATTTTCCATGAAAGTTTAATAAGTAAATTTCTCAATCATGTATCCTTGGAACTGAATCAGCTGCACAAAAGGAGGAATAAATCACAAGATATTAATGATGCTTAGGTATTCCTATATGAACTGGTTATAAAGACTCGCAGAATGTGTGTTCCTAAAATGGCTAAGAAACTTCCATGTCTAGAAAGGTATGATGAGGTTTGAAGAGGCATATGGTTCTAGGGAATCTCTAGAAACCATTACTTAACATGAATTTTAACTCAGTTTTATTCCCTGTCATGAAAATTGTGATTTTGATTCATTGGAAGTGGTCTGAGTAAAGCAAAAATATTTTCTGTTTTAAAATCACTTGGTAGTCTCTTCTTACATTATTACAAGTTGTCTTTATCTCTGCCTTTCATTTCCTTGTATCTTACAAAATATATATTAAAGGAAAACTCTTGAATATATTACATGTGTTATATCTGAGTTTGAGGCCAGTCTGTGCTACTGATTGTGTTACAGGACAGCCAGGGCCTCAAAGAGAGAAACAAGTCTCAAAAAATATATATAATGTGTCCCATTGTTGATGTAAAGTTGTTTTGGAGTCATTTATCTGACCGTGCATTTGGAAAAATTCCTCATATATTTCCTTTATTTTTACTCTGAAGAATAACAACAACAAGGCTTCAATTGGGTTGTTACAGATTCAAATTACAAAATGCATAGAAAGCAGTTAAAACAGATTCTGGTAAATGTCATTCTAACATGACTCAAACGTTAGCTTCTACTAGGAATTTGGAAATAGCAATCCCACCATTATATTCATTGAATTCTTGAAATAATTGTAACTTTAGGCAGAAAATCTAATTTCGTGTTTGAAAGCCCCATTATCCTAAAGAGGTATGAAATATGCTTTTTAAAACAGTACTCGGGGAAAGAGCAGGACAGGAAATGTGTGACAAGAATCATAATACAAGCATTCCCAGATTCCTTATGGTTAATAGAAGTAATGTGTGCTACCATGAAAATGTAAATTTGAGCTTGAAACAAGAGAAAAAATGATAATTGTAATAGATGAAACTCAGAATAGTGGAAACTGAATTTAACACAAGTGCTAATGAAACAAGATGCTGTTAAATCTGATGGGTACCTGACACATAGAAGGTCTTCAACAGATGTGTGTTGTTAATGATTTGGACAGGAGGAATCTTCTATTTGACACATTGGCCAAGATGTTTTGCTTTCAATTCATAGTTATAAATATTCTCACATATTATTTAAATCCAACATATGTATCCTGTCATGAAATGAAATGAAAGACATGTAATAAATCCTGATATTTATCTTCTTCATCATAGAATTGTGTCAAAGTATAGTTGATCATCCCCTTGAACCTTCATTATGGACTTAGGTACCAGCTCACTTTTATCTAGTGAGACATTGTTATATTTCAGAATATTTGTGTTTTACCCGTAACTTAGTGAATTAATGAAAGTAAGCATTGATTTTTGCAGACTTTCTGGAATCATGTAATGCATCCAGATATGTGAGAACTTTGATACTGGATACAATCACAGATATAGTTATGTCTTCTGACAGTTTTGTTGAGACAATAATCCAAAGTTGTCATATGAATCTCATGAACACAAGTTCAAGTTTGACATGACCTGAGACACATTTCTTGGTAAGCATTAATCTGTGCCAACTGGCAATTCATCAACAACTGTCGTTTTGATTCTGATGATGTAAATAAGGCAATGAAAAAGTATATTATATTTCACTGTCAAATTTTAAGTCCCCAAATATTTAAAACACATTGTCTTAGATTCAAGATACCATGTGTCATCAAAGATAGGGTTGAGGTAAATAACTTCCTATACACTCAAAATGAATCCTAAGTACAAGAAATCACCCACCTGGTTACAGTAGAATCCTGAGAAAACTTTGACATATACTTGGATTTAAATACAGTGGCTTATGACTGCCTATTTGAGGTCTCATGTGAACGCAAGACAAAAATCAGCTAATTGATCAGCAAGAAAATGAATTTAACCAGCCAAGAATGAGTGCTGAATATTCTTTGTCGGGTTAACTTGAGTAGATAATTAACCAACATCCTCACTGAACATGGAAGAAATTCAAATTATAAAGGACTGTGCAGCTCAGCCAGCACACTTTGCCAAGCTTCTTATACTTTACGCAGAGAACAAGAGTGGTGTGGTTCCTGGGCATCTGATTTCCACGAAGTAAGATGTAATGATTTTTTTTTTTTGTAACTTTAGGACATTGATTTTGGTAAGGTTTTTTATTTCCCATGTGATAATAGGAACAAAGGTGCTGCCAATTCTTCTACATTTGTGTATCCAATAATTTCTTTGGAAATAGAAATCAGTTTGGGAAAATGAATCTTTGGACAATTGAAGTTTAGACACACTGTACCAAATATTCCTTATCAGCAATTTCTGTTTGATAGCAGCAGTGAAAAATCAAGACATTCCTGAGTGTTTGTCATTGTTCTCAAAAACTATGAAGAATTAATTTTAAAATATACCCCTTAACTAAGGAATTATAAGAGTAGTGGAAGGGTTTGGGCCTGCCCATAGCCAGCCATTCGTCATCCCACAACCTTAAATCCACTCATCATCACACCTAGACCAATTATTGCTTGAGTGTTATGGAAAGACTTGATCCTTTGGTCATTTCTCATCTCAAAGGTGTACCGCCAAAAACTTAGAGGATGGGTGGATGGCATGAGAACAGAGTGAACACTGGTGGAGAATGAAGATGACACTGAACTGAAGGAAGCCGTGATCTGGAAGCAGAGAAGCAGTGAGCTGGAGCTGCTTTCAAGCATGTATCTAGAAGCTGCAGCAGAGAGCAATCAGTCATGAGCCTCAGGATTGGGTGGCATTGCTGCTGGCAGAGCAAGTGGTGTTTATATGGAGCTTAATAGTCACAAAACAGCAGCCTCAGCATCATGCCAGGGCCAAGCAGGAGCGGTGTTTCCATTTCACCCTGGAAGCATGTAGGAAACACAGAAGCTTTTCATGAGGACTGTGTAGTAATGAAGGCTCTCGGATCATCAACACTGGTCCTGGGATTTTAAGATGTTATTTGTTATCTGCTGTCTTTACCAATATGTCTGGCACTTCAAAAAATTTTAAGGGAGGTTTATTACTGAAGTTCCCTCTTCATGAATATGATTAAATGCACAGAAAATGAATGGTGCCCCTCCGTAGAAGCAATAGTAAAAATTAGACTACTTTTTATTTTCTGGAGTGTCCAAAGCTCAAGATAATAATTCCCCCTGATTTTGTATACCTTCATCACATGCAGCCCTTAACATGGCACACATTGGACAAACTTTAGATGTCCTTTATCTGTGTCACATTATTTTATGATGCCGTTTCTGTTTCCCATTTAGTTTGGAAACCTGAATTGTTACCTCCTTCTTCAGCTTGTTCCTGTCCTCTCTTTAAAATTTCTATACTATTCCATAGTATAGAAAGAACTATACTATTCTTGGGTGAGTTGGGAGTCCCTTCTTGACCACGAGGTTGATTTTCTATTTACCCCAGATCCATCATTCCAGATCCTCTGTCCATAGTGCCTACATTTAGAGTAGATACACTCTTGACATTACTATCCTGTATGCCTACTCTATTTTCATGTCACTAAAAGTAATGAACTGATAAACACTGTTATCAGATGAGGATGAGACTTTCTCATGATTTCTGTTCTTATGATTTATGTAAGCATATATTTTGAAGCTTGGAATTTTATCGTAATGCATAGACATTAATCAACTTTTCCATTATTAGTTGCTCTCTCCTTTTGTTCATTCACTTGTGCCTTCCTTCCTTTATTTCTTGTTTGTGCATGTATGTCTATGGTGAACATGTATATGTTTGTATATTCACATATGTATGTGAGTGCATATATGTATATGTGCATTTGGAGGTAGATATTGGAGTATCTATTGCTGTTCCCTTTATTTATTTAGAAAAGGCCCTTCATTAAAGCCAGAGCTCACTTATTAGCTACCCTGATGGGTCAATGAGCTTTAGAGTGTTGCTTATATCTACCTTACAGTGCTGGAACTACATATGTATTCTCTCTGCCTCACTTTCCAGTGGGTACAGAGGATCCAAACAGATGTTTGTATTACAGACACTATGCTGACAGAACTCAAGCTTTCTATACTATTTTCATTGAGTTTTATCTTCAAATTGTGTTTATACATAATATCATATATGCACACATACTATATATCAATGTAGTATATGCTATTAAGAGACATTTTCTCATTCATGCTGTGGCTTATAAAACTTGATTGCCCTTTTAACAAGAAAAATGTACATACACATTTTATTTCCTTTTAATCCACAGTGGCTTTCTATTAAGATTAGTAGGAAGGGGAGCTCTCATTTCTTTAGGAGAGAATAATATTTATACTCAAATGATTGCTGGAATTGTTCTCATTTAGTAAGGCTTCTTTTATATTGCTGACTTCATTATTTTTATCATGCAATAACCAAGTAAGTTCCTACATGCCTCTGTGGAGAAAATTATGTATGGATGTTAAGATGGTGAACTGTGCATCAGAATGACCATGTTCAAGTTGGTAGCATCACTTGCTGATGATGTGGGTTTTGGTATGCTGTAATACTCCCCCTCTTCTTAGTTCATTTGAATTGGGTAGTTGTGTTCAGGAATAAATAAATTGATCCATGTAACATTCTTAGCACATAACCTGACCTATTAAATATTTGTTAATATTAGTGTTTATATTGATACCAGTATTCATGTTAAGTTGCATAGTAATTATAGAGCTCTCATTTGGCTAATATATTAATGCTATAATGTTTTTGTAGTATGTGTTAGAGAAGAACATTAGATTTGTTTACAGATTTTTATTAATACTTTTTGAGTAATTGTTGGATTTCTGTACTATTATAATGGTTCAAAGTATGCTTTACTTTCTGGTTTGTTTGTTTGTTTGGTTGGTTTTTCAAGACAGGGTTTCTCTGTGTAGCTTTGAAGCCTATCCTGGCACTGGCTCTGGAGACCAGGCTGGCCTTGAACTCACAGAGATCCGCCTGCCTCTGCCTCCCAAGTGCTGGGATTAAAGGCATGTGCCACCAACACCTGGCTAGTTTCTGTTTCAATAGCAGAAAAAATGGCACAAGGTGCTGTTTCCTTTGAAGTTATCTTTCAGCAGATGAAACACAAGAGCAAGGTGACCGAATAGTACAATATGATTTCAAAACCCTTCCTGTTGTTCCAGTGTCATTCCATGATTAAGTCTAAGTGATGAGGCTCACAACTCTGTATTTTTAATTGATAAACTAAATGAGTCTGATTTAAGAGTCGCATATCTTTGGAAAATAAATTAATTAGAAGTATAAAAGCTCAGTGAACCCTGGTTTCAAATTCTCTGCATATGAGCTACATCATTGGAGTGTCTCTATTTACAAGATATGGGCCTTCCCACTTCAGGAGCTACATGTGTCTTCTTTCTTAAGACCTGAATAGCTTCTATCACTAGCTTTCTAACAGATAGAAGAATTTGAGCATCTGACCTGGATTTTAATTTGTAGAAAATTGTGTCTTTCACACTATATTCCTGTTTGTACCTAGCATATTTCTTTATTGTCAAGAATGGAAATAGAAATAGAGCAGAACCAATCCCCCATAGGTTTCTCCAAAATACCCACCAGTACTTTTCTTGTTTACTAGAAATTCACATACTTGCTATTGTGCATACCCACTGACTATTTATTTGGCCCTTCATCCTCAGTAAATAATTGAAATTTTGAGTTCTGGAAATTCGAGTCTTTCATTGTGTTCTTGATAAGTGCCGTGTAAAAGAATCACAGAATGCCCACTGGTACACACAATGGGAAGCAGTGTTGGGAGCTCGGCTATGAAATAATGTTATGCTGGTATTTTAAGGCCAGAAACATTCTTCGTAAGTCTCCTTTAGTTCTGAATATAATGGAAGGTCATCACTTTTTTTAAAATACTGCTTTTTATAAAGCCTGTAGTAGCCCTCTTCAAATAAAATTGATAGTAATTTTGACAGCATGTCACAGGTCATTAGGAATCTCATTCTAAATATCATCTCTTATCACTTTCTTCTCCATACCCTCAGTGCCAGTGGGTAGGAAGATGTCCCACTTAATCTTCAGTGACTATAGCCCTCTAGGGTGTGAATTTATTTTGGGGATTGCTCCCAATATTAGGGGAAATAGTGTTTTAAAAGAACATTCTTTTCATTGGCAAATTCATGCTCCTTTCTGTGGGGATTACATAATGCAGGTAAACCTACATGTAAGATAATCAATTTCTGAAACATAAAAGTAGAGAAAGGGATAAAATTTTTAATTTTCTAATTGATAGCTATTTTATCATGATATCTAAATTGCACTTGAGAATATATTTACCTTTGTAGTTGCTTAACTGAATGAAGATAATTAAATTCTCTATCTTGGTGTTGCTTGTCATTGGCAATGCTTCTACCCTAGTGTATACTTGCCTCTTCAATTATTTGTTTAAAATTGTACTCAATTTAAACCAATCAACCTTTGGTTTTATGCTGATTAGGGATTATGTAAATTTAAGCCTTGATGTTCCACCCTGGAGCATTGGAGAGATTTTTGTTCAGCTACTAGAGTCCTGTGCATCTGACCCATCTCTTGAACTGATTCCTAAAGTCCTACTTTAGAATGAAATCTTTTTTTTTTCATTTTTCTTTGGTATTTTTTATTATACTAATTTATTTGTGTGTGTTGGGGTTTGCCATCATGTCATGATTCATGAGTGGGGGATCAGAGGACAGCATGAAGCAGTTGGTTCTCTCCTTCTAACACAGGTCATCTTGCCAGGCCTAATTTTATTTTGTTTAAGTTTCTAGCAGTTTAAAGTCAGGCTTCTCCCTTTCCTTCTAACTTACTATTTAAATAGATATTGAGACAATTCTATAACATCAGAAAAATACCATGAAAGAACAAGTGTATTTGGCATAATTATTATGTTGATTCTTTAAAAGAAAGACATTATTTTCTATGATCTTAGTTAGTTTTCAATATTAAGATGTATTATATGTTAGTTAATCTTTTCTTTCATTTCTCTGGCAAAATTCCTGACAAAGGCCTTATTATGGCTCAAAGTTTAAGGACAGTCAATAATCATAGAGAAGGCATGGTAGCAAGAGCTTGACACAGTTAGTCATATCATGCCTACAGTTAAGACTCAGAGAGAGAGAGACAGAGAGAGAGAGAGAGAGAGACAGAGAGAGAGAGAGAGGAGAGAGGAGAGAGAGAGAGAGTGGGGGGCTATGATGCACTAACATTCTCGTTTTCCCTCTGTATTTCCACTGAGACCTCAGATCATGGGATGGATGTTGCACCTACATTCATCGTGGGTCTTTCCATCCAGTGAGAAGACTGAAAACTCCCTCACAGACACACCCAGAAGTATGTCCCCTGGGAGATTATGAATCAAGTCAAGTGACAATGAAGGTTAGCTAAGAATTCCCACATCAAGGGACTTTCTCCTATGCATTGTATGAGTAGCTCTTGGAATTGGACAAGGCATTAAAGGCATTGTGCATTTTATATTAGAGAACTCCAAATGACGAATTATTACTGAGGGAAACTTTATGCTCTTGTCTTTGTAACCAATCCAAATTGTTCTGTATTGCTTGAAAATATTTTATAGATCCTTTAAATAACATAACATCTCATACTAAAATTTTAGAAGTTATAGCAGTTAAAATATCTCCATTAAAATCACTCTGTTGTCCTCTACATGATATCCACTAATATCCCTGGTCAAGAAGAACAGCTTTTCTGTTTGTAGAGAGTAATAAGAAATCAACTTGGTGTTATATCCATTATACTGACTAGTTTTATGTCTAATCATTTGAGAAAAATGCCCTGATAGACTGGCCAGTAGATAAGTCTGTGACATATTTTTATTCATGATGTAGGAAGGCCCAGCCCATGATTAGGAAGGCCCAGCCCCTTGCCTCATGGTCCTGCATTCAATAAAAAAAAAAAAACCTTCTGAGCAAGACACAGGGAGCAAGCCAGTAAGCAGCACTCCTTCATAGACTTTTCATCAGCTCCAGATTCCTACTCTGTTTGAGTTCCTACCCTCACTTCCTTTGATAATGAATTGTGATGTGATAGTGTAAATTGAAATGTCACCTTTCCTCCAAGAATGTTCAGGATCATGGTATTTTATCACAGCAATAAAAGACCTAGCTGAGACAATCACCTATACTTCATAGATTCTTCAGTGAATTCTTTTTATTTAAATATTTCTAATATATATTGGTATATCTCAGCTTTTCATTTTCTTTGGGGGATGCAAAATATGCTAGTTGATGTTCACTGAAATAAAATATCATAGTATCATTACAACTTGAGGAATAATTAAGTAGATTGAAAGGAAAAGAGTTGTTGAAAATGCAAAATGACTACATAGTTCTGGAATTAATTCACAGATTGCTGTGGATATTTGAAAAGCTTTGAGACATGGATCAATTCCCTGTTCTTTTTGGAGCCCATAAAGACTGTAATTTGTGTTTGTTTAAATGATTCTGCCTCTCCTCCTCCTCCCTCTTTTCTTCCTCTGGCTTCTTTAAACTATCCACCAGTCCCATGCTTTCCTTCCTTTCCCCTTGCCTTTATTTATTATTAACAACTGTTTCATGTATATGTATTTGACGTAAAGAAAGAATATTTGCCCTTGAACTCTATGCTGTCCTTGATGGCAAGATCAAGACCTTTCATCTGCAAGCAGATGCTTAAAGGAGCCTTTCTGTTTCATGCGGATCTTTAAACAGCATGGGAAAGGAATACTAGGAAGGGAAATGAATTGGCTGTGCTTGAGCCACTGCTCAGAGCATAAGGAATATCCAGATGAGAAATTATATGAAACTCAGAGCACAAGAGGGAATGTTTGAAGGAGCAGAGATTCTGCAGAAAATTTGAAATGGCAGAGTAATAATGTACATCTGTTATGTCAATAAACATCCTGAAGAAGTAGGAAGGCTAGGTCACTGCGGGCTTTCTGCATCCTACTGGGAAAGAAGCTTTTCTAGAGGGTCTTGTGAATTCATTTTATGAATTATAATGCAAATAATAACCTTAAAGATTACTGAAGCTGCAGTGTGTGAAATGTCTAGAATGGAGACTAAAATCAGACACTTCAATTTAGAAGGTTGCATTGTAAATGACAGGAGAGACAATTAATTAAGAAAAACAAATGGATTACAGATCTAATTAAATGTTAGGGTGGAAAAGTTTTGGTTACCATTTAGCTTCATAAAGCAAAGTCCATAGGAGAAGTAAAGATTGTTGGTTGCACACAATGAAGCCATATTCACAGCTCTGAAATAGCCATTAAATAGGGATGGAGATGGACTTACCAAAAACAGAGAAATAAAGATGAATTATTTGGGTACATGCAGAATTTTAAATTTCACCTTTATGTAAATGAATGTTCAGCAGACCTACTACCAATTTTATCAGATTGTGATTGTGTATTTATGGTCCTACTTTCCTGGGTGTTTTTTTTATTTTTAAATATGTGGCTCTTGAGTTTTTCAGGAATATGTCTTCATCTATTTCTATAGTTATATTTTATATTAATGTTATGATTGCATTAATTTTGGGTGTTTTAATGTCTTTATGTACTTAGAATAATTCATTCTTAGATGTGACATATATCTTTCTTCTTTTATTATTTTTTTAGATTTTAATCTGCTAATATTTAGTTGGTAATGACTTGTTTAGTCACTCTTTAGGAGTCACCAATATACAACTGACAAGGAGTTTAAATGGCTGAAAGTAAAGTATGACATCTGAAGTAAAGAAATGATCACATATATATTAATAATACTATAATATATTAATAGTCACTTATGCTGTTGAACTATTTATTACAGACAATGTTATAAATAGTTTAAGAATATTTACACTAAAGGGGGCATTGCTTATTTTCTGTTATGCAATTTTATAAGTGAGGACAGAGTAAAGTACTATCAAGTTATATAATATTCCTCAGCACTGGGTTTCATATCCAAATTGTCTCACTTGAGAGCCCATGCTTCAGCCTTCACTTAATACTAGTGATTAGGTTCCTCTTCAGTTTCCTAGGGAGAACACCAACCTGGGCCAAAGGCTGTGGGGAAGAGCATAGATATAGACCTTGGAGGGAAGGATTATTTTTAAAGAAATAGTTGCTTTGGAGGAAAAGTAAAACTGATTTGGGGTTAGATTTTTGTATCATTCATAACTAATTGAGAATTCTTCAATTAATCTTATATAATTAAGCTGTAACAATCTTACATTATACCATTAGATTGTACAGTGCCTTTATATCATGTTCTGTTAGATTGGGGGATTTATTTTTTACACCTTAAAGTGTCCATTATTCAAACCCTCCTGTGAGGTGTTTAATAAAGAGAGTTAGAGGTGGCTGTGACTTTCCTATATTCATGCTGTTTCTAAGAGGGAAATTCAATGACTATAGGAAAAATCAACCTGGTGAGACATTAACACCAGGTGGCTAAGTCCGCTTGATCAAAAATACATATGGGTGCATCATTGTCATTTGGGACAACACTCAACCATGACTAGGCCAACTGTTTTAATAGTTTGAATCCACAGGATACTCTACCAGTTGTGTAAAGTGTAAGGTAAAAAAGACATTACTGTAAAAATATAAATAAACCACTGTAACATGAGTTCTAATAGGTCTTAATAATAAAAGCTCAGAGTCCGATATAGAGGAAAATGCTGAAAGGTGAGAGATATGAGGGAGTAAGCCACAGCCACAACTTACCTCACTACATTCTCAGCAGAAAAGAAAGTGAGCTTCTGTCTCCTCCTGCCTTATCATTTCCTCTTTCCACTCAGCCTTAATACTTCCTGTTTGTCTGTACAGTCCCCCAGACTTCTATGGTTAACTAGGGGCAAGCTCTGCCCTCTGATCTGCAGACAAGCTTTATTTGTTAGAGTATAAACAAGATATCACTACATTTCCCCTTTTTGTCTAAAATAAAAAGGTTATAACTAATATAAGAACTATATACAATAAGTACAATAACTATATATAATATATATATATATATATATGCAATGTATAATAAATACATCAACAATGTCTAGTCCATTAACAATTTACAAGTTCAGAGAAAATGCCCCATGGTTATCTTATCTTTGTGAGTCCAAAGATTTGTACCTAATTCACTTTATATTCTAACTTACATTAGCAAAACTATCTTTTTATGTCTCTTGATCTTATACACTTTACATTTCTTTAGTAAACTTCTTTTCTGAATCTGGTAACAAGGAAAATTATAACTATAAAGTCTTCAAATCCATCAGAGACCAGAGAAGGAAATGATATTACCTTCGTAAGCAGGAAGTGCAAGCAAGCAACTTTCAAAAAAATGTGAGAAATGACAGGTACAGATGGCTGCCTTGACAGTGACTTAAGTTTCTTCTGCAATGTTGGAGAATCAATCTTCACACTATACATCAAGCATGCCTGACAGACTTCTGTGAAGCAGGATATTCTGAAGGGCTGTCCTACCTTGTCTTGGCAAAGTTTGGCAGTCCTTTCTTTTGTTTCCTTCTTGTCCAGTTTGAACAAAATACTGTCATCAGTTGAGGCAAGAGCACTTTCTTGCCCAGTGGCTTACTGTTGCTACAAAGAAAGTAAACTCCATGTAGAGTTTTCTTGATGCCCATAATCTTTTCTGAAGTAGATTGGTGCTGCCAGGAGCAGACATGTCTCATTGTCATAAAAAAATAAAACATCCTAAATGCCACATTATGTAGATAACTGAAGTGTTTGAAGATAACCTGTCTATCTAAAATATATCTGTTTGACCTTGAAAACATGCCTAATATGACAAGTTTCATTATACTAGTTGACTAATTACTAACCTGAATTTTCTTATTATCTTAAGTAGTTGGTGATAATAACTTCTAAGGGCTAAAAATTTACATTACATTGTTAAAGGAGTTTCATAGGTATAAAACCTTGAATAAGATTAGAAATGTGTGTACAGTATGTTTTAGCAAATATAATCTCAACTTTGTATCAATATACAAAAATTCAAGCCAATGAAAGTATTTAAAACTAGTAGTTAAGTTTTTGGCTTAAAACTTGATTCAATAATTTACCTTTTATCCTATCTCTATATCTCACCTTCTTTTCAGAGTAAGATTCAATAATCTACCCTTATGTCCTATCATATCTATACCCCTCCTTTTTCTTTTCCAAACAAGAACTTCAAATCTAATCTTCTTTGCTCAACTTTGTTCCTGATCATAACAGATAACAACTTGTAACCACACCCCTAAACTATGACAAATATCTATAACCCATTGAATGACCAAAAACTACCCACCCCACCTCTTGTGAATATGGGCATCATATTCTTAAAGTTGCTTCCTGCTGTCTGGGGGCAATGGCATCTTTAGGGGATACTAAAAAGAAAATGTTGGGTTAATTGTCAAGTCCTTGGAAGGTGTCTGTATCATTTGCTGTTCAGTCTCTGTGTAATGGGAAAGTGCAGGGCTTGTTTCAAGTTCTGGCTAGAGTAGTCTGTAAGACTGAATCATCTCAGCTAGTCAACTGGAAATTGTCCTGAGCAGTTTGTAGTTTACATCCTATCTTTAGGTGGTGTTTTTCAGCTTAGTGGTATTATCATAGTCCTGGTGGAATCATCCTTGTGGGACCCCATCATCCTTTTGGAGACTTCAGAGGTCAATGATAGGCATGGTCATGTTTCAGTGCAGAAAACTTAAACATTTTAAATGCCATATGCAGCAGATCTCAAAGAGGTTAAGGGATCAGTATTTCTTATGTACATCCAGAGTACAAAAACTTAATTCCTAGTTACCTGATAGAGACTCAAACCCGAAATCATATACAGGAAGCTAGAAGAAGACTTTTTCTAGAATTAATTAGTACTCTTTATGACCATTAATATCACTTCTGGTCTATCTGTACAGACCTCCAGACTTCTATGGTTAACTAGTGGCTAGATCCACCCTCTGATCTTCAGGTAAGCTTTATTTGTTAGTATTAAACAAGCTATCACTACAAACCACAAATTAAATAATTAACTAAATGGACTCAAAATGGTTCTCTCAGGCATAATTTGAAGGATCAGAAAGATGTAAGGTATTGCTCTTCAAACCATGGTTACAGTAAAAGTCACCTGTCTGGAAGTTGTTAGAACTGCCCTATGTACAGAGAATATGAGTCCATTCAATACCCAAAGAGTACTCTGCTTGGAAGCTTCTTGGTTGTTTTCATTGGGGATTTCTATTTTTCCTTTAAAGAATACCAAGTAAATTTCCAGAACATTTGTTTAACATACACATTAGGTGTGGTGGTACATACCTGTAATGCTAACACTTGAGAAGTGGAGATGAAACCCAAAGGGAAAGTACTGTATTTGCTGAATTTCTCCAAAGATTTGAGGTGCTGCCATAGTGTTCAAACAATGACCACAGTTAACCTGGGGCACGATTGTTTTTCTATTGGTAGGAAAAAAATCCATAGTCATAAGCTGATTCAACAGGGATTTTTTTCTCACTGGCAAGATCATCTACCACCTTGTAGCTTCATTCCTTCACTGCTACAGAAACCAGAGTTCATTAACCTGATCTGGACTGAAGATCTCTGGTGCTCCAGGAATAATTCAAGCCTTCATAGAAAGATGAGGACTACTGAGGAAGCCAGCCTAATGGAATGACAGCTACTAGGTTCATGGCTTCTTCTCTATGATATAGCCATTTTTGAACTATCCAGTAAACACTGTATAACCCAACATAAACTGGCCTTTAATATAGTCCATTTCATCAGTTCTGTTCCCCTAGAAAAACCTGACTAATACAGTCATCTATGTTGATCACATCTTTAAGGTTTTCTCTGCACTGTGAGCTAACAAGGCAAGCCAACAACTTTAGTATTATAGAGAAAACTCAGTATAGTGGCCTTAGAGCTCTGAGCATGTAGCATAAGAGCTCTAACAGCTCAGTCATATAGTCATCTAAAATTTAAATTATAAGTGAATGTAGAAGCACAAGTCAGATACATAGTAAAATATTGTGAGATATAGATGTGCAGTTTAGATGACAAGTCCTGTCAAAGTTTAGAAAACCTAGTTATCAGAAAATAGATGTTGACTATATATATGATTTATATGCATGCTATATGTATATGAGATAGATCTTTATGTATGATATATGTATATATGTGTGTGTGTGTTATATTATTACTTAAAGTTCCGTGTTTTCAGTATAAATATAACACTTATATCATGAATCCAGAAAATATTTATATATGATGTTGACTAATTTGAATTTTTTTCTAATTTTCTTACCTACAGTCAGTGAAATGTTTAATCAAATGGAATGGTGGGTTAGAAGTTATCATCTAATATGTTTAGCACTCAACGTTATACCTGGGAAACAATAAACCCTAAGTAAATGGAAACTACTATTACCTGTCATAAAAATGTATAAGACCAATATATATATATATATGTATATATGTATATATACATATATATATATTGTAGTTTTTATAACAAAATTCTTTCCATTATCATTAATATTAGCACTAAAGAAAATAAACTTTGAACTCAATATACAAATAAAATTGAATATGGTACTATGTAAACTATCTTCAGCATCTTCAAACATCAATGAAAAAATCATACACAGTGTAAGATAAAAGAGCTCATTTTACTCTCATTTCCTACGAATGCATTTGCTTTACAGTGGAAAGATATATAACATTACTGTTAAACTCAGTTAGGCATGTTTAGTCATGTTGGCAAATATTCTTGCTATGGATGAATGTATATTTTCACTGTGGATATATAGGAAGCAAGTCCCCATAATCACTTTGATGAACAAATAATCAAATACAGAATCAAATACACCACTAAAAAACAAAGAAATAAAGGAAGAAAGAAAGAAACCTCACTCTTTACAAAGAGGTATCAGTATTATCAGACAAAAATAACATGATTTATGTAAAATAAATATTCTGTAATCCTTTCCTATATATTGTGTAATTCAGGGTTTATGTCTTTTTACTTTGAGGTCCTAGTGTAATGTAGTACCTCGCAAGAATTTAAAAAAATAGATCTCCCTGGTGCATTTAAAAATAAATAACTATTTTTATCTTTTTAATGGTACTTAGATAAGTTTGCTGTCTCCTATTGATTTTTTCATCTATTTTTGAAAACAATTACTCTGGATAAAGTGCAGCTGCCCCTTTAATGGCCAGTGTTAGTGAACTAAGTAAAGTACAGATTATAAGACACACCAAAGGTAGCAAAGGCTCTTGTTTAAAAATAAATTTGTTAGCCTTGCAATCACACCCTAGAATTATAAGCATTCATGCATTGGGCCCTAAAAAACAAAATCTTACTCATTCAGAAAAGGAATTTTGTGACTTGTGTTGATACAAAAGAACCTTAATTCTTGGGGCTCCGTCAAGACTCAGTGGTTAAGAACACTTGTTGCTCTTGTATGTTTGGTTTCCAGCCCCAAATGGTGTTTCCCAACCACACATAATCCATCACTCTCTGTGACCTTCAAATGCATCAGACATACAAGTGGTACACATATATACAATACAGGAAAAACACTCACACATGTAAAAATATTAAAATGTAAATAATGATTTTAAGATAGGTGTGTATTATATTTCATGAACTTATATGTAAAGTCTAGAAAAATATTATGATGCAATAGCATAGAGAAATGAGTTTGTATTCATAAAATGCTTTTTCATCTGTCTTCTTCAAATATATTAAAGAACTACAATCTTTATTATCCTTAGGAATATGCTAGTAACTTATAATTTATTTAATATAGTTGTACATGGGGGTAGGCCTAGGTCCTATCCCAAAGGATATGATAGATTCTGATGACACCCTATGAAAGGCCTCACCATCCAGGGGAAGCAGAAAGGATATGTGATAGGTAGGGTTTTAGTTGGGGAGGGTGGTAGGGGAGGATGGGAGGGACAAGGGACCTGGGATTGTCATGTAAATCAATCTTGTTTCTAATTCAAATAAAAAAATCTGAAAAAATAATATAGTTGTAGAATGAAAATCAATATTGTAAATACATATGGTGGAGAATAAACAGGTGTTACATCAACAGATATGTTTGCATCCTGGTAGTTAATCATAAACAAATATTAAGAAGGAAATGGTATAGTTAAAAAGTTAGAAACTCATACAGGCAGTGTCATGGGATTGTGTGTCCACTTAATTCATTGAACCTTTGATCTTGGCATTTAAGAATGTGACAGTATCTGTTACATGGTCTTAAAGAAGTGATGAAGTTAAAATGGGTTAGGAAGTTTGATTTTATATCTATAATTCTTACTTTTAACTGAAGCTATATTAAATGGCAAACTAATTTCTTCTACAATGTACATTTCCAGTTAGCCTGAATGTCCACCCACCCACCACACCCAACAGATTATAGTTCAGATAGCATCATGATGGTTTGTATTTTTACCAGATCAATATACATTCTATATCTTCTTGTTCCTTTCACAGGTGTGATATATATAATTCAGTATTCCAAATCATCAATTACATCAACAATTTCTTTTTCTCTGTAGAAACAAGTTTTGTTGATTTTCTCCATTATGTAATACCAAATAGACATTTTTTAGGCATACCAAGTTCATGTTGATAATAAAGAGAATTGAAAGGGGATTCAGGCATTATAACTATTTTGATGATAAAACATTTATAATTTAATGTTATTAATTCCTTTTAAATTTCATCTGTAAAATAATTACTACTTTAATGATAATTTTCTGCAGGGATGCTGTTGAATTTCTATTTTGTAGTTACCAAAATTTTCCTCACAAATTCTTATATTTGCCCTCTTTGAGGATACTCAAGATTTAAAGACATAAGATATAACATAATAAACCTAGGGTTTCAGTTAGAAGGCCTGGGCAATCTATGGGACCTCTGGCAGTGGATCAGTATTTATCCCTAGCATATGAATGGACGTTGGGAGCCCATTCCACATAGAGGGATACTCTCTCAGCCTTAGATACACAGAGGAGGGCCTAGGCCCTGATCCAAATGATATGACAGACTTTGAAGATTCCACATGGAAGGCCTCACCCTCCCTGGGGAGAAGAAATGGGGTAGGATGGGGGTCAGTGGTGGGCAGCAGAGGAGGGAAGGGAGAGGGAACTTGGACTGACATGTAAAACAAGCTTTTTTCTAATTTAAATAAAAATAGTTTATAAAGATATAATAATAAACTGCCATAAGTTCATCTTTTGGTTTTCATATGAAACAAACAAACAAACAAAAAACCCCACAAGAATCTGATTTCAATGCTAGAACTGAAAAGAAAACAATTAACATAAAATGGATTTCTATCTTCAGTTTTCCTTTGTGGCTTCTATCAGACTTCGGTATATCAAAAGCTGAAACTGTAAATTATCATCCTAAATTTGTGAGGTCTCTGAGTGTGGGAATTTTGGTGTGTGGGCTGGAAACAAAATTTGAGGGCAATACAATTGGAGCAAGAGAAAGAAAGTTCTTTCGCATTTATGCAGGAAGTTGCTGTGTATATTGTAAATGTAATTTAGGGAATTTTCTTGCCTTCTTTGATTTCAAGAGAGCAATATAACCAAATATCCAGCATTATTTTACTGTCTACAAAGTAAATTTAGTTTGAAATAATGTCACTTTAAGCCAACTTACTATGCACAGTAAAATAAAATTAATTAAAATTATGTAAGAAATAACCCAAGTGGGCAGAACATGGCAGAGTAAAGTAGCTGTTCCATTTTTCCTGTGTTGTCTTCTCTAATCCAAATCTTTATGCAGCTTCTGTATCTCTGGGGATTGTGATTATACACACCAGTAATGTATATTTCTCTCATTTAAATTTTTATTTTTATTTTTGCTTTTTTGTTTATGTCTGTGTGCTTGCCTTTGCATGTAGATGCCATGTATGTGTGGGTGCACACTGGAACACGAAGAGGGCTTTGGGTCACACAAATGTGAGTGTGAACCACATGCAGTTCTTCACTATTGTACAAGAATATGAAGAAGCTTGAAAGTCTAGTACTTTTTCTAAGGAATTTATTTATTTATTTATTTATTTATTTATTTATTTATTTATGTATTTATTATGTATACAGTCTTCTGCCTGCATGCCAGCAGAGGGCACCAGATCTCATTCAAGGTGGTTATGAGCCACTATGTTGTTGCCGGGAATTGAACTCGGGACTTCTGGAAGAACAGTCAGTGCTCTTAAGTGCTGAGCCATCTCTCCAGCCCCAGAAAGTCTAGTACTTAATATTTGTTTTTGTAACTAAAAAACTATAGCAAAGGACATTAAATATAACAATAAATTGTTTTGAAGATAATGATGGATACTTTGCTTAATATTCCTGAAAAGCATCCATTCCCATGTGCCGTTGCAGATGCACTTGAGCCTAATGGATCTGTGGTACATTCCCTTCCTCCTTTGAACTCTTTCCGGTCTATACATAAAAAAAGCCATTGTCTTGACTCCCTAGCAGGTCAATGTTGCCATTACTCAGGAACAGCTTCTTAACTAAATTTAGTATTAGCTGGTGATAAGAGTATGCCAAGCCCAATAATAATTATGTGTCTTTATAAAATGTAATCATGGAAGTAAAATTAAAGCTATTGTTAAAAGTTAGAGCTTTGTATCATTGTAATGGTCTTAAATATTAAAATGGACATTTGATGAAATATAATGGACACTTATATGCTCCTCTCTGCTGCATTGCTATAGTCTACACCTTTAGGATGATTTTAGACCTGAAGCTAAACTTTTAAAGGAAAAAAATATTAAAACCAAGAATTGCACAACTGATAGTTTTACATTTTTTATTTTATTGAAAATAAAAGCCAATTTTAACATAGAGACTTTAACAAACCATGGGATATGAAAGAAATAGAACACAAGATCTATCACAGTCATTTGTAGCCAAAAATTGCAAACTTATTTTATAAGGATACATTTTAATCTCAGTGCTGAAATGACAAGTATTACTATTCTTAACTGATAATTGCTTATAGTTACAAGGTGCAATGTGATGTTTTGATATATGTTTGAGCAAATAATCATTTCTATCACAGGGCTTGTAGTAGACTACAGAATAGTGATTGCCAGATACTGAGTGTGGTGGTAGGAAGTGGGGAATGTAGATATTGTTCAAAAGGCTAAAAGCTTCAGCTAGGCAGTAATAATAATCTATACTTGTTTCTTGTACATCAGAGTGACTATAGTTAATAGTGTGTTACATACTTTACAGTTGTTAAAACAGTTGACTTTAAAATTGTCTTATGATTTTTCTTTAAAATTTTCAAGTAATATGAATAAGTTGAAGAAATGAGAATACTAAACAAATTAAAATACTTGTCAATTGACTGTTATTAGTATAGCTTTATGAAAATTACATCTGAATAATTTTATCAAATATATAAAAGGAAAAACAATACAGCTCAAAATTAAATATTGCTCTCCTTAATAGATGCCAGTTAGATAGTCTCGATAGAGTTTATTTTTAGAAGAAAATTTAATGACTACCTCTAAGAGAATAAAATTTTAATATTAATAATTTACAGAATCAATAAATTACCAAGTTGGCCATTAGTTTACTTATGTTAAAGAACATGATATTTCTCTGCCTGAGTATCAGTAAAATACATCAAAACTGGTTTTGATGATGTTATAAACATTTGATGATGTTATAAAAGGAACTAAAAATGAATAGAAATTTATTGAAAGCTCCATGT
The DNA here is from genome assembly GCF_003668045.3 of Cricetulus griseus. Lineage (NCBI taxonomy): Eukaryota > Metazoa > Chordata > Mammalia > Rodentia > Cricetidae > Cricetulus > Cricetulus griseus. Next base: position 178,476,558 of record NW_023276806.1, on the reverse strand, counting down.
CACAATCCATCTTATGTTACATAAGCTTTGACTCAATTCACAGTTCTCCAAGCACTCACAACTATAAGTTGATATTCATTTATGCATTTATTTGATAATTTATTTGTGCGTATAGCATGTTCATGTAAGCACATATGCACATATGTGTGTGGAGGCCCATGGTTTGTCTTCTGGGACCACTTTCCACTTTTATTTTTTAAGATTTATTTTTAACGTTATTTATGTTTGTGTGATTCTCTGTGTGAGTGTGTGATACAGGTTTGCCCAAGGCTGTGAAGGCTAGAAGAGTGTGAGCCCATGGGAGGTATGTGCTGCCTGACTTGAGTGCTGGGAACCAAAGTAAGGTTCTTTGGAGAAACAGCCAGTAATCTCATCCACTGAGCTATTTTACCAGACTTTCTACCTTTATCTTTGAAGGCAGAGTCCCTCCATGAACCAACAGCTCATCAATGAGGCCATTGGTTGATCCATGAGCTCCAGGAATCTGCCTCGCTCTGCCTTTTTCCACCCATCATAAGTGGACTGGTTGACATGCCCAGCTTTTTCAGGGGATTTGACAGAGTAAACTAAGGCCTACATGTTTCCAGGGTGAGCACTTAAGTGACAGCCATTTCCTAGCCCAAGAGTTGATTTTTTTTTCTTTTTTAAGTGATCATTTCCAACAGTATGAAACACCTATTCTATCAACCTTAACGCAACATAGAATTAAATACTTGATATATATTCTTGGCTCTCATGTTTTTCCAGATAGCAAAAATGGTCATAACTTCCATAGTGTACTTACTTTCTTCCTTGTAAAGTCAACACTTATAATTCTGGAAATTATTTTAAGAGTTACTTTTATTATTTTTATTTATGTGTTTATGTCTGTGCCCTGCATGGGTATGTGCATGTGAATACATTTTCTACATATTCTTGTTAAAAGAAAATCCCAGTGATTAAAGAGGAAAAGTGCAATCCAACCACAGAAAGCTCCTAGTGTTCAGCTACTGGCATAGCAGTCTAAGGAACTGCAGGGATCTGTTAGTTGGTGAAGCTGGTGAAAAAACAGCAGCAACAACAGCAAACAAACAAAACAACACTACTGTGTGAAAAACAAACACTTTAAAGTCTGTGGAAATGGCCCAGGGACATCCCGCAAATGAAGAATCCTTTCTTAGCACTCTGCTAAATCTTTTAAGACTTGAAAGAGTCGGCAACATTTGAATTTGACTTTCCTCCCTAATCCATGAAATGGAAACAACATTCTGTAGTAGTCAGCCCAAAACACAGGTTTCCTTTTGAAGTCAGAGAGTTCCCCTTTTGGAAAATGTAGGATCCCTATTATGTCATTTATTAGCCTGGCTCCAGCTTTTTCTTATTGAATTTACACTGGGTATCTTTGTTTCTGATGAGGGCAGCTGGCTGTCTTGGCTCACTCATAGGACAGAGCATTGGTTTTACACATGCATGCCTTACTAAGAATATTATCCTATAATCAGACTTTTAGATCACAGGGAATCCCATTAGACCAGCCTTGATCGCATATCTCAATTGTCCATCCAAGGGGTAAGCAGAGGTGAAGGTCTAGAAAAGAGTTACTCAATGTGGCCACACTATAAAGGGAAGGGAAAATAAAAATAAAACAGAAAACACACTTCAGAATCTCAAAATTCATCTTCTAGGAGATATAGGAACTTTCGGGAATTAGGAAAAAGGGAAGAAAGGCAATAGTGAAAGATGACTGACTACATAGCCATGAAGGGATATTGAATATATAATTATCACCAAGACTAAATACTATAAAGAGATAGATAATAGTGGAAAGACTTGTTTTTCTCATGGTTCCATGGACTTCATTTCATCTAGCAAAACATAGCAATAATGTAAAGCTGCTGGGACAGGGTAGATATTCCAATAATATGAACCCAGAGACTTTATTCAGCAAGACGCCATCTTTTGTAGCTCTGCCACCTTCCAAGTTTATTCATATTTTCAGTCCATCACTGATTTGAACTATCCAGTGTGTCCTAGGTAGCATGATTTAATTGTCTCTGGAAGCACTTTCACAGACACTCGAATGTATATTTTATTAATCTTATATTTACTTCTCAGTCTAACAAATTGAAAATAAAGATTGAATATCACAGGAGTTTGCATAGTTAGCATAGCAGATAATTTTGGTTACACTGTGATCTGGTTGAACATACAGGATCATCTAGGACTTCCTAGAGATAAGAAAGCTTCTCTAGTTAGTTTCAGATTCTCTTCTCAACATATTTCTGCCTCAGACCTATCATTCCTGGTATCTGTGGTGATTATAGGGAAGTATAAATAGCTCATGGGAAGTCAGAAGGATAAAGAAAAATTCAGTTATAAGCAAGATAGAGTTAGTGAGTCAAAACTGTTTTAGATCAATGACCTGGATCATAAGGGAATCCAACAGAAAGAGATAAGGCAAAGAGACCTGAGACTACAGCCAACCACATTTACCCAGAGCTCAGCAATTGGGAGAAGGCATGTACTACCAACACAAGGCCATGGCTTAGAGGTTCTGTCTGAGGGAAAATGGTGGCCCTGGAGGGTAAAGTTGCAAATCCTTGCCTGGAAGAAAATGGCATAAACAGCTGATAGAAAAATTCTAGCCTAAGGGCCCATTTTAAAAAGGGGAAGTTATAATGAGAGTCAATTTAGAGATGATGGAGAGATTCATCAGGAACATGAACTGAACTGTGGGGTCAGCTGGTCTGCTGGAGAGAAGAAAAGGACAGCTGGGAAGAGCCTTCAGAGAGTCAAAATACATCAGAGGCTGGGATTATAGGCATGGGTCATCTAACCCAGTTATGAGGGACTAGGAAAGCACTCTACCAATTGACCTACATCTTAAAATACATCATAATTTCAGTGGGAAATTATCTCAAGGAAGAAGCCCAAATTAGAATAGATTAAACTGTAAGTAGTTTGTGCTATACCCAAGACGTCCTTGAAAACAGAAGAATCAGCTGTTAAAAGTGGAATTAAACAGCTGGTGAAATTTTTAGGGTTATAAAAAAGACCCAAACCTCTGTCATTCCAGAGAGATTCTCTGTCTACCCAGACAGTATTTTATGCACCCCACTCTGGGACAGCAAATGAATAACTTCAGTAAAATGAGCTTTTTAGTGACTAGATATGTCAGTTATAATATGTTCTAGCTGGACAATATAAAGTTTACCTATCTAAATTGCCCAGTTTCCAATAACAATTATAAAAGTTGAAAACATAAAAAATACTTGTCACCTGTTGTGACATGATCTATAAAGAAGATTTTAAGAAACCCACTAAAAACTACTAGAAGTGACAAGTTCAGCAGGGCTATGGAGTGATGACCAATATAAAGAAATCTATTATACTTGTCTACCCTTACAGTGAATATTAAAAAAAAGATAATAAACTATCCTATTTATACTCCCATTAAAAACAAAATACTGGGACTTAGGATGTAGGTCAATTGGTAGAGTGCTTTCCTAGTCCCTCATAGCTGGGTTAGATGACCCATGCCTATAATCCTAGCACTCTGTTAGTAAAAGCATGATCAGGATTTAAAGGTCATCTTCTCCAGCCTACTGTGTTCCAGGCCAGTGTGGATTACATGAGTCCCAGTCTTAAAACAACAATGAAAAACAAACAAACCCTTAATAATAAATTGATAAAGGAAATGCCAAATTATTTCTGGAACTACAAAACATTGTTGGAAGACATTAAAGATTAAGTGGCCAACAGTACACATTAATGGAAAAATGCTTGTATTATTAAAGTGGGAGCATCCCCAAAATTCTTCTGCAGGTATCATGCAACACCTACCAGAATGCTTCCTAACTCTTATAAAAATCTATGAGATAATCCTTAAGTGCATACGAAGTTACAAAGAATATCTAGAATATGTAGAAAAAGAACAAAATTAGAAAGCTTCCATATGTTAATTTAAAGCTTAATACAAAGCATCCATACCCAAGATAATATAAATAACATATAGACCACATAAAGATACCTAATTATAGAATACTGAATTAAACTCAGGCATCTGTAGTTAACTGATACTTGACAAAAGTGTCTGGACAACCCAACAGGGACCTAATTTTCAAAAACTTGTATTGAAACCTGTGTATATATCTACAAGCAAACAAAGAAATTAGAATTTTGTATCTTAGAATTGTACTCAAAATGAGCAAAAGCCTTGGATATGAGAAGTAAAAATATAAAAATATAAAATAAGATACAAGTAGAATTTTGAAATGAGTTTGTAGCTATGACTCCAAATGAACAAAGAACAAATTGAAATTAAAAGTTAATGAAAAATAAAAATTCCAGTGACTCAAAGGACAGGAAGAGACAACTCACAGCATAGGAGACAATGCTGACAATAACTATGTCTGATGAGACATTTGTGTCTATTTAAAAAAATAACTCTTAAAAATCAGTAGGAGAAAAAAATGGACAAGTATATAATTATTCCTCCAAAGAAAAATGCACATTAGCAGACTTCATACATTCAGTGTCGGAACACAGCATATGACCTACGGGTAAGCAAAACCCATGGTGTGATAATAGTTTATTAGAACTTGATTGTCTATAGCCAAAATTTCAAAAAATAACAAGGTTCCTAAAAGTCAAGATAAAGTGAAAACTTCCCTAATGCACTGCTCTTGTAAGTGAAAATGGTATTGAAGGGGCCCAACAGTTCCTCAAACGGTTAAGCAGAGAATTACCTCAGAGCTAGCCATTTATAACCAAGAGAAATTAAAGCACATGTTCATAATACTTGTAAATAAATACTTAGAGCAACGAAATTCATGTTAGCTAAAATAAAATAGGTGATATATTTAGGTGATAGACCCTTATTCAGGTATAAAAGTGAATAAAATTTCTGATATGTGAGACCACTTGAATTAATTTTAAAACTTTGTTACACAAGCAAAGCTTCAGACAAGATTAGGTTATGATTCCAAGTTACACAAGTTTCCTCATATTTCTGAATCCACAAAGATATAAAATAGTTAAGTATTTGCTTGGGGATGAGCCAAGGGGAAAGAAAATAGATAAGCTAGGGAATGATAAAAGGTGTGACATTTGTTACTGCAGTAATTAATTATTCTGAAATTGAAAGTAGGAATGGCTACCCATAACTAGATATACTTAACATGATTGATAAGTACTGTTTAAGTGGGTATATTTATGGCAGGTTAATTATATTTTAGAAATGATGCTGTATAAAACAATAAAGACTCCTTCCTATATCCATGCATTCAGGTGATAGGAGATTTACTCAAAATTTGATTCATAAGTTCACCAATAGGAGAGAAACCAATACTCTTTGACAATAGTGAGCATTTAAGCCACAGTTCTTTTTTTTGAAAACTATGCATTTGATATTAGAAAACAATTGGTGTGCTTGTCCCTAGGGAAGAGTGTTTCTCCCACTCTGTTGTTTCCTATAGTTCTTTATGTAGGGTTGAGACCACATGAGCTTTTCACCATCTGTATTCGTGTTACTACCTCTATTAGGGTAGCCTCTGATTAGGTAATATTTACCTAATATTGGTGTAGCTGATGATATTTCTAGGAATCACAGTTTCATAGCACACTTCCTGTTTCTCCAACTCTTACAGTCTTTCTACTCTTCCACAGTGATCCCCAAGTCTTAGGTCCAAGAATTGTACTGTAGATGTTGCAGGAGAAAGAATCTTATTTTCACGTTAAAAATTACATAGATATATTGAAATGTGTCATGGTAATCCATAAATAAGTACAATTTTTGTGCTTCGATTTCAGAAATAGATTTAAAACTCTCGTATTTTATTCTCATGGTTTGCAACCTTAAACTATTAACACATAGTAAAGCAAATTACATACTGATAAAATTCTACTTTGACATAAAGGTTAAATATTATGGATATTTTCAAAGACACATACTAATAAATGTGAATTGTTGTGGTGCAGAGAACACTATATCATTATAAATAAAAACATCACTACTGTGTTACTAGCAATTGCTATTCTTAGAAAATATAAGCCCAGGGTTCTTGATAATCCAGTTTTTATAGAAAGGTTAGAGTGCTTTTTATTTCTAGGGGCTCCAATACTCAAAAACAATTATAGTCTTTATGATCACAAAGCAGAATAGTGGTGGGTATTCTCTTTACAAAGCAGTAAAGAGAAGGCTGAAAGATAATCTCTATCAACTTGTAGTGGTATAAAGCCAGCACATTAACTCTTAAAAAGTAAAACTGATGAATATTTCAGTTACAGATGTTTTCATTCTTATTAAGAATTACCTTAGCCCACTCCTTGTAGAGGGATACTCTCTCAGCCTAGACACACGAGGGAGGGGGCCACCTTGCTCCAAATGATGTGACAGACTTTGATGATCCCCCATTGAATGCCTCACCCTCCCTGGGCAGAAAGCGGTCTGTGGGGGGCATGGGAGGATGGGAGGGAGAGGGATCTGGGATTGATATGTAAAATAAGATTTTTTTTTCTAATTCAAATAAAAAATAATTACCTTGTTAAGTTTTAATAGATTTCAGATAAGAAGAGAAGTAAAATCAACCTGCTAAGCCTCCCACTTCAGGGAACAGGCGACATGTTCAGTACTCCTCCCTCATCCCAAGCCACTTTTCTTTTGGCGCTTAGCTTGATATTCTGCCTAAGACCACACATTTTTATGTCCACTTTATCTGAATCTTCCAGATAAGAATAGAACTAAAACTATTACACTGATCATGAAAATAAAAATTAATCAAATCAAATACTTAATGGTGATAAGAGCATTTCTGAAGCATTTGGTTCAAACTGAGAACACAGCACACATCCATAATTTGACAAAGTGCATATAAATAAATCATTTCTGGCTTTAATAGAAAATACATTCTGGTTCCAAGGCACACTTTATAAACTGTCCATCTTCCTTCTTGATAATTGTTACTTAGTTTTTTTTTCTCTTAACAATAAATCAAACTGAAAACAAAAACCTCTCATATCACCTAAGATTTTTTTCTTTTGTTCATCCAGCCAATATGATATTATTTCCAAAGACCTATGTAATAAAGTTTAGGATATTCGGTAATATTTCTTCATTATACCACTCATATTCCCTGGATTTGCTGTATGATAAACCCTTACTGGCTATGAATCACTATAAATATGAAATGTAGTATCAAGATGGGAAAAGTAACTGACAGATTGTAATGGCTAAGAGACATTCTCCAGCCCCTACCCAGGGTTTCAAAGATGAATACTTCTCAGGAGCAGAGGAAGGGGTAAAGATTTCTGTAGTAACTTCACACACAATCTGAGGGTCATTCTTTTTATTTCCTGTGCGCTTTATTGTTATCTTTCTACTCTAATAATCTTGTTCTACTTCTAACTTATCTATGCATCTATTTCTCTAGTCTCTCTTGTTCTGCTATTGTTCTGCTGTGTTGCAAAAGTTTCCAACTAGTATACATTTACAATCAGCAATTCTCCAGCTCTAACTAGGTGCAGGCTGGAGTTTTTCAGAGTCATAGAAAGAGATAAAAGTTTTACACACAGCAGTAACTGTCAGTCTTTATGACTCAAGATGGGAGTGATTAAGCTTCCAAGAACTTCTAAAGGAAAAAAGGAGGGTTGAGAGAGAGAGAGAGAGAGAGAGAGAGAGAGAGAGAGAGAGAGAGAGACTAAAAGGAAAATATGCATGCTTAGCTATTTTCTTTTTTAATTAATATATCAATCTCAGTTCCCTAATCTTCCCATTCTCCCATACCCCCCACCAATCCCCATCCCATCCCTCTTCTGCTCCATCAAAAAGGTGAAACCTTCCATGGGGATCATCAAAGTCTGTCACATCATTTGGGGACAGGGCCTAGGCCCTCCCCTGTGTGTCTAGGTTGAGAGAGTATCCCTCTATGGGGAATGGGCTCCTAATGTCCCTTCTCATACTAGGTATAAATGTTGTTCCATTACCAGGGGCCCTATAGACTGCCCAAGCCTCCTAACTGACAGCTGCATGCATGGGTGGGGGAGGGGAGCTGGTTTTGTCCTATGCTGACTTCTAAGCTGTCATTCTGGGGGCCATGAGCTCCCCCTTGTTCAGGCCAGCTGTTTCTGTGGGTTTCACCATCCTGGTTTTGATTCCTTTGCTCATCACTCCTCCCTCTCTGCAACTGGATTCCAGAGTTCAGCTCATTGTTTAGCTGTGGGTGTCTGCTTCTGCTTCCATCAATTACTGGATAAAGACACTAGGATGGCATATAAGGTAGACATCAATCTCATTATAGGGGAATGGCATTTAAGATAGCCTCCCCTATTGCTTAGATTCTTAGTTGGAGTCATCCTAGTATATCTCTGGACATTTCTCCAGTGACAGATTTCTCTTTAAACTTAACTATTTTCTTAAATGTGACTAGGTAAATAAGCTAAAGCTTAATGCAGGGTTCGTTGGAACAATACTACCCTGTCTACTGGCAGAGTGAATCTCGGACAATATTGTTTTGTATCTCTCTAAGAGCTATGGTTCAACAACTTTAGACATGCCATAATTCTTGTCCTTGAGCATCTGTGAATGTCTCAATCGAGGTCTCTTTGTCTAGACACTAAGACTGAATTACTGTGTGCCAAGGAAGATAACTGCAGTGAAGCAGACGTCTAAGTTTATGCAAAGACCTGGTTGCAAGAGAAAGGGAATTAACTGTGATTACTTTCTTGCCAAAATCACATATTGCTGGAGGGAGTCTTTCAGTGTATCAATGCATAGGGGAAAATGGGCCCAGTGAATGATTAACACTCTGTAGTGCTGTGGAAAGAATCCCCAAGCTGTAATGTGAGGGAAAGAGCTCTTCACACAAGAAGTCTGCAATGGGGACAGCTAAATACATTCAGAAGGCAGCATTCCTTATCGTCTTGCAGATAAGGTTAATGATATGTGCATCTCTGGTGACAATATTCCTCATGGCCTTGCTAAATGAGGTCTGTATCTCCATGAGATAAGCATCTCTGATGGGTAGATACCTCAAGTATGTGCTGACCTCTCACTGCATAAATCTGTGGTCTCTGAACAAGGGGGAGCATATGGACGCCAGACTGATGTCTGGCAGGCCAGCATGGGACTGACCCAGGCCCCTGAACATGGATGCCAATGAGGAGGCCTCAGCACTCCATGGGGCCCCTGGTAGTGGATCAGTATTTACCCTTGGCATAAGAAGGGACTTTGGGAGCCCATCCTACATGGAGGGATGCTCTCTCAGTGTGGATACATGGGGGAGGGCCTAGGCACTGCCCAAGATGATATGACTAACTTTGGGGAACCCCCATGGAGGACCTTACCCTCCCTGGGGTGCAGAGGGGGGATGAGGTAGGGGGCTTGTGGAGGGTTGGTGGAGGGGAGGGAGAGGGAGAGGGAGAAGGGATTGACATGTGTAGCAGCCTTGTTTCTAATTTGAACTAATAAAAAACAATCTCTTGGAAAAAATAAATTAATCTGTGGTCTGTAGCAACAAATGGTACATATATACAATGTTAGAGTTCTAAGATTAACAACTAGAAAATAAAAGACAATGCAACAGAAAAAGATGAAAGTGCTTCTGAAAGAAGAAGCCTCTCTTTCACATGGTGTGATGATGATGATGATGATGATGATAATCACAATCATCATCATCATCATCATGAGAATAAGATTGAGCAGATTATCCCTAAAAAGGAAAAAGTAGAAGAGCTTCAGAAATCCATAAAGCTTTTCATAGAAACCTGAAAGCTGTGATAGGAAAACACAGACCTGTGGACTTTGATCCAAGAAGGACATAACCCAATTTAGAGGCTTCCAAGCCATGGTAGGAGTCCTCCAAAAGGGAATCTGGGAGCTTCTGACGAAAAGGGACTGGCAACCTAACAAGGCTCAGAATCTTCCACATGAGTGTTTGAGACAAGAATGTCCCGGAATAACAACAGTGGAGAGCAATGCTGCTATGTTACCCACTGAATCAAAGGTTCCTGGATAGAAATGATTTCAAGAGCCCATTTTTTAAAACTATGCTACCACATGATAATAGACTTCAATTACATTGGTACCCAAGCCACACAAAGGTATAACTAACAAAGAGAAATACAAACCAGTATCCCTCGTGAACTTTGATGCTAAAATACTGGAAAATCGAATCCAAGAACACATCAGAGAAATCATCCATCCCACTCAAGTAGGCTTCATCCCAGGGATGCAAGGATGGTTCAACATACAAAAATCCATCAATGTAATCCACCATATAAACAAACTGAGAAAGAAAAAATCACATGATCATTTCACTAGATGCTGAAAAGGCCTTTGACAAAATCCCAAACCCCTTCATGATAAAGGTCTTGGAGAGATGAGGAATAACAGGGACAAACATAAACATAATAAAAGCAATATACAGCAAGCCAACAGCCAACAGCCAACATCAAACTAAATGGAGAGAAGCTCAATGTGATTCCTCTAAAATCAGAAGCAAGACAAGGCTGTTCACTCTCTCCGTACCTCTTCAATATTGTACTTGAAGTTCTAGCTAGAGCAATAAGACAACAAAAGAAGACCTAAGGGATATAAATTGGAAAAGAAGTCAAACTTTCACTATTTGCAGATGATATGATAATTTATACAAGTGACCCAAAAAAACTCTACCAGGGAACTCCTAAGGCTGATAAACACCTTCAGCAAAGTGGCAGGATACAAGATTAAATGAAAAATATCAGTAGCCCTACTATATACAGATGATAAATGGGCTGAGAAAGAAATCAGAGAAACATCACCCATAACAATTGACACAGACATCATAGAATACGTTGGGGTAATGTTATGATAAATCTTTCCACCAAAAGCCACCTGAGCCCTACCACCATGCGGGCAGTCTCTGCCAGCGGCCTACCCGAGTTAGGCCCAAATGTATACACAGAAACTTGTATTAGGTTCATAGCTGCTTGGCCAATGACTAGGACTTCTCATCTGCTAACTCAGTCTTAACTATCATAAACGTATATATTTTATAAGACTTATCTTATCGGACACCTTATTAGCGTCCCTCCTTGCTGGTGGATCACATCGTGCTGCTGGAGCAGGAGTGGAGAGGAAAAAGGGGGCCCTTCCTGTTTCTCCTTCGCTTAAATATGAGTCTGCTTGCTATGTCACTTCCTGCCTGGATCAGCACTTCTCTACTACATTTCCCAGAGTCCTCTTTGACTCCTAGTCCCGTCTACTTGCTGTCTCATTGGCCAAACAGTATTTTATTTAACAATCAGTGAGATAAACATACACAGTACATTCCCCATCAGGGTAATGCTAACCAAACAAGTGAAAGACCTGTATAGAAAGAACTTTGAATCTTTAAAGAAAGAAATTAAAGAAGATACCAGAAAATGGAAAGCTCTCCCATGCTCTTGGATAGGTAGGATCAATATAATAAAAATGGCAATCCTGCTAAAAGCAAACCAGATTCAATGCAATCCCCATCAAAATTCCAGCACAATTCTTCACAGATCTTGAAAGAACAATTCTTAACTTTAAATGGAAAAACAAAAGACCCAGGATAGCCATAAAAACCTTGTACAATAAAGGAACTTCCAGAGACGTCACCATCCTTGACTTCAAGCTCTATTATAGATCTATAGTACTGATACAATAGCTTGGTATTGGCACAAAAATAGACTGGTAGACCAATGGAATGGAACTGAAATCTCTGATATGGACCCACACACCTACAAATACCTGATTTTTGACAAAGAAGCTAAAATAATACAATGGAAAAAAGAAAGTATTTTCAACAAATGATGTTGGCATAACTGGATGCTGGTGTGTAGAAGACTGAAGGTAGATCCATATCTATTGCCATGCACAAAACTTAAGTCCAAATGGATCAAAGACCTCAGCATAAATCCAGCCACATTGAGCTCTTAGAAGAGAAAGTAGGTGTTACCCTGGAAAAAATTGGTACAGGAGACTGCTTCCTGGACCTAACACCAGTAGCACAGATACTGAGATTGAAAATTAATAAATAGGACCTCCTGAAACTGAGAAGCTTCTGTAAGGCAAAGGACACAATGAACAAGACAACACAGCAGCCTAAAAAATGTGAAAAGATCTTCATCAACCCCACATCTAACAGAGGGCTGATTTCCAAAATATATGAAGAACCCACGAAGCTAGTCACCAAAACACCAAATAATCCATAAAAATGGGGTACATAACTAAATATAAAGTTCTCAATAGAGGAATCTAAAATGGCTGAAAGACACATAAGAAAGTATTCATCATCCTTACTCATCAGGGAAATGCAAATCAAGCAACTCTTCTTAGATACCATTTTACTCCTGTCAGAATGGCTAAAATCAAAAACACCAATGACAGTTTATTCTGGAGACGATGTGGAGAAAGGGTAATACTCCTCAACTACTGGTGGGAATGCCAACTTGCACAGCCACTTTGGAAATCAGTGTGGTGATTCCTCAGGATATTGGGGATCAATCTACCACAAGATCCAGCAATTCCACTCTTAGGCATATATCCAAAAGATGTGCATTCATACATCAAAGATGTCTGTTCAACTACGTTAATAGCAGCATTATTTGTAATAGCCAGAATGTGGAAGCAAACTGAAGAATGGATGGAGAAAATGTGGTAAATTTACATAATAGAGTACTGCTCAGTGGAAAGAAAACAATGGAATCTTGAAATGTGCAGACAAATGGATGGCACTAGAAGAAATCATCCTGAGTTAGGTTACCCAGTCACAAAAAGAGAAACATGGTGGTATGTACTCACTCATATATGGGTTCGAGACATAAAAGATTATTAACCTCCATTGCACACCACCAGAGAAGCTAGGAAACAAGGAGGACCCTAAGAGAGACATACATGGTCCCCCAGAGAGGGGGAAAGAAACACGATCTCCTGAGGTAATTGGGAGCATGGGGTGGAAAGAGGGACTTAGGAGAAAGAGAAGGGGAGAAGAGGAGGGGTCTGGAGGACATGAGAGAGCAAGAAGATAGAGTCAGGGGAAGAATGTAGGAGAGCAATATAAGAGATACCATAATAGAGGAATCCATAATAGCTTTAAAGAGAAATTTGGCACTAGGGAAATGTCCAGAGATCTACAAGGTTGACCCCAACTAACAATCTAAGCAATAGTCGAGAGTCTGCCATTAATGCCCTTCTCTGATAATGAGATTGATGACTACCTTATATGCCATCCTAGAGCCTTTATCCAGTAGCAGATCAAAGCAGAAGCAGACACCCAGAGATAAACACTGAGCTGAGCTCTGGAATCCAGTTGCAGAGAGGAAGGAGTGATGAGCAAATGCTCCCAAAGAGGGCCCCGGTGCTGCAGAAGTCTTCAAGCGTGTTTGTTGGGCACATTTCTCTGCGGAAGATCAGGACTACCTGGAAGGACTGCTGACCAAGCCTATTGTGAAGAAGTACTGCCAGGACATTATTAAAGGGGCCATCCTGCAGCTGTGTTTTGGTAATCGGTTGTACAAGTCAGTGGTGGTCAAGCCAAACAGCAGCCACAGCGCCAGCGGCAATAGCAGCAGCAGCAGCTCTGATGTAAATGTAGCAGAAAATCCACCCTAAAGGTTGGGTATGTGTGCCAAAGAGATGGTCATCTTCTTCGGAGACCCTAGCGATCCTTTTCTCTGCTATGAGATATTTACACAATGCTAGGAGATATTTACACAATGCCATCTCCTTTGACCAGCTTGGCAAACACTAAGACCATTACCTCCTCAGCTGTCTGTGTCTCTCCAGAACAAGACATCTATCTCGCTGCCCAGGCCAGGAAAGACCTATGGGTGTATAAACCAGCACCAAATAGTTGGCATCAACTGGCAGTCCACCTGCTGTGTAGGGAGGGCATGGATGTGGCATATCTGAACGGGTACATTTACATTCTGGGTGGGCGAGACCCCATTACTAGAGTTAAATTGAAGGAAGTGGAATGCTACAGTGTTCAGAGGAACCAGTGGGCATTAGTGGCTCCTGTACCCCATTCCTTTTATTCCTTTGAACTGATAGTTGTTCAGAACTATCTTTACGCTGTCAACAGCAAGCTCATGCTCTGCTATGATCCTAGCCATAATATGTGGCTGAATTGTGCATCTCTTAAATGAAGTGATTTCCAAGAAGCCTATGTCTTCAAAGACAAAATCTATTGTATTTGTGATATCCCAGTCTTGAAGGTCTATAATCCAGCCAGTGGAGAGTGGAGGCGGATTATATTCCCCTGGACTCAGAAACCCACAACTACCAGATCGTCAATCATGACCAAAAGTTGCTGCTCATCACTTGTACAACCGAATATGATGCTAGGGAAGATCAATGGATTAATATAGGTACCATGTTGGGCCTTTTGCAATTTGACTCTGGCTTTATTTGTGTGTGTGCTTGAGTTTATCCTTCCTGTCTTGAACCTGGTCAGAGTTTCATCACCGAGGAAGATAATGCAAGGAATGGGACTTAGATGGATTCAGTGAACTGGATGGAGTCAGGAAGTTCAAGTTCATGTTCTGACAATTAAGTCTGAGTTCAGGTTGCACCTCAGTGAAATGCAGCAGATCAGCAGGGTTCTTTGTAAATATTTTGAGACAGTAAGATGTTTCTGCTGTATGGAATGTATCTTAAAATGATACCCCTTTTCCTGAAAAAGACAAAGTTGATTAGGACAGGAGATTTGGTTTAGAAAGGGTAGCAATTTGAAATATTAATATTTCAATATACAAAATTTATAGTTTTGACCTCAAATCAACTCATTTCAATAATTTACTGTGCTAAAAGTCCATGATTAAAATATGTGTAGTGAACCATTTAGTGGATTTTGTTGTTGCTGTTATTTATGTATGTTTATATTTGTATGTTTATATTTTGATTTTGCTAATTTAGTTAAATTTTGCCTAGTGCAACAAGATCTTAACTTTGTAATTTGTTACTACCAAAACTAGTCTGAGAAATGTTGGATTTTGAAGGTGTTAACATTTTCCTTCAGAATAATGAAAGGTTGTTTTTAAGTAAATTTTAGTATCCTCAGTTATAGTTTGTTAAAATTTAGTGTGCTCTCCTTTCTGCAATGAAGGAAATGTTATTAAGATTACTAAATAGTGATTTCATGTTGATGTGTTCAGTGGGCTTACATAGTCACAGAAAATTTTAAAAATCAGGATTGCACTGTTTTCACAGAATTTCAGTTTTTACTTTAAAATTTAAGAATATGTATTGCTAAATATGTCCTGTTTCTTACCTTAAAATGAAAAAATCAAAACATTCTAGTGTCAAAAATTTAAGCACCCTTCTAAACCAAAAAATGAAAAAGGTAACTTGCTTTATAAAGTCATAGTTTTGATCTGTATATGTTAAATGCTTTGTTGACTCCGGAGGAACAACTCTTTTCTTCACTGGACATGATTATATAATGTAAATTTTTCTTCACTAGTCATGCACTGTCTTAAAAAGTTTGTTTGCTTTCCTAAAATATTTTGGCCATATAGTTTTAGTATTCATCTTAGAGGTTTATCAGCAGAAAGTGATTTATTCTTTAATGTTTGTGAAGTAATATTGGTTTTGAAAATATGTATAAGCTAAAGGCAGTATTTTATGAGACCAGTAGTTATAGTGTTCATCAACTCAAGTTAAGTGCCAGCAAACAACTTTAAAACTTCAAGCTATGTATAGAATTGTTTTGTGTAGTATTGAAATATTGTCCATTTTCCAAGTTACTGTAAATGTTCTTTATTTTCAGCTTGAAGATATTTTTGTATTAAAAAGTTGAGAGTTAAGGAACTTAAGTAGATGGTGGGTGGCATTTGGGGCCATCAGTTAAAGTGTGTTTCTTCAATTTTCCCCTAAACAATGGTGTACATAGCCATTTTACTATGGTGTCTGTATCTAGTTTGTATTTCTCTGTGAGTTATACTCTTTCGGTTTCAATTAGCATATTGAAATTACCATATTTCTGGAAAGTCCAGAAATAGTAAGCTACATGAAACTGGCATTTTGTTACATTATAGTTGCTTACCTTTTGAAGGTTTATTAAAACATATGGCTGTCATAATACATATACATGACAAATGGTATATATATACACATGTTTTATGCTATATAAAGTTTTCTATACTCTTAAAATTAATCTTCTGAATCTTTATTCAATAACTTTCATATTCCTCTCTATTCTCTAGTGATGAAATGCTAACTTTTTTTACACTCTGGTAGAGGACAGAAGAATATGGTCCAGGATGGGAAAGTGATTTTTTGAAAGAAAAACAATAAAAAATAAAATGAGAAAAGCAAAACAATGCCACAGATAATGTATTCATCATTTTGACTGGCTGTGTGAAGAAGCTGTTAAACACTCAGCTCAACAGTATTTCTGTTGAAGTGAGTTTGCTGACTCTTCTAAAGCATACTCAGACTTTAGTAGTCAGTCAGGTCTAAGTCTAAATTCTGTTTCATCTGTAACATGAATGTTATAAGAACTGCTCTTAGAAAGCCATTTTTCCCTGTGTGGGGCAAACTTTTTCTTCCCCAGTAATTTCTGTTGCTAGTTCTGTTTGTTAGGTAGAAACTTGGTCATGCTTATCTCAACCAAATCATTCATCTGCACAGTTAAGATCTGCAATTGATGTATAAAAGGCAGATTCTCTAATTCGTCATTCTCATCTCTTGAGTTAAAGCTTCGACTAAATATTAGTAGTATCTTGGCTTACAGTCACATTTTCTTGAGAAGGATTTTGATTTTGTGAAACATTTGTGATTTAGGGAATAGATGCTATTATTTTATAGATACATGATTTGTATGTTGTTAGTTACAAATAAAGCTGGTTTTAAACCACAAGAAAAGAATGGACTTTGGGAGCCTATTCCACATAGAGGGATACTCTCTCAGCCTAGACACATGAGTGAGGGCCTAGGTCCTGACCCAAATGATATGGCAGACTTTGAAGATCCGCCATGGAAGGCCTCACCCTCCCTGGGGAGCAGAAAGGGAATGGGATAGGGGGGTCGGTTGGGTGCAGGAGAGGAGGGGAAGGAGGGGTAACTGGGATTGACATGTAAACAAGATTGTTTCTAATTTAAATTTAAAAAGGAAAAACATTAAAAATAAATGAAATGTAATGATCAATACATGCTTGAAAATATCGTCAGCATCCATACCTATCCAGAAAATACAAATTAAATTGACTATAACATTCAGACAGAATGTCTAGGATGCAAACAACTACCACAGTTCTGTAAAGAATGAGGGAACAGAGCTACCTATATATACTTTTAGTGGGGATGTAAATGGGCACAGCCATTATGGAAATAATTTTTTTCAAAACACTGACAGTAGAACTATTTTGTGTCCCAGGTATGTCAGTCCTGCACTTAAACACAACAGACCACAGAGATATTTGCACATCTATGCTTGTTGATAACAGTATTGACAATAGCTACAAACTGTAATCATTGAGTAAGTCTAGCAAGAGATGAATGGATCAAGAACATTCTCTTATCCTCAAAGGAAGTTGATTCAACTGTAAAGTATAATGGAACCATAACACATGCAAGAAAATAGACTAAAAGGACAAATATTTAATGTTTTCTCTAATATGTGGGAGCTATATCTAATTATATTGATGACAAGAACATAGTACTAGGGAGATGTTTGAGAAGTGAAGGACTGGTGAGAGACAGTTGGTGGTGAGAAGGGAATGGGGTTGAATAATGTCAGAGAACATTATCTATGCATATGAAAATCCCATAGTAAAACCCATGGGTTTTCTGCTGTTTTTATATGCTAACAAAAATATTTGAATCATACAAAATTTGTAATCTCTTTTGGAAGGCAATAAAATTAATGAGATAGGCTTAAAAAGTCTCTGAGTGAATAAATGTCAGGCCAAAAAGAGACCAGCATGTTTGAAATATTACCTTAATTATGTCAAGGCCAGGTGAAATAATCTCTCAGTTTCCACAAATTTAGGAATATTATTTGTGTTTGCATTAATGAGTAGAAGAGGGTAAACATAGGTTCTCCCCATTGCTATGTCACTATGTAAGGTTGGCTGCAGAAGTTCAACTATGAAGTTGACACATAATGGATCAACATTTTTTGTAAGATCCCCAATCTAGAGCAGATTTCCTGAGAGAAACAAATCTAAAATAGAATGGAAAAGTCATAGGGAGTAGGCAGGGTGTATGCTCAAGGCTGTCAGGTGTGTGTGTGTTGGGAGGTGGGGGCGGGTATTGCAAATTCACAAAAATTTCCATGGCTTATCTACACATCAACTAGAGGTTCAAGACTGACAATTCGGCCTCTGAGGAAGGCTGGATCATTTACAGAGATAGGTATATTAGAAGGCCTCTTCCAAAGCTCATGAGACAGACACTACATTAATTTTGTCCTGTGTACTGCTGACAGAGAAAATGCTGTGCTATTCTGAAACTCCTCTGGCAGCTTCCCAAGAATAGATACAAGTTCTGAAAATGGATATTGCTATTATCCATTTTTTGAGTTGTACTTTTCACCATAACAGCAATTAAAGGAGGAGACACGTTCTGAACAAATTATCTCTCACAATGTGTTTTTTTTATTTTAGAAACAATGTTATTTTACATATCAATTTCAGTTCCCTCTCCCTCCCATCCTTCCATGATCCCCACTGAACCCCATCCTACCCCCCATCCTACCCCATTCTACCAACTCTTTAAACTATTTCTGTGACCCAATACACTATGCATCTATTGTTTCAATTTAGCAGGAAGATTTTGAAGCAGCTAACACTAATTTGACTGCTATTATGTGGTCTGTAAATCTCTGAGAGAGGATTTGGTCCAGGCAAACACTCCCAAATCCATCATCTTCTTGATGAGGTCTTTGACTGCTTCTCATGGTACAAAATACATCCATGAGGTTGGTAGGTATGAATCAGTATTTTTTAAACTCCATACCATCTTTAGACATTAGGAAGACTAAATTCTTGGAATTTCATGTCTAAGAAAACAGTTTTCATGATCAGAAAAAAAAATCACACCCTTCTTCAGGAGATTTTTTTTGTTAACACCTTTACTTCCTTGTACTAAGATTTCTTCTCTTTCATTTCTCCACAGTAGTGGATGAAACATAACATTTTGTATTGCTGGGGAAAGGTACCATCTGTATCAAATAAATACATATTTAGAAATAAAAATTTCAACCAGTTATATAAACAAAATACTGTTTCCTTATACATATGATGGAATATGCAGTAATTAACAGATTGTCATTAGAATGTTTATTATAAACACTATGGCAACAAAAAATAACATTTTACCATAAATATCCCACTTTGAAGCAGGTAAATGATGTAGTCATTTTCTCTCAGTAGACTCAGTAGAGAAATATATCATAGTATTCCATGAATTAAAAACTAGTTCTCTCTAACAGGCTGGAAAGATGGCTCACAGGTTAAGAGTACTGACTGCTCTTCCAGAGGTCCTGAGTTTAATTCCCAGCAACCACATGGTGGCTTACAACCATTTGTAATAAGATATGGTGCCCTCTTCTAGTGTGCAGGCAGAACACTGTATAATAAATAATAAATAAATAAATAAATAAATAAATAAATAAATAAAAATAATAAATAAAATCTTGAAAAAAAATTAAAAAAACAAAAGAGCAGCAACAAAAACCAAAAAAGAATATTAGTTCTCTTTTTAAAGTTCTTTTTCTCTAACAGAATAAGATTCTTAGAAAAAAAAATCTCATAACTATTTTTTCCTCTAAAGAACATATGCTTTTTGCCTAGTCAAAAGTCAAAGATTCAAAAAATGTCTTGTCTGAACACAATAATTCTTGACTTTATCATTTTGAAATGTCACACACTCTTAGTCTATTTCCTGAAGGAAGCAGAGATTTGGCAGCAGTTAAGAAGGAGCTTGTTTTCATGACAGTGCACAGCCTGGATAGCAAAGCAAACACCAGGAGGCAGGTGATGCTCTTCCCACTGGCTCACCGTGTTCCTCATGTAGAAAAGGACATAGCACAAGGTTGAACACCCACTATCAGAGGTCCAACAACAGATGGGCTGAAACAGAATTTGTACTGATGCCAAATTCTGGAAATGGTAAAATAAAGTAAAACACATAGGTTGAGGAAAATGGAAAAATATGTGTAAAAATGAGAACATAGAATTATAATCAATGTCCAAGGAAAACAGTTTAACAATGTGCTTTCACTTGTGTGTGGAGAAAATAGGTCATATATGTGGACTTGAGCAAAAATAAAGCAGTATTTTGATTTATTTCTTGTTGGTTCTGGATTTAGGTGACTGACATATACCAAATTTCCACAGCTGATTTAGAATTTGTGTGTCAATGAGTAATTACAGAAGACTGGGTCAAACTAAAGTATGTTGTGGTCTTGGTTTTAAACTTTAGAGGCAGGTCGTTGTTTAAATAATTGTTATTGGGAAAGGAATCTGTTGATGGCGGCAGAAATAATGTGGTCTTTTACCGACAGCCTTTAATAAAAGCCTCATGAACAAGTGTAGGAATCACCCTTAAGAAACCCGGAAATCACTGAGGTATTATGCTTACTAAAGTATAGACTGTGGCATGGACAAATAAAATCTCAAAAAAGTTATTCTGTGTCATTGAGGATAGATTGAAATAGGAAACAAGTGGAGTCTGAGCACGGTCATAGCTAGATTTTGAGTGGTTGGGAAAACCTACATATCAACGAAAGAGTCAACAGTCACTTCTCAGATAAAATCTAGTAAAGGGCAATACAATTGACTTACTTAATAGCAAAGCTATGCAATTCACCAGAAAAAATATGATAACTATTATAATCTTTATTAATAAATCTTATAAGACTAAAAGTCCACAGAAAGGGGCTCTCTAAAAGCCTTAGGATCAGAAGGGTAAAAATGTTTCTGAAGAATCAGATAAAACATATAAATTAATTACTAATGGCTTAAAGAAATTTTAAAAATTACTTGGTATTTTACTGAAATCTCAACAACCGTATACAGTGACAAGGAAGAAATGGAGAGGAAAGTGTATCTTCCTGGGAGGCAGTTGACATGGGTGAGAAAAGTAGAACCAGAAGACACATTCAACAACAATCATACTATCAAGTTATATCAGTATTTCAAAAGAATAGCAAACATATACTGTTTGGGTTTTGAGAACTTTACCAGGACTCACTTGAATAATCCAAAGAAAGAAACAAGAAGTTGTGAGAGCAAATGACTCTGGAAGAAAGAACTCTGATTATCCCCTTGAAAGAAATTGCAGTAACTAGAAAAGGGGGGATCATGAAATACTATCTGCTTGATATTTTCCCTGGGCACAACTAGAACCAGATTATACACAGCACTTCTGATCCCAGATGTCAAGAACAGTGCTTCCACAAATGGAAATCTCTGGTTGGCAATATGACTCAATTCATTCTTGGACTTCCCCTGGCCTATTAGGGCTTTTATATCAGCGTGTGCATAGGCACACACACACACACACACACACACACACACACACAGAGAGAGAGAGAGAGAGAGAGAGAGAGAGAGAGAGAGAGAGAGAGAGAGAGAGGTAGGAGAAGGAGGGATGGAGAGGGAGGGAGGGGGAAGACACTAATTAAAGTGTATCTGCATGTGTGTGTGTGTGTGTGTGTGTGTGTGTGTATGTATAGATATATATGTATTACAAGATTTCCTAAAGGCCATTCAGAATTGTACTGTGTAGGATATAAAGCTGTTTTTACTGACCTTCAAACATACTAGCAAGAAAATATTATGTAAATGTTTAACTTAAAATTTTTCACACGGTTTATTGATTTGCCGTGTGTGTGTGTGTGTGTGTGTGTGTGTGTGTGTGTGTGTGTGTGTGTGTGTGTGTGTGTGTGTGTGTGTTTGTGTAAGGACATGCACATGGCGTTTGAGGGAGTCCTTTCTCTCTACACACCATCTGGATCTTGCAAGTCTCATAGCTAAACTGAAGGAAGTGACTAATCAAATACATTGAGAAATGTTTAGGAATTTTAGCAAACAAAACATATCAACAGTAGCCCTGATAATGACATGAGCGAAGGAAATTACTGAAAAGATTTTGTAACAGGCAGTTGTCTTTATAGCTTTCTGTTCTGACATCATTGTTTCTAAATATTTAAAAAGTGTAGCACCCTTTTCAGATATTCCGCAAATGTAAGCTTTAATTTCACAGCTCATGATGATTACATAATTTTACTATTAACCACTGCTATTCATGTTCCAATCCAGTATCTCTATTTTTCATTCCACTCTCACTGTTCTCTTAAGGAACATCCTGACCTTGAACAAAATCATTATCCCTGGAGACTTCATGTTCCATCAGGAGTACCTGTAGCTCTTTCCTTGTTGACTGTTCAATGAAAAAAACTCAAAGTTACATTCTTTATCTAAATATTCAATCTCTAATACTTGTACTTTTGCTCAAATTTGATGTTAATATTCTCTAAGATTTTTATTCCAGTTATCCTTTTTTATTTGCATTCTGTGTTCATCTATAGTCCCCTAAATTCTAAATTAAATTTGTTTTTATTTGGTAGAATTTCCTGAAAGCCTGATAATTGCTAATCTTATTGGTAATCAAGCCAACAATAAAACCTTTTCATTGTATAGTCACCACCAACCATAAAACACTGGCATTATTTTCAAAACTCATTTTTTATGGCTTATATTTATAGAACAATTAAATCATGGAATATAACATGTAATGTGTCAAATGTCAGAGCCAACAAACTATAAGAACGGATAGCCCATTTCCTTATTGAAAAGGAAATGATACTACATCATTTGTAGTTATTTCCTCCAAAATGTAACTTTGTTTATTTTAAATACAAGAAGGATCAGTGTTTACTTACAACAGAGATATGTACTTACCCATTCTATTTATAATCTTCAGACTGCAAATGGCCTGTTCATTAACTGATGAGTGAATAATGACAATGTGTTACAATGTACACAATAGAAAATTATTTTTGTAAAGAAAAATGAAATTTGTAGGTAAATTTGTGGATCTAGAAACAGTCATCCTTAATGAGGTAATTCAGACCCCAAAAGGTTAATATTACATGTTTTCTCTTATGTGAGGATATTGACTTTTAAGCCTTCAGTATTTGTGTTTCAACCAGAATAACCACAGAATTTAGCTGTTAAAGGATCAGGATTGGGAGCTCTTTCAAGGAAGGGGAAATAGAAATAGTATAATAATGGGATAAAAGGAGAATTAGAATAGAAGGATTAAATAAGGAGAGGATGGAGTGTGATAGAGGAGGAACTGTGGGGAGGGACTATGAACATTAAAGGCTGTTGGAAAAGCCACATGGAACCCTATTATGAGAGAAACACCTTAATTTAAATAGAGTCACCATGTACTGAGGAAGACAGTACCTCAACTAGACATCTGATTCTATCATGTAAAACTGCTAGTGACAAGAGTGGGTTGAATCTTATTAAGTTAGTATCTGAATGGGTCCCATAGACTCTCAGACATCATAGGATATGGCCAAAGCTGTTGGTTGCTTTCTACAACCTGATGGCAAAGCCCTATTGATGGACACAGCACCTCCTGTGTTATGGAACCTGGAGAATTGAACTGCTGTCCAACTAGAAGCTTCACTTCTAATAACTAGAATTTGTTGTCCTGGAAGGTGATCTGCATGCTACCAGAAAGGAAAAATTGCCATCAATGTTAACCACCTGCAAACCCTGTGACCTGCTTGAAAGACAGTTACCTGCTTGAAAGGTATACTGGTGCAGTAATGGCATAAATATTATGGAGGAAACAAGCACTCTTTGACTGGACTTAAGGCCAACTCCACAATATGGAACCTATACCAGACACTGAAAAAGAAGCCAATAACCTGAGACTAGATAGGTCATGGTTCCTAGGGGAAACCCTACCACTACTGTTGTGAGGAAAGGAGCACAGCAATAAATGATCCCTAATGACATACTGCTATACCCATGGGTCAGTACATTTCTCAGTCCTTCACCAAAAAGCTTCTTCTTGAACTATATTATAATTAATACAGAGACTGACAACTGGATATTGTGCAAAGAGTGAGAGACAAAGCACTCATTTTTCAATGGGATGTCTTTATCAATACCCTCCCATAAGGCTCAGGGATCTATGCAGAAGAGGAGACAGAAAAATCAGCAGTGGATGACAGCAGAAAACAGTGTCTTCCAGACAGAACAGAACTGTTACACATATGTGTGGTGATATATTGTTTATGATTTAATAAATTTTGCCTGGGGATGAGAATGCAAAGGTAGCCACTAGCTAGCCATAGAGGCCAGGTAGTGCTGGTACACACCTTTAATCCCAGAACTCAGGAGACAGAGGCAGATGGATCTCTGTGAGTCCAAGACCATCCAGGGCTACACAAGAGTGAATCAGTCTAAAAGAGAAACATATCTCACACCTTTGATCCAAGCACTAGAGAAGTATTTAAGGAAGAAGCCAAGGGTCTCATGTTAGATTCAATTTCCAGTAACAGGGAAGACAGGATCTCCATTTTAGCCTTACTAAAGATAAAGAGCTATTGGCTGGCTGCTTTGTTTTTCTGATCTTCAGCTTAAACCCCAATATCTGTCTCTGGGTTTTTATTATTTGTGCTACACATATGAATTCATAGAGACTGTGACAATATGCATAAGTCCTGCATAGGTTATGGGATACAAATTCCTACCCCTAACCATGAAATTATGTGTAATTGATATCTGCTTGGAAATGGAAAATTGGTTTTAACTAGTAGAGTGTCACTAAGCATAATTATAATTTTTGTTTATTTGTTTTGATATTTCCATTTTTTGTGATATCCACATGGTGTGTGTGTGTGTGTGTGTGTGTGTGTGTGTGTGTGTGTGTGATTTTGTGTATGTGTGTGCATGTGCGTAATGTGTATTTATGTGTGAGAGAGGGGGTTGTATGGGAAGGAAGGTGGGAGGATCTGGGAGGAGCTGAGTGGGAAAAATATAATTAAAATATATTGTAGCCAGAGTTTCTTTCCAGTCTAGTCCCACAGCATTTAGCCCCAAATAGACACACAGAGACTTATATTAATTAGAAACTGTTTGGCTGATGGCTCAAGCACTTCTTGACTAGCTCTCTCTCTTAATTATTAACCCATAACTGCTAATCTATATATTTCTACATGGTCTTATCTTACCGGAGAATGTCCGGCATCCTGTCTTCCCAACAGCTACATGGAATCTCTCTCTCTGGAGGCTCCTCTCTGCCTTCCTCTTTGCAGAATTCTCCTCCTTTCATAACCCAGCCTATACTTCCTGCCTGGCTACTGGCCAGTCTGTGTTTTATTCATCAACCAATAAGAGAAACATATATACAGGAAGACATCCCCATCAATGTATTGTCTAAAATTTTTTAAATAAAACAGGAGGAAGCTCAGTCCATGAGGCTTCTTTCTCAGGTTATATGTACAATAAATAATTTCTTTGGGGAAAGAGACTTGCTCAGTAAGATTGCTGATGGGAAAGAGCGCTCCAGGCATCCACCTATACTGTTACAGTTTTTCAGTGGTGCAGCTATCCAAATCTAACCCATACTTTCATTATAAATAAATAAATAAATAAATAAATAAATAAATAAATAAATAAATAAATAAATTTGTTCACCAACCTAATAGGCATGGATAGTATAATAATTTTTCTTTGGTCTGTCATTGATATTTTATCTAGGATGAGCTTATATTTATCCATGTCTACTCTGGAAAGTCACACCCATTATTTAATATATTACTATAAAAATGAAACTGAATGACACCTGGAAAGTTGAATGTATAAGGCAGTACACAAGAATAATGCCACTTTTCATTTTGGTAATGATGATGATGATGATGATGATGATGACAATGATCTTACATTTTCATGAATAAAGTGTTCAAGTATTTAACCAATAGTTTTACATACATATGCACCTTCTCTTCTTTCTAGATTGACGTTCTATAACATTTTAGCTCAGTATTCTCTTAACATTTCCCTGTAGGAAACTTTTATTGATGAACTACCTTTCCAATCTAGTATATACTTTCCTCTTCTGAACAAATACTACTTTGTATTTTTTCTGTAACTAATTTGTCCTCTAATTTTTAATTTATTAATTAGCTGTCTCTCCACATTGTATTTTATAATTCCCCCAATAATATATCTGTAATTTTGCTACTGTTCACTAAATCTAGTGCCAATTACATTGCCTCTCTCTTTATATGAAATGATATTTAACTAATTTCTAGATAATATGTTGGAAATAAGCATCACATTTATCCTTTTCTTGTCTTATTTCAATTGACATTATTCAGCCTTATCCAATGATATGATCAATAAACATTTGTTAGTTAATTTGAATTAAAAGAACTGAGAATAAGACCAGTGAAAATAAGAAGTCTAAAGTATCTTTGCTCTCACCTGTAACAAAAAAATGACATAAAGCAAAATACAAATAAACAGAAGCCAATTTCTCTTCTGTTTATTTCCTTGAACAGTAGGAAGTCTTCCATAAAACATGTAGACTTTTTAGACAATGTCCCATGATAAGTCAGGATTTCTTTAAACAAACTACCAATAATCTCCTTAATAAAGTGTACTTTTTCCAAGGCCTTTACTCATAAGATTTATTTACCTAATTCTGCATGCTCTAGATGGCACCTGGGATAATTTTTTGGCACTGCCCATATTGGTGCTCTACATAAATTTCTCACTGTGCTGAATCAGGCAGTATCTACATTTGTGGATTTATATACTAGGTATTTTCTGAGAACTATGTAAAATGTCTTGTTAAGTTAATTATTCCAAACTTGCTTCACCCATGTGCGTCATATAAACATATAGCAAATATTTTATCACAGGTTACTTTAAATGAAACCTTTGGCTACTTTGTACCACTATTGGCAGAATTACTTTGAGTAACATGTGACAGGATAATACTGAGCATTTTCCCCATGTAATATTCAAAGCAACTCTATGAATCCATCCATACTTTTATGGCACTGTTTGACAGGGCAGAAAATTGAGTCACAAGCATGCTAGCTTCTTTCAGGTACTCAGTTTTACTGAAGCCAGACTGTCATTTATTTGTTGAATCTATACAGTGTCTTAAATCCCTTGTCTTTATGTTTCCAAGACCATGTCCTTCTACATAATGTGCTAGCTCCATCAGGCCTGAGGTCTTATCTTTACATCTTTCTGTCATGACGTCTTCCTTTCCAAACATATATGGGGGAAATCTTATGGGACCCTACTCCTAAACCAAGAGCTACAGACAATTACTGAGAGAGGGATAATTAGTCCTCCCCAGTGGTGAACCCCCTGATTTGTTATCCAATATCAAGCAGTCAGTCCTAGAAAAATTCATGCAAGCAACACTGAAGGGAAAGAGTAGTTTGTTTTTATATATTTATGTGGTGTGTGTGTGTGTGTGTGTGT
Organism: Cricetulus griseus; assembly: GCF_003668045.3. Classification (NCBI taxonomy): domain Eukaryota; kingdom Metazoa; phylum Chordata; class Mammalia; order Rodentia; family Cricetidae; genus Cricetulus; species Cricetulus griseus. The sequence goes on along the minus strand of NW_023276806.1, from coordinate 178,449,102 downwards.
GTGTGTGAAAGAAGTGGGGACCTTGAAATTGGGAATGGTAGCAAACTTGGGAGAGATAGAACAGGGAGAAAGGGGGGAAATGGTATGATTATATTTTAAATTATTGTGCTAGCCAGCTAGATATCTACAAAGTCACCCCATAGTTTTGAATTCAAACTGTGAGGAGACAAGAGAGTGAGGGATTCTACATAGTCCCCAAGTCATGGTGATGATCATCCTAAGACCACATGTTACAAAGCACAGACTCACCTGTACTGCTCCAAATCTGCAAACTGAATACTGGGCCTTTGATTATTCATGTTACAATGACTTGATTGTGTCACATTTTCAACCAGAACAGAGTATAGTTTTAGAAAGGGGAAGGGTTTGGGATCTCAACTTCCATGGCCATAATGTCTTCAGGGCTTTGTGCTTCTTTATTGTATCTGCCCTGCCAGTAATCTGTAATTGCTTCCAACAAGTCCTCTAATGCTGCCTAGCTGCAAGGTTTCTTTTCATAGCCAAGTAGGTTTATAGACTCTGTATCCTTTCAAAGTTACTTCCTGCTCTAGTATAGATGACGTAAGTTGTCAGGAAATTTCTGGTTAAGCAAGAAAAAGAAACAAAGTAGACAGACTTGGTGCTAATGATCTTATATTGGCATAAATGAAGGAGAAGAAGGAAAAGTACTTTGAGAAAAAGATGTAGAAATAGAAACATATTATTTATTGACAGAATAAACACAGTTGGCAAATACCTGAAACTGTTATCAAAATAGAGTAGGTTGCTAGGCCACAGAAAGCCTGATAAGCTGTTACTGACAGGGGCCTGGCTTCATATGGACTATAAAAGCCACCTTCTGTCCTAATATTTTCTCAGTAGATTTAACAATGGCTACCTGACTTATGACATCGTTATCTAACCAAGGTATACAATGCTGTATGTGTTAGTATATTTAGAACAGTGGTTAGTTGAAATCTTTGATAGATTCTTAAAAGAATTCAGTCATTATTGGACCTTGTGAGTTAGAGGATCTGATTTAATGACGTCAGAATATGCACTGTCATGCTGGAAAAAATGAGACTTATGCTCCCATCAGGAGCAGCATGTAGTGAAAGTAGCAGATGATTCCAAACAAACTCCTTTACATCCAACTTCTGACTAATCTTCGAATAAAGAATAAGAAAATTCTAAACTGGGCAGCCATTTAAAACTTGCTCAGCTTGGACCAGGAAGATGGCACCATAGGTGAAGAAATGCTGCAAAATCTGATGATCTTAGTTCAAACTCCAGGAATCACTCAATGGAAGGAGAGACCTGTCTCCTGGGAGTTGTCCCCTGACTCCCACAAGCACACTCTGGCATATGCAGACATATATATATATATATATATATATATATATATATATATATATATATATATATATATATGCATGTGCCAAAAATAAAATGCAATTAAAATTTATTCTACCTGTAATTTACTAGTACAGTTTCCTAAACTATTTCCTAGTACAGACTTTGTTTTATTCTTTGAGAATTTCATATAGTATATTTTGATCAAATCTTTTCCACTTCTCTAGCTCATTTCAGGTCGTCCCAACTTTCTACCCACCAACTTCATAATTTTATTCTTTCTTAGAAAACAAACAGTAGCTGGGAGTTGGTGGTGCACACCTTTAATGCCAGCACTTGGGTGTCAGGGACAGGCTGGTCTCTTTGAGTTCAAAGTCAGCATGATCTACAGAGCAAGTTCCAGGACAGGCTCCAAAGCTACACAGAGAAGCCCTGTCTCAGAAAACTAAAAAACAAACAAAACAAAAACCTGTTCCCCCACACACATCAAAAAAAAAAAAAAAAAAAAAAAAACAGAAAAAGAAAGAAAGAAAGAAAGAAAGAAAGAAAGAAAGAAAGAAAATTAACATTGAAAAACATGGAGTCTGATTCAGTTTGGCCAACTACTCCTGAGAATAAGGCCTGCTCCAGCATGTCGTTGACATACCCAGAGTTTCTCTGTTGAAAAGAGCTGATTTTCCCTCTACCAACAGCTATCATTTGCAAATAGTTTCTTGTTGAGGCTGAAACCTTGTGCTCACTTCCCTTCTTCCTTGCAGGGATACTGTCTTGCTTCAGCCTGTGAGGGTCTTGTGTATGCCGCTACAATCTGAGTTTATATGTGCACATACCCTGTTTTGTCTAGAAGTGCGGTTTCCTTAAAACGATCTACTGCCTTTAGCTCTTAATGTTTCTGCCCCCTCTTTCGCATAGGTCCCTGACACTGGAGGGCTAGTGTGATAAATTCATCCCTTTCCGAAGTGAGCATCCGTATTCTCACCATGTTGTCCGGACATGTGTTTCTGTAACTGTCATCTACTACAAGAGGCAGCTTCTCTGATGACGGATTGATTCACTGAACTTCCGGTACAGCAGTGTGTCATTAGGAGTCATTTTATTGCATTATTCGTTTGGTCAAATAATAGCAGCAGGTTTCCCCCTGATTCTTGGCCTTGCCAACAATATCAGCTATGGGTTCCATCTCATGGAGGGGACTTAAAATCTAATTCTTCATTTTTTCAAGTTTTAAAGAATTCTTTAAGAATTCCATGCAATGCATTTTCTCATATTCAGCCCCATTTCTCCAACTCCTCTTATATGCATCCTGATCTTCACTAATTGCCCATTCTTCTGTTCCCATTTTTTTTATAATAATTGCTTTTCAAGGTTCCAGTAAAATGGCATAATTTCACGCTTCCTTTTCCTTGCTCCAAAGCCTATTCTCTTTCAAACTCATGTCCTCTTTTTTCAGTCATTCATACTCAATGTTAAATTGTTACTTGATGTCATATTTAGCAATGTTAAGTTTTATTTTATGTCAAGATAGGATTTTTCCAGGATCAAACTTGCTTTACTCATGTGTTAACCTTTGAGGTTTTTAACCATGATAAATTAAGTGTGGGAGTTTTAAAACATTTTTAAATTGAAACAAAATTTTTACTTATTTATGAATTACCATGGACATTTCAATACATCTATGATTTTTAATGTAAAAATAAGATTCTCTCTCCTAAAACTTTATGTTTTGTGGTGAAATGTTGAAGCCCCTTTCTTACAGCTGTTCTGTTCTCAAAGTATAAATTCGAGATTTTTAAATTCCATATATGAGGAAGATAATCTGCTATTTATCTTTCTGTTCTTTCATTGTTTCACTTACAATAATGTACCCTTTAATCCATGTTACTGTAGAGGTTGGCTGTTGTTCTTTGTGAGACTGAATAGCATTTCGTGGTGTACATATGTCATAGTTTCTTTAGCCATTATCAGTTGATAAACACTTCAGTTACCGTATTGCTTGACTCTTGGGAATAAATAGTTGTGCAGCTGCTAAACACTGAACTGAACTCCTGGCATCCAGTTGCATGGAGGGAGGAGTGATGAGCAAAGGGGTGAAGACCAGACTTGAGAAACCCACAGAAACAAATGACATGAACATGGGGCAGCTCATAGATCCCTGACTGATATCTGGGAGGCCAGCATAGGACTGAACCAGACCCCCTGAATGTGGATGTCAGTTATGAGGCCTGGGCAATCTATAGGACCTCTGGTAGTGTATCAGTATTTACCCCTATTACAAGAATGGAATTTGGGAGCCCATTCCACATAAAGGGATACTCTCGTAGCCTAAACACATGAGGAGGGCCTAGGCCCTGCTCCAAATGATATAATAGACTTTAAAGATCCCCATGGAACACCTCACCCTCCTTAGGGAGTAGAAAGGGGATGGGGCTTGGTGGGGGCAGGGGAGAAGAGGAGGGAGAGGGAACTGGGATTGACATATAAAACAAGCTTGTTTCTAATTTAAATGAAAAAAATCTGAGAGAAAAAAATATAGTTGTGCAGTGGACATGAGACTGAAGGAGCCTCTTTGACATGCTGATTTAAATTTCTTACACATATATACAAAATAGTGGGTTTTCTGAATTATATGGCAGTTCCAGTTTTGCTTCATTTTGTTTTTTTAAAGAATGTTCCATACAGTTTTCTATAAGACTGTACCAGTTTACTTTTCTTCCTACACTATGAAAATCTCCTTTTTCCCTACCTCCTTGTCAATGTGACTATCTTTTATAATTGCTGTTTTTACTAGGCTGAGATGATAAGTCATTCTTTGAGTTCTATTTCCCTCATGATTGAAAATATTGTATATTGGGAATGTTATATATTCCTAATTTTCATATACCTTTGTATTCTCCTCATATACCTATTAAGGTTTCTCTGGAGTAATGCCTGTTTTCGTCAATTGAGAACCTTGAAACCACATTATTTGGGTAGGATTTTTTGTTTATTTGTTATTCAACAATAAGTTCATATATTTTAGATACTAACCTCTTATTGAGGTGGGTACATATCTTTTCTTCTAATTGAAGTAAAAAGGATACTTTTTACTTTCCAGTTTTCTGATAGCCAGATTTTACAAATGTATTTATTTCCCACTGTATTTTTTCCTTTTGTTGATGTTAGCCTTTAAAACTGGCTTGAGTTCTTACCTTGGGGTTTTGATTATTTTCTGATGAGCGAATTTCCCTATATCTTCTTGTCACTTGTATTAATCATTAGAATCTGCTAAAAAAAATCCTCATAAAAACTTTGTTTTCTGAACTGGAGTAATAGTTTCTCCTAAGAACAGGCCTATCCCTTTATTATCATATTATGATAATGTTTTTACATGTCATGTTAATATTTCAAGTAAATATTATCACTATTTTTTTCTTTAAAATGGGTTACTGGATTAAGTAATTGGCCCAAATAAAATTCCAACATGTAAATATTCTCAGGGCTTGCTTACAAACTTCAAGGTCCTGATTTTTCTCTTATCTGCTTCAGGTTGTAAAAATTGTATGGATTAATTTAAATGTGTAGACTCACCCCAGTAAAACATCCTGTATGTCAAACAGCTCATTGCTTCCTACAGCCAGGTCCTGGCTTCAATCTTCTGTACTGCAAAATATGAAAACCTCCAAAAGCTTATGTTCCTAGACTGGTGGGGTTGTGCAGGCATATTTGAGCACCCTGGGGACTGAGGCAGGAGGGTTGCTATGCAGTTGAGCCTACCTTGGTCTATAGAGTAACACCTTGTCTCAATAAGTAAATTTGTAGTAACAATGATGGATCTTTCACTTTATGTATGTTTGTTTAGTATATGTGTGTGTTTGTACATGTTACATGTGGTGGACAGAGGTCAACATGAGATGTCTCCCTTATTTTGTAAGACAGGGTCTTTACTGGACATAATCCTTATTGGCTGGCTAGAGTGGTTAGGTCTACCTGTCTCCATCTGTGACAAGGGATGCACACCTGTATTTTTTGTCTGGTGCTTGAGATCTAAACTGACTCATCATGATTGCATAGCAAGAACATCACTGACCGAGCTATTGCCTCATTTTCTCTTCCATTTTTTAAATATTGAGACATTAAGTAACGTAGACTATTCTAGATTCTTAATCTACTGGAGAGGTAAACTATAGTTTTATTTTTATTTGTAGATAATTTCACTTTAGTGCTAATGTCAATTATAATGTGCTTTGACTTTTATTGTATGACTCTTCAAATAGAGCTGATATTAAGCTCTATCCTGACTGCCAGTTATGATTAACCCTAGTTGTATTTAATCATTTATATATTTCTCAAACATGCTAGATATCAAGCTAAATGGTACATAATTATTTTTGAAGCAATTATTTGGTATAATTATTGAATTTATAAAACTAGAAGCGATATGAATAGGATCATTCTATCTGAATGTACAAAAATCAGATATCAGTGTTTTTGATTTTACAATGCAATCAGAAGCATCAGTCAGATATAATAATTTAATAATTTCAAAATGCTAGACAGATAGAATGATCTATTATTACAGGACAATATACTTTACACTTTTAACATTTGGCTTTTAGCTCATCAAATAATAACTGTTAACTTGACATTAATTATGGAGAGCAGAAGGAGCAGTCATTTATCTTCTTTCTCCAGACACAGTTATGGACCTGGAGACAAATGCTTGCAGGGCAGGAGTTGGGCAGTTGAGATGGAATACACATCTCTGTAGATTCTTATAGAACAAAGGCTATCGAGTTCAGGACACAGGAGGGGCTAAAGCTACAAGTTAACTGGTGTTAGTGACTCTGGATGACTATGAACTGGATGATAGACAGACATATATACATATTAGAAACTATCTTATTTTACGTACCAATCCCAGTTCTCTCTCCCTCCTATCCTCCCATGCCTCCCAGTGAACCCCCATCACATCCCCCATCCACTCCCCCAGGGAGGGTGAGGTCTTCCATGAGGGATCATTAAAATCTGTTTTATATATAAAGCACAGTTTTCAGAATTATGCAAGATAATCCATAAAATCCAAAAAAAAGGTTAAAATAGCTATTAGAACATGTAGCAAGCCTGCAATAATTGCTCCGTGAATTTGAATTAAGATATTGGAAATAAGAGCACTTCACTTTTGCTTAGAGAAGTACTCCCCAAGGGAGGTGCAGCTGACAGTTTGATAGTACCATAGCGTGGTTCTTTGACTTTTCATTCTTATAATGAATTGTACCTTCTTTGACTAAGATCAAAATACAGCACAAAGATTTTAAATAGATTTATAACCCCATGAAGATTAAATGTAAATATATTTTTATCCTAGCTTATATCTTTCGAATGATTTTTATAAAAAAAACTCAAGTAAATATTTTATTTAAAGATATTAACTTGCAGACATCCCATTTAGGCCAGCCTGTTGCAAAGTCTCTCACTCTCTGTGTAACATGTGGATCTGCTGTGAGAATAGGAAGCATCTCTGATGATGGCTGAACAATGCACTCATTGACAAATAGAGCAGAATATCATTAGGAGTCATTTTATCACTAGTTTTTTTTTTGTTCATTTGTTTCTTTAGTTTTGTTTTGTTTATTTTTTCTTTTTTTATTTATTTATTAGTTCTAGTTAGGGAACAAGCTTGTTTCAAATCCCTTCTCCCTCTCCCTCCCCTCACCCCCAACCCTCCTCCCCACCCCCAGCCTACCCCCCACCCCATCCACCCACCACTCCCCAGGCAGGGTAGGACCCTCAACGGGGGCTCTGCAAAGTCCACCAAATCTTCCTGTGCTGGTCCTGGGCCCTACCCCATGTGTCCAGGGCCAGAGTGTAATCCTTCACATGGGATGGGCTCTCAAAGTCCCTTCTTGCACCAGAGAAAAATACTAATCCACCACCAGAGGCTCCCTGAAGTGCAGAGGCCTCCTTATTGACATCCATGTAAAGGGGTCTGGATCAGTCTTGTACTTGCCTCCCCAACAGCATCTGGGATCGATGTGCTCTCCCTTGTTCAGGCCAACTGTTTCTGTGGGTTTCTCCAACCTGGTACAGACCCCTTCGTTCTTCATTTCTCCCTCTCTTCAACTAAATTCCCGATTTCGGCTCAGTGTATATCTGTGGATGTCTCTCTCTGCTTCCATCAGCCACTGGGTGAGGGCTCTAGGATGGCATAAAGAGAAGTCATCAATCTCATTTCGGGGAAGGGCTTTTAGGTTATCCTCTCCACCATTGCGTGGATTGTCAGATCGTGTCATCCTTGTAGGTCTCTGGAGATCTCTCTAGTTCCAAATCTCTTCTAGGACCTATAGTGGCTCCCTCTGATATGGTATCTCTCAACCTGTTCTCTTTCCTCTATTCTTCCCCCAACTCAATATTTCTGCCCCTCCATTTCCTCTCCTCTACTCCTCTTCTCTTGCTCTTATTGTAGCAGCGCCTCCCCCCCCACCATCATGCCCCCAATTAGTTCAGGAGTTCATGCCACTTCCATTCTTGGGGACCATTTATCCCTTAGAGTCCTTCATGTTTCCTAGTTTCTTTGGTGAAGCGCATTATAGGCTAGTAATCCTTTGCTCTATGTCTAAAATTCATATATGAGTGAGTACATATCATGTTTGTCTTTTTGTGACTGGGTTACCTCACTCAGGATGGTTTCCTCTAGTTCCATCCATTTGCCTGGGAATTTAAAGATTCCATTGCTTTTTTCTGCTGAGTAGTACTCCATTGTATAAATGTACCACATTTTCTCAATCCATTCTTCAGTAGAGGGCCATCTAGATTGTTCCCAGGTTCTGGCTATTACATATGTCCTTGTTGAATGAACATGCACTATTTGGGTATATACCCAAGAGAGGAATGGCTGGATCTTGAGGTAGACTGATTCCCATTTTTCTGAGCAACTGCCATACTGATTTCCAGAGTGGTCTTACAAGTTCACACTCCCACCAGCAATGGAGGAGTGTTCCTTTTTCTCCGCATCCTCTCCAGCATAGATTGTCATTGGTATTTTTTATTTTAGCCATTCTGACTAATTCTAGGAAGTCTTTAATTTCTTTTTTTATTTCTTCCTCAACCCAGGAATGGTGCAATTGGGTGTTATTCATTTTCCACGCAAATGTAGGTTTTCTGCAATTCGTATTGCTGTTGAATTCTAGCTTTAATGCATGGTGGTCTGATAAGATACAGTGGGTTATTTCAATTCTTTTGTAACTGTGGAGGTTTGCTTTGCTGCCAAGTATGTGGTCAATTTTTGAGAAGGTTCCATGTGGCGCTGAGAAGAAGGTATATTCTTTTGTGTTTAGATGGAATGTTCTGTAGATATCTGTTAAAACCAGTTGTGTCATAACTTCTGTCAGATCCTTTGTTTCTTTGTTAAGTTTCTGTCTAGTGGTTCTGTCCAGTGGTGTAAGGGGAGTGTTGAAGTCTCCTACTATAAGTGTGTGTGGTTTTATGTGTGGTTTGAGCTTTAGTAATGTTTCTTTTACAAATGTGGGTGCTTTCGTATTAGGCGCCTAAATGATCAGGATTGAGACTTCATCTTGATGGACTTTTCCCGTGATGAGTATGAAATGCCCTTCTTCATCTCTTTTGATTGCTTCCAGTTTAAAGTCTAATTTGTTAGATATTAGGATTGCTACCCCAGCTTGTTTCTTGAGCCCATTTGATTGGAAAATTTTTTCCCATCCTTTTACTCTGAGGTAACACCTGTCTTTGAAGTTGAGGTGTGTTTCTTGTAAACAGCAGAAGGATGAATTCTGTCTTCCTATCCATCCTGTTAGCCTATATCTTTTTATGGGTAAGTTAAGACCATTGACATTTAGGGATATTAATGTCAATTCTTCTTTGTTTTGGTTTTATTGTTGGTGGTGTCATTGGGTGTGGATTTTGCCCTCCTGTTTCTTTTTGTATTTGGTAAAATTAGATTACCTATTGCCAGTGTTTTTGTGAGTGTAGTTATGTTCGTTGGGTTGGAGTTTTCCTTCCAGAGCTTTCTGTAGTGCTGGATTTGTGGATATGTATTGTTTAAATCTGTTTTTGTCGTGGAATATCTTGTTTTCTCCATCTATAGTGATTGAAAGTTTTGCTGGGTACAGTAGTCTGGGTTGACATCCATGCTCCCTTAGTGCTTGTAGGGTATCTATCCAAGACCTTCTGGCTTTCAGAGTTTCCATTGAGAAATCGGGTATGATTCTGATTGGTTTGCCATTATATGTTACTTGGCCTTTTTCCTTTTCTGCTCTTAATATTTTCTCTTTATTCTGTAGATTTGGTGTTTTTATTATTATGTGTTGGGGGGACTTCTTTTTGTGGACACCAGTCTGTTTGGTGTCCTGTAAGCTTCTTGTACTTTCATAGGCATATCCTTCTGTAGGTTGGGGAAGTTTTCTTCTACGATTTTGTTGAATATGTTTTCTGTACCTTTGAGCAGTGTTTCTTCACCTTCTTCTATACCTATTATTCTTAGGTTTGGCCTTTTTACGGTGTCCCATATTTGCTGGATATTTTGTGTTAGGGATTTGTTGGACTTGAGGTTTCTTTGGTTGATGAATGTATATCCTCTAGCGAGTCTTCAGTAGCTGAGATTCTCTCTTCCATCTCTTGAATTCTATTGGTTATACTTACATCTTTAGTTCCTGATCATTTATCCAGCCTTTCCATTTCCAGCATGGTCTCATTCTGTGTTTTCTTTATTGTGTCTATATCAGCTTTCATGCTTTGAACTGTTTCGCTTCTTTCACTTGTTTGGATGTTTTTTCTTGGCTTTCTGTATATTCTTAAAGAGATTTATTTATTTCTTGAACTTTTTGGTTTGTCTTTTCCTCCATTTCGTTTAATTTTTTGCTTGCTTTTTCTTCTATTTCTTTAAGGGATTTTCTTGTTTCTGCTTTAAAGGTCTCTATCATCTTGCTGAGATAATTTTTGAGGTCCATCTCTTCTTCATCCACTGTGTTGGGCTTTTCAGATCTTGCTGGAGTGGAGTCCCTAGATTCTGGTGGTGTCATATTGGTCTTTCTGTTGTTGGGTGAAATCTTATTCTGTCTTCTCCCCATATCTTCTTTTAGTGGGTGCAGGTGGGGGTCTCTCTATCTCCTCTTATGACCCAGTGGTGTATGGGGGCCAGGAATTCAATGTCCACAACTCTGGATGGTCTTGACTCTCCTGGTAGTCTCCTCACTAGTTCCTGGGTCAGTCGGTGGAATGGAAGAGTGGGGTGCTAGCAGATTCGGGGCGCAGGGAGCTCCTCCCTGCCTGGGCGTGTCTACTCCAGGCCTGCAGGCATGGGGGGGGGATTGGGGGTGGTTGGAGTGAATGATGTTTTGGGCGGGAGTCGGGAAAGGGCAGAGACTCACTCACCTAGTTCGTGGGTCGGTCAGTGGAATGGAAGAGTTGGGTGCTAGCAGATTCGGGGCGCAGGGGCTCCTCCCTGCCTGGGCTTGTCTACCCCAAGCCCGCAGGCGCAGGTGCGGCTGGGCTGGTGGAGGTGGTCGGGGTGAATGATGTTTTGGGCGGGAGTCGGGAAAGGGCAGAGACTCACTCCTGGGTCGGTCCGCCTATTTTTTCCCTTTTTAAAGCACAGGTCCTGAAGGGGTCTATACCAGGTCAACTCTGTATATATCATTGCTCCCAGTTTAATGTTTTTATGGGACTCCTGAGTGGGTGAACAAGTGGGTCTCTGATTATTGTGCCTTCTCCTGAGGTCTTTTCCATATGTTGGTTTGTCCTGTCCAAACTCAATGTAGTAGTTTTTATTTTAGGTATATTATGTTTTATTTTGTTATGTTTTAATGTTGTATCTTAGAATATGGTTCTTTTGTTTTGTTTTGTTTTCCAAGACAGGGTTTGTCTGTATAACAGTCCTGGATGTCCAGGAACTCCAATTGGTACTGGGCTTTTGTTAGATAGTTATGGCACTTGGGGAAGCCATTATCATCCCAAGTGGCATAGTTTCATAACTTCATTTAAAAATATATGAACACTCTTACAGACATTATAGAAAATGTTAGGGAAATATAAAATAGTATGATTCTCAGTGACTGTTTCAATCTTTTGTGCATTTTTAAATTTTTATTTTAATTAGAAACAAGATTATTTTACATGTCAATCCTAGGTCCCTCTTCTTCCCCTCCTCCCTTCCCCCCACAACTTTCAACCTACCTATCCCATACCCTTTCTGCTCCCCAGGGAGGGTGAGGCCTTCCAGAGGGGGTCTTCAGAGTCTGTCGTATCCTTTGGGATAGGGCTTAGGCCCACCCCCTTGTGTCTAGGCTCATTATCCATCCATGTGGATCCACTACAAGGGGTCCCATAGATTTCGGAGGTCCTCACTAACATCCATATTCCTGGGGTCTGGATCAGTCCCATGCTGGTTTCCCAGCTATCAATCAGTCTGGGAACCAAGAGTTCCCCGTTGTTCAGGTCAGCTGTTTCTGTGGGTTTCACCAGCCTGGTCTTGACCTCTTTGCTCATCACTCCTTTCTCCTTCTTCTGTGCTACTGCTCCCCCAGTTTTTCCTATCTACTTCTTCCCATCACCTTGGCCTCTACTTCCCTCTCTAGGGATCCTTTCACACACCATGACTCCTTCTGCTTTTGATGTCTTTTGTCCTGTTCTGTGAAGAGGAAAACTGTTACTACCCACTTTCCCCAGAGAACAGCTAATAGTGATCACAGGACTTTTGAGATAAGAATCTATGTGTGAATTGTGAACTCAGCTCCTGAGAAGTAAGTGTTCTAGAGAGAAAACTCTCTGACTCTGCTTGCTAAGAATTTTAAGTACATTTGTGGTCTATCTGTAAAAATACACCAAGAATTCTGCTACTGAAAATTTAAAATATTTCAAATATTTCCAAGTTAAAGAAGCCTAAATAAATTTTATTATGTTACTATCATGAAATATTACGTTTTTTTTCATTCAGCAAAGATAGTAAATTCTGTCTTGTTCATGTTACATGGTTAAATAGAAGCAGTACAAAAATTATACTCTGAAAATGGACATTTACCTGCCCTTCATAGATGATTGATAGTGGGTGGAGAAAATAATTATTGAATTATCTCAGGTCTATTAAAAGATACATAAAATAGATTAGTATAATATTAAATGCAAATTAACATCTGATTGTTTCATCTTCCATTTTTTAGTTCCTAACTATTCCTACTAGCTTTACAATATCAACTATTTATACCTTTTCTTAAGTAATATTACATAAATTTAATAATAACTAAAACAACATTCAAACTCCTAAAAAGCAAGAAAATTGAAACTAGGGGCCAATATAACCTATGTGTTAAATAAATTACAGAGTAGTAAGAAAAATCACATAAATGAAGTGTCTATATGCATTCATTTTCTAGTTATAATTATTTAATGAATTGAATTTTTTAGGTACTTGGAAATATATTCATGTTTTCATGTTTTCTGGAATGCTAGCTACCATTAGATTTAAAATATTAATGATTCTACCCTTTTCTCAATATCTATTGCACCTCTAACTCCAATGGTTTATTATGCCAGAAAAACTACATCTGTCAGTGAGCATATAGGTGAAAAGTAGTTTAATATTTTTCATGTTTAATTCAGTCTTGAAATGTGTAAAATCTTTATGCTGGTTATCCATTGGAATACATTTGAATTTATTTATTTATTTATTTAAAAATATATCTCCATAAGTGTATTACAATTTCTTTTCTCTGAAATGCCATATGTTATTAAGATTTTAAGTCAAGCCAGGTAGTTGTGGTGCACACCTTTAAACCCAGAACTTGGAAGGCAGAGGCAGGCAGATCTCCATCAGTTCAAGGTCAGGCTAGCCTAAGAACAAGTGCCAGCAGAGGTTCCAATGCTACAGAGAGAAACCCTGTCTTAAAGGATATGTGATAGGTAGGCTTTTAGTTGTGGGGGGGTGGTAGGAGAGGACGGGAGGGAGAAGGGAACTGGGATTAGCATGTAAAACAATCTTGTTTCCAATTCAAATAAAAATCTGAAAAGAAAAAAAGAAAAACCAAAAGAGGTCTTTAAATCAAATTTTATATATGCAAATTATATAAACATATTTGCATGTCAAATATTGTTCCTTTTAGGTTTGCCCACTGGTAAAATATTTATTGCTAGATTAAGCGAACTATTTTTTGTAAGTTCAGGGAGCACTTGTTTAAGCACTCATGTTTTATCCTATGACATAAAATGAGTAGACTGAATTCCTACATTAAGTTCATCACTGTTTTTTCTCTGTCTCCTCCTCCTCCCCCCACATACTTACTTTATAGATGTCTGATTTACTGTTGCTTTTGTTCTTAAAAGTTTTATACGCTGACATAGAGTATATTGCTCTTGTGACCTTAGTCCCTCCTCATGCTCCCTTTCCTGTTGTGTGCTTCTTCTTAGTCACTCATCCCTTATGTGTTTCGGTGGGACCCAGTAAGTTTGACTGTGGTTGCACACATAAGCATTTCTGGTGAGCTAGTTAACAGAGAATGACCAATTTACCACTGGCTATACCATCGAAGAAAATATTTCCCACTGCCCTTGTAATCCTCAACTGCCAAAAACTCTGTGGGTGCAGCTCAAACCTCTTCCAATATACATAATACTATTGAAGGGCCCAATCTTGTACAACTCTTATGCAGATAACAACTGCTGATAATTTGTGTGTGCAACTGCCATGTTATATTTGGAAGGTACCTTTCCACAACACTTTTCCCCATCCTGCAGCTCTTATATTCATTCCACCTCCTCGTTGGCAGTGTTTGCTGAGCCTCTGTGTGGGGCAGATAAGAAAGATGTCATGTTTATGGCTGAATAGTAAAGAGTCACTTTCTGTCTTTGGAAAATTATGAGTCTTGGTACTAACAACTACCCACTTCAAAACAAGGCTTTTGTAACAAAGGCTGAAGACCAAAGTAGGCTAGTGACATAGCCATAGATATTTAAAAGGTAGTTTGAAGGCCCAAGTCTATTTAGCAAGACAAGAGTTGTAGGATGTTTACTTGTAAGTGAATGTGTGTGTGTGTGTGTGTGTGTGTGTGTGTGTGTGTGTGTGTGTGTGTATAACTGAGTTTTAAATAATAAGTATTGTGTCAATAAAATGTTGTTATGTCCTTGCAAATTTTCATGTCCCTCAATTCATGTTAAATTGTTCATTTAATCTGATTAGACTCATAGCTGAATCTAATAAATTTTCTTGATAATCCAAAATTATATTGTAATAATCTGGTATGTTATTTATTATTTAAATTATTTTTCTCTAAATTATTTTGAATTCATCAACTTACCATATTTCATACTTATATGAAATTGAACTTTCATCCTGTATAGTCAAGTTCTATCTCTAAAATATTTACGTATAATTCATCTGTTTGGATTTATCTTGGGCATTTCTGCTTATGAACAATTTCAGGGTTAGATCTTGATTAGACCTTTAAATGTAAATTCACAAGAAAACAAATGAAAAAGAGGGCAGATTTATTGATTAAGAGTCCAGAGATCATTCCATATTCAGATGACTTCATTTTTGTTGGCCTATGATAAGCAGGTAAGGATGTGTGAAAGGCAAAGGTACTTATCCTTTGAGGACATAGAGTGGAAAAACTGAGAGGAAATTACCAGAATGAACTGCATGTTTTCAGGACTTACCTCCAATTACTTACACTAACTCATGACACAATCCTGCCTCATGATCTAGCCACTTCCCCAAATCCCCACATCTAAGGACAGTGTATATCAAGAACCATGACTTAACTATATGAGTGTTTGTGAGCACACTTCATATCCAAACAATATCAGGTCTGCTTTTATATACTAACTGTGAACAGTAAAAAGTCAGGTAGATTATAGGAAGAAACTTTTTCATAAGTCAACAATTTCAATATGAAAGTTTGGGGCATCTGTGTTTCAGTTGAGGTACAGTGCTGAAATACAACTTTCTTTAAGGAATGAGTTTTTTTTTTCATCTTAGAACAAATGTATTTGGACTTATAAAGATACCATTTCTTCTCAGTTATATCAGATGTTTTTTCTACTTTATTTTGGCATAATGTAAACATATATTTCAGAAGAAAGCTGTAGCACATCACATAAGAATGAAGCCATCTGCAAAGGGATTCATGTAAAGATTTTTGTGCGTTTTGGTGAAATTGCAATGATTGGCTTAAAAATAAACATAAATTGATTCCAGTGATATTTTCCAAATTGGAGATCTGTTACAACTTTCCCTCTTGTCCTTATTAATGTAGCTGCAATCTGGCTCCTGATTTTATTAATAAACTTAAGCTTAAGAAACAGCAAATTCTTAGTAATTACATTCAAATGTATATAAGGTATTATCACATTTGACTTAGCGTTTATTTCATTTCTTCGGAAAGAAATGCTATATTTTCTTCTTTTCAAACTGTATTCATTACTTTTCTGTTGCTGTGATATCACCAATGATCAAAGCAACTTATAAAAGAGAGCATTTAATTGGGCTTAACAGTTCTTGGTGGTTAGAGTACATGATGCTGGAGTAGAAGGCATGTCAGCAAGAATAGCAGAGAGCCCACATCTCAGACCATAAGTATGAGACAGAGAGCTCGCTGATAATGCACTGGCTTTTTTGAAACCTCGAGCCCTGACCCAAGAACACACCTCTTTCAAGAAGGCCATAATTTTTAATTCTACCCAAATAGTTCCACCAACTGGACACCAAGTGTTCAACACACATGAAACTATAGGAGTCGCTGGGCGTTGGTGGCGTACGCCTTTAATCCCAGCACTTGGGAGGCAGAGGCAGGCAGAATTCCATGAGTTCAAGGCCAGCCTGGTCTCCAGAGTGAGTGCCAGGATAGGCTCTAAAGCTACACAGAGAAGCCCTGTCTCGAAAAACCAAAAAAAAAAAAAAAAGAAAGAAAGAAAGAAAGAAAGAAAGAAAGAAAGAAAAAAAAGAAACTATAGGAGTCAATATCATTTCTATAGAAAAAAAAATCCCACTAGCTTTAATAGACTTTACTCAAACACAAAATTTTACTTCTAGTTAGGTTTAAGTATATATGTTAGGTTTAAGTATATATAACTCCATGTGTATGTGTGAACATGGAGGCCAAAGGCCTTGGACTGAAATTATAGGCAGTTGTGAACCACATGACATGGGTGCTAGGAACAGAACTAATATTCTCTGGGGTTTGTAACTCATGCTATGACCCTGCAATCCATAATTCCAGAAGGATTTACTGGAAAGAAGATGGGAGTGAAGGGTAGATAAAGAAACTGGGCAGGTGGGGAAGACTATCTAACACTAAAGACATTCTGAAAGTCACATTGAAACCTACTACTGTTGAAACTTATTAAAATATATTCATTCATATACATTTGAAAGTATTTAAATGGAGTTACTTAATAATAGAGCAACTATGTCCTGAATAGACACCACAGGCTGACAAATTAACAGCCTATTTCCAGGCTTGAGTTACTTCAGGCATTATTAGCAAATAAAGTCCCATAGATCTCTGGCATTACAGGTTATTTTCAATGCCCTTGGTTACCCTTCAAACCTTGATTGTAAGACCCTGTTGCTGAAGCCATTATTCACTGGGTCATAGAACATGGAGAAATCAATTCATTCTTACCGTGTTCCATGGTAGGATTCTGTGCAAGCTACCAGAGGAGAAATTTAATCACCACCTTATCCAGTTGTGAACCCTATATCCTGCAGGCTCACAACATCCATTGACTTGCCAATAAATGCCCATTGGTGAAACATGGCACAAATATGGGAAAAGTCAAACACTTCCTGATTGAATTTAAAGCCAGCTTCACAAATTGAAACTCACAGATGGTACCATTGTTAGTGTCAAGAATCTACGTCTAGACAGGTCATAGTGCTTAGGAGCCCTACCACAACTACTCTGCTATTGGACATAGTACTAAAACAAATCCTAATGAATTCTTCCTTGCAGATATGTTAATGTGATAGTCAACTGTCATCAGAGAAGCTCCTTTTAGAAATAGGTGGTCATTAATACAGAGATCCATAATTGGTCCAAGTGAATAAGAGACTATGGAATGTCCAGCAGTAAATGGGACATCTACATTATGTGCCAGTTCCCTAAGGCTCAAGAGCCATTTGTGGAAGAGGGGGCAAAAAGGTTGTAAGAGCCATAGGTAGCGAATGATTACAAATAAGCATCATTGTCTGGACACAACAGGACAGTTGCACACATGAATTCACAGCAGTTCAGACAGCATGAACAAGATCTGTTCAGACAAATTTTGAGCATGGAGAGGGGCTGTGCACATGAATTCCCACCTTTATTAGTTGACAAATGTTAAATGATATGTTATTGATAGATGCTAGAAAGTGGGAAATTAATTTTCTTTAAAGATGCAGCTGCTGATGAGTGTAGTGTAGGCCACACATCAAAAAGTGTATGAATAGCACTTACTGCACTTAATCAGTTAAAAGAAGAAAGGGGATACAAATTTGGGTGGGTAGGGAGAGGGGGATGGATCTGAGAGGCATTGGGAGAGGGAAGAATATGATGAAATTTATTATACAAATATATCATGTAAAACACAAATATAATAAAAATGGAAGAAGGAAAGAGATAAAAATAAACAGAGAGAGCAAGCAAGAAAGGAAAATGATTTCAAAGAATAAAAAACTGAGAAAAATAACCAAGCAAAAAAACTTAAAAGAGAGAGAGCAAGCAAGGAAGGAAAACTGTTTCAAAGAATAAAAAACTGAGAAAAATAACCAAGCAAAAAGCCTTAAATAGTTTACCTGAGAATACATGGGAGCAGTAATAAAAAGTGACTTTTAAGTAGCTCATACACAAAGCTAATTTTAATAAAATAAAAAGTCAAATTTTCCCTTATATATCCCCTTTTCAAGGAATTTTTTTAACATTTTGTTCTATTTGGTCTAAATATGTTTGGTACTTTGTCAATGCCAAGTTTTGGATTTGTCTTGGTATATTGCCACATGTATTGATGACTTTAAATAAGTAAAGTATTTACTTTAATTTAAAAATCTTATGGATCTGCTTGAGACACCAGAGCATCAAGGAGAGTGAGACTGAGCATTCTCTATGCAGCATATGCCCTTACTCCACTAATTAGCTTTCTCACAATATCGGGACCTGAGCCCATCCCTGTTTGTCTAAATATTCAAACATATGGCTTCCCATAATTAGCTGTGTGGCATTAACTGCCGTCCAGGTGATCATGTCAGTATAATTCTGAAGCATACTGGGGTCAGGTTACTTCAAAGCTTGTCCAAAATAATCACCATGGCACTTTACCTCAAGAATAATTACTCCTTGAAAATTCTGGCCCTCTTAAATGAGACAGAGCATTAGGAACATGAGTGTTACTGTTGGTGTGCCCTACCTTCACACTCTTAAAATTATATTTGTCTGATTTGAAGTTTAGTTGTACACTAACATCTTTTATTTACATTATTTTAAGAAATATAGTTATGTGTGACATCCAAGCATGCTATCTCTCAGAATTTATTTCTGATCACCTATCATATTAGTTGAAGCAGTTTCATCAACTGTAGGGAGAGTGGAAGGGGGATAATAGATGTACCATTCTTTCAGTTTTACTGATAGAAACTGGATCAACCTCCTACTAGATTTTTAAAAGCATCTCAAGATTCTTTGTAAGTTGTTGCACATTACAAAAGTGAAGACAATCTTGAAATATCCAACCATTAAGTTCCTTAAACAACCTTAGAAGCCGCAAGAAGCAGGCACAGAGGAGGAGCCAGTGTGTTGTGTTATCCCCACTAGAGAGAAAAGTCCAGTTTAGCTAAGTGAGCACAAGCTTAAGCACCAAGCTGTGAAGGATACATAACAGCAAGCAATTGTAAGATCATAGGATGAAGGCCTGTATGTAAGTGTCCTCAACTCTGTTGACAGTAGTGACAGTATCTTTAGAGTTATACCATTATCTCTGTTCCTCAGTCCTTGACAACATTCTTATTTCATATTTGTTCTTTTAAAAATCTAATATGGATTTAGACTTAAGTTCAGAACCTTATATATGTTAATGAAGCACTCAACTGAGCTATCCTTAGCCTGTTCCTTTACAAGTACATCTTCTGCCTTACAAACATTTTTTAAAAAATTATAGCCAACATTTGACATTAATTGAGAGGAATGGACAGTTTTGACATTAACATAAGGAAATTATACTTTGTTTCATAATATTTCAAGAATGATTTTTAAATAGAGGTCAAAATTAAATGATTTAAACAAATATGTTCCTTCAGATCCTAATGTTTGAGAAGGAATGTCTTGAGACTAAGTGATCTATATAAACAGAAACAAAATTTTCACATCAAAAAAAGGATCCTTGGAAATGTCCTAATACAGTATCAATGCTAAGGTTAATTTCCTCAATGAATTTTGTACATGTAATTTAGCAATAACTATACAAATTGATTATGGATGTTATGAGATAATTGGCTCATTCCCAGAATTCCAAGGTGAGACCCTATTGCTGAAGATACCACATATTTTGGACACCAGACTTGTAGAATCAAGCAGGCACTCACCTGGAAGTCTTCTCTCTTAGGAGTAGCTCTCATATTATCAGAAGGTGAAATGTAAGCTGCCAAGGAACAAAAGTCATCGATAGTCCTACCCAGCTGTTAAGCCTGCAAAACACAATAATACCAAGAGGGAAAGATAAACCCAAGGGTTCAATAGTGGCACTTGCATTTCTTGGGTGATAGCAGACACCTTAGTTGTACTTAAGGCCCATTCAATAGGAGGCATTTAATGCCCACTGTCATAAACCTAGCCAGCTATTGTAACCAGTGACATCATAGACCTGAGAAGAGAACCTGCTTCTGCCTCTTTCCTAAATCAGTAATATCTCTGTGTTCTGAACATTTATATTTATAGTCACAGATAAGCACAGATCTCACTCTTCATCAAAGAAGCTTCTTTTTCAAACAGACACTAGTGAATGATACAGTTTCACAATTGGTCAAAATGTGGATACAAAATGATCATGGAATAAACAGCCTCAATTGGTACATCAACGACATAACCCCTATACCTCAGGCTCATGGAACATCATTGAGAAGTGTTTTAAAGCTTATAAGAGCCAGAGAACCAGGATACATGCTGTAAGATAGTGTCTAATAGACCTGACAAGGTTGCTGTACCCATGAAATCACAGCAATGTGGTTGCTGAAACCAGACATGTATAATGACCATAGCAGTTAACCGGCCAACAGGGATAAGGAGAATTTCACAAGACCTCATCCTTAGATAAAGAACTACCTATTACTACTGGCTACTGAGAGAGGGAGAATCAGTTTCTCCGGGGACAAGACCTCTAAATGGCTATCCAATCCCATGTGGTCAGTCTTTAATCCATGTGTTTATAAAAATTATTAAATGGATTTAGTGAGTGAGTATGTGTGTGTGTGTGTGTGTGTATTTATGTGACAGTAATGGATATAAAAATCATATATCTGATAAGGAGAGAGAGGAGAAGGAATAGTTGGAGGAGGTAAAATAGGAATGGCAATTTTATAGATACAGTATGTTCACATATGAAATTCTCAAAAAACAAAATATTATATAAATAAGGAACAACTCATTTTTTGTGTATGTAAGTCCCAAGAGAATGGAAAATGAAACTAAATACAATCAAATGTTAAAGAGTCAGTAGACATATTCAGCCTGAGCTAATAGCATAGTCAATGTGGTTTTAGAATTGATACAATGAAATTATCTTCATTGCTATACAGAAACCAATTTTTTTTGCAAAGAAAAAATTTTTTTACAAAATTAGCTTTGGATAGTGTACTTGAGTAAGCACTGAGTTCCAAATACCACATTCACATTGCCCACTATAATGATATGCTTCATATTTTCTTATTACATATAATTATATAATATAAATGTATGGAAATATCCATATATACTTGTGCTTAGGCTAATTTTTTTAAAATCTCCAGATATATGAAATTCATGCTAAGAACATATTACACATTAGCTAAGAAATCTTGATACAAAATTCATACCAAGCCCATTTAAAAAAATTTAAAAATTTTGCATACTTCCAAAATAAAATGGTAAAACACATCCAGGTCCAGAGTGTACATTCCCAGTCCAAAAGTAAAAAATAACCATACCAAAATAAGACCACAGCCAGGTGAAACAACACTTTAATCTTATAGCTTTATTTCCAACATTTGAAACACACCATAGTGAGATAGCTCCCAAAGGCTCCTCAACTCTCTTCCTTTAGCCTCTTTCATGCTGGGTTTGCAAGTTGTGGTCACTGTCCTTTCCTGGGTGTTCGTTGTTGATTGATGGCTTCTCTAAGTTTTGTGGATGTGTATTACAGCTTTGGCTTCATTCTCAGTACTCCAGTCCTTGACTTGTCAAGCACTGCTTGCAGGGATGATGACCAAGCACAGTGCAGGGTGGTCTCCTAAGCTCAATGTTGAAACTTCAGTTGAAGTCTGCATGACTCTAAACTTCTTGCATTCTGTTGTCTACAAAACAACGCATGTGCAATGTTAGGCCAACCTTTAGCATGACCTATACTTGTAGTCTCTTTGCACCTTCCTGCTTTGTTAGTGGTAGATGAGCAGTTTAAAACAGGACTTTAGTCTCAAGTAAAGATTTGAAGCAAATTTACACTATTGCATCTTTATATATGCAATGGGTAGGATCTGGCTGATTCCCAAGAAGTCCCCCTTGCTTCTTTTCTACTGTATTGCTACACATAATTTGCCTTATTTTACTGATGTTATTAACTACTTACATCCTGATTTCATTTTTAAGCATATTCTTTTTCTGGAGGAACTGAACAGTTTTCAAGTATTCTTACCCTTCTCCTCTTTGCTCTGATACCCAAGTAAATTTGTGTGACTGTAGCCAGCAGTGTCTATGCTGGTGTCTGCATTCTATGGCTTCTTAAGACTTTCCTGCCAGGTAAAGGGCTCCTTCACTTTTATCTTCATCCTCCAAGCATACATCTCTAGGGCATGGAGAAAATCCTTCCTGTGGTTTTGAGAACAGTGGCCTCTAATCTAATTCCCAAGAGAACACACATTTCCATCTGAAGCTCATTAGCATAGCTTTTTCTATACACATTTCTCTCTGCATTCTGCTCTCAGCTCTCATCAGATTCCCTCATTAAGTTCTGCTTACATACAAAATTCTCAGCTTTTGTCTCACTTTTGTTTCATGAGCTCTTCCAAATCTTCCCCAAATCCTTTCATAATTCAATTCAAAAAGCTTTTCCACATCACCGGATATAATCCTAGCAATTATTCTCAGCATCAATATTCTGAGTTGGAATACCCTCATCAAACAAGTCCTTCAGATAATCAATAACTTTCCCTAACCCACACCATGATAACTTTTCTAAAACTTATTCCTCACAGTCGGAATTTGTAACTCACCAACACTTGGGCTCAGTGTTTGCAGTAGGTGGTAAAATATGTTCAGTCCTGATGGTGAGCAAAGCCACTGCAGCATGGCCAGGAAGGAACAACAAGAAAGGAAGAACCTAAGATTTAAAACATGCTGAGTTTGTTTGTGGATTCTGCCTGCTGAGTGTTTTCCTTAAGTCTACCCATGTACGCATTAATTTCTCCCGGCTCTTTTTTCAATTTGAAGAATACCCTAGCATTTCTTGTACAAAGGATCTGATTGAGATATGTTCTCTCAGTTTTGCCTGTGGATTTCTTCCCAGGACTAGGGATTATACCTAGGACATTATGTAAGCTAGATAACACTGTACCATTAAACTGAGAGAGATAGAGAGACAGAGACACAGAGAGACAAAGGTGATAGATAACATACAGATGAATAGATGGTAGTTAGATAGAAAGATAGATGGATGGATAGATAGATTAGATGATTGATAGATGGATAGTTAGATAGACAGATGCATAGATAGGTAATGTTTCCCATTAAAGATTCTCATGCTTTAGTCAGTCTACCAGAGAAGCTATGATTTATAGGCATATACCACTACACCAAGCTGCTTCATGTTTTTAAAGAAAAAGCTTCCTAGGTACAGCATTCTTGGTTGGAAATATATTTCATATTGTTTTCCTTTGGTGCCTTTGACATTTTCATTCTTTCTGGTTGATAGGGCTTCAGTGAAAAGCATTTTGTTAAACCAATGTGGACACGCATATGTGTGCTCCCTCTCCCTTTACTATCTTGAGAAATTTGTTTCATATTTAAAGCCAAAGCAGGGTTTATTGGTAATGAACACTAATCTCTAATGAGTAAATAGTTTGGTAATATTTTTAGAGTATATGTTAGACCTACTCATTTATTATTTATTTATTTATTTTCCAAGAAATTATTTTATTTCAGTTCAAATTAGAAACAAGCCTGCTTCAAATGTCAATCCCTGCTCCCTCTCTCTCCCCTCCTCCCCCACCCTCACCAATCCTCTGCTCCCCATATTTATTTATTTTGAAATAAATTTTTATTTAAATTAAAAACTATCTTATTTTACATACTAATCCCAGTTCCCTCTCCCTCCCATCCTCCCCTGCCCCGCACTAGCCCCCTATCCTATCCCCTTTCTGCTCCCCAGGGAGGGCAAGGCCTTCCATGGGGGGATCTTTAAAGTCTGTCATATCCTTTGGAGGAGGGCCAGGTCCTCCCCCATGTGTCTATGCTGAGAGAGTATCCCTCTATGTGTAATGGGCTCCTGAAGTGCATTTGTGCACTAGAGATAAATACTGTTATCTTGTACTTTTAGAAACTCGGAATAGACCTATTTTAATCTAATTATTTTAACCTGCTTCTCCAGAGATTTGTATAGTCTTGTTCTTGAATCTTTTCT
The DNA here is from genome assembly GCF_003668045.3 of Cricetulus griseus. NCBI lineage: Eukaryota > Metazoa > Chordata > Mammalia > Rodentia > Cricetidae > Cricetulus > Cricetulus griseus. Next base: position 178,424,946 of record NW_023276806.1, on the reverse strand, counting down.
GTCATTCTCACATTGAATACACTTTCTTCTTTTGTAGTACCCTCAACTTCTGCTCCAGTCAAATGACCTGAGAATTACTCTATCAATGCACCACAAAGTTCCCATCACCTTCTTATTATTTTCATCTTCTCTTCTATCTTTTGCTAGTGTGTGTGAATTTTCAAATATCCTGAGTTTGAGCTGATTAATTGTTGCCCCCCCATCCGTATGCACTGGCAGTGATGTCATTTGCTGCTTTTATAAATTTACTGCTCCCATTTCTGTTAATTGTCTATTCAAGTATTCATTCTGAGTTTACTGTTTTCTTGAAGCTACTTGATTAGGTGTTTTATATTCTGCATCACAGAGTTCTCCCATACTTATTACCCTCTGGTTCATTTTTTTGTCACCTTATTTTGACTTTTTAGTGTGTGGCATAGTCTCACCTACAAGGATCGGATATTTCTTATAATCTACCTAATGTGGCGTTATTTGTGCCCCACTCCGAACCCCATACCATTCTCAGCAACCTGCCTTATCCCTTTTGCTACTGTAAGTACTGTCAGTATTTTAACACTAGGTCATACCCTACATCTATGCTTTCCACATGGCTTCTGGTTGTATTCTTTCATCACTCAGGGTGATTTAAGTATATCCATTTAATTATTGTTCAAAATGAAACAGGAATATAGTAAGAACCTAGTAAGAGTAGAGCCATTGTGTTCTAATTGACATAGGGACAGAAATGCCATCCATCCCCTCATTCTGTGGTCAGGGACTGTGGGATTCTGCAAACTGAGGAGAATCACTGTAGAGGAACAAGTCTTAGTCCCCTGATGATACTGTTATACTGTGTCAGAGTCTAAGCTCATAAACCTAAAAAGAGCACTGGACACAGGCCCACACTGCTCTGGCATGCTTACTGCCAAAGTGAACTTGTGTCCTAAACCACTACAATAGCCACAACTGATGCTGGCCAGAATAAAAGTCCAGTATACATGTCTTCTACGAGAGTTGAAGTTGGGGGTCTATTAAGACCTACCATATACTATGTCTTACCAATCCACCAATGGAATTTCTGCTTAGTTTAGCATCCACCCTGTCCTACTGATATTGTCTACAAATCTTGATCATTTTGTTTGCTCTGCCAGATAAAGAGTTAAAAGGCAGGGAAAGTCTTGAGTGTAGCAGGTAGCAGCAGAGAAATATCAAAACCACAGCAGCAGCAGGCATAATCAACAGTTTAAAGAGGCATTCATTGGCATTTGTTAGGGGTGAGGAAGCACAGCTAGGTAGCAGACACACAGACACACAGAAAACACACCTCTATAAAGTTTCGGTAGGGGGAGTGGGAGGGTCAGAAAACCAAAAGATCCAGTCTCTTCTCAATGGCTGGGGTTTGTGAACCCTTTGAAGACATTTCTTCCCTGAATTTAGGGTTTATCAGGCTGAAGGAAGATAGGATGATTGGTTGGCTTTCAGTTATTATGTAACAGGTCCTGATCTGGCCTTTCACTTGTTCAGTCCTTCAGAAAGTTGCCTGCTAGTAGGAGACAAAAGCCAACAAAGCCTGTGATTTAATTCCTTTGTCTCAATTCAGAAGCCTGAGGAAGAAGTTGGCCATATTGGAAATTTGTCACCTCTATTACCTAGTTGTTGTGTCTCCCCCTATCTGTCTTACTGCTGAGGAGTCTGTATACCTCCTAGTCTCTCACCACTCTCAACAAATAAGATTCTTCAGGGCTTTCATGGCTAAGGATGAGGTAGAGTTGGTGGAGGCAGACCTATCGTTGTCAAAGCTCAGGCTAAGGTGGATTACCAGTCAAACAAGATTTCAAGGGTGTTCATAGTTTCTTGAACTACGCTGGTGGTGGTGATAAAGACCAAAACAAACATAATACCCACTGGGCCACAGATCTTGTACTGATGCCAGAACGGGCCTAGAATGTTGAGCTAGGCAATCCCCAACCTAGACATAATTACCCTGCCTAATGATGGATAGGAGAGAAAATCCCTTGATAGCCATGGCTCATGCTAAGCTAGTCCATATCTGGGTTTCCCAACTGAAAAGATCTTGAGATTCTTCGGTATGAGCTGTGCTCCCAGACCATTCCAAGGACAATAGTGGTATCAGCTGAAACCCAAGTCAGCAGGTATATAATTCATTCTAGGGCTGGTGGTTTGGAGGAAGAAGTTCTCTTGGTAAGCAGTCTATATAGAGCCTTTGGATCTGCTTGGTGCTGGGTACTCTCACAGAAGCAAGATGTCTCTAAGACAAAGCCATGTTTGGGATTTCATGGTCTAGCATTATTGCTTGACCTTGGTAGGACTGATGCTGTATTTAAAGTCAAAGACCTAGGCTTTATCCTCTACCTTCTCCAAGAGGAAAACACACACCTCCATGTTATATGAATTGCAGTTGGAGGTATGATGCTGTATTATATTAAAACCAAGCAGTGGCATTGATTCTTTATCCATGTGAAGGTCGTCTTTAGTTTGAATAGTTGGTAGCTGTGTATGGCCATATGGAGATGGTGGAGGAAAGATTTTGCTCAGCTGCTATTTTGTTCCCCTGCTGAAATTTAGTTTTATAAAGCCATACTTTTGTTACCATAAAAAATAATTTTAGGAGTTAAACTGATGGCTCATTGGTTAAAAACATGGCTGCTTTTCCATAAGACCCAGGTTTGATTCCCAGAACCCTCATGGTGAATGACATCTGTCTATAACTTCAGTAGCAAAGAATCTAATGACCTCTGCTGGCCTCTGTGGACAACAAGCATGCACATGTGATATGTAGAAATATGTATAGGTAAAACATCCAGGTTCATAAAATTAAAAATTTTAATATGGATAAGTACTTATTATCCTTTAAAAAATCCTAATTAGAGTTTGTCAAAATAAAGATAAAATTATATTATGACTGATAATTTATTATACATATCAGAAAATTCCTTGTATTCAAAGTGAATAAATACAAAAAATTATATTTCCACTTAAGACCATGCTTTGAAAATAACAGTGAACACATTCAAAATGCTTTAAATTTATAAACATCTTTACAAATGAGCAAGTAATGTTTAATTCACTCTTCAATTCTGCCAGCTAATTAGAGTAGACATTAATATTATTTTAACAGTTTTACAGGTGAGAAAATTAAAATGCAGATGGATTAGCTATTATAGGCCCTATCCATATCCCTAATATTTTAATTTTTATTAATTTATTAAAGCATTTTATTTGGTATGTCATATATATAACCACAAATATCAGTCTGAGAACATAAAAATACTCTGTGAGCTCTAAAGCTGTAACAACAAAGTCAGTTAAAATTCTGAATTCTGTAGATGGTGTCAATGGCATATCACCACATTAGAAATGACCAAATTATTCAGAGTCTGAATTCATTGGCAACTGTTTTTTGGAAAAGTTATGTATACATATATATCTAAATGTTAAATTGCCAGTTCACTGTAATAAATTACATGTACTTAAAGATAAATATCCAATTTATATATGTCTTACTTTTCAAAAATTAATAATGCTTTAATATTTAAATGTCTAAATATTTACCCTGATGTTCTAGATAAAAGTAATATTGAAGGACATAAAAGAAGGCAAGAGCTTATCTATCATTTTAATTAATTTATTTTTTTAGTTAAAATAGTAAGTAGCAGATTTCCTTATGTATTTTCATGTATGCTTAGTTTCGATTGATTTGCATCCCAGAAAATTTGTCTTCTCCCATCTCCTACCTCCCCCACCCCTGCTTGTACCACTCCACCTTCAGTATTTGTCTTCCCATGTTCATACTACATGTATTCTAACACAAATAATACAAACCCAGAGACAGATATTGGGGTTTAAGCTGAAGATCAGAGAAGCAAAGCAGCCAAGCCATTAGAGAGCTCTTAACTCTTCCAATGCTCAGACCGAAGGGGCGATCCACTGAATCTCAGACTGCATCTCGAGACTACACTGTTACTCACTAAATCTCAGACTGCTCCTGAGACTGCACTGAGCTCCTTATAGTCTCTCTAGTGCTGGGACTAAAGTTGTGAGCTCTGTTTCTCTTTTAGACTGATTTGATCTCATGTAGCCCAGGGTGGCCTTGAACTCACAAAAGGTCCACCTGCCTCTGTCTCCTGAGTCCTGGGGTTGAAGGTGTGTGCCACCACTGCCTAGCTTCTATGGCTGTGGCTACCTTTGCACTCTGATCTTCAGGCAAGTTTTATTAAATCATAAACAATATATCACCACACCCCTTCACACCCCTTCTTTGAAGCCTCATTTCCTCTATTATGTGGCTCATTTTAGTTTCTAGCCCCCCCCCACACTCCTGCATCATAAATACACATATACAAAGATCTACTATGGTAGAAGCTTTATATATATATGATTTTAAGTGGAATTACCCTGTAATGTAACTATAGTATCCCTACTTGATACCACAAGCTGACAAATAGACAGCGCAGGTTCAGAAATGGGTTAAGTCTTGGAATTGTCCAGTGAGATCATACCAATCATTACACTCTTTATACTAATAATCTAATGATTGAAGACATTGCATACTTGAGTCATAGAGCATGGAGAAATCGATCAATATTGACCAGGAAATACTATTATTACTGGTTAGCTTTCATAGTGCTATAAGCTATGCACTCAACCAGAGAAGGAAGCAATCATCAGTGCTATCCAGTTGTGAACTCTGTGAACTACATTAACAACCAGCCTGGCAAGATATGCCCACTGGAGCAATAGGAACATAAATGTTATGGGAGTAACCAATCACTTTTTGGTTGGATTTAAGGCCCGCATCTCAAGTTAGAACCAGTACCTGGTACCATTATTGGTGCCAAGAACCTGTGGCTAACAACTCATGGACTCTAGGGAAGAACTACTATTATTATAATAAATGGATATAGTATTAGACTGTCCCCTAAGTTCTTATCTCTCAACCTTCATTGGAGAAGTTTCTTCTTGTAGTAGACAGCTATTAACACAGACTTACAACCAATAAAGGGGCAGAGATATGAAAACATAGAATGCCATGCTTGGTTGGCATTAAATGGAGGGTGAATCTGGAAGAAGTCTGGGGAGGAAGAGTAAATATGATTGATTAGAATACGTCCCACATACTCCTTTCATTGTGGAAGAGAAAGCAAAAAGATTGTGAGGACCAGAGGTAGTGTTTTCTGCACACAATGAGTCGGCTGCACATATGAACTCATATCACTTGAGACAGCATGAACAAGACCTGTGCAATTTCAAACTAGATTCTTTGGAAGAAGGAGGCACCAAACTTGTCACTTACTAGGAGTTATTAGCAATTGATAGCTACAAAAAAGAAGAGTCAGTTTTGTCTTTTTTCTTATTTAATTTTTTCATTTTGGATACCAGCTGAAGGCAGGTTAAAGGAAGTTCACAAACAACAAGACAAAAAATTAACAGATATTTATTTGGGGAGCACTCACGCAATGATGGTAAATAACTGCTAAGGTCTTCTGCTCCTGGAGATGCATCCTCTGCCCTTCAGGATGCTCCGTGCACAACCCAAGATAGAGTGAGCCAGCCCTTCCTCTTCCTTATAATGGGTCACATCCATCTGCATACCCATGTCCACTGACAGAACAAAATGCTACTACACCTAGCTCCAGTTCCCCCTTCCTCCCCTTCTCAATCTCCCCCACCTCCCTCCATCCCACCCTCCATCCACTCCTCAGTGCTAGGTGAATATTAAATGGTGGTGGATCTAATAGAAGGTGGGGGAAGAAGGGTAATATGAGTAGAATACTTTTTATGCAATTTTCCAAGAATGAAAATATTTTTAAAATATGAAAAAGGAAAAAGAAAACGTTAAAAACTAGAAGCTAAGACTCACATGTAAAATAAAGTAACAATGAACAGGTGTCTCTATGGTGGATGTAGAGTCTTGAGAGTGTGTCCAGGAGTGGAAAAGCTGGGTTACAGGGTGTGTGTGTGGGGGGGGGGTATATGTAATTTTTTTGTGAGAAACTTCTATCGAGATTTTTAATTGGCTGCATCAGTTTACATTCCCATCAGCAGTGGATAAGGATTCCTCTTTCTTCACATATTTATCAGCATTCATTGTCATTTCATTCCAATGGCATCCATGCTGACAGTTAAGATGGACTTTTGAACTAGTTTAATTAGCATTTCCCAGGTTGCTATATGTTTTGGCCCTTATTGACATTTGTAGGTTATTTTTCCTGTTGAGAACTATCTTTTCAATTTATCAGTCTGTTTATTGATGGGCTGAATTTTGTGTGTTTCTGTTTAATTTCTGTAATTCTATACCTATTCTGGATAATAGCCCAGTATTTGAAGTATAGCTGGCAAAGATTTTTCTCCAAATATTCTACTAACAGTTTGTTATCCTATGCAGAAGCTTTCAGTCTGTGTAGCCCCATTAAATCTTGAGGCTATTTCCTGGGCTATTGAGATTATTCAGAAAGTTTTTGCCCATGCCTGTGTCCTGAAATATTTTCTGTATGTTTTTCTCTGTTTAAGTATGAGCATGTCAGGTTATAAAATAAAGACTTGTTCTCTCTCTCTCTCTCTCTCTCTCTCTATATATAATATATATATATATATATATATATATATATATATATATATCTTGGTTTTTTGGGACAGGGTTTCTCTGTGTAGCTTTGGAGCCTATCCTGGCACTCACTCTGTAGACCAGGCTGATCTTGAACTCACAGAGATCCACTTGCCTCTGCCTCCCAATTGCTGGGACATGCTGCAATCCAAGCCCTGTGAGGAAGAAATAAGTGCATCCTAGTGGCTCACTGGCCAGTTGGAGAAATCTGGGCTCCAAACCCAATAGGAACAGTATCATAAGAATGGTACTAATAATATCTGAGGTTTATTCAAGTCATAACTGCATGCAAACTTTCACACACACGTGAGCACATGCACACCACACACACACACAAACACTGGAGGGAAGGGGAGAAAGAGAAAGAAAAAAAACAATAGATTGGATCATGAAACTAGAATTCTGTGATTCCTTGAATTCTGTTTGGGTGCTGCCAAACACAAAATACGGATGTCAGTTATCAAAATAAGGATGGTGCAATGTATATACATCATAACTCATTCTACAAAAATCAATCAAGACTAAGACAGTAGTCAGTTTTGCAGTTTATTTGAGAAGCATATATAGGAGGAGGGTAACAGTTTAAGGTGAAGAAGGAATTATTAACAGAGCACTCAGCTCATATGTCTATAAAGTGACATCAGGGGCAGGTGTGGTGACACAGGCCTTTAGTCCCAGTGGCACTCTGGAGGTAGATGCAGGTGGATCTTTGAGTTTGAGATCAGCCTGATCCATATCATACATTCTGTGCCATCGAGGCTTCATAATGAGCCCTTGTCAACAGAAAAGAGAAGAAAGAAGAAAAAATAATATATCTGCCAAATTTTTTGAGATCTTACTTAGCCTCATTGCAAGCAATGTTGTCTGTTCACATCTGTGAAATTCTCATTTTTCCTTCTATCAAGTATAGTAAAACTGTGGGTCTTCTACCAGCTTTTATTAATGATTCTGCATAGTATATCCTACTGGTTTCTTCTGGGAAAAAATAAGAGTCTGTTCTCTGCTCTCTTTGTACAAAAGAATTGTTGTAGGAATTTCATCACTAATTCTGATTTGAGTATCTTCTGTTTCCTTTAAAATCTGACTCTAGAGATGTGTGCGTGTATCTGCAGCCTATCTGTTTCTTCCAGTGGATACTTAAAAGGATGTAGTTTTTAGTTTCCATGTGTCAGTTTCTACATTTGTATAATGAACATAATTATAGGAACTCCTAAGATGGGGTGAGAATTTAATGAGATAAAGCATATCTACAGGGTCCAACATAGTCCACCCAATCTTCTACCTCTTGAATTTGTTCCTTCTCTATTTTTAAATCATCATATTCCTTGTAAAATGGGACAGACTTTTGCTATTGTTTTAGCAGTGTTAATTTCACCATTCAGTTTCTGCTTCTGCTTCTTTTGCCATCTACACAAGCTTGCAACTCTGCAAAGCAATGCTGTTCTGTCAGGGGAAGCTCATCTTCCTCAATGTAAGTGGCCAAAGGAGGAAGTTACATACAACCAGCTTCATCTTAAAAAAAGGAGTTCTGTTTTATTTCTGATTTTTAGCCCAGCCTGATATACATACAGGCTCAGACAGCAGTGATGGTCGTTTAGCATACAGTACTTATCAGATTCTTTCAAAATGACACATCTAATCATGCCGCTTTATTACTTAAATCTACCTTTGACTTGGCTGATCATGTAAGGTGGGGAGACTTCAACATGTTTGTCCCCATCTCCCTGGGACTTTGGAGCATCAAATACTTCTATCCAAAACCATTCCTGCAGCAGTTACAACAGTAATATGGGCCATGAAATACAGTCCACATATTTCTTGCCTGATTTCCCCGTCTGTCGATGCCTTCTGTTCTTCCCAACTCATTCAGTGTCTTGCATCTTCACTTTGCAGAAAGTCCTGATTGGATCAGAGACTCAAGGATTTTCATTATAAACTTAGTTTTTGTGCCCAACGTCCATTTTATACATCATTGAAAAACCTACTTGAAATACTTTTGAAATACTCAAAATCCCTTCCAGTCATCCAAGTACTCTCCTCCTTCACCCATCCCCCAACCCGATCCCTCAAATTATCATCCCTACTTGCCCACAGTCCACCCAGGAGATCTCTTCTATTTTCCCCTCCAGAATCCATGCAATCCCCACTTGGGACTTTCTTGTTACCTAACCTCTCTGTATCTGTGAATTGTAGGCTGGTTATCCTTTACTTTACAGTTAATATCTACTTGTGAGTGAGTGCATACCATGTTTGTCTTTTTGTGTCTGGGTTACCTCACTCAGGATAGTTTTTTCTAGTTTCATCCACTTACTTTCAAATTCCCTAATGTCATTGTTTTTAACAGCTGATTAATGCTCTACTGTGTAAATGTGTCACATTTTCTTTATCCATTCTTCTGCTGATGGGCATCTAGGTTGTTTCTAGTTTCTGGCTATTACAAGTAAAGGTTCTATGAACATAGTTGAGAAACATATCCTTGTGGTATGATTGAACATCCTTGGGGAATATGTCCAAGAGTGGTATTGCTGGGTCTTGAGGTCAGGTCTTGAGGGGACTTTTGGGGGTCATGTAGAAACCTGATGTAAGGTAAACTCCATGGATCTGCAAGGATAACCTCAGGTAAGATTTCTAGCAATAGTGATTATGCAGCCTGAACTGGCCATCTCCTGTAATCAGATTAGTGACTATGCCAAGTATCATCAGAGAGCCTTCATCAAGTAACTGATGGAAACAGATTCAGACAGAAAAAAGTTAGATTGAACCCAGAGAATCTTCCTGAAGAGAGGGAGGAAGGATCACAGGAGCAAAAGGGATCTAGAGTATCACAATAAAACCCACAGAAACAACTAGCCTGGCTCCTGGAAACTCACAGAATCTGAACCAACAACCAGGGATCCTGCATGTGTGACCTGGGACCTCTGCATATGTGTGACAGTTTTGTGGACTGGTCTATTTGTGACATTCCTGGCAATGAGACTAGGTGCTGACCTTGATGCTTGGCTTGCTCTTCAGAACCCGTCCTTCCTGTATGGAAACCTGCAGGATTCCCTTACCCAACCTGTATGCAAAGGGCAGGGATGCTTGGTCTTGCAGCAACATGATGTCTTGTGCTGTATTGAAACCCATGGGGGGCGCTGCCTATTTCTGGGCATAGACAGAGGAGGAGTAGATTGAAGTGGGGAAAGGGGATGGGAAGAGAGGAAAGAGGAGAAAACTAAGACAAAAAAAAAAGGAAAGGAAAAAGGTATTAACCAAACAGTTACTGTTCCAAGAAATAGAAATAGAGTTGGTGTTATGTGGTGGGGTATAGTGTCCCTCTTCTATTTGAGTACGGCTGTGATGGGGCCCCTGAGGAAATCTAGCTACCTAAATTGTCTGAATTGACAAGCCCAATTCAGCAAATGAGCAACTAAAGAAAATACCTGATATCAACCTCTGACCTCTATATGCATACACACATGTGGACACACACTCATATACACACAACAAAAATTATAAGGTCACTAGGGCAGAATCATGGATGAGATTGGTCCTTTTATGAAATAGGCTTGAGGACCTTGCTCATCCATCACAGGTTGAGTACAGAAGGATTAAGAAGTATCACCCTCTGCAATCCTGATGTTCCAGACTCCAGGACGGAGAGAAACATATTTCTAGAGTACACTAGCTTACCAGGATATGACATTTTGTCATAGCAGCCTCTGAGCACTAATACTGTGTTTAAGAGTTTGTATCAGTTGTCACATTGATAGAATAGCATTGGAGACAAGTCTGGGCATGTCTGTAAGGCAATTTAGAGATGAGGTAATTAAGTAGAACCCCCCCATACATGGACAACCCCGTTCCATGGATTAGTTCAGACTTTGTGAAAAGGAGACAGTTCAATAAGTGCAAGCATCTGTCACACATCATCCAGACTATGAATTCAGTGTGAGCAGCTGCACTCCCAGGCTCCTAGGTCCATGGCTTATACACTCTGATGGACTGCACCCTCATGCTCTAAGCAAGCATAAATCCTTACTCTCTTAAGTGTACTTCTTTTTTATTATTTTTAATGTATTTCTTTTACATCATGACTACAGATTCCCTTCCCTCCTCTCCTCCCACCTCCCTATCTACCCTTCCCCCTCAACCCCACCCCTCCTCAGTATTCACTCAGAAAGCATCTTGCAGCAAAGCATTGAATATCTAGTTGCCATATGACCAAGCACTTTCCCCTGTATTCAGGTTAGGCAAGACATTAAGTGTACTTCTTGACAGTTATTTTTGTCACGGGATGGAAAATAACTACTACGTGTGTGTGTGTGTGTGTGTGTGTGTGTGTGTGTGTAAGACAAAGAGAGAGTGAGAGAGAGAGAGAGACAGAATGTGTGTGTTGATGATGATGTTAAAAGAACCTAAACCCATGATCTCCTTCAGTGAGTTCAGTCATAATTGTTTCAGTGTAATAACTTACAGATATTTTAATTAATTTGGGTATGAAATTATATGCTACATATGCATATATATGTTACCACCCTGAAATTATTTTTTTTTAGTTTTGGAAAATGAAAATGCATTATAATAGGAAAGAAAATATAGAAAGGGTTTCTGGTTTAGGTCAAGAAAAATGAATAGCAAAATTATCAAAAAAGTATGGCATTATATTTTCAGTATGTTTTAAATCTCTGATAATAATATATATATATGATTTATGTATTATATAATTAATATGTGTATGATCATAGTAGTCATGTGGCTATTTATGGAACTACAGTTCATGAATTTGCATGTGTGGAAACATGCATTTTACACTTCTAAAAAAGGAAACAGAGCAACCTTACTTGAGTACATAGGGCTGTGCAGCACTGCAGAAGTGCACATCCCTGACATCGGTGATGGGTGGACGTGGCCACTGATCCGCTTAGACTCAGGACCTTAGAGCTCTAGCTTTTCCCAGTTCCCCATTGACTATTAGGTTTTATTACTGATCCCTATCCTTTACATTTATTTAGTCATGCTATTGTAACTCAGTAAAGCATCTGTTTCTCATTGTCCAGTTTTATATACATGCTTATTTTGTATTTCGTTTTTATATAATTTATTTGTATATGTGAACAAATTGGAAACAACACATTTTTCAATGTTGTATTTTGTACTAGAGTTATTCTTTTTTAGCAGTCATAAAAATTCCAGAAATACGAAGAAAACTATATGTTCTAATTTAAAAATATGGATGTCTACCATTTCTATTTCTTGCTTATTTTTAAGAGAGGCAGAATAAGAATGAAAGTCTCACAAATAAACCATTTTGCATATATCTATTTTTGAAACAGTATCTCATGTAGCCCATATTAATCTAGAATTCATTATGTAGCATAAACAGGCCTTGAATTCTAGTTTTCTTGCCATCAGCTCTTAAGGGCTGAGGTGACAGACTTGCACCAGCTGCCTAGTTCATTTTGCATTCTTGTAAATGGTAATCCCATGATCAAATATTTCTAACATCTTAATTTTGTAGTCTGAATAACTGATTGTATAATCTAGAAAAAGTGTTTCTCAACTTTCAATTCTATCATTTTCTCTTTTACAACTAACAAAAACAATGCACTCATATGTAAAATTAATAAGAGATTTTATGATGTCAAATTATGTTTTAGAATACAGGGTCTTATACAGGGGAGGGCCTAGGCCCTGCCCCAAATGATGTGACAGACTTTGATGGTCTCCCCTGGAAGGCCTCACCCTCCCTGGGGAACAGAAAGGGGATGGGATGGGGGATTGATGGAAGCCATGGGAGGATAAGAGGGAGAAGGAACTGGGATTGATATGTAAAATACGATTGTTTCTAATTTAAATTTTAAAAAATCTAGAAAAAAGAATACAGCATCTTAAGATAAATAAAATATTACATAGCTAAGAGGGTATGAATTAGTGATGGAAATTACAGGTCTCAGAAAACATTGATCTCAAATTTTTGGATCAGTTAATAAATAAAAGGTGATTTCTAGGCCTGAAGAGACAGCTCAGTGCTTAAGAACTGGAGTTCAGGTCCCAGCAATCACATCAAGTCACATACAATGCCTGATCGTAATTCCAAGTCTGAGGATCCAATGGCTTCTTGACCTCTTCTGACCTGCTTTGGAAATTGCACTCACAAGTTCACAAGTGATCATAGTGTATCACACACACACACACACACACACACACACACACACACACACACACACAAGAGAGAGAGAGAGAGAGAGAGAGAGAGAGAGAGAGAGAGAGAATGAGAGAGAGAGAAACACTAAATATTTAAAAAACTTTTAAAGGTATGATTTATAAATAGATTACTATAGTTATTCGTTTGCCTAAATAACATTCTAAATGTTCAGAAAACAAGCCACCAAAACTGTTAACTTATTGCTTAATACTGCTTAACATTTTCATCATTGATTCAGAAGTTGCATAGGTTACAAAATGATATTTCAATCCCATTTCCCTCAGTTTTAAGATGAGGCTATAGTCTCTGGTTCAGCTTCTATTGAAGGAAAGTATGCTAGTTTCCAAACAAGTTCAATTGGCCTTTTAATGAAAATTAACACTAAATTCTATCTGCATGATTTCTCAGATACAAGTATGAATGCATGTGAATGTATGTTTGCCCATCATTTCAAAAGTAAGTGTATAGTTAAATCTTCAACCAGCTTCAGTCCTTATATTCATGCTTCAAAAGAGACACTTGGAAAAGCAAATAGGCAGCCCTGATTTTTGAGACTCTACTTGATGTTATTGTTGCTATAGTTACAGCTGAAATCTTACATAAAGCAAATTACTTATTGATGGGAAATGCTGAGCAGCACTGCAGAATCCCTTTCCTGCTTCTTTTTTTATTGCCTTCATTTCCTGGTCCCCTCTTAAGATTAATGGGTTTTTGGACTGTTGTTTTGTTTTGAACAAGCTTTGATGATTTGGTGTTAAAATAAATGCATTTTACTAACATGTTCTAGCTGACAATTGGATGTGTTTGAGAGTGGTGTGATAAGCATAGTTACTTTTATATGCTTCTTATTTATCAGAATTTTCCCTATTTTGGAGATGCATTTTTGTATTCTAATAACTGATGTTAAAGAGGTAAATAAGAATGTGACTATGTTCCTAATATGAGGCTTCTGGATTTGTTACATTTAATAATAGCATAGATGAAAAATCTTTTATTATAGTTTCTTCCATTAAGTGATATAAAAAAGAGCATGTCCTCCAAATAAAACATTAAAGTCTGAAAAAAATATATAAAAACAAATTGTCATAGGGTTTCTGTTGTTACAAAGAGACAGCATGACTCTTATAAAAGAAAACATTTAACGGATTGGCTTATATTTTCAGAGGTTTAGTCCATTCTCATCATGGTGGGACATGGGAGTGCACAGGCAGACTGTAATAGAGAAGTAGCTGAGAGTCCTACATCTTGCATGCAACAGGAAGTGAACTAAATGTAGTGGCTTGGCATGTCTCAGCCCCAAGCCATGGTAGCCATGAAGTTTAGCCTAAGTGGGGGAGCGTGGACTTGGAAACTCCTAGCAACCCAACGGCATAAAGATCAAACACAGGCATCTTGTCAACTTTAGAGAGCTCTTAGTTCCATGCTGCAAAACTGGAGTCTCTTTTTTTATTCAGCATCTTCCTGGCTGTTTCCTAACCATGCTTCCCTGACCCTGAAGCCATTTCTCTCTCCCCTAGTCGACTCCTCTGCCCAGGTTGCTCCTAACTATCTGATCTCACTTGTTACTTACACACCCACCCCTCCACCCAGGTGCAGTCCTATTCAAATGCTTAGTCCTATAGAGATGCAAACTAGGGGACATTACCCTATTCAACAGCAATCAGTTAGCATCCACAATTCAATGTAGACTAGAGTTCCCAGTTACTGGAACTGCTGGAAATTTCCTAATGGAATTTTCCTGCCCCCCCAACACACAGCTAAAACATTGGGAGGCATCTTGAGCATAGGAGACCTCAAAGCCTGCCCCCACAATGACACTCTTCCTCCAACAAGACCACAACTACTAATAGTGTCACTCCCTTTGTGGGCCATTTTCTTTTAATTCAGCACATACCACTTCCTGTCTCCCAGATACTTGTAGCCGTATCATAGTGCAAAAATGCTTTCAGTTCAATTTCAAAAGTCTGCATAGTCTATAACAGTCTCAAACTTCTTTCAAAGCCCCAAGTCTCTTCTGAGACTCATGACAATCTCTTAACTGTAATTCCTCTGTAAAATCAAAATCAAAGAGCAAATCACATACTTCTAAAATATTGTTATGCCCAAGTCATGAAGATCCCCAAAGACCACCAGGGAGACAGACCCACCAAACTGCAAAAGCAAGGCTTATTGTTCATCCAACCATGGCAGGGACCTCATCTAGTTAGGCAATGCAGCAGCTGCCAGAGGAAGTGAGTTCCCTGCCTACTGCCAGGTTTTTAAAGGCAAAAGAATCACAGGATTAAATCAGTAGGTACGAATTGGTTTCTGATTGGTTGACATTTGGGGAACAATTAAGAGAATTTCTCAGTCATATTTTGACATGAAACACCTGTGTATCAATTATTTTCATTGGTCAGTACTGAGAGGGATCATTCTGTGATTTCTATGGCTTTGTCTTGTTACTTGCAGGTGGTCTGTTGTTCATAGATAACAATAGTTTTCAGAACTGTATCCTGGAGACTACAGGAGAGTTTTTGGTCTCCCCTGGAGTTTCATTTCTGGCCAAACAGTTCCCAGGAGCAAAATATTTAAGAGGCTGGGGGAGGGGTGTCTGGAGTTTCTTTGTGTTCAGTTTTGGGCCTAGGCTCAAGGAGGCCAGGGGATCTGGAGTTTCTTTGTGGCATGTGCTGAATCAAAGGCCTACATGTCTTGTCTGTAGCCTGTCATGGCTGCTAAAGCAGGGAGCTGGGTGAGGGTTTGGTCCCTTCAATATAATGGCACAGGATATACATTACCATTCCAAAATGGAGGAAAGAGAGCATAGTGAGGAAACACTGAACCAAAGTAAGATTGAAAACCAGCTGAGCAAACTCCAAACTCTGCATTCCCATGTCTGATGTCCAACCAGATGCTCTACTCTTCAGATCTCCAACTTATTTCAGCTTCGATTGTAAGACCCTCAGAAAGCTGAGGCTTTCAGAATCTTAGTCCAGGACGGCGGCCACCCCAAACACAGAATGGAGGCGAAAGCTTGATGCAAACTGCATGAGGCTTTATTGTAATTTTACGAGCTAACCCCATGTTAGCTCGGGTCTTTCACCCACCCGCCATGGCAGACGGCTAGAAAAAGACGGCTTGAAGCTGCTGCGCATAGATTTTTATAGGGCAGTGTAAGGGGAGTGTCTAGGGGTATGCACAGGCTCACAATTGGTGTGCTTCCAGGCTTGGAGGGCTTGCCCTGTGTTGATTGGTCAACTGGTTGTTATGGCTCATAGGCCCTCCCAGGGTGGTTGCTATGCTCTCTACGTCATTGTCGTGCGCTTGTCCGTAAAGCACACCCAGGGTCGTAAAGCATAGCGCCACCAGCTAACTTCCGATTGGCTCCTTGTCATGAGACAGGCATCTGACTTTCTAGTGAGTAACTTCTGATGGGTTCCTTGTCACGAGACAGGCATCTGACCTCTACGTGACCAAGGCAGGTTTATGGCAAGCACATGTTCGGCTGTAATGGCTGCCAAAAGGGAAGCCGGTTCCTTCACGATGACTGGGACACACTTGTCTCCCTTGGGCTGGTTCCACTCCCTGTTATCGGCTCTCCTCAGCAGGTATTCCATGACTCTGGCATGTCCAATATCTTGGGGTCTCCAAAGCAATCCAGGCTTCAACTTTACAGCATCAGCAATGGCCTCTCTAGGCCTTCATTCAGGAACCCCCCCTAACACATGCCTTGCCTCAGGGGCTTTCCTTAGTCACAGAGGTAAACTGCATAGTCCCTTTCTTCTACCTTTAATTCTGAAGCCAGAACCATGTGGCCAAAGCTGTCAAGTTCTGCTGCTTGCTGGGGATGGAAGTTGTCCCCCTTGTTCAATTACATCTTCAACAACTTTCTGTTTTTCATGGTTAGATCTGGCTGGCCTCAAACTCAGAGATCCACCAGTTTCTGCCTTCCAAGTGCTGAGATTAATGGTGTATGCCACCACACTCAGCTCTAAGATTTTGTTTAATTTCTTTTTCACGAGTTGGAAATTTAACTGAGTGAAATCTTGTCCCAGGTCAGAACTCGTTTTTTTGTTTGTTTGTTTGTTTTTTATTTTTTGATTTTTTTTGTTTTTTTTTTCCATTTCTTAATCTGCTTATCTCTTTAAATACCTTGAACACAGGAATTAACTCTATTCCACCCCCTGGTGCCCCTTTTCTTCTCAGTCTGTACATTCTGTATTTTTTCTTGCTCAGCTTGCTCTTTTTCATTATAAATCATTGTGAGAACTACCACTAACAACCATATGACAGAGTCTATATTATGTTATAGCATGAATAATAAAGAGACAGATATTAGGTTTCAAGCTGAAGATAAGAAAAGCAAAGCAGCTGTTAGACCCCCAGAAAACTCAGGCCTCCGGGATCCCAGCCCAGGACCCCCGTCACCCCAATCATCAGGCAGATTCGAAAACTTGCTGCAAACTGCATGAGGCTTTATTGTTTTTTTAACAAGCTAACCCCATATTAGCTCGGGTCTTTCACCCACCCGCCATGGCAGATGGCTAGCAAAGACAGCTCGAACCGCTGGCAAGAGATCTTGTAGGGCAGCATAAGGGAGTGTCTAGGGGTATGCACAGGCTCAGGATTGGTGTGCCTCGATTGCCCTGTGTTGATTGGCCAATTGGTTGTTATGGCCCATAGGCCCTCACAGGGTGGTTGCTATGCTCTTCGCATCATTGCTGTGCACTTGTCTATAAAGCACACCCAGTGCCGTAAAGCATAGGACCACCTGATTGGTTCTTTGCCACAAGGCAGGCACCTAACCTCTAGTGACCAAGGCAAGGTCAGAAAAGCACGTGTCCGGCTCTTATGGCTGCCGAAATGGGGAGATAGTCCCTTCACAGCCAGCTACTAGAGAGTTCTTAACTCTATCAAGGCTTAGACCAAAAGGGATGATCCTGTCCTTAGTGTGACTGCAGACAGAATACACTGCAGTCCTGTCTCCACCTTCCTTATATTCCTCTTTAGTGCTAGGGTTAAAGGCATGCAACCACCACTGCCCAGCCTTGATGGCTAACTAGTGTGGCTACTGGGATTCAAAGTGTATACCACCACTTCCTGGCCTCTATGGATGACTACTGTGGCTAGCTAGCTTTAAACTCTGATCTTCAGGCAAGCTTTACTTGTTAGATCATAAACAAAATATCACCACATTAGGCTGTTTTGAGATTTCCTTTGCCAATGGAATTAATCCAAAACTCTTCACTTCGGCCTCAGGCTGACTCCTCAAACAAGGGCAAAAATCAATCCCATTCTTTACCAAAATATCACAAGAACCAACTCTACCACATATTAATATTACTGTTCTCTGAAACCTCTTGAGCCACTGCCCCCCACAGTTTAAGTCATTCTTATCAACACTGTCTTCCATGCTGCTACTAGTATGGCCCACTCAGCAGTGTTTAAAGCATTCCACTGCTTTCCTAACCCAAACTACCAATGTCCAAATTCCTCCAAACAAAACATGGTCAGGTCTATCACAGCAATGACCCACTCCTAGTATCAACTTCTGTCTTAGTTGTTGTTTCTATTGATGTGAAGAGACACCATGACCACAACTACTCTTATAAAGAAAAACTTTTAAGGGGTGGCTTACATTTTTCTGAGGTTTAGCCCATTTTCATCATGGTGGGGGACATGGCAGCATGAAGACACATAGGGTGCTGGAGAAGTAGCTCAGAGGATATAATGGAAGATTAGAATGAAAGGTTTTACAATCCAGATGTTAATATATGATATGATATATATTTTTAACGTTACTTACATGTCAGTGTTGCCTACTTGGTATTGGACAGTCAAATAGGAGGATCATCCTTAGGGAAGACTGTTTCCCCCACTTTCAACATTGAGTAACCTGTAGTTCTTTGTTTATGGGTGGGGCCTCATGAGGTTCCCCACTTTCATTTTAGCATGTATATTGGTGTAGTATGTGTTCAGGCCTTGTTGAAGGATTATGGGTGAAGATTCCTTTCATTTCTAGGAGAACCAATTTCATAACAGATTTTCTGGTTTTCTGGATCTTAAAACCTTTATTGCTCATCTTCCATGATATTCTCTGAACCTTAGGTGCAGAGTTGACTTGTATATACAAAAATCACAATACATTTTGATCTTATTCTTTTCCCTTCCCCAAGTCCTCACAGGTCCTCCTTACGCTATTTATTCAACTTCATATACTTTTCTCTCTTTTAAAACAAGCAAACAAACATAGAGTCCAATTTGTATTGGCCAACTACTACTGAGAATGGGACCTGCCTCACAGTATGGTTTATATACCTAGTATCATTCCATTGAAGAAAATTGAATTTCCTTCTCCCTGTAAATATACATCATAAGCAGCTTCTAGGATAGGGTAGGATACTATGCTTACTTCCTCTCTTCTGTGCTGGGATTTTTTTCTGGCTTGAATTTGTACAGGCCTTGTGAATGTTGTCATAGTCTATGTAAGTCACCAGATGCATTTGCCCTATTGTGTCTGGAAAATGCTTTTCCTTGAGGTCATCCACAACTATGGCCCTTACAATCTTTCCATGCCCTCTTCTGCACAGATCTCTGAGCCCTAACTTCAGAAGTGTGGTACAGATGCTGTATATAGGACTCCAAAGTCCATTATTCTCTGCACATTGTCCATTTCAGTGTTAATTGCTGTAAAGGGAAGCTTCTCTGATGAGAGTGGAGAAGGGCACTATCTGTATAACAATATACCATAAGGAGACAGTATATTGTATGTTGTCTTAGCAGAATAATAGTAGTAGAGTTTCCCCATACTTCTGTGACTTAACTAGCCTCAGAATCTTGGCCCCATTGACATTGCCTGATATAGAATCCAACATGTGGCGTGTGACAGAAATCTAACCAAAAAGTGGTTAATTATCTCCCATAACATTTTTTTTTCTACTCTTTCACCAGTATATCTTCCAGGCAGTAAACTGTTGTAGGTTTCAGGATTGGTAGCTGGGTATTATCTCTGAGATATCATCTGTTCATGTGGGAGATATTGGTGGTATAGTCAATACTGCTTTAAAAGTTTACCAAACAATCTGTAAGTTGGAGAACTGAAGTGTTTTATTTGACATAATGGATTAGATGGATACACTAAAGGTAAGCTTCTTACCTCAATTTCAAAAAGATATGAAAATACTGAGTATACCATTTCCCAAATAAAAATGTGCTTCATTTTCTCAACACATTTCCTTTTTAATAAAAGTCATGTGCTCTGTGATACTTACCATTTCCTCAATATATGGCAACTAAGTAAGAATAATTTCACATAAAATAATCAGAATTTTATAATAGATAAAACTTCCCAATAGAATGAAGCCTGCATTCCTGCTAGATTGAAAGTCCCCAGCTTATTTACATTGGGACATGTCCTCATGAGACTACTGAGTTTACACCTGCATGTGATTTTTAGAATCCTTGTGACAAGGTACTGTGAGACTACTATTTTCATCTGTTCTTTTTTTTTTTTTGAAGTTTCAAGTTGAAAAAATGAATAATGACAATATGTTAATATGTGCACAATCACATCATGGTTTTTGAAACCACAGCCCAGATCAAGATTGGTGTTCTGTAGGTGTTATCCTCTGGGGACTATTCAGCACAGAGCTATGGCTCTCACTGTGAGACAATGATCAAGTCAGTTTCTTTACCATGACTTGTGGACCTGGTTGTTACATAACACCATAGTTCACATCAGAGATACTTTCATGGGAATTTAAGAAAGGATTGATATTGAGGGGTCATACACACCAAAAGCAAAGGCACCCAAATGCATCCTAATGTTTTAAGGCAGGGCTTATAGAACTTAACAGTTGGCTTTCATCTTTGTATTTTTATAAGAAACTAAAGATCTATAACCCCTTACAGATTACAAAATCATCAAATATATTAAGCATCACTTTTAAAGTCTCCAAAAAATCGAAAGCAGGCACAAAATGAAACTTTCCTCTAATAGTATTCTACTACAGCAAGTGAATTTTCTGCAAGGATTTTAATCAAGCACCTAGAGAGAGAAGCCAGTATGAAAAGCAATTTGAAATTGAACTTATATGGAGACAATGTGGCATAAGAAAGCAGGCAGACTTATTTATAGGACCCTCCCACCTTGTTTCTTGCATAATAAATACACAATAAATGGTAATGACTAGAAAGAAGCAACAGCCTTTATCTTTTACATTAAAATATATATAATGGGGGACAAAATACAAAACACAGATGTCAAGGATAATGTCTACTCTGAGCCTAACAACTGCCTGCTGTGTGATTGTTTTCCTGTGTCCTTTTCAGAGAATAGTTTTCATGACTTAGATTGCAGAAACAGTGAGCTGGCTGTTTTTCCAAATGGTGGGTCCTCTTTTCTTCACTTGGTGCTCTGCTGAAATAGTTCCCTGGGAAACTGTATATTCGAGTACACCTACGATCATCTCCTGAAGGGTGTTACAACTTAGTATGCCTTCAGCAGTAGTCACAAAGGGAAACATTTCAGTCAGAAAATCAGAATACTTTTAGGAAAAAAAAGCCAAACAATGTGATCTATGATTACATTCTGCTTAATTGATGAATATGTGTAATTAATACTAAAAATTGAATTCTATACTAATTAGAAAGAAGATAGAGAGTTTCATACAAGTGAGTCTTGAAAACTCTATGCTACTCAATGGAATTTTATTTGGTTGATGCCAAGAGAAAAAAGAGGTGGTAAACTGAATTCAAATAACCTTTGCTTAATTTTGAACAAATTGAAAATTATTAGGAAATGTAATTGCATTTGAGTAAATTTATAATGGAAATACTAAGTTTTAAGATACTAGGCTTAAAGCAATTTTTCTTTCAAACTCACAGGTTCCTTTCAACTGCAACAACCTAAATAAGTATTTCTCTGGGTCCTCCTCAAGTTCCTTCTTCTATCCCTGTCTCTTTTTCTTAGTAGTGATGAACATAGAAACTGGTAGTCACTGAAGATTTTGTTCACTTTTTTATTTTAAGTAATCTTTTCACATTTTTAATAGTGTTTTATTGATTTAGAAAACTGACTTACCCTGTTTCAACAGATCAACTAGACATTTTCAATTTTCATCTTCATTAATGCACTAGAATAGAAAGTCTGCAATAATCCTAATCTGTTCATTGATGTCCATTTTGCAGATTCAAGAATGGCTTTGTTTAAATTGCCAGACGAACAGAGCAATATCAGGACAACTTGGAGATATGGGCAAAATGCCACCTGTATCGTCAGGATCCAAGGCATCCCCTGTGCCTGCCCCTGCAGACCCATCATCTCAGAAAACAGGGAGTCATATGAAAGGTAAAAAGAAAGAAACAGAAGTAAAAACTGAAGCTAAAAAACTTATTCCAGAAAAAGAAACAGTATCAATAGAGAAAACACCCCCAACGGTCACCACAGATGAAAAGCTAGAAGAGACTAAATTAGAGAAAAGCAAAGTTTCAGCTCTGCAAGAAAAGAAATCATCCTCTGAAGAGGAAAAGCCACGTTCTGAAGAGAAAATGGGAAAGGAGCCCTCTGCCGAAGAAAAGTTGGCTTCTGCTGAAGAAAATCCACCACTCGAGGGAAAGAAGCCAACCCCTGAAGACAAGAAATTACCCCCAGAAGTAAAGCCATTGGCCTTGGAGGGGGAAGAGAAACACGAAATTCTTCAAGCTCAAGTACAAATTCCTGAAGAAAAACCCACGGGATCAGTGGTCACAAAGGCGTTGCAGGAAGAGGGGCAGCCAGAAGCCAGGACTGGAGATCAGCCAGGCCACACACCTCAGCCTTTGCCCAAGCAAGGAGAGAAGGAGAGCCAAGCAAAACAGCCCCAGGTAGAAGGCAGTGCAAAGTCTGACCAAGTGGATCCCAACAAAGAAAAAACAGTAAGTTGTATTTCCTGCAGTCGCAGTCTGATATATGCAGTCCCCTGTGTTTACTTAGAACCTCAGCTGATCATGGGTAGGACGGATGCAAAAACCTTTAAATCCTGAATTACGTTTCAGGGAGCTCTATTTTATTTTTACTTAAACGAAAAGCAATGGCATTTTGATACCTCAGTCGAATTCCATAAAGCATAGAAATAAAATTCTCTAAATCATAGAGGAAAGAATGAAAAGATTTCCTAGAGCTCCATGTTACACAATGGGTGTGTAAGTCAGTTTTCTCTTTACCTAAAATAATGTATCATTAAGATAGCTGGTTTGGTAAGAGGCAGTTTGTTGTTTTTGTTGTTTGATTTTTCCTTTTGATAGGTTTCTGAGCTGTGATTGGCCACAAAATTCTTGATTAAAAATAATAGGCATGGTCAAAATCCAAAATGAAAGTAAATATATATACTATATATACATATATAGTGTATATATATTTGTATATTCATAGTTAAGTCTACATTTTTCTCATGATTTAGTGGCATATACTTAATGTGGAAGAATTAGTTATAATCTGCATATAGTATATAATAATAATACATACTGTCCATTTAGTGAGAAGCTTCAAGAATATCCCATTTTAAGTGATATTAACATAAGCAATTCTATCATTTTAAAGGAACTCTATTATTTCAAGGTATATTAATTTTCATTAAAATCTAACTACATGACCCCCCCTTTCTACCCTCCCATCTGTTCCCTCTAGCCCCCTTAAGCCCCCATTACTCCCTCTTAAAGTGATGGACTTTTTGCTTTGATTTGTGTGTGTGTGTGTGTGTGTGTGTGTGTGTGTGTGTGTGTGTGTGTGTGTATACACAGGAATTTAGAGATCCACCAAATAGATTATATCTAATTAAATAACTTCAAGTCATAGAGGACTCCAATGATACATAAAACATTACCTATTTTACATCCATTAAAATTCCAGGTTTATGAATGAGTTTGCGGGAGTCTGCTATTTAGTGTTCACTCAGACAGGTGCCTGCTAACCCATCTCCCTCCCTTTTCTTCTCATGATGGTCATCTTTTGTGGTTTCTACATTTGTCATTTCCAGGAATATTTTTTGCTAATCTCCAAATGTTTCTTTTGACTTTTCCTTCTTTTCTATCTAGAGAAGTCACATGTCTGACTCTTAAATTCACAGGTACATATGTGTCTCCATGGTTGTGTTTCAGAACTAAGTTTTTTTTGGCACTGTAAAATATTTTACTTTATGCGGGATCTCATTTAATAATTGTCTTATCTTAGTATGTTTCTAGACAAATGCTTGTAGTTCCCTGGTGATACACTTGTGAGTTCTTTGCTTTGTAACTTTTATCAGCACATGACATTTGTGTGTGTGTCTGTTATTGTTTTTGAAAGGTTCAGGCATTTTGCTGGCCTGCCCCTGTTACCTGGTGGAACAGGCAGTACCCTGGTCAGCCCAAGGTTCCATGGGAACTAAGTCTGCATGCAGGTGCAGAGGACCCCTTTAAAAAGACAGATCCCTGCCCATTTACTCTCTCTCTGTTTCCTCTTCGCTTCCTCACTGTTTCCTCTCTACTCTCTCTCTCACCTATGCTTTCTCTCTGTGGCGACCGGCCATGGCGGTCAGCCATTTACCCTGTTCTTCTCCTCTTCTTAGTCTCCCTACTCTGCCGGGCCTTATAATAAACTTATAGTCAACATGTCTCATATCTCAGCACTTCTCTTTTCTTCTTTTTAAACAAAAGAATAATGGTTTTATCTGCCACTAATCTACTATAGAAAATGTTTTAGCTGAAAGTATGTAATATAAGTCATGTTTCTTTTTCTTTTTTTGTCAAACAATATGTTTTAAATTAACACTGAACAAATGAAGTGATTATTTCACTATATATTTTTTCTTACAGTAGAACTTCCAATTTTCCTTTAGGATATTGTTGACCATGTGAACAAATAACAGGAAATTAAAGAACATCAATATTATCAATACTATCAGTCTGTTTCCAAAATCAAAAATAAAACTTTCTGTCTTGGGTTTAAATGATATCACAAACATTATAAAGTTTTGTTTTCCTGCCTTGAGTCATTTCTATAAGGTCAGGCTATGCACACCCACAGTGGGAGTCCTGCTTAAATAGATTAGCTTGGCTTTTTCACCCTATGGTGTCTGGCTGCAATATGACTTCCCTTCAACCCTCACTATACTCTACCAGTGAGAAACCCAAACCACAAACACTTGCTGGGATTCTTATGCATGGATTGTTTTTTCTCCTCTGGGGCTGTTCTGAGCTTCTCTCTGTGTGCCCTGCGGCAGGTCCATCACAGAAGCCCCACCTGAGTTGCTGTCCTTTTGGTGCCATCTCCTCACCCTGTGACTGAAAGTCAACCTCTCCAGCCGTAGAACTCTCTACTTTGATTCCTTCTTATATTGCCATTTAGAAATCAAAGCAATACTCCTCATTTACTCCCTGACACATTCTAGGAACTTTATAAAATCTATTTCCTCCTATCTAACCTACAGGAATATCGATAATATAAACATTATGGTGTCTGCTTTAAAAATAGAGAAATTGGGTTTTACACTCTAAATACAAGTATACTTGGAGGAAAATAGCGGAATGGGGATTTTAGTACAGTTCTGATCATAAAATCCCTACCCACAGCCACTCCCTGTGATGGCTTTTCTCCAGTGACACATCTGACATAGGTCCTTCCTTATTATCCACCTCCTCTAGTAGCGTTTGTCACAATATTTTAGGTAACTTTCACAGCTTGTGTATTTTACTGTTTTTCATTCATTTACCAATTTGTCAGTTGTTTCAGTGTTGTGTTGTTTATATTTTTTGTTGCCATACCATTCTGTTTCTTTATTCAAATTTCCAAAATGTGTTTATTCAGTAAAAATAAAATAAATGTATTATATTAAAATGAATATATTTGAATATAAAATATATTTGAAAGCATACCTCCTTAACTTTTTTGGTTTTGTATTTCTAAGTCACATTACTATAAAATTCTGCCTTTTAACCTATTTATCCAAGCAGGAAATTTTTTTTATTATTTTTTAGTTCAAATTAGGAACAAGCTTGTTTCACATGTCAATCCCTTCTCCCTCCCCTCACCCTCACCCCTCCTAATCCCACCCCGACCTACCCCCCACCCCATTGACACTCCACTCCCCAGGCAGGGTAGGGCCCTCAAATGGGGGCTCCGCAAAGTCTACCACATCATCCTGGGCTGAGCCTAGGCAATTCCCAATGTGTCCAGGGCAAGAGTGCATCCCTTCACATGGGATGGGCTCTCAAAGTATCTTCTTACACCAGGGAAAAATACTAATCCACTACCAGTGGCCTCCTAGAGTGCAGAGGCCTCCTCATTGACATCTGTGTTCAGGGGTCTGGATCAGTCCTGTACTGGCCTCCCAGACAGTATCTGGGGTTGATGTGTTTCCCCTTGTTCAGGCCAGCTGTTTCTGTGGGTTTCTCCAACCTGGTACCGACCCCTTTGATCTTCATTCCTCCCTCTCTGGAACTAAGTTCCAGAGTTCAGTGTGTTTCTGTGGATGTCTGTCTCTGCTTCCATCAGCCACTGGATGAGGGCTCTAGGATGGCATAAAAAGTAGTCATCAATCTCATTTTAGGGGAAGGGCGTTTAGGTTATCCTCTCCACCATTGCCTGGATTGTCAGTTCGTGTCATCCTTATAGATCTCTGGAAGTCTCCCTAGGGCCAGATCTCTCCTCAGACCTATAGTGGCTCCCTCTATTATGGTATCTCTCATCCTGCTCTCCTCTGTTCTTCCCCCAACTCAATATTTCTGCTCCTCCATTGCCTTCTCTCCTCTCCTCTTCTCCTGCTCTCATTCTGGCAGCTCCCCCTACCCTATCCCCATGCTCCCAATTTGCTCAAGAGATCTTGCCCCTTTCCCCTTCTCCGGGTGACCATGTATGTCTCTCTTAGGGTCCTTCTTGTTTCCTAGCTTATCTGGTGGTGTGGAGTGTAGGCTGTTAATCCTTTGCTCTATGTCTAAAATCCATATATGAGTGAGTACATACCATGTTTGTCTTTTTGTGACTGGGTTACCTCACTCATGATGGTTTCTTCTAGTTCCATCCATTTGCTGGCAATTTTCAAGATTCCATTGCTTTTTTCTGCTGAGTAGTACTCCATTGTATCAATGTACCACATTTTCTCTATCCATTCTTCAGTTGAGGGGCATCTAGGTTGCTTCCAGGTTCTGGCTATTACAAACAATGCTGCTATGAACATGGTTGAACATGTGTCCTTATTGTATGAATGTGCATTATTTGGGTATATACCAAAGAGAGGAATTGCTGGATCTTGAGGAAGACTGATTCCCATTTTTCTGAGCAACCACCATACTGATTTCCAGAGTGGTCTTACAAGTTCGCACTCCCACCAGCAATGGATGAGTGTGTTCCTTTTTCTCCGCATCCTCTCCAGCATAGATTGTCATTGGTATTTTTGATTTTAGCCATTCTGACAGATGTGAGGTGGTATCTCAGAGTTGTTTTGAGTCCAAGCAGGAAATTGTTAATCTTTATTTCATGTACTATACTGAAAAACTACAGTCCTCCATATGGAAACTAAAATTAACATAGATTTTAAAATAGACTTTGGTTTCTGTTTAAAATAACTGAATGGTTAATATTCATGATATCTATCAACATAGAATATAATGCCTGAATTGTTTTGTGACTGCATAATCAGAGTAAAAAAAGCAATCAAGTGTTCTGATGAAATATTTTGTCTTTCTCTTGGGCTGAGTTATATGGACTCGATCTTGATTGGAGTGCTTTAGTTACTCATATTTGCAGCCCATCTTAACATAAACTCACTATAAATGATTGAAGATAACCCTGTGCTCTTTTATTTCATTTAAAATAAAGTCTAGAAAAATTAGCTAAGCACTTAGTGTTATCTGTCTTTGCACGTTTTTTATATGAATCCTAGAACTCAATTCTTAATTCACAATCTTCAGAATCTTCTGCGGTCCTTCAATGTGGAGTGCTACTGGCTTTAACTCTCCTGAAAAGAGCACAGACAAATATTATGGAACATATGAAGTTGTGGGCATTTTCTCATACTGGGTTCCCACAAAGTACACCACCATCAGAAGAGTTTCAAGTGGTGCTAACACATTACTGCCTTCTCTCTCACTTGTCTACTGTCCAAGTGGTAGGACACTCACAGGAAGGGATGCTTCAATCCCTGCTATCCATTAGTACATTTAAAATCTTGAAGCTTAGCCCCTTAAATTTTGGGGTGATTATTTTAAATAAATAGATTAGCAGAACTTGAGTAACTAAAATTCTATGCATTGAGAACATGAACTATAATATAGGCTAGTGTGCTGGAATGTGATGCTAATGATTAAAAACAGATAGAAAACGTTTTCTTTAGCAGAAATAAAAAGTAACATTGCTATTTTAAATCTGTGCTTACAGTGTTACTGTTCTCACCACCTGACTTCAAGTGTTACAAAGTTTGTATGGGAAATGAAACCAGATGAAATTTTATTCTTAGTTTTGAATTCCAGGGATTATTTTAAATGCTATTAATTGCAAAAAGTGTAAAGGTTAATAAAAATGTCCATTTCCTGATGATTCAAATGAAAAACATAAATAAATTTATAAAATATGTCACATTTTATACACCCATGTGTGTGCTGTATATGTTATACAAAAGTGTGCTTGTTACATTTTTATCTTTTAATATCACTTCACTAAGTAGATTAATTTTTTTCTTTAAATAAATACACTCTTAGAAGTTTCTGAAGTACCTGAGAATAAGTTTCCAATCTTTTAATCTGATGCAATGAGAAATTGGTGAGAAAATGGTCCACATATATTCACATGAATCCTTTCACCTTATCTTAGTCTATGGTGCTTCAAACACCCATTTTGAAGTTAAATAATTAGGGAAAACAAGATCCATCTTATGGACTGTAATCTGCATCTAATTTCCCCTTGTTAGTAAGTGTTATTAATGAAGCTGTGCCAAGGACCAGTTAACTACAAGAAAGAAAAATGGTTGCTAAGTCCTGATATGTACAGATCATTTTAAAAATGATTAATAGCAGTAATAAAGATTAATTTGTGGGTGTCTTTAATCAGTGAAGCAAAGGACCTGATTGATCATTGAGTGATCAGGTTATGCAGCTAAACTGTGTAGTTAATTAGGGCATATTATTCTGCGAGGGATGCATACCTAAATCTAGTTAGTGGGGAAAATGAACATCATTTTTCAGTGTATCCTTTGAATCTTTCAGTGATGTGCATTAGAAGCAACCAACTGATTCCTCATCAGCTGCTCCTAACATATTGTCTTAGTCCCACAAGCCTATAGAATGAACATTTATACACTTACTGCCCTTTAATACAGAATAGAGCACAGCAGCATCCCCATCAAATGTGCTAATGGAACCCTGGGAAGCACATGGGACAGAGACAGGACAAGACAGGATGATCAGGTAGAATACACACAGGGGAGCAAAAGAAGTTTAGGCACAGAATAAAGCCATGCACAGGCAGCTGTAGGGAAAATACTTTGATATTTTGTGTTAGAATTTCATGAATTTTTTTTTTGTTTTCCTTTGTTACATTCTATGGAGTCTTAATCTTATTTTACAAAAATGTCAAGATAGACTTCAACAAATCATATTATAAAGCTATAGTGTCTTTCCATTATGGTCAGTGAGCTGTTCCAAACAATGGTATTTATTTTCCCTTCCTATGTATGAAATTTTATTACATTGTCGAGCTTTACCATATATGTAGGCAGAAATAAAGTATAAAAATAATGTCATCAAAATGAAATTATGAATAATCGTATTTTGACTATTTTGATTTACTTTTCTCCATAACCATGGTGCTTACTGTGAGTGATAGGTAGATGGTATTAACTAAAGAAATCCTGGAGACTGTCTTGTCCTTTCAAACACTGTTCTGTGTCATCATGTGGGATGTGATGAGTTAATGCTGTCCATCCAGGAAAGCCTTTTATTAGTGGCTCATGAAGTTTGATTTTGTTTTCTGTCTCATTGTTTTCTAAAGAGAACGAGAGAGAAAGACAGGACAAGTGGGTGAGGAGATAGGACAGATCTGGGAGGATGTGCTAGTTAGAGTTACTCTTGCTGTGATGAAGTGCCATGCCCAAGAGACATGGAGAGGAAAGGGTTTGTTCAGCTTACACTTCCAAGTCTCATTATCACCAAGGCAAGTCAGAGCAGAAACTGAATCTGGGCAGGAACCTGGAGGCAGGAACTGATGCAAAAGCCATGGAGGAGTGCTACTTACTGGTTTTCTCCACATGGTTTGCTTATCCCATGCCCACAGCTTAGGTATGGCACCACCCACAATGGTCTGATCCACCCCTATCAATCACTAATTAAGAAAATGCCTTATAGCTGGATCTTATGGAGGCATTTTCTCGATTGAGGGTCCCTCACTTCAGATAACACTAGGTTGAGTCAAATTGAAATAAAACTGTTCAGCACAGAGGAGTTGGTGGTAGGAAAACCATAATCAGAATATATTTATGAAAATCTTTTCAATTAAAGAAAAAGAACACATACACACAGCAAGAGAAACTGACATTTTTCTTTTTAAAATATGAATTTCATCACAAAGTAAATGTATTGTTATAGATAATGTATTTGGAGGAAAGTGAAATTAAAATGTAAAGGGGCCTCGCAGAATTAACCTAACCTAGTGAATATCAACTTTTCTCAATGTTGTTCTCATGCACACATTTTTAAAACTGTCATTATATGCCAGGGCGTGGTGGTACACATCTTTAATCCCAGTACCCAGGAAACAGAGGCAGGCAGATCTCTGTGAGTTAGAGGCCAGCCTGGACTATAGAGCAAGCTCCAGCATGGGCTCCAAAGCTACACAGAGAAACCCCATCTCAGGAGAACAAAGATCAAAAACTGTCATTATATAGCTGAATTTTTCCATAGTTGCTGCCCAATTATTAATGGTTATTTAACAATAATGGTTAAGACATGTGATTAGTTTGCCTCTAATGCATTTGCCTGTGTCTTTCCCCTTTCTGCTAGGAAAAGGAAGAGGACAAATCAGATACCCCCAGTTCTCAGCAGCCCAAGAGCCCACAAGGTCTCAGTGACACAGGATATTCTTCTGATGGAATATCAGGCTCTCTTGGTGAAATCCCAAGTCTTATACCAAGTGATGAAAAGGATTTGCTCAAAGGACTCAAAAAGGACTCTTTCTCACAAGAAAGCAGCCCTTCCAGCCCTTCGGACTTAGCAAAATTAGAAAGCACAGTACTGTCCATTCTGGAAGCTCAGGCAAGTACACTTAGTGAAAAATCGGAAATGAAAGCACAGCCCCAGAAGGTTTCTCCCGAGCAGCCTCGGGATGCGCAAAAATCTCAGATTCCATCTGACACACAGGATATTACTATTTCAGAAGAAGAGGACAAAGAGAGCCAAGAAAAGAAGGAAAGTTCCAAAAGGGATAGCCAACAAGGCTTTCCTTCTAGGAAGGACCATAAAGAAAAGCCTGAGCTAGCTGATGATCTAAGTCCAAGAAGAGCATCCTATGATTCAGTGGAAGACAGCAGTGAAAGTGAAAATTCCCCGGTTGCACATAGGAAGCGGAGAACTAGTGTTGGCTCATCAAGCAGTGATGAGTATAAACAGGAAGACAGTCAAGGTTCCGGGGAAGAGGAGGATTTCATTCGAAAACAGATTATAGAAATGAGTGCTGATGAGGATGCTTCTGGCTCTGAAGATGATGAGTTCATTAGGAGTCAACTTAAAGAGATTGGTGGTGTGACTGAGAGCCACAAGAGGGAAGAAACAAAGGGGAAAGGGAAAAGCGCAGCAGGGAAGCACAGACGGCTGACTCGCAAGAGTAGTACTAGCTTCGATGATGATGCAGGGAGACGTCATTCCTGGCATGACGAGGATGACGAAACATATGATGAAAGTCCTGAACTCAAATTCCGAGAAACTAAAAGCCAAGAGAGCGAAGAACTTGTAGTTGCTGGAGGAGGGGGGTTACGTCGATTTAAGACGATCGAACTCAACAGTGCGATAGCCGATAAATACTCGGCAGAATCCTCTCAGAAAAAAACAGCTTTGTATTTTGATGAAGAGCCTGAATTAGAAATGGAAAGCCTGACAGACTCACCGGAAGACAGATCCAGGGGAGAGGGATCCTCTAGTCTCCACGCATCCAGCTTCACTCCTGGTACGTCCCCTACATCAGTGTCTTCACTTGACGAGGACAGTGACAGTAGCCCAAGTCACAAAAAACAAGAGAGCAAGCAGCAGCGCAAAGCGCGGCACAGGACGCATGGCCCTCTTTTACCCACCATTGAAGACTCATCGGAGGAAGAAGAATTGAGAGAGGAAGAAGAATTGCTAAAAGAGCAAGAGAAGCAGCGGGAATTAGAGCAGCAGCAAAGGAAGAGTTCTAGTAAGAAATCGAAGAAAGACAAAGATGAACTTCGTGCTCAGAGGAGGAGAGAAAGACCAAAGACGCCACCCAGTAATCTCTCTCCCATTGAGGACGCATCTCCCACAGAAGAACTGCGCCAGGCAGCAGAAATGGAGGAGCTCCATAGATCCTCTTGTTCCGAATACTCACCTAGCATAGAATCAGACCCAGAAGGGTTTGAAATCAGCCCTGAGAAAATAATAGAAGTCCAAAAAGTTTATAAACTGCCCACAGCTGTGTCTTTGTACTCACCAACCGATGAGCAATCTGTTATGCAGAAAGAAGGGGTTCAGAAAGCTCTCAAAAGTGCTGAGGAGATGTATGAAGAAATGATGCAGAAAACCCACAAATATAAAGCTTTTCCATCTGCAAATGAACGAGATGACGTGTTTGAAAAAGAGCCACTATATGGCGGCATGTTAATAGAGGACTACATTTATGAATCTTTAGTAGAGGATACATATAATGGATCAGTAGATGGCAGTCTGCTCACAAGGCAAGAAGAACAAAATGGATTTATGCAGCAGAGAGGAAGAGAACAAAAAATAAGAATCCCAGAACAGATTTATGACGATCCTATGCAGAAAATTACAGACCTCCAGAAAGAGTTTTATGAGTTAGAAAGCTTACATTCTGTTGTGCCCCAAGAAGACATAGTTTCCAGCTCTTATATCATTCCGGAAAGCCACGAGATAGTGGATCTGGGAACCATGGTAACTTCTACCAGTGAAGAAAAGAAACTGTTAGATGCTGACACTGCCTATGAAGAACTCATGAGGCGACAACAGATGCAGGTAACAGATGGATCCAGTCCCACACAGACCACTGTCGGGGATGACATGGCAGAGTCTGCGATGGATTTTGACAGGGTGCAGGATACATCTTTGACATCAAGTATCCTTTCTGGAGCATCTCTTACTGACTCAACCAGCAGTGCAACTCTCTCTATCCCAGATGTTAAGATAACCCAACATTTTTCAGCAGAAGACCTCGAGGATGAATATGTAACTGATTATACAAGAGAAATTCAAGAGATGATAGCCCACGAATCACTGATATTGACCTACTCTGAGCCTTCAGAAAGTGCTGCATCTGTCCCACCTTCTGACACACCTTCTCTCACATCATCTATTTCTTCAGTCTGCACCACAGATAGCTCCTCACCTGTCACTACCCTGGATAGCCTAACCACTGCTTACACAGAGCCAGCAGATGTAATAACTAAATTTGAAGACTCCGAGGAAATTTCTTCATCAACTTATTTTCCAGGCAGCATCATAGACTATCCAGAAGATATAAGTGTATCTTTAGATCGGACCACCACACCAGAAAGTAGAACTAATGTTGATCATATTGTGATTTCCTTCTCTAGTATAGCACCTTCTGTCACAGAATCTGTAGGTGCTAAAGCTGACAGGTCACAAGCTGTCCCCATGTCAACTGACTCACCTATATGTGACAAAGATCCACTAAAAGGCAAGAAGGAAACTGGGGATGGAATTATTTTAGAAGTTTTGGATGCTTACACAGATAAAAGGGAAGAGTCTGAGGCTGAACTAACAAAAATTAGCTTGCCTGAAACTGGGTTGGTCCAAACACCTTCTTCTTTTATAGCCCCTCAGATGAAGGAACAACCTGTAACTCCATATTCTGTATCTGGAAAGATGTCTGGTCAGGAAAAGCCCACATATAGGTTACCATCGGCCAGTGTTCCTGTTTCCACCCATCCATCTAAATCCCGTCCATTTTTCAGAAGTTCTTCTTTGGATATATCAGCCCAGCCACCCCCTCCTCCTCCACCACGTCCTCCTCCCCCATTCCCTCCTCCCCCTCCACCACCATTGCCCCCAGCAACTTCACCTAAGCCAACCATTTACCCTAAAAAAAAGTTGGCAGTTGCAGCTCCAGTGACTCCAACGACTGTTGTTACAACCCATATTGACACTATTACTACAGTAGAGGCCACAACTGCTCGGAAGAGTAATGGGTTACCTGCCACCAAAATATGTGCCACCACACCTCCTCCTGTCCCTCCTAAGCCTTCTTCAATTCCAACTGGACTTGTATTTACGCATAGGCCAGAACCAAGCAAACCTCCAATTGCCCCCAAGCCAGCAGTTCCTCAGATTCCAGTGACTACACAGAAAACAACAGATACATGCCCCAAACCAACAGCTCTGTCTTTAACTTCAAATATGTCCTTGAATTTAGTGACTTCAGCAGATTACAAACTGCCTTCCCCTACCTCTCCACTTTCCCCACACTCTAATAAATCCTCACCAAGATATTCTAAGTCTCTAATGGAGACTTATGTGGTTATTACATTACCCTCTGAACCTGGGACTCCAACAGATTCTTCTGCTGCTCAAGCCATTACCAGTTGGCCCTTGGGATCACCCCCGAAGGATCTGGTTTCCCTTGAAACAGTGTTTTCTGTAGTTCCTGCTATGACAGCTACAGAAATTCCAAGTTCTTCACAGCCAACCCTGTATGCACCAGGAACTTTGGAGACATTTTCTGCTGCACCTGTTGTAACAGCATCTCTATTTCAAGGAGCTCCAACTTCACCTACAAAGCTTCTTACAACAGAAGCTTCAAAAACTATGGTATCCACAACCAGAAGTGCAGTCCCAAGCATCGCTCCCAGAAGTGTTTCTATACCAATCCCTCCAGAGCCTCTTGCTCTGGACAGGCATCAGTACAAGGAAAATGGAAATTTGCAGCTTATTGGTGATGCCATTGATTTGCGTACAATACCAAAAACAGAAGCTAAAGCAACGGAAAAATGTATGGATCTTTCTGCTTCTGCAATGGATGTGAAAAGACAGACCACAGCAAATGAAGTTTATGGTCGACAAATTAGTGCTGTCCAACCTTCTATCATGAATCTCAGTGCAGCTTCCTCTTTAGTAGCTCCAGTCACCCTAGACTCTGAGACTGTGGCTGTTGTCACAGGCACAGCAGGCACAGGAAGCCAAGTGAGTGTTGAGCATGCAATGGTATCACCCCTCCAGCTCACTACATCAAAACATACCGAGTCACCATACAGGATATCAAGTGGGCAGCCATTTCCGATGATTAGAGATGAAGCACCGATAAACTTATCGCTGGGTCCTTCAGCTCAGCCAGTGACACTGGCTGTTACGAAGCCTGTCACTGTACCTCCAGTCGGTGTCACCAATGGATGGACTGACAGCACCGCATCTCAGGGGATCCCTGACGGAGAGGTGGTAGATCTCAGCACATCAAAGTCTCATCGCACAGTTGTAACAATGGATGAATCCACTTCAAATGTAGTGACCAAAATAATAGAAGACGATGAAAAACCTGTTGATTTGACTGCAGGAAGAAGAGCTGTGTGCTGTGACATGGTTTATAAGTTGCCTTTTGGAAGGAGCTGTACAGCACAGCAGCCTGCAACTACCCTTCCTGAAGACCGTTTTGGATATAGGGATGACCACTATCAATATGATAGATCAGGGCCCTATGGTTACAGAGGGATTGGTGGAATGAAACCTTCCATGTCTGATACAAATTTAGCAGAAGCTGGACATTTTTTCTATAAAAGTAAGAATGCTTTTGATTACTCAGGAGGAGCTGATGCAGCAGTAGATCTAACTTCAGGGAGAGTGACTACAGGTCAGTATGACAAAGCAATAGACCCTGCCTTGAAATGCCATTATGGTGTTATGCATCTCATTTCAGGGTGAAAAAAATATCCCTACTCTGGTTTTATTTATATTTTTGCTTTCTTTGGATGTTTTGGCAATACATTTTATAGTACATGTGCATTTTTGTTTCTTCATGGTTCTTGCTGTTGTCGTTGCCTGCATGTGCCTGCATGTTCAACGTTGCTTTTCTTCCGCATCTAATTAGGTTAACCTGTGGATTTGCATGCAGTCCCATTCATTGCACTCATCAAGATAAAAGGGCTTTCAGACCCAAACAGCATCATTCATTCTGAGAACTGGACTATAACTCTACCCTATATTTCAGGTGAGGTAATGGATTATTCAAGCAAGACTACAGGTCCATACCCAGAAACACGCCAAGTCATTTCAGGAGTTGGGATTAGTACCCCACAGTATTCCACAGCAAGAATGACTCCACCTCCAGGACCTCAGTATGGTGTGGGAAGTGTTTTGAGGTCATCCAATGGTGTTGTCTATTCTTCAGTAGCAACTCCAATCCCCTCCACCTTTGCTATCACCACTCAACCTGGCTCCATTTTCAGTACCACGGTCAGGGATTTATCTGGTATTCATACAACAGATGCACTGACTTCATTATCAGCCCTGCATCAAAGCCAGCCAATGCCTCGATCGTATTTCATAACAACGGGTGCATCAGAAACAGACATCTCAGTAACCAGTATGGACATCAATGCCAGTCTGCAAACTATGACTCTGGAAACTCTTCCTGCTGAGACAATGGACTCTGTCCCTGCTTTAACCACAGCGTCTGAAGTATTTTCTGAGGTGGTAGGAGAGGAAAACACTCTTTTAGTTGTGTCTGAGGAAGATAAACAGCAACAGCAACTTGACTTGGAGCGAGAGCTCCTGGAACTGGAGAAAATTAAGCAACAACGCTTTGCTGAGGAACTGGAGTGGGAACGTCAGGAGATTCAGAGGTTCCGGGAACAAGAAAAGATCATGGTTCAAAAGAAACTGGAAGAACTGCAGTCTATGAAACAGCACCTCCTTTATCAGCAAGAAGAAGAACGGCAAGCCCAGTTCATGATGAGGCAGGAGACACTAGCTCAGCAGCAGTTACAGCTTGAACAAATCCAACAGCTGCAACAGCAGCTGCACCAGCAGCTCGAGGAGCAAAAACTTCGCCAGATCTACCAATATAACTATGACCCCTCTGGAACTGCTTCTCCACAAACTACCACTGAACAGGCAATTTTGGAGGGTCCATATGCTGCTCAAGAGGGCAGTCAGTTTTGGGCCACTGAAGATGCCACCACTACAGCTTCTACCGTGGTGGCCATTGAAATACCACAGACCCAAGGATGGTACACTGTTCAGTCTGATGGGGTGACTCAGTACATTGCCCCACCTGGCATCCTGAGCACTGTTTCAGAGATACCTCTGACAGATGTTGTTGTAAAAGAGGAGAAACAACCCAAAAAGAGAAGCTCTGGAGCTAAAGTTAGGGGGCAGTATGAAGAGATGGGGGAAAGTATGGCAGACGATCCACGGAATTTGAAAAAGATAGTGGACAGTGGTGTGCAAACTGATGATGAAGAAACTGCTGATCGGAGCTATGCAAGCAGGAGGAGGAAAAGTAAAAAGAGTGTCGATACCAGTGTCCAAACCGATGATGAAGATCAGGATGAGTGGGACGTGCCTTCTAGGTCAAGAAGAAAAGCACGCCCGGGAAAATATGGAGACAGTGCCACAGAGGGTGACAAACCCCTTTCCAAAGTCTCCAGTGTAGCCGTTCAGACAGTCGCAGAAATATCTGTGCAGACTGAGCCACTGGGAACCATAAGAACACCTTCCATACGAGCACGGGTGGATGCCAAGGTAGAAATAATTAAACACATTTCAGCACCTGAAAAGACTTACAAAGGGGGCAGTTTAGGATGTCAAACAGAAACAGATTCAGACACACAGAGTCCTCCATACCTGGGTGCCACCTCTCCACCCAAAGACAAGAAACGCCCAACACCACTAGAGATTGGCTATTCGTCATCTCACCTCCGTGCAGACACCACAGTCCAGCTGGCTCCTTCCCCACCCAAGTCTCCAAAAGTCCTTTACTCACCCATCTCTCCACTCTCACCAGGCAAAGCGTTAGAGTCAGCCTTTGTACCTTACGAAAAACCCCTCCCTGATGACATAAGTCCACAGAAAGTACTACATCCAGATATGGCTAAAGTGCCCCCAGGAAGTCCTAAGACAGCCAAGATGATGCAGCGTTCTATGTCTGACCCCAAGCCGCTGAGTCCTACAGCAGACGAAAGTTCCAGGGCTCCTTTTCAGTATTCCGAGGGCTTCACGGTAAGAGGGATTCTGTTCAGGTAGAAGACAATGGATGAGTTGATGTTGGTCATGTGTTTGCAGACTTAGAAGGTAACAAACTTAGCATGTAAGAAGTGAAAAACCAAAACTGAGGGAGGACTATCACATTATAAATGTTTGTGTCAGGGATGGGAAGAGAGGACCACATTCACTTAAAAGTGCCCCCAAAATGTTGTTATGTGAGACTGAAGTTTTATTCTTATATCAAAATATCTCTGAGTTGTAGCCTTATTTCAGTGTATGTAACTAGCACACCCCCCCCCTGCACAATGGGATAAATATTGAATATAAACAAATCAGGCAAAGGATGAAGCATGAGCATGCTTTTGGATGAGGAGTACTAGAACTCATGACTGAAGTGCTGGTCAAATATATGTGGTCAGTCGCTTCTTCCAGCCAGAATATTGACCTTAAAGGCTCAGCATA
This sequence comes from Cricetulus griseus, assembly GCF_003668045.3. Classification (NCBI taxonomy): domain Eukaryota; kingdom Metazoa; phylum Chordata; class Mammalia; order Rodentia; family Cricetidae; genus Cricetulus; species Cricetulus griseus. The sequence continues at coordinate 178,386,307 of NW_023276806.1, read as the reverse complement.
GCTTATTGTCCAAGATGTGGGCACCTGAAAGTATGGTGCATTAGGCCAGTCCATCCATGCTTATTTTGTTTGTGACCACTTTCTTAAACTAATCTCAGATGAGCCTCACCACTATTTCTTACAGAAGCATAACTAATTTTTATGTTTGTTTCAATAGTGGAGATTATTTTATGAGGCATAATTTTGCATTAAGGAAAGAAATAGATGAATATCTTAGATATATAGATGGAAATGGAAATGGGAAATGTTAAATAACCATAATTATATTATATATGGCTTAATTATCAGTTTGGTTTTGAACAAATCTTTTCTAAATAAAGTTTTCCAAATAAAATAATATAAAATTTTCCTTGGTGCAGTAGTTTCTTAACTCTGGACCTTTAAACTCTGAAGCTTCTAAATACAATAGTCTGAAATATCAATAATTCCACTGATACCCGTGTGTTAAACAGTGGCCATGGTCTATAAAATATAATATAAATTTTAAAATATATATTATTACATTATTTTATGATACATATATATTAAAATATATTATAAAATATATCCATATATCTGTTTCTAGTTATATAGACAAGATATTTATAATCATATTAATTAAAATTTCACATCTAAATTTCCCATATTTATGGAGAATTTCATATCTTCTTATGTCTTTCTTAAAGAGTTTTATGAAGTAAACACTATAAATCCAAGTAAAACTGTCTTTATGTGTGTATAGAGGACAAAACCATAGTCAGACAGGCACTTGTACATTGAGATTGCATGCAGTTTTTAGTTACTTCAGAATAGCTTTGCTTCTGGAATCTGTTAAATCTGTTGTGAAAAAGACATTTAAATAATTTTAGTGTGTAATTATTTTATAGATATGGTCTATAAAATCATGTAAATAATGAAATGGAAAAGCATTATGTTTTGAACATTTAAAGTAGTATTCCAAACTCCAGTCATCAGAAAGAGTAGCTTTACCAGTTGATGCATTGATCGCATACTAATATTGTGCCTTTAAACTTTTAATTCACTTATGGCAGCAATTCATGCTGTAAGGATTTTTCCTTACATTGTTTCCTTTGCATATACCAAATATGACATAATTGAATACATGTTATTGATTTTGATATTGGTTTTGGTAGGACCCATCATAACAAGCACAAGGTAAGTCTTATAGTATACAAAACTCTGAAATAGCATCTCCTGCTTTCAGTAGGTCAGGAAAGCTTTCAGGGAATGGACTCTGAGAAATGAAGGTTGAGTTTTCTGCTGGATCATGAAGAGAAAGATGAAGGTCATTCCAACAGATGACAAAAAATATTCAAGTATTCAGGTTAATAGCCAGATATACAGTGAAAAGGGGGCAAACAGGGTTTATAGTCAATGACAAGAAATCTTATGTACCTGACATCCTTTGTCTGTGAGAAGCTAAATCAAGGTCACCATCATTTTATGTTCAGCCTCTGAACTCCTTTGTTCTGCTCCTTTCTATTCAGTTCTCTAAGGATCAAGTACAGTAGTTTCTGATTAAAATCTATGTAAGCAAATCTATTACTTGCTCTACACTTTAAATTCACTACTAGGATCTTACAAAGTTCAGTCAATACTAGGCATTTATTTTTTATTGAAGCTATTTTTTTCATGCAATATGTTATTATGATCATTGTTTTCCCTCCTTCACCTCCTCTCAGATCTCCTCCACATCCCCACCTATCCAACTCCATTCCCTCTCCCTCTCTTTTTAGAAAAAAAAAAACAGACAGAAAAGAACAGAGTAATAAAAAGAAAAAGCATGAGAAACGTATACAAACTGAGTGACACACACAAAGAAAATCAAATCCATGAACACATAAAATAAGAAAACAATATATGAGCAAAAGACTAGTGAGGTAAGAATTTTCCACACACAGACGTATGAGACTAGAAAGAATTCTCCACAGATAATATTGAGTCTTTCTACTGTTGGGCGTGGGCCCTGCCTTGAATTATGGTTTCTATACCCAGTGAGGCTCCATTGGGGAACGCTAATTGTTTCTTTGTAAACAGTTATCAAATGGAGATAGCTTCTTGGCTCCAAGTCTGTATGTGCATCGATCCTGTTGTGTCTTCAAGACACTATCCTTGGTATCTTCTGTCCCCTCAGGCTTTTGCAATCTTTCCACCTCGTCTTCTGCCCTGAGGAGAGATATTTGAGTCTCACTTCCACCCCTAAATTCACATGTAATACCTATGGAATATTATCCTTATTATCTAGTATACTATACATAATAATTATGACATAATATCCTCATCCAGTAGATATAAGATCACATTTTATTTATGGGTAAAAATTTCATTTACTTAGTTCACAGCTTTATATAAATGCATAGAAAAATGTCTGATCAAAAGAAACATGTTTAATGGATTTCCTTGTTATCAAACTGTTTCCATTTTCCCAGTTTGGAGGGCTTCACAAATTCTTTAATACCCACTAAAACAAAAAGCAAAAGTTAAGCCTGAAATAAACAAGTCAATATTCACCCACTTACTAAACTTGCCTAATTGGGTGTTATGTTATGTCATTCTATTTTATCCTGTTTTGTTTTTCTACCCCCTGGATATGTAACATTTGACTTTGTCATAATTTATTTCAGCCAGCTTTTTTTTATTTTTTGTCATTTTTTTTAATTTTTAAAGAAATCTTTTCTCATTTTACATACCAATCCAAGTTCCCATTCCCTCCCCTTTTCCTGCTCCCCTGACCTTCCCCTGCCTCCACTCCTCAGAGTGGGTAAGACTTCCCTTGGGGAGTCAACAAAGTCTGGCACATCACTTTGAGGCAGAACCTCCTCCCCCAAAATCTAGGATGAGCAAAGTATCCCACCAAAGAGAATGGGCTCCAAAAAGCCAGTTCAAGTACTAGGAACAAATCCTGGTCCCAATGCCAGTGGCCCCACAGACTGCCCAAGCCACACAACTGTCGCCCACATTCATAGGGCCTACTTTGGTACTATGCAGGTCCTCACACCCCTCCCATGCTGCTATCAGTCCAGAGTCAGTGAGCTCCCACTAGCTCAGGTCAGCTGTTTTGTGGGTATTCCCAAAATGGTATTGCTCCCATTTGCTTATATTATTACTCCTCCCTCTCTTCCACTGTGGGATCTTGGCCCAATGCTTAGCTGTGGATTTCTGTATCTGCTTTCCATCAGTTGCTAGATGAAGATTTTATGATGATAATTAAGATAGTCATCAATCTCATTACAGGGGAAGGCATGTTCAGGCACCCTCTCTACTGATGCTTAGGTTCTCAGCTGGGGTCATTCTTGTGGATTCCTAGGAATTTCCCTAGTGCCAGATTTCTTGTTAGCCCCATAATTGCTCCCTCAATCAAGATATCTTTTCCCTTTTCTCTACCATCCAGTTCTATAGTGTTCTCCTCTCCCTCCCTTTTCCCACTCCCCCTCTTCTTCCACCCTCCCTACACTCCCAATTTTCTCAGGAGATCTTGTCTATTTCCCCTTCCCAGGGGGATCCATGTATGTCTCTAGTATTGTTTTCCTTGTTTCCTAACTTTTCTGGGGTCGTGGACTACAGTTCAGCCTGATTTTTCGAAAATCTACATGTGGAGTATGTGTAACTTCAGGTCCTTGTGGATTTCATAGTTCAGAGGAAGCAAACCATGTTCCCTGTGTCCTTTCTCTTCCATGAAGAGACTGATATGCATCACTAACCCAGGTGATCCATAACGTCAGGAAGAGATGTCAATTTACCACATCAGGAGAGACAGTGACATTAGTCACTGTGCGAAAGAAAGCAATGTAAATTCTCAGAACGTGCCTCCAGTTGGAAAGGTCTGAATCCATTCAAAAATTCATATGTCCTGAAGAATAGAAAATCTTTAATGGATTCTCCATCAAATAAATGATATGTTTCAGAAAACTAATCATTCTTCAATACTAATGGATAATACTTTCATACTGAAATAGGCTATTGTTGAACATATTACCACCTCTCCATGGCCATAGAAACACAAAGTATTAAAATTTTTTGATCTATTCCCAGCCCTAATAAACAGAATCTTTCTTAAAATTATTTTTATCTAGAGTAAACCAGTATCTTTTAGAAAAGCAGATGCAAATTATGAGCTGAATGTTAAAAGAATATTATTTTGCTTCACCGATTGCTGTTTTGATAGCTATTTTTAATTCTTTGGAAGTCTTCAATGTCTTTTTCTAAGAGTAATTTCCATAGCCAAAACCTGAGAAATTTTGTTTTTATCAAAAATTTATTTTTGTATTCTTCCAAAATATAAAGATTTAAAAGTAATAAATAGATGGGAGTTGAAAGATTTTTTTTTTTTTTGGTTTTTTGAGACAGGGTTTCTCTGTGTAGCTTTGGAGTCTATCCTGGCACTTGCTCTGGAGACCAGGCTGGCCTGAAACTCACAAAGAACCGCCTGCCTCTGCCTCCTGAGTGCTGGATTAAAGGCATGCACCACCAACGCTCAGCTGACTTGAAAGATTTTTAATGTGGGTTATTTTGCCCTAACTTAAAAAACACAAGATAAAAATCAGTGTAATAAAACTGATTTTGATGATATCATGTTTTATAATGATATTATATAAAAATTTACTCACATGTTAATGATATGATTGTAAATGCCAGAAACATAATCTTTTCTAGGTCTGATCTTTCTTTATTTCTTATGTTGTTTGCACATTTGTTGGGATTAAATTCTTTCTGATAAGTATTTTAACCACATGACTCAGTCACTCTTTTAAGGTTGGATCAAAATTCCATTTAATTTCTGCTAGGTGCTGAGTTTCTGCATAAAGATAGGCATGTCCCCATTGTTTTCCTAATGGAACTCAGTCCTAATTGCAGGGTTTGTGTTCTGTGCCTAGTGGCTGCTTGGACAGTTATTTCCTCATTGGAGCCTTGACCTGAAAACTCAGCTTAATGTCCTAATTAACAGTGAGAGTTGTTAATATTTCATCCTTTGCACCTGAAAAAAAAATTAATTTCTTCATGTGATATTTATCAGTGCCCAAAATTATTCCAACAAAAATCATCCATATAGAATATACAGGAAAGTCATCTTTCTTGAAAATTTCAACCAGTTTTTCCTGTGTGGCAGGAATCAGTTGCCTATAAATACTTACAGAAATGCACAACTGGCTAGTATGTCATGGACATTCTGTGGAAAAACCATTGGCTTGCTCATTTCCACCTTTGTGTAAAATTGAGAATTGAAAGCAAATTTAAGAACTTAAAATAACAGGAAAAAACCAACATGATTTTACAAGCCTGTCACCTTTACCTTCTAATCTGTAGGATGCTGCTTGACACTAACTGGATTAAATGTACAATCCCTAATCAATTGTAAATAGTACTGTCTTATAAGCTACCAAAGGATCTAAAGAACACTTGAAATATCATCATGAATTTACAGCAGGATTTAAGTTTTCAGGGCACTATTTCACATGACTTAAATTTATGAAGAAGGAATATTTCAGCAATTGCAAGCAAACACATTCAGATTTTTTGAAAAATAATCTCTTAGAGCTGGTGAGATGGGACATGGAATAAGGGTGCTTGTGGACACATATAGTAGAACCAGTTTCCAAACTTGTCTTTAGGCCTCCACATGTCCACTGTGCTGCATGTGTCCATACACATTTACATACACAGAATAAAATAACAAATACAGAAGCAAGCAAAAACCCATCTCACATTTCTTTAAATGTTTCAAGATTATGTTCTAGGATAAGAGATAATCAGTGAGTTAGAAATGCCAAATAATAGACATCCCTAATAGTTGGTGGTTAGCAATCATAACAACCTGAATATCTTTTTAACTCCCGTATAATTCAAAGTCACTTTTAAAATTGTCATCACAATTCTCAATGCTTTTTATATTTGATATTCGGTGGCTGCATCATTTTTCATATTACTAATGAACTGGTGCTTGGAAACCCTTTTACATCATCCACAGATCTAATATTTGTGTTCAGAAGGAACTGAAAGAATACTTCCTGTGCAGTAAATATTTACATTTCATTGTCTACAAAATACAGTTAGTTGTATCCAGATGAAAGTGACAGTAAGTAGGTATCTCTTGAAAGCATTGGAATCACTGCAAAGGCTCTCAATGACCTGTTTTTAGCTGACTAAATCGCTGGTAAGCCATTCTACAGTTAACACCCCTGAGTATGAAAGAATGCTTGCTGTGAAAATATAAGAGATGCCTTTCAATTTTCAAATTTTAATTTGTGTCTTCCTACAAGTTATCATCTTAGTTCTCAGAAATTTTATTAGTTTTATATTCTACATATTTCTAATAAATGAATATAGTCAGGTGACATATAATATTTTGTTTTACCTTGAAGAAAGTAGCATTAGATACCAGTAAATGGTATTCAGTATCTCTAGTTCAATTGTTTATAAATGAGAAAACAGGAACTGTCTGCAAATGAAAGAGACAGGGGTTTAATTTGGCTCACATTTCCAGGGTACAGTCAGTTCATCATAGTAAGGGAATACATTCACTCACACATACATGTAAGTTAAAATATTTTTTTAAATCTTAAAGTAAATAAAGTGAAATGTTTTGCTATATAACCCTGGCTATCTTGGAACTCACTATCTAGACAATACTGGCCCCAGACTCCTGGTAATCTTCCCACCTCTGCCCCCTGGATGCAGGGATCACAGGTTAACTGTAATATTTAAAGGAAATTAATCATTTCTGTATTGTTCCTTGCTATATATCATATTCCAACCCTTCATAGTACTTTAACGAGAAGAACTCTCATTTTTGTGTGCACAAACTTTGTGTCATGATGGTTTGTGTGGTTTCCAAAGCCGCCTGAATATACATATTCAAGGAGAAAAAATAAGCTTAGGTGGACTCCTCTACCCTCTAAGATACTGTAGTCATGTGATTAAAATGGGAGAGCATGCTTCAATTTTTTAAGATCATTGAACAAAGCCATCTCATTTTAGTAAATTCCCATTCATACTGTGATATATTCTTCAATGAATAGATGCTGAACTGTAAAACACAAAAGTAAAATTTCAGTTAATTACATGCACATGAGACAATGCTACCCCCAAATAGAACTCAAATGGAACCCGCTGTTGGCTACATTTGTAAAATTTATAAAATAAAACAATGTGTATTTCATATGCACTTGCCATTGATTATGTAAAATATGCAGTGGAATGCTATTGCCAGGTTTAGATAAAGTTTCCAAAAGCATATCAAGCATAATCACTCATAGGAGAAACTTCTGTACAATACACATAGTAAGTGCTGTGAATATTAAAGGGAACTGATCAACTTAGGTATAGGGTTTTTATATTCTATTAACTAGATGATTAAGCAATCTTCAAAGTTATAGCTGATAGAGATGATTAGTTTACATACCAAAATAGACTCTCAGGGGGATCATATCAGCTTTATCTGTACAGGCAATTGTTCTACCACTAAACTATACATCCAGTTCAGAATGTGTTTTAAAAAGAAAAGCCAATAATTTGTGCTAGCCACTGCCAAAATTTGAAATTAACATTAATTGCAATAAAGCATCAATTAAAAAGTTCAGAACTAAAAGTGTTTTTAAATGTAAGCAATTATTGTTCATATATCAAATATTAGGAAGTAAAAATAATTTCTAAGTACATCTTTTTATGATTAAGGTGAAATTCATATCAAACTAGTCATTTGAAAGTGAAAAAATTGGTTGCTTTTAGTATATTTATAATATTGCACAGCCACCACCTCCTCTATGTATTTCTAAAACATTTTATCTCACCAAAATAAACTCCTGAATCTTTTCAGGTCTGACTTTCTATTCCCTGTCCCTTTCCCCTCTGGCAGCCACAAGCGTTTTCTGTCTGTGTAAATCCAGCTCCTCTGTGGGTACATATAAATGGGATCATATAATGTGTGACCTGTGTGCCTGCCTACTTTTTCTTTAAGTAACATTTCCAACATTCATGCACATTTTAGCATGTATCAGTTGTTTCTTTTCCTTTGTACTCTAGAAATCCATTGAAGCATATACTCTCCTGTTTGTTTCTCTCTCCATCTATTGATGGACACATTGGTTATTAAGAATTATGTTGATATGAGTATGAATGCATATGTATTTGTTAATGTGACTGCTTTTACTCATTGGATATGTACTTAGAAGCACAGGTGATAAATAAACCTTACAATAATTCCACATTCCAATTTTTGAGTCACTATCAAACTCTTACATAGCACTTATAACTTTTACATTCCTTCAGCAATGTACAAGCATTGCTATTTTCCTATCTGCTTTCTAATACTTATCCTCCTTTAAATAAAAAAATGGCCATCCTATTGATTATGAACTAGTATGGAGTTGTTTTTTTGATTTTCCTAGTAATTGGTCTTCAAATGTTTCTTGGCATTTGTATTTGTATTCCCATTTGGAGAAATTATTCATGACTTTTGACTAGTTTTTAATTGGATCATTTCATGACAATACTTTATAAAAGACATTTTTATATTAATGGATAAAGACAACTAACATGATAGGTAACTTATAAAACTATCAGTTAATTGGGAAGTAAGGTGAATGTGTGTAGTTATTTTTAAGTGACTACTGGGTCAAAACTCCCAAGTATTACTCTCAGCAAATAATGCTCTATTTCTCTAAGTAGGAGCAGCTGCCTCCACGTAAAATGCTTACTATTAAAATTTACAAGTCTGAAAAGGAGCTGCTTTTCAAGTTTCTAAGGAAATTTAAAAAGAAGAACAGTACATAATGCAAAGAACATTTAATCTCCAGCTGAATTTGACAAATTCTGAAAACTTGGGCTTCTGAATGCACTTCTTCTGCAAAACATTGTGTTTATGCTTGTATATTTGAGGAAGCTCAATGACATAATGTCAACATTTAAGATACGTCAGTGCTCTCTGCTCCATGAGGAGTGTTTACTTACATAACAGAAATAATTTGAAAATGTGGACACAACCATGGCCTTTCCCAAAGGTGAAGAAGCTGTGAACTCAGCCATGCTCCTGGGGGCCTAGGAAGACTGGAGCCTGGACAGGAAATGGGAAAATGTCCTACGACTGCTTTCTTCCCAGACTGAGCTATTTTGTTGAATCCCAGCTCTCTATGAGAGCAGCCAAAGTGAGGACATTTGAAATATTTCTCTGGTATACAGTGAAATACTTCTCTGAAAATTCTAACCTAGAAAAGAAAAGAGTCCCAAGGCAGTTTTACCAAAGAAAAGTACTAAGGATGCAACTAACATCTTGACCTACAGTAAGAACAATAATGTATGGGATCCAGGGATGAAATTCAGGTTATACTTTTGCCTGCTGATCCATTTCCTCAGGCCCCAGACAGGCAAATATCATAACACCTAGTGTTGAAAAAGTAATTCCAATAGGAAAATTCTGTTTGTGAAAAATAAAAGAGTCATCAGGAAGCCTTAGTTGCCACTTTCTGCAATGTATTCCTGTGCTATTCCCAAGCTATTTCTTTTTTATGATGTTTTGGCACAATCTCTTTGTACCTTTGGAGCCTGTCATGGACCTCACTCCATTGACCAGGCTGGCCTCAAACTCATAGAAATCCCCCTGCCTCTGTCTCCCAAGTGCTAGGATTAAAGGCATTCGCCACCACCTCCCAGCTGTAACTGAGTTCTTAGTGCAAGTCATAAATTAGCTTAGAGGTTAAAAAAGCAGCACTAGGATCCAACAGTTTGTATATCTACTTCTTAATATACTTTTTCTGGTTATATATATTTTAGAGAAACTATTAAACTTTTTTAAGTTTTAGATTTGATATGATCATGACAGTGATGATGGTGATAAATAAGAACCACCCTGCCATTTTTTGGCAAGTTCTTGATATAATATCACATAAATAGCCTGTGTTAAATGACTATTAGTTGAATGACTGCAGGTACAGGAGTCATGATTCTTTGTTGCCTTTGTTTCATGGGCTGAACATATCTGGACACAATTTTCATCTTCTTAATGTGTAGTACTTTATGAGAGGAATACATAAGAATTGTATCCATTTGTAAAATATGTTTTGAATTGAAATAGAATTATATTGCTTTCACTCCTGCCTTTCTCCTTTATAGCCCCTCCCAGTCATCCTCCCTCAAATCTCAAACCTTCCCATACCCTTACTCTCAAGTTGATGCATACATATATATACATGGGTGTGGATATATACATGAATATATATATATATCCCTTTAAATGTATGCATTACATAATTACATACATGGATGTGTGTGTGTATGTGTGTGTGTGTGTGTGTGTGTGTGTGTGTGTGTGTGTGTGTGTGTGTGTGACCCTTGTTGAGTCTGTTTTTGTCACTTGTGTGTATATTCAAGGGTGACCACTTCCATTAGTTTCAGTAAAGGACTTATCCCTGGAAAAGCTTATTTTCCTTTTTCTCAGTAGTCATTAGCTGCATACAGTTCATTGTCTAGGTGTTGGACTATTACCCCTTCTCATTAACATGTCTATTGATACTGCCATTGTTCCATTCTTGCTTATGCAGCCATTTCTAGGAGAGACTGTTTCACTGAATGTGATATAAAACTGACTTGAGATTGTCTCATAGCTATTTCTGTGATATTCGGGCTCTTACAATCTCCCCTGTTTCTCCCAAAGTTGTGATTTAGATATATCTGTTAGGGCTGGCTCCCCCAAATCTGTGAATTTCTGCTTTGTGTGCAGTTGTGGTTTTCTATAATTGTCTTCATCTTCTGTTAAGAGAAGCTCCTTTGATGAGGGGTGTAACTACACTTATCTGTGGGTAGAAAGATGAGGTTTAGAATGTAGTAAGCAAACATGCCAGTCTACAACATGGTGGTACTGGATTCTTTTCTGAGGTCTCTGACCTTACTAGCCCAAGGAAGCTAAGTTTCCAGTACCCCTTTTCAATGGGGGCTTAATGTCAGTTCAACAGCTCTTAATTTCCAGTAATATATGTGTGGTACTTATTGCATCATCACTGCCGTGCTGGACATTATTGCCAAGTAGTACTGCTTGATTACTTCTTTGGCAACTTCATTTTATTTTGTGGAACTCTAGATGCTAGACTGCAGGAAAGAGCCTTTCAGATCAGATCCAGTTTACGTTATCTGAATCCTGTGTCCTAAGAGTGCAGTGCCTCCAGTGATGGCACTGGATGTTTAATTAACAACCCAAGGCATGACTTTTCATTCTTAGAAGCAAGTCTAGACCTGGCTCAGTCTCACCTGTCAGATAGGAAGATGACTGAGTAATCTGGAGAGTTCATCACTTGATCTAGAGGGCATCACTTTCAATTTTTTAGTCAAGCTTGCCACCTTTGATAAACTTATAAAACAAAACAGCCAGGAGTCTACACAAGCAGAAAACTCCACCTGTCAAAATAATTGGTCTGCTTGTCACAACAATGTAAGACCAAATTATCAACAATGTAAACTCTGGGGATATGCCTAGAACTTTGTTAATATAAAATATAGTGAGTATATTTTTATTTATGTCTATTATCCTGTAACAAATTAGTCCAGAGCTCACCTTAAAATATATACATAGAAATAATTATTTGTAATTGAGGTATTTGTAATTGATACCTGCTAGGAAAGGACACATCATTTTTCTCCAATGGAGTGGCACTGGGTATATCAACCATACTCCAGGAAGGCCATGCTTAAGAATGCTTTCCAACAGAAAACGGACTCCATCTTTCCTGTGTGCTGTTGGTGTTGTTGTTTTGGTTTAGTTGGCTTTTGTTCCTTTTGTTTGTGAGAAAGTATATGAAGTTTTTTATTATTGTTGTTGTTGGGAAGGAATATCTGAGAGGAGTTGAGGAAATGAAACAACATGAACAAAATATGTGGCATGAAAAATTAAAGCAAAAATATATAAAACAAAACCAAGACCACTCAAGTGCTTGTCTTGTATTCCTAGACTACCCTTGCGTTAACAAAGCAATCAGGCTGGCTTCATCAACACTCACACTTGCTCTATGAAACCATCTTCCTCTAGACAATTACCATCTCACAATCAAGCCTTAGTATCCTGGATGAGTTTGCAGGTGTAAGGAGAATCTAATGCCAGACACTGTTATTTTGCCATCTTAAAGTTCACCACCCATGATCACTGTCCATGTTGTCTTTCCATTCCCACAACTGTTTTTTGACTTTAAATTCCATGAAGTTTATCTAACAATGAAACTATGTGTTGTGAGATGGAGCAATAGCAGTGGTTATGTTTGTTGTTTAGGGTTGCCTATACTGTAGTCAGTTGAAATTTCCTGATATCAACTAAGCTGTCTCTGTACTCCTAGGCCAAGTTTCACTATAAGACCATGCCCACTGCTACTGCTCCATCTCACAACTTCATAAAAAAAACCAAAATAACAAAAAACAAAACCAATGCTGAATGAATTAAAATCAAAAGTGTTGCTTTAAGCCACTACATTTTGTGGTGAACTGTTCTATGACAATTGATAACTATCTACCTTTTGTGGGTTCTACTTAAGACCATGACTCTATGAATGGTTTACCTTATAACTCTTCATTTTCTTGATTCAAATTTTGCTAGATGAAAGCACTGGAAACTTTCTCCACCTGATTTTTCTCGTCTGTAGAGTGGAGATAATAGAATTTACCCTAAAAATTATACAGTGAAATAAGTGAACATGAGTAAGGTATTATATGAAATTCTCAGTTTTGTATGTATGTCCTACATCTAAGGACTTACTGCCATTCATTTAAAGGCATATCATCTTTTGCTCCAGGAACATTTGATGGGTTATAGCATGTTCTCATACTTTATCTGTATTTCCATCCCATCCATTCTGAACTTCAAGCAGAATGCTTTTTCATGTCTAAGTGATACTTTCCCAGTCACTTCTCTTCAAGTTACTAATATTAACTATCAAAAAGCTCCTCACTTTCAAGACATGTCACATGCCATCCCATGTCTTTCTTTGTGCCCTGCAACTGGAGTTAGTATACTGAACAATATTTTCAGCTGACTCTCTGTTACTGTATTTGTATAGCACTCACATCAGTAATAGTTGTCTGTATCACCAAATGCATTTTAATATAATGTATACAAATGTCAGAAATATTGTGGAAAGACAGACATTTTAAAAAGAAGCATTACTTCAGGAATGAAGAAAAGTGGGTGCCAACACCTACAACCCATTTCTGTTGGGCTGACCTCATTTTCTATATTATTTCAACATCTGTAACAGTATTTCTTGTTTTTTTCAATGTAGACTACTTCAATCTTCATCCCTTATTTTTTTTTAGTCAGACCTTTTTTCCCTACTATGTCATAACTGAAAGTTCCATATGGTTTTTGTTTTTGACATCTGTTCTACCATAAGAACCTAGTGTAATGTCTGTCTGCTCAGGGAACACACTCTAAGAATTATATAAGTAAAAATATATAAAGGGTATTATGTTAAACTTCCCTCAAGGAAACGGTAAAAAAAAAGAACCAAAATATTTGTGTACTTAAATTTTAGGTGAGGCAGAAAGCACATAACCTAAAAGCCAGTTTTATGAAAGGTACTGTCTTGGCCAGAGACCAAAATTAGAAGTTTTCAAGTAAGAAACTATTTACCACAGATGTCAAAGTTTATGCACTGAACTTTGGCTGTTTGAGCATTAGTTTTTATTTTGTAGTAATGAATTTAATATTTTGGTGGTGATCATGACAAAGATGATGATGATGATGATGATGATGATGATGATGATGATAATGATTTTGTTATACCACTACCTGGGAAGTACTCTTTCCCTTATAGACCTTGGATTTACTCTGAATGGTTGGGGCTACTGCACAAGTTGCCTCTCAATTGCAATATCTATATGGATCAACTGAGCTTTATTTTACACTTTCTGAGATAAAAGTATAAGCTTTCTTTCTAAAATGGATTGGGTTAAATTATAATCTGTAGTGAAACATTTCTATTCTTTTTTAAACTGCATAATCTTCAAGTAACAAGAGTCATTCATCTTTATATAACCACAGAGTATGGCACAAAGTATAGATTTAGCAAATGCTTGTCAGACAGGTGGACAGACTGGTAATTAGAGTTCCTCTATCCCAAATATTGATTCACTTTACTTTAGACTCTTGTGACTCCAGTTCATTCATTAAGAGTGATTTCTTTGAACCTACCTTCAGAAATTTAGGAGATATACCTTATACTTTGAGAATAAAATGGAAAGCTTAAAATACAGATATTGGTGTACTAGAAAATTAAAATTAAAAGATATTGGTGATCACGTTTCAAAACTTTACTCTCATATTTAGGATTGGCTTCCTCTTAACCACTAAGTATAGCATTTAATTTATGTATCATATATAAACACATTGTCTTAATATAGATAAACAATTTATCATAAATCCTGATGTTTACATTTGTGTTGTAGATTACTTTCTTCTTTTAAAGTTTGAAGTTTATGTAAGTCACATTTTACTTGAATAGCAGTGTTAAACAAACATCAATGGAAGATCATCTCTGTCATTTATTATTGGTGTAATTTTGACCAAGTTATATATAGCTGATGTTACAAATAGCTGAAAAATACAGTTGAAATTACTCCTTCTCAATATTCTGCTGGAGATTTAATAAGATACTACATATAAAGCCCTTTGTAACATTCAATATACAGTAAGCTTTGATATACGTTTTCTATTCATCTTTAGTTAACTTTAGCATTCCCCCTAGTTAACTGATATCATTAGGTAAGTTTTGCCAGTTTGCTTTAAGCAATTTCATATCATTGATGATTCTCATCCTTGCTGTGAAAACATAAAATTTTATCTGTTGTGTGTCTACTCTTTCTCAGAACAGTAAACCCCAAACCACAACCCAAGCTGTCTTAATTAAAAGCTGACCAGGCACCAAATCCTAAGGTCTTTTTTGATCTTTTGTTTTAGAATCCAGCATAACTGCTCTGGGTAAACTGAAAACTTACTGAGAATATTGGTGCCTCTGACTCTGCCTCCTTCTGGCACTGACACAGTGTGTGACACGCATAAGCAGTGACTTTATGATCTCTCCATTTTCCTTCTAAAGGCCCCTGATTGCTCCACTTCAGAATTGTGTGCATTGTTCATGTTTATATGTAAAATATCAGTTTTGTGTAGCAATTAATTCTGTTGCATCATTGTTTTAATTAACTTTTCTTTACATTAAAAACAATGTTATTTTATATACTAATCCCAGTTCCCTCTCCCTCCGGTCCTTCCATTCCCCCACCATACACCCCCATTCCACCCCCATCCATTCCTCAGGGAGTGGTGTGAGGCCTCCCATGGGGGATCATAAACATCTGTCACATCATTTGAGGCAGGACCTAGGACTCCCCCCACCAAAAAAAACCTCTTGTGTCTAGGCTAACAGAGTATCGCTCCATAGGGAATGGGCTCTCAAATCCCATTCATGCACTGGGGTTAAATACTTGTCCCACTGCCAGAGGTCCCACAGACTGCCCAAGACCCCCAACTGACACCCACATTCAGGGTCCCTGGTTTGGTCTTATCTGTTGCATCATTTTAACTATTTTAATTTACCTATTTTTTCTTTCTTGAAGAGGTTACTTAAGCAACATAATATAATTTTTCTAATATTCCATGAAGAGTTCACAAATAGGCCTAAATCACAGTGGACTTAATGATGCATGTACTTGGAAAACAGAGTGAGGACAATCAAGAGGTCTAAGCTGTCTTGAATAGAAAATTGGCAGCTAATCTGTGCTGCACGTGACCCTATCTAAGCAAAACAAAGCAAACAAAATCAAAGAAAACAAGTACACAAACAAACAAAAATACACTAAATTTTACTGATTCTATTAATATTTTTTGATGTGTTTCCTCATTGGCAGTGAGTTTAATTGTCTAAGATACTCATATTTTAGAGTATGTATAACAAGTATATTGACCTTTAGTGCACATGATCACACCACCATTTAACATTATTTATTTAAAAGAGAAGTAAGTGGACATTTCTCTCCAGCATTCCAGCATGGCTGCCAGTTCCCAAATACATCATAGTCACTTCCCAAATAATTGACTGAAGCTTAATATTACTTATAATACTTATAAATGCCCAGACTATAATGTTACTAGCTAACTCTCACTCTTACTCTTAAATTAGCCCATAAACTTATCTATGTTTTGCCACATGACTTGGTACCTTTCTTCAGTACAGCACTCTCATCTTGCTGACAACTGTCTGACTCTGCCCATCTTCCTCCCAGAATTCTCACTGTGTCAGGCTGTCTCACCCAATCTCTCCTACCCAGCTGACGGCTAATCACCTTTTTATTAAAAATAAGAGCAATGCCCATTAAGATTGTTCCACATCATTTAATACAACAAAAACAGTTATCAACTAAGAATTATAGATTTAATATCTAGTCTATATTTGGCAAAATTAAATACTCTATTATCTGTCTTATCTTTGTGAGTCCAAAGTTTTGTACCCTACTTTATCTTTTGTTCTAACTACAGAAAACGTTAATTATCTAGTCTTCAACTCCATCAGAAGGGTGAAATGTTACCTACTGACAGGGCCTCAAGTTTCCTGGACACACTCAAATTTCTCCTCCAGTGTTGGAGGAGGTCTAGCATGTCTGACAGACTTTCCTGTGAAGCAGGAAATTTTGAAGAGCTCTCCTACCTTGTCTTGGCAAAGTTAGACAGTCACTATTTTGTGTCCTGCTGGTCCAGTTTGGACAGTAAATGTCAGCAATTGGTTCAAGGGTAGTTTATTGCCCATATGGCTGGTTTTGCCATAAAGAAGACAAACTCCATATAGAGTTTCTTTGATGCCATTCATCTTCTCTGAACTAGATTGGTGTTGCCAGGAGGAGATGTGTCTTACTCTGATGAACAGCATTAGGTTATCAAGCATATTGAAAACCATATTCTGTAGATCTTTGCAGTGCTTGAAGACCATCTATCAATCTAAATATATCTGTGCATGACCTTGAAAACATACCTAATATGACTATAAATTTGACTATTACAGATGACTATTAATCTTATTTCTTAATTGTATATTACATTTTAAATGAGGTTACTAAACACAATACCTGAAACAAGAGTAGAAATATATAGCAAAATTAACTTAAAATTTGTATCAATGAACCAAAATCCTTACCAATGTAAAATATGTAAGGTTAATAGTTGCTTTTGGATTAAAATAGATTCAGTAATCTACCCTTTTATCCTATAAGTTCTATATCCAAAACCTGTACATAATATTCAATAATCCTATTCTAAATTACCAATCTTTTTAAATTAAACCAACACACATTTATCCTGACCATCCTGGTAGTCATAATACAACATGAGCTGAAATAACTAGCCTTTTCACATAATCTCTGTTTTCACAAAAATAAATAAATTTTAGTTAAATACAACTCAACTTTAGTTTACATTTTTAAAAATTTGAAACATGCATTTAGGTTGACCTCTGTTTTCAGTATTCATGTCACATAAACTTAGGTTTAGTATTTAGGTATAAACATTATCCTCACTTCTTAAACCTCCGTCTGAAGGTACTAGTTACAAATGTGGTGTCTTACTCAATTTTCTCTGCCTTCTTATTCATAATAAAATCCCCGAGAGTCTACTTTATGAAGAAAAGAGGTTTATTCAAGTATTGTTTGTAGAAGAACTTCAAGGGCATGGTAATGAACTCAGTCAATTTGATGAGGGACAAATGCTTAAGGAAGAACAAGACACTAGACAGACGAGACACTGGAGAGGATGCAGACCCACAACTCCATCAAATAATATATTGCCAAGTGACCTAAGGATTTTCCACCAACCCCACCTCATTAAGTTTCACAGTATCTCTTCATTGTCAAACTAAGAAGCAAGCCTCAAATACATGAACCATTGTGACACAGTCATAACATATAGTATGCACTTGAATGCAGATATGAGATTTTAAAAGCCATATAATGGATATATGTAAAAGAATGACAAAATAAATGTTATTAATTGACAGGTATAAATAAATGTTATTAATTGACAGGTATTACCAAACAGGTAGTGAAATGGAAATCAATTTTCCTAGTAAGACTGAGAGAATTTGGTGAGGAGGGAGAATTAAAAAGATGGATAGATAGTGATGGTTGATGTTAATTATCAGCAGATAACCTCAAAGCATGATTATATGAATGCTTCAAGCACCTTCAACTTTGACTGCTACACAATCATGAAGTATACCCTTGAACTGTGAGCCATAGTAAACCTGTTCTCCCTTAACTTGCTTTTTTTCCTTCTCTTGCATATCTCTTAATAATAGTTTTTTATTTTTTATTTTTATAATTGTAATTAGACCAATTTTAAATTAGAAACAAGCTTGTTTTACATGTCAATCCCAGTTCCCTCTCCCTCCTCTCGTCCCCTGTCCCCACACCCCCATCCCAACCCCTATCTGCTCTCTAGGGAGAGCGAGGCCTTCCATGGGGGATCTTAAAAGTCTGTCATTTGGACAGGGCCTAACCCCGCCCCCACCAGTGTGTCTACACTGAGAGAGTATTCCTCTATGCGGGGTGGACTCCCAAAGTCCATTCGTGTACTAGAGATAAATACTGATCCACTACCAGAGGTCCCATAGATTGCCCAGACCTCCAAACTGGCATCCTTGTTCAGGGGGTCTGGAACAGTCTTATTCTGAGCAACCCCTTGTTCAGGTCAGCTGTGTCTGTGGGTCTCTCCAGCCTGGTCTTGACTGTTTGATCATCATTCCTCTCTCTCTGCAACTGGATTCCAGAGTTCAGCTCAGTGTTTAGCTGTGGGTGTCTGCTTTGGCTTCCATCACCTACTAGTTGAATGCTCTTATATGATGGCACACAAGGTAGTCACCAATCTTATTATTGGAGAGGGGCATTTAAGGTAGCCTCTATTGCTTAGATTTTAATTTGCTTTTGTACACATATTGTACTACAGTAAACAGAAAAGCATTAAGACAATGAGCGTGTGACAGATCCTTGAAATTCTGGCAGCATAACTTAGTAGACATGTGATTACAAGTGGAGAATGTTGGAGAATTAAGAAAAGTGTTGACTTACTGATAATTGTCCTCTCAGAGATGGCCTAAACAAGGGAAGCCTTCTAGAAAGCCATTCATGTCCAGTTAAGAAGTTATAAAATACTAGATAAGCAAACTTCCCTTCAGTTTAAAAGCAGCAGCTTTTGCAAAGGTTACTCTAGAAAGCATAAACACTGCTTGGCAGTAGAGAATAACTAATATGCTGATCTAAATATTTTATGTACAGTAATGAATTAGTCTTGAGGATTATGTATGTAATAACAAGTTCATGACATTTTGTTGTGTATTTTCCTGTTGTTGTTGTTGTCATTGTTTTAATGACAGGTATAAACAGGAAGTAGTTACTCTGTCCTTATTTTTCTTGAAGGTTTTGTCATTGGTCATCATGGTTTCAGGAGGATTTTATCTTCTACTAAAGTACTCATAGTAAAGTACTACTCCAGGGTCTGTCTGTTATGGAATATCCGAGTTTCCATGGAACCTTGCTTATGGCTGTGACAGTAGAACAAAAGTGTTGAGAAAAAAATAAAAGGAAATGGAAACTTAATGTGACCATTGGACTGCGTAAAAATCCTTAGAAACAGCACATAGATTGTTTTGTTCATTGTATTAAGGACATATGAATCAATAGGAGGGAAGGGGAGAGAAAGGGAAGGTATAAACAAATGTATATGAATACATCACCTTAACAAAAGGTCTAGGAGGACTTTAAAAAATACTTTATACAGACTTAGAAAAAGAAGAAATTAATCTCTTTGGGATATTCCAGAAAATATAAGGCAATAAATGACACTCAGACTGGCATCTTTCACACTCTGTCCAGTGAGGCAGAAACTTATTTTCTGCTTGGCTGCTCAGCCCAAGAGCAATGACTTTCAGCAAGAAAACAAAACAAACTGAGACATGAGGTACAGCAAGGGAATGCTTGCGGATGACTGATGGAATACTGGATGTATTTTCAGTCTATTGGAAACATAAATAACTTGTTATGAGAGTTTTAAGTCTGTTCTATTTTACTCTGTTATTATCAGAATATTGTAACTTAGTTTCACACATTACCCATTATTATTTCTTTACCTTTATTATTGTCCCTAGACTCTTACAATTAAACTATCCTCTGGCTAACTTCAGTTCCCTTCACAAAGGATAAATTCTCCCTATCAGTAGTATACACTCAATATTTTATTAAGCATCTGATTTTCCCCCCAATTTGAAGATATTACCATATCCTTGTACCATTTTTCTAGCATTATGATCATGTAAACAGTCAATCATATGGACTGAAACACTGTAATTGAAAAGATTTGATGTCCTACTTCATATATATGAAGACATATATGAAGCAAAGCTCTATACCCCATTGCAGTGTATAATGGATTTGAGAATCTCAATGGTATTTAAGCATTTTTCTGTAAGTAGAATTTTAGCATTTTCCTTCCATTAAACCCATGGGAGTTGAGACAGGGAGGGGATAAAGCTTTTCTGTGAACACTTAACTAATGGCATACGGCGAAAGACACACTCTTGACTGTTTCTATATTCAACTACTTTTTTGTCTCAAAATTGATAAGTCATGCTGTAGATGGACAGGCATGGAGACAGGAAAGTGTCTTAGCATTTCCATTGGCATTTCAGAGTTAATTCTACTTGCACTCAGTTTAACTGGAAGGAACTACAATATGTATTTCCTTAGCTTACCACTTCATCGTTTGTTAAAATGCTCCCAACTATGTTTTTAATTCCCCGTATATTCCAGATGCATTTTTGTTCTCTCTGTTTGTTAAATTATCTTTTTGAAGGCTGGGATTTCCTGGTTTTCAAATTTTGTTTGGCTACACAACTGACCTCACTGAGTAATTCCAGTATTTAACTTTGCATGCTAAATAAGTGCAATGTTAGAGTTTTCATGTGTATTTATTCTTTTAAACTTAGTAGTAGATAGCCTTTAATGGAGTCTACAATCTATGAAGTTTTCAGTCAGATTGGCAGTATCTTTCCTGCCACTCCTCATAGTTGCTGCAGCAGTGGAATATCTCCTCAGAATTTTATGTCATATCTTGTTACTGTAACAAATAATTCTAAGTATTTTATGAAGAACAAAAACTGTAATTGCCTGAAAGTGTTGCTTGCTGAATATCACAGATCAGTCCCTCTGTCAGTCTAATCTCTTGTGAGGTCCTCACTGGTCGACATCATAGCCAAAAGAAGGTGAAGAAGACAGGAAAGATGAGAAGGAAGAAACAGCTTCCTTAAAAAGACCTAAGTGGTGGGTCATCTTACCTTCTAAGAGCCCACTCTTGCAAAAAGTAAACTGAAGAGGTGAACTTATTTTACTATCATGGGGCAAATGAGTAATGAGGCAAAATAATTTAGTACATTCTTGCTTTATTTATTTTATCAGATCGTTACTGTAACATGACTTTTTTTTTTCTTGAGTATTTTATCCCACCCATGGCTTTCCCAGACACCATTCCAGGAACAGGTTTTTGTTTGTTGTATGTTTGGTTGTTTGGTTATATTTTTGAAATATGTTTTCCCACACAGACCAAAGCTGTTTGAGAGACATACAGAGAGTAGTCTTATCCACAGCTATATAGATTTAATCATAATAGAACAATGATCTCTTCTTGAGAACATTTCCTAATTATCTGTGAGTACTAGCTAAAGGCTGCTTGAGGAGATGATTGGTGCATGAAAGCATTCATTTTTATATTATCTGTGGTAGATAATGGCCATAGGTGTAAATAAACATCCTCCAAAATTCAAAATAGTCAATAGTGCAGAGAAACATTTGGAGCCAATAGATTATTAAGAAGGATAAGAAACTGGCTAATTATAAATGTATATATAATATGTGTGGCATGGGTGCCAAACCATGAATATCCATGATGTGCATATGTACCCATTAGATAATACTGCTATTTTCCATTCCTATGGCCCAACCTATTTTGGTGACCGTCTTGGGAAGACATTAAATGTCCTGCTGAAACAGTGGTATATAATGTCGATTGCCATTGTGTTATGTGCTCTGACTGCTACATAGTCACTGAAGGAAATTAGATTGGGATGTTTTCTCTTAACCAAAGCCACACTAATTACTACTCAGTGGACAGTATCACAAGCCAGAGCCATTGACTGAACACTGACACTTTGGTGGTTTGCCAGGGTTGCCTCTGCAGCCTGTAAGAGAATGGCATAAGTATTTTGAATTTTTAATATAGATAGAGACTTCAAAGTTTTGTTTTATAAGTTCCCATACGTTTATTTACTTTTCCAGTTTACCTCTCCAAGCTTGTATCAAGAAGTCGCTGGATCAGATTTTATAGATGCATTTATATATGCATTACCCACTAATAATGAAGCCAAATGATCTTTGCTATTTCCCTGAAAACTTAAATATTATGCATGTCCCTCCACATAGAAAATACAAACCTCTTTAAAACCCATCCATTTGTTTGGCTTATGAATTTGTTACATATGTTATCTTTTCCTTTCCCACACTGAAAATAAAACTTTATTTCTGGGTCCAATACACTAGATGGTCTTCTAACTTACCTCCTGGCATATTGCATGGACCAACTAAAAAAAGAGACTAAGTTTTCTCTAAGAAACTCTTCCTTTACATTATCAAAGTGTCCTCTTTATCAACAATTTTGGTTGCTTGTACTGTTTAATATAAATACTCTGTCTTTTAAAAGAAAAAAGCACTTCATAGAAATCATTCCTTTTTAACAGAGAAAACAAATCTGCAAAGTCAAGATACATATAATTATCATAATTCGTATTTATTAATATGTCTATGAAATGAGAAGTACATTGCTGTATCTTTTAAGTGACATAAGGATAGTTTATTACTATATCTCAGATATTAAAACCAAGAGCTAGCTAGTCAAGAAAGTAGTAGTGCAATAGTGTGGTTGTGTGTGTGAGTGTATTTGTGAGTGTGTGTGTGTGTGTGTGTGTGTGTGTTGTGTGTGAGTGTGTATGTGTCAGCTAGAGGTCAATGTTGGGTGTCTTCTCAATTGCTCTTCACTTTATTTTTTAAGTAAAGCTCCCTTGCAGAACCTGGAGCTCACTGGCCCAACTAGAGTGGTTTGCCCTAGGGGCCCAGGGGTCCACCTGTCTCCGTTACCACAATGCTTACTTTATAAACTCTTGTCTGTGGCCAGCTTTTTTATGCAGTTTCCTCGAGATCAAACTTAGATCCTCATGCTTTCATGCCAAGTATGGTACATAGAAATGCTTCTCCTCTACCATGTAATTTGTGTTTATTAGCACATGTATTGTGTGTAATACATAATGGTCTAGTCATGCAAAACTCATGAAGTAATTTCTTCACACAATTCCTAAAAACTATTCAATGTATGATGTTTTTACACATAGAAGGGGTTTTTTTTGTTGTTGTTGTTTTTGGATTGTTTGTGCTATTCCCACATACACGATTTCTGTGCTTTATCCTCCAATATGCCAGAGCAACAGGGCTTTGAGCAAGTTCAAAATGCTCTATCTCATCTAATTTTATACTTATTCATAACAACTTTTTGAAAAAATTTTAAAAGTGAGTTTTGTTATATATATATATATATATATATATATATATATATATATATATATGGACAATTTTGTTCTGGCATCTATATCTTTAAACAATAACTGCTACATACATTCAACTTGCTCAACATTTTTATTAAAAAAAGATGTTTCTTTCTTCTCTCTTAGAATACCAAAACAAATACACATTCAACCCATACACACTTAAATTTAAATCTACACATTTAATGAACTAAAATGTAATCTTGCATGAAGTAAGAGTTTGCCCTGAGTTAAATATTCACCTTAATATTTACAGATATTATGATTATAAAAAAACTAATTTACAAAGAATAAATTTTGCTGATTTTATGTCTTTTCAACTTTTGAAACTTTTTAATTTTACCATTCTATGATTCTACAATGTATGTGAACTCAGTTTTTCAAGGGGACTTCATTAGGTTTTTTTGTTGTTGTTGTTTTGTTTTTTGTTTTTTGTTTTTTTGGTCTTCTTATTTGATAGTAAAATATCATTCTGTTTACTTGATTGTAGACTAAAGGTTCTCAAACCATGACAGCCTCTGGTACCCAGAAAAAAGTAAAGAGAACTCTGCCAAATCCCCCTCCCGAGGAAGCGTCGACGGGAACACAGTCAACTTACAGCACACTGGGCACTGCATCCAGGAGAAGAATGTGCAGAACCAATACCATGGCTCGAGCCAAGATTCTCCAGGACATAGACCGAGAGCTTGACCTCGTGGAAAGGGAGTCTGCCAAGCTTAGGAAGAAGCAAGCAGAACTTGATGAAGAAGAAAAGGAGATTGATGCCAAGCTGCGGTATCTGGAAATGGGAATTAACAGGAGAAAGGAAGCCTTACTGAAGGAGAGAGAAAAGAGGGAGCGTGCTTACCTGCAGGGGGTGGCTGAGGACCGTGATTACATGTCTGACAGCGAGGTCAGCAGCACCAGACCAAGCCGAATAGAAAGTCAGCATGGCATCGAGCGACCAAGGACAGCTCCTCAAACTGAATTCAGCCAGTTCATACCGCCACAAACCCAAACAGAAGCTCAGCTGGTTCCTCCTACAAGTCCTTACACACAGTATCAGTACTCATCACCTGCTCTCCCCACCCAAGCACCCACCCCGTATACTCAACAATCTCACTTTCAACAGCAGACATTGTACCACCAGCAAGTCTCACCTTATCAGACTCAGCCAACCTTCCAAGCGGTGGCAACGATGTCCTTCACACCCCAGGCTCAACCCACTCCGAGCCCACAACCATCTTATCAGTTACCATCACAGATGATGGTGATACAGCAGAAGCCTCGGCAAACCACACTGTATTTGGAACCCAAGATCACTTCCAACTATGAAGTGATTCGCAACCAACCCCTGATGATCGCTCCTGTTTCTACTGATAATACATACGCTGTGTCCCACCTTGGGAGTAAGTACAACAGTTTAGATTTGAGAATAGGTTTGGAGGAAAGGAGCAGCATGGTAAGCAGTCCGATATCAAGCATCTCTGCAGACTCTTTCTATGCAGATATTGACCACCACACTTCAAGGAATTATGTCCTAATAGATGACATTGGAGAGATCACCAAAGGTACGGCAGCACTGAGCACAGCGTTTAGTCTTCATGAAAAGGATCTGTCTAAGACAGACCGTCTCCTTAGAACCACCGAGACACGTAGGTCTCAAGAAGTGACAGATTTCCTAGCGCCTTTGCAGACTTCCTCCAGACTGCACAGCTATGTGAAAGCGGAGGAGGACCCCATGGAGGATCCTTATGAGTTAAAGCTTCTGAAACAGCAGATTAAGCAAGAATTCCGTAGAGGCACAGAGAGCCTAGATCACCTGGCTGGTCTTCCGCACTATTACCATGCTGACACCAGCTATAGACATTTTCCCAAGTCTGAAAAGTACAGCATCAGTAGACTCACCCTTGAAAAGCAAGCAGCCAAGCAATTGCCGGCAGCCATACTTTACCAAAAGCAATCAAAGCATAAGAAATCATTAATCGATCCTAAAATGTCAAAGTTTTCACCTATTCAAGAAAGTAGAGACCTTGAACCTGATTATCCAAGTTATATGAGTTCTAGTACTTCATCTATTGGTGGTATTTCTTCTAGGGCAAGACTTCTCCAAGATGATATCACATTTGGCCTCAGAAAAAATATCACAGATCAACAAAAATTTATGGGCTCATCCCTTGGGTCAGGACTGGGCACCTTAGGAAATACCATCAGGTCAGCTCTACAGGATGAAGCAGATAAGTCATACAGCAGTGGGAGCAGGTCCAGGCCTTCCTCTAGACCTTCCTCTGTCTATGGGCTTGATTTATCAATTAAGAGGGATTCTTCCAGCTCATCATTAAGACTGAAAGCTCAAGAGGCTGAAGCTCTTGATGTCTCATTTGGCCATTCTTCATCTTCTTCGAGAACTAAGCCCACCAGCCTACCAATCAGCCAGAGTAGAGGAAGAATACCAATTGTAGCCCAGAATTCAGAAGAAGAAAGTCCACTCAGTCCTGTTGGACAACCAATGGGAATGGCGAGGGCTGCAGCTGGGCCTTTGCCCCCCATATCTGCAGACACGAGGGATCAGTTTGGGTCAAGTCACTCATTGCCCGAAGTTCAACAACACATGAGAGAAGAGTCACGGACACGGGGCTATGACCGTGACATAGCATTCATCATGGATGACTTCCAACATGCTATGTCTGACAGTGAAGGTAAATTGGGCCTCAAACTACTCTGTTACTCTCAAAACTCAAATGTGTATCTTTCTGCATGTTTAATTTTATTTCTCCAAGGATGTAGTCCATCTTTCGTGGTGCAACTTGTGCATGTTTATTTCAATTTTATTTCTTGTATGTGTACTTCTTGTGTGTAGTATTCAGTGGCATGTTTCTCTTTGATTGGTTTTAGTTTATTATTTTACTCTGTTTCCTGATTGTTGGCTTGATTTGTTTTGTGTCACAGTTTTTTAAACAAGCATTAAACAATTCTACCAATAAAATATGGTCAACCTTAAAATACATAACCGGGAAGATTTTCATTGTATGGTTCATTGTACTTTAAAAATACATTTTAACATATTTAATATTTTTTCTATTTTTATTTAAATTAGAAACAAGCTTGTTTTACATGTCAGTCCCAAGGGCTGAAGCCATTGAATAATATTTGATTCTACTTTGTAATGGAGATGAATGTTGGCTTCACCAGAGGTTATTCTCTTGCAGAGAGCTTTTACAACAGCTTGACATTAGTATAATCTATAATTTTATCATTCTCTTTGAGTAGATGTGTTTCATCACCCTTCATCAAAAAGATTATTACTGATGTATTTGTTCATTTAGTGTTATGTGTTAGTTTAACTCAATTAAGAAATTAAAAAATAATTTTTCAGTATATATAAAGCAATCTGTTTAAAAACTGAAATAGGCTACATGAGGGTGTCACTGTCTGTAGTGTAGGCCATTCTGCTGTGCCCTGAAGTTCAGTTCTTCCCCCTGTACCCTTTGGCATTCCATTGCCTTTCCTTTCTTCCCAAAAGTGTCTTGCTACATTTTTGGTTGAGCAAGCAACACTACACTAAAGTTGCTTTTAAGTGGAAATGCTTATAAAAATGTAAATATTTTCAAAATTATTTTGTAAAGTCTCTGATGTCAGATACACATTTTATTTACTTTATTAAATTTTATAGATAGGTCCTATTCTGTAACCCATTCAGGCCTGGAAGTTACTATACAGGTCAGACTAGCTTCATATTTATGGTGATCCTCGATCTCAGCCCCTTAAGTGATTGTATCAAAAACATGAGGCCCCTTAACCATCTTGTATATTGGTTTGTGTTTGAATATATGTGGGGCTGAAGCCCAG
The DNA here is from genome assembly GCF_003668045.3 of Cricetulus griseus. Lineage (NCBI taxonomy): Eukaryota > Metazoa > Chordata > Mammalia > Rodentia > Cricetidae > Cricetulus > Cricetulus griseus. The sequence continues at coordinate 178,358,828 of NW_023276806.1, read as the reverse complement.
GAAATAAAACATGTCTAGACAAATAAAAAATAATACCTCATTCATTTGGATACTAAAAAAAAATACTAAACTGATGTGAATATCCTTCCATCTGAATCTTCTTAATTAAAAACACATGAAAAGGTGTTTTCATGAAGAGCATTTCTTTTTTTATTCTATATGGAGACACAGATAATGATTTCAAAACTGAAATACAGACTGCTGAATTGAAGAGGTCTGTGGGCCTAAAATAAAAGGACCATTTACATCGCTTATGAAGTTCTGATCACCAAGTTTCTTTCAAACCTGTTTTTTTTTTTTTTTTTTTTTTTTACTTGTTACAGGCTGATTGGTTGACCATTTTTATTGACAGTTTGTTATTTATACAATGCATTTCATTTGTGTATATCTGTAGTAGACCAATATTTGAATTACTCTGCTTAGCTCACCTGGAATTTTGATATTACATGGAAACAGGTGTTCTTTTAGTCTAGTATGTATTTTATACTAATTGTGTACATGCAGAATGACTATTAAATGGAAAGGGAAGCTATTCCATGCAAAAATCTGTAAAAATAAAGCAAAAACTCTTGGAATTATGGAGCAACTCAATACCTAAAGGACATGTGCACATAGGTGACAATCTATTGTGATCATAGATGACAATTACCTGCAAAGAATTTGACAAATAGTGTTAGTCCTCAGAAATGTGTCGTCAACTTGGTGTTAGACATGTAATTGTTTGTAATTAGCCCAAAATGTGGCATTTACTTGATGGCATACACATGAAATTCACTGAGTAATTTTGTTTCTATATTTTGTGGATGGCAGTGATCACTGACTAAACTCTTGTTTGATGATAACATGGTAAGATAGCACATATCCTACACAGTATTAAGACAAATAAAGTTGGTACCAAAGCAGAGAACAATTGGAGGGGAGATGTGAGAACCAAAATGTATTTTAAAATGAAGCAGACAAAACTCATTTATAAAGAATATCAATGCAGAATTAGATAAAAGAATATAACCAATTGAATTACATTAGTAACTTTGTGATTACATCATACTAGATATCTTCAAAATACGTGCACAGTAAAATGTTATATATTTTCATTGTTTGTATATCATGCAAATACATGAAGTTTTGTGGTGATATAAATAAAACAAAGAAAATTATTTGAATCAGTATGGAACAGACATGTTACATTTTATAAAATTCATTTGTAATATGGTTCCATTACAGCAGATCAAACACAAGCTGTTAGGAACAGCTAATCTAGCATACCGGGAACTCCATGAGGCTGACAGAATGTCATACAAGAACAGAGTCACTCAATCTGGTTGCTCTAGCTTGATTCTACATGCTCATAAAAGATGGTAGATGTATTTTACATTCAGTTACATATGGTTCTATTATTGGAAATAACAAAAATCAAAATGGGTCATTAGAATTTAAGATAAACTGATGAAAAATCAGATCAAGTTGAGGGTCTGTCATATTTGCTATATCCAGAGCCCCCTAAAACACATTTAACAGTTGTATTTAAAATGCAATTAGGAAAGTTATATATTCAAATGAAAGTTTATATTGTTCAGGATAAAGATATGTTGAAAACATGATAAATCACTACTTTCTTTTCAAGAATATTTAAAATGTATGATAAATATAAGCAATACCTATACAAAACTATTTTATTCTAAGGAGGTTAAGTATAATCTAGTAAGTCCACACACTGATGATGATCTGGTTAATTGTTTTATTTATCAAGTATTTGTTATACTGAATAATTATGTAAATTTATTCACTCAGCTTCGAATTAGCACCGTGCTTTGGCACAATAATTATCAAGTAGACTGTGAAAAGACAATTGAATATCTATAAACTAGGTTTAAGGACAAGTTAACAAAAACTATCATAATGATCATCTTTAGCTTTTTTATTTAGATGATGACAAATAACTCTATAATTCACTCATTCCACACAAATTCATTAAACATTATGCTCCAAAGAAGACGGAAGAGAAAATAACAGCAGAGATATGAATTTCCTCTTCAAGCAGCTGTTAGTCTAATGGGCAAATGAGTTAAGAGTGTATGTAGCCACAATGTAGGCATCAAATCTAAAATTGGCGAAGCTGTGCTATGCCACCTGTCATTTCGTGTGTACTTGGGAGAGGTGGTGAGGTTGAAATGCAGTGCTGTGAAAGGCTACAGATGTGTAGCTGAGCAGTGGTGCACACACCAGCTGTCTAACCCTAGCAGCCAATAAATACCAGAAATGGCAATCCCTGGAGATATTTTTCAAGGATCTGATAGACACAAAAAGCCACCTTGAACAAGATAGAATGGAGAGCTCAATTTGTGGCATTTCAGAAGCTGCCATTTCAAGAAAATAATATTGAAAGCATCATGTAGTTGGGCAAGGAAACAAGTCCTTTCATCACCATTTGAGGAAAAAAACCAATATATTATTTCCAAGGGCTGTTAACTGGGGTGTGGGTGGAGGGCAAGAATATAGTCAAGGAATGCCAAGAAGAAGCAATGTATGCTGAATGCAGTGTTAGCCATTCAGTAAAATGGAAGTTTTAGTCACTTTGCAATATCCTAAAGAAATCTGTCTGGAAAGTGCTGATATAACTAGGTGAACTTTTAAAATTTGTATTTGAATGCTTCAAATGTGATAAATTTGAAAATATACTATCAAGTTTTATCATGGTGGTAAGTTAATAAAAGGTAATGGTCAAATTTCTAAATCTGCATTAAAATTCAGATAGTGATAATTTTATTTATATTAAAGATTCTCATATATACTTACTTTAGTTATTTTTATGAAGCTACAAATTTCTTATAGTATACATGTTTCTAGCAATGACAAATAGTATATGTTGGTATTAAATGCTTTTTTTGCTTATTATTGTCAAAGCAATGTCATATTTTCAAAAAATATATTCATTCAGTGTTAAAGCCAAAAGCTATATGCTGCTGCTTGGGTTTTACAAAAGTGGAAAGTTAAAAGAAATTTGCACATTCATAATGTGCATTTCCTGTTGACTTTTGGTCATACATGGTGGGTTGTAGGTAAGGTTTCTAAGTGGGAACTGATGGACTTAAGTTGAACAAAATTATTCTTATATAACTTTATTTATTTATTTATTTGTTGTCTAAATTTCATTTATACTGATTTCAATGTAATTTTATTTTATTTTACTATGAGATGTTGAGCATATGTGTGCCTCATTTTCTTTAGATTGTTCTGTTGTATGAAAATTTTTAGATACCATTGGAAATGTTTCTACTTCTGATGGGAGTTATGTCTGAAATGCATGCGTGGTCAAAAGCCCAATGCATGCTAATACTGCAGAACATTTGCTTCCCTCTATCACCTGTATTAGTTGCGGTTGCAATGTATGATGTTTCCTTGGTCTCCAAAGCCTATCACTTGCGTCGGGAGGAAACGGATTGGTTTGATAAACCCAGGGAGTCTCGGTTGGAAAATGGTCATGTTCTGGACCGGAAACTGCCAGAAAGATTGGTTCACTCCAGACCCCTCAGTCAACATCAAGAGCAAGTAAGTGAGAAAATTTACAGTCTCTTGGATTTGTTATCAACAAGAGTCAGTTCTAAAATAGACTACTCTGTAAACTGAAATATTTGCCAATCTAGTTAAAAATTGTTTCCTTTCTGTAATTTAATGAAGAAAGTACTTTATCTGTTTGATGGACATTTGTGATGCTTGTATCAGACAATTTAAATGGTTCATTCATGCAATGGATTATTGTATGGATATACCATCTCTGGTACTGAAAGAAAGGGAAATAGATGGGGCTGCTGAAGAGGCTGAAAGAACATTGTGCAATACAGACATGTATATTACAATTATCATAAACATTTCCTTTTCTTATTTTTAACACATCCTTTTTGTTCTTTTGTTTGTTTTTTTGTGACAGGGTTTCTCACTGTAATAAACTGTCTTGGAATAATACATTATTGCTTTAGGATTATATTGACTAAATATTTGAATGCTTTGGGTTTTTTTAAGTGAGAAGTTTTATTACAAAGGGGAGGGAGGGTCAAGGAAAGAAAAAAAGGTAAAGAGACACAGAGACAAAGAGAGGACAGAAGAAAAGAGGGAGACGGGAGAAGTCCTCTCTGCCCCAGGGGATTTGTGGTAAAGAGTGCAGGAAAGAGCTACTTTCGGGTTTTTGTATTTTAATATATCAGATTATATTGAATTTTATTTTCTTGTTACTCTTAACATTGTATTTATAGTTATATTTCAAATCTCATCATAAAGATCTGGTTAGGAATATCCACAATAATGAAACCAATGTAATTATTATTTATTGCCCATCTGGGTCTCTGTAGTTTAGTGTCCTCTAAAAATGACAATAGGATGTTAAATATATTAACTAAATCATAATAACAGCTGCTATAGAAACCACAAGTCTAAAATTCTACTTGCCATCAAATACTGTTCCATGGAAACTCAGCTCTTCAAGTAATTATTACCTAATGTTATTTGAGACTACATTGAGTTAATCTTTATCTATTTTAATAAATTCCTGAAATTTTATTCTGTTCTTTTTGGATAGATGAAATACATGTATTACAAATGACATTTTGATTTTAGTTTTCTGGTACTGACATATGCAGATCAGTAACTTTGAGGTTACAGTTCATCATATCTTAAATATGTGCTTACAGACTAGTGTAATACAAAAATAGAGCAAAAAGGGTTTTTTGGTGATTGTTTCAAAAAATTCTGACCAGTTCATGAAATATAAGCATAAAGATCTTTGTTAAGTGAATGTACCAATCATAAGGTATTTTCTTGCTAACAGAACTCTTACATTTTCAGAAGTGAACCTTTGCACTACTATTTATTAAACTGTAAAACAATATGTAATAATCAAAAGGAAAAATGCATAAAGTTATAAACTACTCTAACAGCCATGCAAATACCCCCAATAGCCAATGCAGGGAAAATGGCCTACCCCAGAAACCTGCAAGCCACTCTTGAATCACAGCCTCCCCATAAACAAGTAGCAGACATGTTGATTTTTATGGCAATAATTTCATTTTTCTTTATATGTCTTCTAAATGGATTATATAGAGAAAACAACAAATGCCTCAAAAATGTAGCACTTGCTTAATTTCATGTTAAGTTCACACTTTCCTGCATTGATATTTATCTTCAAATACTGATTTCTCCTTTAAATCAAGAACTTTATTTTGGTCTAGGGACAATTTCATTTTATTTACTTCTTTATTATATCTGATAATAAAAAGTAATAGTGAGCCCTTGATACCATTAAAGAGGATGCTATTACTTGAAAAATGTAAAACAAGAATTGATTGCCATGAAGTGCTCTGGGGGAAATAGGATAAAATTCAATTGACTAATTCAAGCATGAATTTGTCCTCTGTAAAAATTTGTACACAAAAGACTACAATTTACCAAAGCAGTATTTGTTTCCTTTCAAATACGTACGCTTTAATGTTTGTACAATTCAAGAGAAATCCAAGTGTTTTTGTGAAATAAACCATCTAATCTCAATTATTTTTAAGGTTTTTCTTTAAAGAAAAGGTCAATATCTTTTACATGATAGTTGTAAAAGTAAGTCACCATATATGGACTATAACAATATTCCCCAGTGTCACAGTAAATAAAGCTCAAGTCATCTGCAAATCCTTTGGAGCTCCTGCCTTAGGAGGTTAATACCTCCTCTGAAGGGGCCATGCTTTTTCTTATATTTGTGGCTGAGCACTGTGTTTTCTCTCTCTAGACTCTGGTCACTTTGCTAAGCATACTGGTCATCCAGGTTTTCATGAATAAGCCGCCTCACACAATAGGATATCTATGGTACTACCAGCATCATCTTGCTACAAAACTAGAACAAGTCTCTTTCCCTTATACTTCAGTAATAAACCATGTCTTGTGTCTTTGATCACAATCATATACAACACAGAAGCTCTCTGCCCTACACACCCTGACATGTAAGTTTGTGCAATGCCCAGTACAGTGTGAGAAAACGGGCCAACATCTGTTTCCTATATCAAGCATTTATGCTAATCAAAGCAGATGAATGTGTAAATAAAAATTATGCTAATGCAAAATTAATTGATTCATAAATATGTAGACTTGCTTGTGATAATATTTATGGTTAGGAAAGAAGAACAATGCATTTTCTGGGGTACATGCAGGTGACAATCTTGTTGATGTAGTTCTCAAAAGACTATGAAAACATAGTCTAGCACTTTGGTGTGTCACTTAACTTCCCTGTGTCCCTGTCATGCTCTTGATATTATTGGTATAAAACAATCAAAGCAAAAACAAACAAAAACAACTGCCCCCATAAGCCTATCTCCCAGAATACTCTGTCAATATTTACCTGCAATTGTGATCTGCTATCAATTGGCTCATCCATATCAATCATAACTATAAAGATTACTGTTTTAGTGAGTGAACTCATGAGTCTGGTTGCAAATCTTTAAAAATGTGAAATTGTGTGAAGTAGACAATCATGGAAATGAAGATTCTCAGTATCCCAACATCACAGAAGTTGATTAAAATGATATAATGATTCACTGATAAAAACTCTCATGAACACACTAAGAAGTTCCCTATTCTTGCAAACTACAGTCTATGGATTATGATGTTATATCTGTAGTAAGAATCTAAAAAACAGAAAGAAACCCTAAATGCAAAATAGTGTCGTCTTAATTTATTTTTGACCAATTGGGTAAACGGCATGAAGTCATAAAACCATTGAAATAAGAATGAGGCGATGTAAATCAATTTGAAGGAATAATCTCAACAACAGGATAGCCAGGAAGAGACCTAGTGAGGACCTAGCATCAATAGTGCAGTAGGAACCTGAGGCCACAAATCAGATCAATGACTCTTTGCAAAGAATACATTCAAGTAAAGATATATTAACCATGGGGTTTATGGCATGACTCACCGTGTCACACTCTAGCTTCCATAATGAGATTTTTAATTTTTTCCTTTTTCTCTTAAATTTTGTTTTCTTTGGAGGTGGGGCAGGGACTGGGGGTGGAAGAGAAGGAACAGGGAATGAATGGGATCAAGATACATGATGTAAAAGACACAGACAATAAATTAACAAACAAACAAAAACAAATTCCAATTGTGAAATAGTGTGGAAGCCACAGACACAGCAGTAGCTTTGGTATTGCTCCTTCTGCTTTCAAAATTCCTATAGTAAATGTCTCAATCAGTAACATAGCCTTTGCATATAAACACAGCAACAGGGAGGATTTGCATGAACAAAGTCTATTCATTTAGAAAGACTATTCTGAACATGAATATGTTCTCAGTAAAATTCCACAATAAAATTTAAGCACCTTAAATATACCACAGACCTAGTTATGGTGACAGGGATGTGACAAGAGGGGATATTCTCTGAGATTTCTCAATTAGTTTCACTTAATTACTAAAGTTGAGAATGCTTTTCCATTTCCTGTCTTTCAAGTGCAAAATCAAGGACTGGCTTTTCTCAATCTAAATTATTCTTTGTCATCAATAATGAGTACATATCGCTGTAGTCAGAAACACCCTTGGAAACCAAATACAGATGCTCATTGATTTTCCAAAAATAAGAGAAGTCAGTCTTCAAGAGTGATTGGTTATAAATGAAACACCATAATGAACTCAGAAACCAATTTAATCATTATGCAGTGTGAGTCCAAATTCTTCAGTTGCCATCATTCAAGAATCTTCTGGTATATTTTCATTGATTTAATTGATGAGCTTTGAATTGAGCAAGTGTAGTTTTGCATAATGTATTTCAGGGGTTTTTAATTGCTTATTTTTACCGAATCCCTTATGTGCCCTAGATTCTGCAGATGAATGGCAAGACAATGCACTACATCTTTCCTCATACAAGGATAAAAATAACTAGAGACTCTAAGGATCACACAGTTTCAGGTAAAGCCAATTGAACTATCTGATAATTTCTAATTCCAATGTCACATTGACATATGTGTTTGTATTTCAGTTTAAATGACTCATTAAATTTTAGAAAGCAACCATTTATATCTGTTTTAGCACATGTCCAAAAATAACAGGCTATTCACTTGAACACAAAAAACATTAATGACATGATTTTTTACATGACAAGTCACTAAGTGGTAAGTATCCTCTCTGCATTTTCTATATTTCTAACAGTGCATAATTTGGCCATGCCCATAATTACTGCTCAAGGAAGTATTGTGGTCACTGCATGATGGTACGGCTTGCACTCTTGAATACTCTTGATAGCTGAGTATAGAGAATATAGAAGCGTGGAGATCTTAGGAACAGATTCTTTCCAGTTCCTTGTGTCTATTTATAGATCAAAGCTCATAGTAGACTTCATAAGCTTCTTATTTTGAAATAATTTCAGACTTCAAGAAAATGGTACCAAGTGATGCATTGTCCATTCTTTGCCCAGTTTTCCTAATGTTGACATAAATCTGGCATAAACTGATATACCCAAGCAAATCAACATGAATATGATGTTATTAAAACAGCTGTTGGGTTTTACCCAAATTTTGAGTTTCTCCACTCATCAATTACTTTATCTACTGCCTCAAGATAAACGCTAGGATACATTGTATCCTAGCTACATCTCACATTATATTTCATTGTCATGGTTCCTATATCTTTTCCAGCATAACCATTTTTGTGTTTCTTTGTATTTTCTGAGCTTGAAACTCTTGAAAAATTGAGATTTTTCACATTACAAATGAGATTTCCATCATTTGAAGTGTTAGATAAAATTTTTTTAAGTGTATGAAATATACCCTGGATGTTTCTTATGTTCTTTCTCAATTACTGTGCACTATCTGTGTTTCATGTCCAGCCAATATAAACATAAAATACTGGTAAAATTTTAAAGACATTTCTGTGCTCTTTGTACAAGAGGTAGATCTAACATGGTGTACACACTATTTTATTTTGTTTGTTTTCAAGATGACACAGAAATTCACTTGTCTCCTCTGCTACAATTGTACTGCAGATTTTGATGAATGATTCGGCAATGAGGGATTGTTTGCTCTCTATTTCCACAGATAACTCGTCACTTAGAAATCTAGTATTGTTTTCCTGTTGAGATGGGTATTTTTTTTCTAGGACCAAAGAAAGATACTTTAATTTTATGTATCTATTATTGTTCAGATTGAAAATACTAGGGAAATATTTGAAACTCAAGTGCTCTTTTTTCCATCATTTCATTTTTATAAAGTGTATTCTATAGTTGAAATTAGATTTGATAATGAAATTTTTGGAAAATTTTACATACTGAGTCCATTTAGTGCTTTGAGGGGCATTTGTAAAAGTTATTACCTCCTGAAAATTATTTCAGTTGCTTCCAGAACATAAATCAAAATAGCACAATATTTTTCTGGTGATGTTATTATTATTTTCATGGGATATATAATAGAAATCTTGAAGCATTTCCCCTAAATTAACAGGTCCTATATCAATGTATTCTTCTATTTGTGTCATTATTTTTGCTTCATATTAAAGGATTTCCTCTCAGCCTTATCTTCTCTAACTCATTATAGCTTTATCTAGACTAGAAAAATGTTTAAACTATAAAAATAATGGAAATAAATGCTATTAATTGACTATTATAAATACTATACTCAAACTGAAATCATTTACCTTTATGCTATACTCTAAAACTAAAATCACTTACCTTCATTTTTTCATAATGAGGAAAATGAATTATTAATTTTGGAAACTTTTTTTTTTAGAAAATGTACATGTTATCTGCTTCCAAGTTTCCTTTATTTTCAATCTTGATAAAATAATATTTTCCATATTTATTCACACTTCAATAATCACCACTAAGTGTATAGTTTTGTTTATCCTTAGGGAACATAGTTCCATACAAAATTAAATGTTTTGATATAATATATAATATTTTCTGTAAGTCCTAAGGAATCTAGATTATTTTAAATGTATGAACATGTGAGTCAGGAACCACACATGACGTCTTTATAAAGCATCTAATGGTAGGCACACCCGCAAACAGAAATTTCAGCCTTTGACTTGACCTTGTTTTCTGTCCTGCCAAGATCAGGCTTGCTATGGTTTATAATATAGTTATTAATTATAAGTAAATAATAATTATTAATTAATTAATTAATATTCTAAATACCACTTTGTTGATTTTTTATTTCAGTAAATATTTTTGACAGATAAAAACTATCCTCTTATGTATAACATGATATTTTGAAACATATATATGTGTGTGTATGTGTATTTATGTGTTTTTTAATGACTAAAAGAAGCTATTCCCTATGTTATTTGGTTTGTGTGGGAATGTTTTGCATTTATTCTATGAGCATTTTAAAAATATGTTATGTTCTTTTTAGCTTTAGTCATGACTGAAAATACCTTTTTGAGATACTAAAATATATACAAATAATGATACCATGTCTAAAATTAGCTTCAAAACCAACTAGGTATGAAGGAACAATAGTACACAGAGAAAGGAAACAAAATTGGCCATGATTTTGTGATCCTGGGAGCTATAACACTAACTGTATTGCCATGAACTATTTGTCATAGACTGGTTGTTTTCCTGTACATATAAAATTTTCCAGAATAAATTCTTCCATTTTTACTTGTTTCTAATGTTCAGAAATAAATAATGTGCATGGTAGCTTCTGCAGTAATAACAATATACACATCAGTAACTACCTCTGAACCCAAGGATAAGAGCAAGGAAGTGAAGAATAAAATGTATCACACTCATTCTCTCAAATATACTAGAAAACATTTTTGTTAACTAAATTTCTTCAAAATAGACATATCAAGTGTCTTTTAAAATCTCTTATCATAGATACAGAGATCAAAGTAGACTAAAATATTTATAAAACTGCCATAAAATAGGCACAATTAATAATGAAAAAATTCATTTATTTATAGGAAATAAAAACATTGTCAAAAAGGAAACATAAAGAGAAATAGGTTAATAGCCTCTCCCTTGTCAATCATACCTCAAGACATGGATAGTGGAATCTTATGGTCCAAGATGTTTTCATGGATCCAATAACTCAAAACTGATGCTAACATGGGTTTTTCCTTTATTCTCATTCTTTGAGAATATCCAGTATATTTTGGCGGCTATCTACTGTGTGGCATAAGGAGAGACTACATATGAAACTGAACATGAGAATTCAGCTCTATTTGTTTAAAGCCTCAAAGAAACAGATCTGAAGAATGGGAACAAGTGACCCCATTTTTTTAATAAAATGATTTTATTAAATACATGTAATGTATTTAAAGAATAGTGATTTTATTATTTAAAATGAATTAATAAACATTTTAATTCTGCTTTAATAACGAGAAAATATGCACAGTTGTAATTTGTCCCAGCAAAAGCTCTTTGAAACTGCCAGGAATAGTAAACATGGCAGATGGCTTTTGAAACCCAAAACTTGAGAGCTTACACTGTAAAGATATTTACAGAGATAGTTATAATACAATATAAATACAAAAGATAAGCGTTTGTCTTTGTTTTTCTTTAATTTACATACCATAGATTCTCCTTTCTAAATACTTTTATAACTCAGAATGCATGAAGTTTTATGTTTGTTTGATAATATCTGTCACTTAGCACTCCCATTATATTTTGTTGTGTGATTAGAAGAAATACATGAAGGCCCAGCCTTCACTTTTGTTCATGATTTAGTAAAATGTCCAAACTATAATAATTATTACAAAAAATGTTAAGGAGAGCTTAGATAAAAGGTAAGAGATTTATGAACCATTAATACTTGCACCTATTTTATGTATAAATAAACATATACATGAAAACATGTTTCTATACTGTTATTCATAATTTTGTAAAGTACACAAAGAGGAATATATGAAAATAAGATTCTAGCTTTTAAAAAGCTCTTCCTTTACTTTTTAATGCATAAATTTCCAAGGTACAGATATTTTTGACAATTGTACAATGGTTTTGAAAGTCTTTGTTCAATAAACACAGACTGTAAAGTGGAATAGAGACAATAACTAATGCACTTTGGAGTCCAAAGTGTGTCATTCAGTGTTAATATTCATTTTGAGAATACAATTTTTATTTGGAAAATAATATAAACTTGATGCCCTATGACTAACTGCAAGTAAATCTAATAAAAATCTCAGCACTTTCCACATATGCAAAAAAAATACTACTATTCTCTTTGCTACAGAGAAAAAGCTGAAGAAAAAAGAAAGAATGCAAGGTTAATGAAATGTACCTCTCTCTCTCTCTCTCTTTCTCTGTCTCTCTGTCTGTCTGTCTGTCTCTCTCTCTCTCTCTCTCTCTCTGATTTGGAACTCCATTTTTATGTTTTGAGAGAAGCAGCTATTTGAAATAAACCAAAGAAATTCTGAGTCTTAAAAAAGGCATTTACTGTCTTTAATCCCAGCACTCGGGAGGCAGAGGCAGGCGGATCTCTGTGAGTTCGAGTGCCAGAGCAAGTGCCAGGATAGGCTCCAAAGGTACACAGAGAAACCCTGTCTCAAAAAAACAAAAATAAAAATAAAAAAGGCATTTACTATGTACAGCTCCATAGTAGACTGGCTATATCTGCTAGGCTATAACGACCAATTGGGCACTTCACAGTGAAGAACATGGAAAATGTTTAGCTTTGAATGATAGCAGAGTCTTAGGAAAGAGTAGCTCAATTTTAACTCACCATCTTTTCAGGTTTTAGAAACAGGACATATTCTAGTGAATTTCATTGGATCTGATTTGAAATTCAAATGTTTTATTTCTATTATTAACATTATTATCATTGTCACTATTAATTATAATCATAATTATCATTATTGGCTTATCAAGAGATAATTTAAATATTACAAATACCCATTGTTAATGTTCAGGTCATTAAACCTTGAACTGAAATGAAATCAAGTTGCAGAGAAGGAGGACTGAGAGCATAGGGGTCCATACCAGGCTGGTGGAACCCACAGAAACAGCTGCCCTGAACAAGGGAGAGTTCTTGGTTCCCAGACTGATAGCTGGGAAACCAGCATGAGACTGATCCAGAATCCATGAATGTGGGTGTCAGTGAGGAGACCTTGGAAATCTGTGGGTCCCCTTGTAGTGGATCAGTACTTATCCCTAGCATAGGAGTAGAATTTCGGAGCCCATCCCATATGGAGGGATACTCCCTGAGCCTAGACATAAGGGGGTTGGCCTATGCCCTATCCCAAAGGATATGACATACTTTGAAGAACCCTACGGAAAGCCTCACCCTCCCTGGAGAGCAGAAAGGGTATGGAATAGGTAGGGTGTTAGGTGGGAAGGCAGGGTAGTAGGGGAGGGAGAGGGACTTGGGATTAACATGTAAAATAATCTTCTTTCTAATTAAAATAAAAAGAATTTTTAAAAGTCTTCAATATCACCCATCAAAGAAAAACAGGAATGTCATATTTTCACTATCAATATTAATAGTTCAGTTGACAAGATTGGTTGGTAATCCAATGTCTTTTTTAGACACAGGGTCTCATGTAACCCATGCTTGCCTCAAACTCTTAGTCCTGTCTCCATCTCCCAAATACTGGAATGACATACCAGTTAGTAATTTTCTCTTTCAATTAGCAATACATACCTTATTTCTGATTGTTACATCTAATTATTAGATAATGAATTGCCTCTAGTTATGCCCTTTAGATGTTTGTTTAAATGTGCAATCTAAAGATGAATGGCTCTTTGCAGATATCTGAAAAACTGAAGTACAAAATTCCTGGATTTGAATAAAGTTTACTTCAAGAAGTCAAAAAAAAATAAACTTACAGTATTCTATAACCATTACCACAGTTCTGTTAAAATTTTCCACCATCATAAACGTTCCTAGAAATTGCTAATGTAAACTTCTTATGTCAGTTGCCCAGCCAGCTTTGGTATCTGGATTCTCACTTTTAATGTTTTAGATTAGTCTATGATACCACATGCATCAGTTATTTGCTACTCTTTGTTGCTAAATATATTCCATCCTTCTAATGTTCAACATTTCATTTACTTCATTGAATTTTTCTACATTTGTAAAAATATTTAAATATAAGTTTTACTGTGTACCTATGTTATTTCTGTAGCATACTTTCTTGGATGTGTCACATATGCTCTGTATAGTTTCTGTTCAACTTTTTTTTCTTTTTTATTTACGCTTCTCCATTGAAGTTCCCCCTCCTTAATCTTCTCTCAGTCACTCCCCCATCTCCCTTCTCCCCTAGAACCACGGCTCCTCCATTTCCCTCCAGAAAAGGACAGGCCTCCCAGGGATATCAACCAAACTGACACAACAAATTGCAATAAGACTAGGCATGTACCCTCATATATGCTGAACAAAGTAACCCAGTAGGAGGGACAAGGTCCCAAGAGCAGGAAAAAGAGTCAGAGACATCCCCACTCCCACTCTTAGGAGTCTGACAAGAACACCAAGCTACTCAGCCATAAGATACATGCAGAGGACCTAGGTCAGACCAGTGCAGAATCCCTGGTTGTCAGTTCAGTCCCTGTGAGCCCCCATGAGCCCAGCTTAGTTGATTCTGTAGGCCATGTTCTTGTGGTATAGTTCACCCCTATGTCTCCTACAATCCTTCCTCCCCTTCTTCTGCAAGGTTCCCCGATCTCTGCCTGATGTTTGGCTGTGTGCCCTTCCATCTGCCCCATCAGTTGCTGATGAAAATTATGCTAGGCTCTGGTCTACAAGGACAGAAGAATGTCAGTGTCATTAGGAATGATTTCTTTGACTTTTTTGCCATTCATGTTTGGTGAATGCGCCCCATTCCCAGTCATCTCTCCCAAGGACACTCTCCTTCCACCCCAGATATGATTACTCCTGTCCCCATGCCTGGATTGCATGTCTTGTTGTGTCCCCCATTCCATTTCTGATTTTGTTAATTTGGTTATCTTCACTTGTATTTTAGTTAGTTTTGATAGGGTTTGTCTGTCTTAATGGTTTCCTCAAAGAACCATGTCTTTGTTTCTTTGTATTGTTCTCTTGTATACTTGTATTGCCATTATGCAGTCTCTCCAACTTTTTCATGAAGGCACTTAGTGTTATGAACTTTCATCCTAGCATCCCTTTCATCATGTCCCAAAGGTTTGAGAATGTTGTGCATTCATTTTCATTGTATTCTAGGTAGTCTTTAGTTTCTTTCTTTATATCTGACTCCGTAGTCATTCAGTAGAAAGTTGATCAGTTTCCATTAGTTTGTAGGCTTTTGCTGTTTCTATGATTGTTCAAGTCCAGTTTTTAATCCATGTTAGTCTGATAGGAATCAGGACTTCTTTCACTTTTCTTTTATCTGTTGAGATGTGCTTTGTGACTGAGTATGTGGTCAATTTTGAAAAAAAATCCTTGGAGACTCTGAGAAGAAGGTATATTTTTTGTGTTTGGGTAAAATGTTCTATAGATATCTGTTAGGTCCATTTGATTCATAATGTTTGTTAGTTCCATTATTTCTCTGTTTAGTTTCTGTCTGGATAACCTGTAGGTGAGAGAGGGGTGTTGAAGTTTTCCACTATTAATGTGTGAGGTTTAATACATGATTTAAGCTTTAGTAATGTTTCTTTTACAATGTGGTTGCCCTTGTGTTTGGGGCATAGTTGTTAAGAATTGAGGTGTCACCTTGGTAGATTTTTTTCTTTGATGAGGATGAAATGTCCTTCCCAATCTCTTTTAGTTAATTTTTGTTAGAAGCCTAATTTTTTAATTACTAAATTGCTAAACCAGCTTGCTTTTTGCATCCATTTGCTTGAAAAATCTTTTTCCAACTCTTTGCACTGATGTTGAGGTGTATTTCTTATATGCAGAAGATGGATAGATCCTGTTTTTGCATCTATCCTGTTACCGTGTGTCTTTTTATTGGAGATCTGAGTCCATTGGTATTGAGAGATATTAATGAGACATGACTGTTGATTCCTGTTATTTTGTTGGTTGTGTGTGTGTGTGTTCGCATGCATATGCACACACGCTCATGCATGTTTTGTTTTGTTGGTGTGGGATTATTTCCTGTATTTTCATGGGATGGAATTGTCCTTCTAGTACCTTCTGCAAGACTCGATTTGTGGATAGATATTGTTTAAATTTGATTTGTTATAAAATATCTTGCTTTCTCCACATATGGTTATTGATATTTCTTCAAGATATAGTAGTCTGGGATGATATCTTTTGGCTTCTCCATTGAGAAGTTGTATGTAATTCTAATAGGTATGCCTTTATTTGTTACTTGCCATTTTTCGTTGTAGCTTTTAATATTCTCTTTTTTCTGTATATTTAGTGTTTTGGTTATTATGTGGATGGAATACTTTCTTTTCTTATCTGATTTATTTGTTGTTCTGAAAGTTTCTTGTGCCTTTATAGACATGTTAGGAAATTTTCTTCTATTATTTTCTAAAAAATATTTTCTGGGTCTTTCAGCTGGGATTCTTCTCTACCCTCTTTTCCTATTATTAATAGGTTTGGTCTTTTCATAGTGACCTAGATTTCCTGTAATTTTTGTGTCAGGAAATTTTAGATTAAAAATTTTCTCTGAAATATGTATCAATTTCTTCTATTCCTGACATTCTCTATTCCATCTGTTGTGTTCTTTTGGTAATGCTTGTGTCTGTAGTTCTAGTTCACTCACCTAGATTTTACATCTCAAGGGTTCCCTCACTTGCTTCTATTTCCATTTTCAGGTACTGAACAGTTTTATTCATTTCCTTTATCTGTTTATTATTATTTTCTTGGCTTATTTTAAGGCATGTATTCATTTCCTCTTTAAGAACCTCTGTTATCTTCATAAAGTTATGTTTAAGTTTATTTTCTTGTGCTTCAGCTATGTTGGGATATTCAGGGATTGCTGTTGTAGGATGGCACTGGTGGTGCCATATTGCCCTTGGTGTTTTCACACTGACATCTAGACATCTGAGATTGGGATGAATATAAGTCTAGGTCCTGATTTCTGAGTTTGTCTCTATTGGATGTGTGTTTTGTTCCTTTTTTACTGTTTCCTATTGGATCCTCTTGTCTTTGTATTTCTGGCATCCTGAATGACGTCTAGTCCAGCAGAGAGTCTCTCTCAGAGTTGCAGGCTGGACTTTTGGCAGCTAGCTTAGCCTTTGGTTCAGCTGGGGGACTCTGTTCTTCAAACTGGCATGTCCTGCACCTAAAAAGAAGATATCTGCCCATGTAGGAGAAAGGGGTACCTACGTCTCTGTAAAACATAAGAAACTACCTATCTAATCATTTCTTATAATGAGCTTGTTTTTTTATATTTCCTCAAGCAATATCTAAGCTTTCCTCTTGTCTTTGCCGTTATTGACAGTTGCCACAGAATGCTTTTTTTTTCATTTGCTTCTCTTCCTGATGTAAGTTTGAACATGTTTTGTATGTTCCCAAGTAGCACATAAAGTCTCTGGTAAAATGAGTCTCACCACAGAGTCCCTGGTGAGCTGACTGTCTTCACAGAGCCCCTGGTGAGGCAACTACCCACACAGAGTTCCTGGTGAGGTGATGCTTCACACAGCACATAAAGTCCTGGTGAAATGACTCTTCACACAGAGTCCCTGGTGAGGTGACTACCCAACACTGCTGTTTCTTGTTTGGGTTCTGTGTCATATAAGTTATAAAAGGGTTTATACATTATAGCTAAAAGTTTCTTTAAAGGGTACGTCATCTTCTTGCATTTATTTCCAGTATGTGTTTGTCCTCCTATGTTTTATTTTCTTGTGTTTGAGATATTAATTTATTATATTCCTCTCTTTTTATTTCCTTCCTGCAAGCCCTTTCATATATCTTTCCCTACTCTCTTCCAAATTGATGGCCTCTTTTTCACTGTTATTGCATTCACATATGCATTTGTGTATATGTATTATACTATATATGTGCATTTATATATGTAAATATGTTCATATTATGTATGTGGGAGAGTGTGCATGTATTCCTAGACATTGAAAATTGTGGCAGCTACTATAGAAATCAATATTGAGAATTCTCAAAAAGCTAAACATAAATCTACCATTTGACATAGCTATGTCATTGATATATATGTCCAAAGGACTTGACAACATCCTACTCCATAGTTGAGATGATTGGTCAGCCATGCTCCTTGCCACTCTTTTCACAATAGCTACAAAATGGAAACAACCTAAATGTCCTTCAACTAATTAATGTATACTGAAATGCAATACTTGTACAGAAGAATTCTATTTAGCTGTACATAAAAATCATAAAATTCGCAACTTAGTGATCTGAACTAGAAAATATGTCCCCTTCTTTAGTGCAATCTGGTATTGAGTTTTGAAATCTGGTAGTATATCAGTTCTCAAGCATTTTAGTTTCCAAAGTTGTTTGAATGATTCTATAGCCTTTGGAATTTGACTAAATTTTGAATCAGCTTTCTGCTGATTCAAACTGTGATAGTGATTGTGCTGAAAGCAACAATCCCACAGAAAATTGCTGCCTATAAAGACTGAATTTTTCAACCCATGAATATGTAATATCTCATTTATTTAGATTTCCTTTAATTGTTCTCACCAAATTTTTTATTTGTCATGTATAAAATTAGCATTTATCTAATAAATGTGTTTAAATTTTTTATTCTGTTTGATGTTATTGTAAAGAGTTTTCTTAATTGGGATTTTGAAACACCTGTTGACAGTAAGTAGAAATTGCTATTTTTATATTAACTTTTAGCTTGTAGTTTCACGGATTTACTCTTCTTACAATTTTTATTTAATACTCCTGATTTTTTACATGCAAAATGACATAATCTGCAAATAAAGTATTTCCTATTCCCATTCCAATTTGCAGGCCCAGTGTTTATTTGATAGCACTGGGTAGAAGTTTCTGTACAATCCTGAATACAGTAACCAAGGCAGGCACCATTGCTCTGCCCTGACTTTTAGAGAAAACATTTATTCTATCACAATTACAATGTTATGAATAGGAATGTACAAGCATTTTCCTATTTCCACGTTAGTATTTTTTGTTTATTTGTTTTTCTATTGCTTTGTCCTCTACTTTTTTAGAGAGGGTTTTACGTAGTCAAGTCTTACCTTGAGCCCACTGGGTAGTTGGAGGATGGTCTCCTATCATTAATGTGCCAGGATTACAGGAATAACTATATGAAGCAATCCTAACTCTTTATTTCTAGGTTAGTTTAGGGTTTTTATTATGAATGTATTCACTATTTTGTCCAAAATATTGAGTAGGTGTAATGCATCAATCATGTATTATTCTTTGTTCTTTGTTAACAGTAAGACACATAATTGATTTCTAGATCACAATCTACAAGGCATTCATAGAATAATTTCAATTTGTTAGAGTGTATGATTACTTTATGTTTCATGACTTTGTTAGGGTTTTTTTGTGTTTGTCATGATCCAAAATTATTCTATACACATATTTTCATGTAATGTTTTTGAATAGCCTTGTATTATAGTTTTCTAAGAGTTCTATTCAAATAGCCAGTGATGGGCCAAAAGTTTACCCCAGGTGACTTTTACCTACATCTAAGGCTGTAAAGTCTCATTGCTGGACTGGTATATAAACTGGGAAGAAATTTCAAAGCTCAAGTCAGTTTTAAATTTTCTAGTTTATTTCCTGTGTTATATGTCTGGGTTGCCTTCTTTAGACTAGATATTCATGGTGTTTTAGGCTCTGCTTGGTATATGCTGTGTATATGCCAAGACTCCATGGAAAGTTCATTAGTTAACTATGACTCACCTTGTTATCAGTGGCCCAACCTAAAACCTGGAGAATCTTCAGATTTCCTACTTGTTCCATTTCATAACAACATATCTTAATCTGTGCTGTTAAAGTCATTATGACAGCTGATATTGGTATAGAAGTGGTCTAGAAAGGCACAGCAATGGTTCTTCCTCTTAGGCCAGTAGTTTTTCTAGAATGTATAGTTTTCTCTTTGTTGTATGATTTATTCAACTTCCAAATGCTGAAATTGTTAATAATTTATAAAATTTTGTTTGGTTATATAATTCACTCCCTCTGCCTCCCATTCCCCCCTAACACCCTACCTATCCCATACCCTTTCATCTCCCCAGGGAGGGTGAGGGCTTCCTGAGGTCTTCAGAGTCTGTCATATCCTTTTTGCAATAGGGCATAGGCCTACCCCCTTGTGTCGAGGCTCAGGAAGTATCCCTCCATGTGGGATGGGCTCCCAAAGTCCATTCCTATGCTAGGGATAAGTACTGATCTACTACAAAAGGCCACATAGATTTCTGAGGTCTCCTCACTCATACCCACATTCATGGGTTCTGGATTAGTCCCATGCTGGTTTCCCAGCTATCAGTATGGGAACCAAGAGTTCCCCCTTGTTTAGGTCAGCTTTTTCTGTGCTTATCAACAGCCTAGTCTTGACCACTTTGGTCATCAATCCTCCTTCTCTGCAACTGGATTCCAGTTGAGTTCAGTGGTTAGCTGTGGGTGTCTTCTTCCACTTCCAACAGCTGCTGGATGAAGGCTCTAGGATGGCATATAAGTTAGTCATCAATCTCATTATCTAGGGAGGGCATTTAAGGTAGCCTCTCGTCTGTTGCTTAGATTGTTAGTTGGTGTCATCTTTGTAGATCTACAGACATTTGCCTATCACCTGATTTCTTTTTAAACCTATAATGTCTCCCTGTATTATGGTATCTGTTATCTTGCTCTCCTCTATTCCTCCCCCAACTCAAACTTCCTGCTCCCTCAGGTCCTCCTCACCCCTCCTCTTCTCCCCTTATCATTTTCCTAATTCCCTCTCCCCTCCCCTCAAGCTCCCAATTTGCTCAGGAGATCTTGTCCCTTTCCCCTTCTCCTTGGGACCATGTATTATTTGACAGTTTTAATAGTAGATTCAAATATAAAACTCATGGTAACCACAAAAGAATACATCAATAGAATATAAATAAGTGGAAATGAGAAATAAATCAAATTATATCACTGCAAAAAATAAGCATGAAATAAAGTAAAACTGCAGAAAGCAATAGTCAAAGCCTATAAATTGTTCAGAAAACAAACAACAAAATAGCAATATAAGTCTTTTAACAGGTATTTTTTAAATGTAAGAAGATTAAAATTACTAATAAAACACCATCAATTAGAAAAAAGTATTTGCAAAATTATTCAACAATGTGCTATCTACAAAGTATTTATATTATATCCAAAGACCCAAATAAATAGAAAAATGAAAGGATTGAAAGGCATTTCATTCATATAATAAACAAAGTATGACAGATGCAATTAATAATAGATAGCGAAGACAAAGAAAAAGCTGTAATGACACACACACACACACACACACACACACACACACACACACACACACACATATATATATATATATATGTGAAAGAATTCACCAAGAATATGTAGTGATTATAAACATGGTTACAGTAAACATCAGAGCACTTATACATATGAAATAATCATTGTTGAAATGTATATAGTTTCAGTTGAAGACTTTAATGTGTCATTTTTCAATGTCAGAATAACTAGAGATATGACCACCATGGAAATAGAGGACATGAACTGAAATTACACTTAAAAGACCTACAGTCTCTTGCAAACCAGAAACAGAGCATACATTTTTTTCTTCCTCATATAGAACATAGAGGATTCTGCAAGATGGAACAGAAAGTAGACCACCAAACAAGTCTTCAATCATGATATAGGCCTACACACTAGTAAAACTACCATATTAGCTTGGAATTTTAAGTCACCTACACAATTGTTTTTAACTGTACCATTTTACAGAGCTTAAACTACTATATTTAAATAAAACACAAAAGATTAATCTATAGGAATTTGTGCTGAAGAAAGATTCTCATAATCAACAGTATCTAATCATTCCATTAAAATATTTTTCTTTAATGTCTAACAGAAAGCTTGAGACCTAATAAATCTTTCTGTACTGAAGCAGAATGATTCATGGGGCAGCAGAATAGTAGTTCTAGGTATGGGGATCACACTCACTCACAGAAACAACAGTGTTCTGAGAATCTCAGTAATCTGGAGAAAAGAGTCATGGTGCTCCATTGCGTCAAAGGAGTCCAGCAAGTTCCTAAGGAATGTAATGTTTTTCTTAGAATCTTAAGGAAAACTCATGTCTACTTTGTGAGAACAGCTCAGAGATTCTAAACTCATCCTGCAGCACAATTCCCTCCTTTCCTCAATTTCTTTAAAACATTTATGAAATATGTAATGATTCCTCTAATAGCAAAAATTGTATAAAGCTAATACAATTAGAGAACCAAAGAGAATTATAGTCTTTGATAGATTACAGTCACCTTTAACCCTGGATTAGTTCATGGTCATGTTAACTATTTCGATGCTCATGGGTGTAATTTTAAATAATGTCCTAAACTTGAGGTGTAAATTATAAATTTATATGACTGAAAATATAATTTATTCTATGTTTTTAAATTCTACTTAATGTTACATTGAAATTAGTTTTTCATTAGAATATTTTAAAGAGGCAGGGTTTATATAGAGCTGAGCAGAGGGCAGGGCTTATATAGAACTGAGCAGAGGGTGGGGCTTGCATAGGACTGAGCAGAAGTCAGGTCTTACAAATAACTGAGCAGAGGATGGGGCTTATATGCCGGGGTGGAACTTTCAGGGTAAAGCCTTCCAGAGTGGAGATGGGTGGGATTTGAACTCCAGAGACTGAGCTCTTTACTCTGTGGGTGAGGGCAAGATCCAGTAGTTAGGGCAGTTAGAGTTTTCTGTGAGTGGAACTTGGCAGTTAGAGGTCCTCGGGGGACGGGCCTGGTCCCTCCTGTGGCTTCAGGGTTTCACAGGTGCAAATAGTTGACAAGTGCCAAAGCATGCTTAAAACTCATTGCTTCCTTCTGCTTTATAGTATAATAGTATGATCTGGCACTTCTGCCATGATAGGAAACCCCACAAACACATGTTCATGTCCTATAGATTAACAAAAGATATCAAAATACATTAAAACAAAAATTTTAGCATATAATCAGTATAATCAAAATATTTTCCAGACTGTTAAAAATACTTGAATTGACACCAAGTAATTAATGATATATGTAAGAAGCAACCCAAATGCCAATCCCTATGTTAATACATAAGTAGGTGTTGTGATCCTGTGCTTCACCAAGATGCTTTAGTAAATGACAGACTACATTACATGGTGGGTTTTTAACATATAACATATAACAGCCATATTCATTTAACTATACACTATGAAGAGTCAACAGAGTTGCCTGACAACATACATCATCAAAATGTCTTATTTGTTCTGTGAGGCAGAACTGTTCATCCATAGAATGGATATTATTTACCATATAAAAGGAATGAAGACCTAATTCACACTGCAACTTGAAGGAGTTCTGGAACCATTATACTAAATGAAAGAAGGCAGGGCCCAGAGTCCATATAATCTGTAAATTGGAAAATATAGAATAGGACGTATAGATGCTTAGGGCAAGGATGGAAGACAACAGAGTAGGTGAATGATAACTAGCACATATGTAATTTCTTTTTAAAATGATAAAATGTGCTTTCAAATTGACTATGGTGATGACTGTTCATACCTTATGAACTAACCACCATTGATATGTAAACTATAAAAGGATGCATTCCGCAATGTGTGACTATATCTCAATAAAGCTGTTAGAAACACCTACATTGCCATCATTCTCTTTCACAAAAGAACACATATCCATTGCTGTCTTTGCTGTTGACCAAGGAGCATATCTATCCCAGACAGATGTTTCTTACCATCTTATTTACTTCCTGTCACTCACAAACTCTGTGGTCATTGACAGGGGGCATCCGTGAAGAAATTTGGGAAAGATGAGTATCACCTGCTTTATGCTGCAAACCATCTTTGCATACACTTAGATGGTGTTTCCTTAAGCCAGCTCTTCACTGTGCAAATTTCAGAATGTGTATTGTTTCTATCTTTCTTTTATTGAACATAGATATTTTTCATACAATGTTCTGATGACAGTTTCTTCTACAACTCTTCCCAGATCCTTCCCATCTCCCTTCCTAGCTGAATCCTCAGCTTTTCTCTTTCTGCTCAGGAAGCCAATAAGCATATAAGGAATAATAACAAAAATAAAATTAAATGAAACAAAACAAAAATAAACCAGAATAGGACAAAACAAGGAAACAGAAGAAAAAGTGTTAGGGAAAACCCTAAGAAACACATATAGATGCAGAGACACGTGTTCACATACACAGAAATCCTACAAAACCTCAAAAATGGAAAACATAATAAAAAAAAACAGGAAGGTTTTCAAAAATCTGACAAAACATTAAGAGAAAGGGTCTCTAAAAATCCCACTAAGTTCATGTTGTGTAAGCCCATTTACTGCTGGGCATGCAGCCTGGACTTCAGAATGGTCTGTATACACAATGCTTCAACAGAACAGTAGGATTTGCTTTTCCCCTAGGTCTCTGTCCCATTTAGTCTCAGGTGCTTGGCTACCCAAGCAGTCTTGGAGATGGGTTTCATCTCATGGAGTGGATATATAATCCAATACAATGTGAAGTCATCCTCTGGAGCATGGGAGATATCAGTGGGCACACCCAAAGAAAAACGGCTTTTTTCAACCCCCACAGCCATCAGTTGCCCATAGTTCCTTGTCTAAAAGTAGGGCTTCAGCAACTCCCATCCATGCCAGAATTTGTACTAGCTTAATATTGTTCAGGTCTTGTGCATGCTGCCATAGTTATTAGGCGTTCACGTGTGCAGCAGTTGGTTGATGGTTCAGAACACATAACTTGGCTGCACTCTTACCTAATTCTCTGGGTCTTTTATTCTCTCTTTTTCCTCTTCCAAATGATCCTTGAGTCTTAGGACAGGAAGTTGTAGTATATATGTCCTATTTAGTGGGTACTCACTCATAGTCACTTATTCTCAGTTATTTGACCAGTTATGAGTCTCTGCATTAATCACTGCCCACTTCAAAAGAAGTTTCAGTGAATAACATTGAAACATACCTTCTTAAAATTTCTTCTGCTGAAGAAATTAGTACTTTACCTTTTATTCAGCTTTGAGCAAATTTTCATGGCACAGGCCAAAAATAGCCAGGTTCTTTTCACTGCTGATAGAGTTCTTGATCTCTACTAAGACCTCAGAAAGTGGGCCATGCTGTCTACTTTACTATCAGCACTCTCCAACTTCCAAGAATGTGCCATTAATCTCTGCCCACAGCACTCAACAGCTTTCCAACCCAAGTTCCAAATTTTTGAACAAAATTATTCAATTACATTAAAGCCACATAGTCAAATGTATCACAACAGCTCCCCATTCCAGGTCCAAGTTCCTGTATCTGCTTCAGTTATTTTGGATAAAACATTCAAACCACAAGAAACTTAGGTAAGGACAATGGTTACTTAGATGAGGACTGGTACATTTCCATTATGGTTGTGACCAATGTGACAGGGAAGGCCTGGCACCAGTCAAAGAAAACATGTTGACAAGAGCAAAAGCTGACTAGTCACATTTTCATCACCTACAGATCGCAGAGAAATGATGTGAGGACAGTTTCAGTTGGCATTATAAAAATAGTCTGAACACCTGAGATTTATTTATAAACTAATACTAATGTAAGTCAGCAACATTAAATCTCTGTCTAAAGCAGTCTCTTAATTCATCCCCAGAAAAATGTGCCTACTGGAAAAATTCATCACCAGGCATTGATGCATACGTCTACTTACTCTTGCAGATTTTCAAACTAAATCACTGAAATATTAATCCAGCTACTTATTCATTTCATAAATCTGTAAGAATTTCATATTTGTATTGGCATGGTAAAACCTATCACTGCAAAAATATGTATTTCTATCCTGGCAGTATTGAGCAAGGATGTGAACACGTCATAAAAATTTGTTTGTAATAGTTGAAAAGATATAAATTACACTGGCATCATAAGCATTCCAAACTAACCATTCCAAATTTATCTGTATAACATGATACATGGGATACCTAAGCTGTGGATGTTTCTTTTCCATCTTCCCTGACAGAGTCTGGCCCTCAATAATTTGCCATTGTTTTCAGATATTAGTAATTTCTTCTTTTAATTATCTGATGGCAATCTCTCCTTTCTCCCTCAACATCTGAGCAGAGGAGGGAGGGTATGTTGCTGTCAGAATGATTCCTTCCAGCCCCAAACCACAACCACACAGAAGATGCTCTGCTAGGTCATTTGTGTGGACTAAGAGTATGGACTTCACTCCTTCCCAGTAAATTTCACAGAAGCCTCACTTCTTCACATGTAAGACAGGAAGATGTGTTTCTTCCTGGTCCTTTGTTTTAAAGTCTAAAGAGACTATGTGCTTTTAAAAGCATATGCTAAGAATCAGTCACAAGGTTCACATATTGTTTTCCAAATCATTAGTGTTGATTTATCAGTCTCACTTGGGGAGGCATAGGCTGAAGTATCCCTGTATTCATTGTTTATTGCTGCAATATAGACGATGAGTCTTCACAACTCCTGTTGTTCCATAGCCCCAACACTGAAGAAAGGAGACAAGTCAAAGGATGATTATTCATGGCCCATTATCTTGCTAATTGCCATATTCTAATATTGATTGCTCACTGCCTTCTCAGTACTATAAAATTAATATTCTACAAATCTTGATAACAAGGTAATATTAGCATATATTCATGCACAGAAAACTAAAAATGCAACTTTTATGCTCATATTAATTTGCTATTACTGCTTGACAAATAAGTAAGATATTGAAGCAATACTCATTCACTGTGCTAAAGTTTTTATGGCTTTACTGGGGAGCCTAGTCATGATTTTGCAATCTGCAATCTGTACACTAATCAAGCTTTGTTCCTCTCTAAATATGAGGTGCTTCTTCCAACCTCCAGCAGCAGAATGTAAAAGTTAGTTCCTTGAGGTTGTAGGTCTGAATTGTAGTTCTTCCTGACAGTCTCTTCAGTTTTTAGGTAGACTGGCTTTGTGTATTTCATATTGATGCTTTGGGGAAGATATCATCTGTGGACTATAATTAAGGCAATCACTATGCATTTCAAGAAGGATTCCCTTATACCAAGCAGATTTTTTTTTTCATTTTTCTTGACAGGGTTTCCTTTGTGTACCTTTGGAGCCTGTCCTGGAACTAGCTTTTGTACACCAGATTGGTCTGGAACTCACAGAGATCCACCTGCCTCTGCCTCCCGAGTGCTAGGATTAAAGACATGCACCACCACCACCCTGCCAGAATTTTTTTAATTAGGAAAAAATCATAAAATATACTTTCATCCTCACATTTCAATATTCATATACAAACTATAGCATTTTCCTTTTCATTATGGATTACTATTGATTTTAATATAATTTAGTTTGCTTTTCTAAGTACTTACATTTAGAGTTTATAACAGAAATTCATAAAAGTGCAAAAGCAGATTTTCATTACCTTAGGAGTACAATTAACATTTGACATACATAAAAGACAAGTAATTGACCTAATGCTAAACAGTCTATGAAGACATTTCCTTTGTCCTTCATACTTCACAAGCATTAGTATTTGTGTTGATAGTCTGATTTCTCTTTCCCAAACTAAAGACAAAAACTGTGCAATACATTTATATTCTTTAGGATTTTTATGGACATGTATAATTTGCTAGAATAATCATTCATAAGATATAACTTATACAAATTCCCTTATTCTTGATCCTGGTGCATCATGTCATAAGAATGGAGTGAAGCCAGTACTTTAATTTTGCCCAAACGAAATCCTCTAAAAACTCATAGTATTTTCATGTATTACTTTTAATGGCAAAATTAAAGCATTTAATGCCTTTAATATTGATTAACATATGCAATTAAGTCATCTTTGAACTATGAACTCATATAGAAATATAGTTTCTCTAAATATGTTCATTTTACGAATAAGTTATTTTTAAAAGTGATTTCATCAGCCTAATATCTAAATATATTTATCAAATATTTACAATATATAGAGAGACATAAATCAAATTATTTTCTGATGTAATTCTAGAGACATTAATAATAATGCCTTTTCTTACTATTTCTCTGCTTCTGTCATTGATCTTTCCCTGGAACACTTCAAATGTTTTGTGAATTGTAATTTTCTTTGTAAGATTTGCTCTATTTAAAATCCTAACTTCTTTATTTTCTTCTTTTTCATTAAATCTATTATAATCATTGTATTAATTGTTTCTTGTCATATGTCTCTTTACCTTGTCATATTGTAAAATCAATATGTATGTATTTCATGATATCTTTCTACTAAGAGAGTTTTAGTCAATAATTCTACATAACTAAGTAGAAAATAAGTAGAAATGCAAAGGAGATTATTTTGGAATTTTTTAATGTCAAACATTATATAATCATAAAACCAGTAAAATGGCTCATAGGTTTAATGTACTTGCCACCAAGCCTGATGACAGTCCACAGACCTATGGTAAAAGGAGAAAACCAAATCCCACAAGTTGTCTTGAGACCTCCACATGGTTATCATAGGTTACACACACACACACACACACACACACACACACACACACACACACCTGATAATGCATATCTACACACTAAAAGATAAATGCAAATCGCTGAAAATTGCTAATATAAATATTACATATCAAGGACCATTTATTTCCAGTCATTTTAGTTCAAAACTGCTGTATTTTTCCATTCAACATGACTTACATTGACATCATGCTTTCTATATTTGAAGAAAGATATTTTAGTTTTATGGAAATGTAACATATGATGTTCAAAGATCCAAATTTTATTTTTCAAAAAGCATATGAATTGAATTAGCTTTCGTAATATACAAGTGAGTGTAAAAACAACCTATTTTTCCTTCCTAATTCTTTTTACTTTTCTACTATATGTTATTATAGAGACTTATTAGTTTTGAAATTTTTAGTAATTTCTAAAACATTGTTAGGATATTGGGCTAGAGTGGAGTTGATTAAAAACTGGTTAATACTATTTTTCTACTACCTTTAACTGACAAGTATCTGAAGTGTTATTGTAGATTCTATCTCATGACTTCATAAAGTCTAAATTCCAATGACTTACTGGCTTTTACCCAGATTTAGTTGAGTGTGGTTACTTATCAGATTATTTCAATTAATGCAATTATGTTAAATTTGTTGCATAAAGTAATTTCTTGAAAAAAGAGTAAAGAGTGATCTCTTACAAAACAAATAATGCTGAGCCATGAACCTTGGGGCATAAAATTCGCTAAATATGGGAATAGAAGGAGCAGTGTCTTCCTTCACCATGAATCCTTAGTGACAGGACATTTAGAAGCAAGTTATTGGGGCAGACATTACTTTTCCTGTCTCCCTCTTCTCTTCTGTCCTCTCTCTGTCTCTGTGCCTCTGTACCTCTTTTCTCTCCCCCCTTCCCTTTCTAATAAAACTTCCCATTTAAGCTATAAAAAGCAGGTTATTAATTTTGACTTAAACATTTTTTAAGAAAAAGCAGAAAGATGAACAGAAAGGAAAGAGGGAAGAAGGGAGGGAGGGAGGGAAGGAAGGTGTGGGAGAAATGGAGAAAACAAGAGGAGAGAAAAGAAAACAAGAAAATCTAGGGGTGAGGAAAAAAGGCTGGGGGAAGGAAAGGAGAGACAGGAGAGGAAGAAAGAGGAAAAGAGACAGGAAAGAAATAAGGAAGGAAGGGAAGGAGAATGAAGGACAGGAAGCAGGAAGTTCATCTATAATTATCACATGAACTGGAAGCGTGTCTCATATTAGAATATATATTTATGCAGACAGCTGAATCAAGTTTGTGGGAATTCATGAACTTTAGAATGACAGCTATGGAGACTCCACGGGAGTCTATGTCCTCTATATGTGGGAGACAGTTGTGAAGATTGGTTTATCTGAGGGGCCTCTGGCAATAGGACAAGGATATTTCACTGGTGCATGAGCTAGCTTTTGGAGCCTATTCCCTATGTTGGAATGTCATGCTCAACCTTAATGCAGGGGGCAGAGCTTGGTCCTACCTTAACTTAATGGACCAGGTTGGGCTGGGAAGTAGGGGGCAGTAGGAGAGGGAGGGACAACTGTGGTTGAAATGTAAAATGAATTAAAAATAAAATGTAAAAAAAGAATGCATCTTTGCCTTAGAAATGGCAGAAAAGTCTCATGATTTAGTATAGTTAGTTACATAACACTTGTACTGTGCAGACCCTGGCCAAGGCGTTAATTTTGAAGAATACAATAAGAAAGGTGCAGGATTTTGAGACTGAAAACTTTTGGAAATAGTTTTTCAATATCAAATGTGATAAAAATTCAATTAAATTAATAGGTAATTGTGTCTTCACTAGAGATACAGAGTTCTGCTTTCTTGAATTATATTTTACTGTAAAACCTTTTCTTTGACATTTGTCACAAAAACATACCTGGTACAACATGTAGTCACTTGTTTTTAGTTTATTTAGAAACAGCACAGCAACTTAGATTGCAACAGTTTGTGTCTATCAGCATTTTTGTGATAGTTATTGATGGGTAATTATAGAACAATCTAGTTATGGGAGTAAAGAATGAGGACTAAGTTATTCATATTCTGTGAGGAGTTAGAGATGGAGGTGAAGAGTAATCAATCATAGGTTATGTTCTTAATACCACAGGAAGCCATGCCTGCATTGGGATTATATTTGTCCATTTTATAATAACCATGACTACTTCCTAGGAGCAAATTGTTCTTAATTTCATACTTGAACCATTTACTTTGAAGTTTTTCTAAGCATTTTCTTTTGTAATTTTTAAAAATGCACCTGGTTTAATTGGAAACATTTCCTATTTGAATAAATTTGACTAACATTGAGAGAGCACTCAATGATAATCTAATCACTGTAGATTATACTTAAGCCTCAATAACCTTATGTATTATTACCTATTTTTGGAATCAGGATGACATAGTTTTGTTATTTTTGTCTAATTTCTATTCTTAGTGTTGAACTTGGCTTCTGAGATTTAATCCACTTTTGTGTAACCTACTTCTGATAAGTGTTTGCTTCTTGAATTATTATAACCATTTGCTAATTTTAAATACAGGTAATGGGCTAGGAATTAGAATTGTTGGTGGCAAAGAAATTCCTGGACATAGTGGAGAAATTGGAGCCTATATTGCTAAGATTCTTCCTGGTGGAAGTGCAGAACATACGGGAAAACTTGTAGAAGGTAAGAATTAGAGGTCATATAATAAAATACAATGAATATACTCATATTAAATATGGTTTATTTGTATGAAAATTAATAGGCAATTTGTTTAAATTTATGTCAGAAAGTCTTGTGATTAATGGTGGTTAATTTTTGGCATAGCAGTGTTATAATATATTATGATATAATAGAAAAATAAGATAATTTGACTTTCACTTGCATTGTTCTTCTGGCAGTTGATGTAGCCACTGGAATGCTTTATTTTAAAACACAGTCAAGATTTTTACTGATGGGTAAAATTTAAAAACCTTTAATAACCTAGTTTAATATTATATTATAAAATGAACATTATACTGAAAGCAGCTATGAAAATGTAAAACAAAATTCAGCAGACTAAGGTCAGGTCTCTAGGTACAGATGGCCCACAAGCCAAATCCATCTGCCACCTGCTCTTGTCAACAGTGTGTTTTGGAACATAGCCAGGATTATTAACTTAGTTGGGAACACGCTGCAATAGCAGAGACAGAGATTACATGGTCAATGACATCCAAAATATTTACTTCAGAAATTTGCCAACATTTTCTTGTGGTACTGTTTACATTTAGACACTATTCACCCCACTGTGAACATTTTAAAATAAAATGTATATTGTCATCTTTACACGGTAAATTTATAGATTCTCAAAATACATCATGATAATTATTCTAATTTTCTAAAAGATAATGTAACCCTTCTGTATACAAATTCTGTAACATATACATGTAATATTCATGAGCGACATATGCATATATACATAGTTATAATACATATAGCTCATGAGTTTCAGGTGATATTGTTTATATTGAGTATTTGTTTATCACTAAAATGTTTATAAACTTCTACTTTATTCTAAAAAAGACATTTATTTGGGAAAAGGTATTTTGAAATTGAAATGTTTTGGAACCTACACACATGGACCATGGATATTTTTATAAATTGTTATTACAGAATTTTTTTTTAATTAAACTTGTATTTTAATGGGTCTCAAAATCCTGTGACAGATTTTTGGTCAAGTTGTTTCCATTAAAAAGTACTGATTTTGAAAACTAAAACTTAAAACTGCCACACATGCACACAAAATAAAAATGATCCACAAAACATTTTCCTTTCATCCTGGAAGTTTTCCAATGCATTGGTATCATTAACCAGTCTTTCATTATTATAGAATTTACATAGACTATACACAATATTTATTCACCAAAGTTTGTGCTTGGGACATTTGTCCAGCTTATTGGAGCAGTCTGTATACATCCCTTCCAGTTACCAAAAGTGTTTGCTTTATTCTCGTTTACAGCAATGTTACTGATTTTTGTATGTTGGCCTTGTATCTTGCAACTCTGCTAAATTTAAGTCTTTTTGTTTGTTTGTTTTGTTTTGTTTTGTTTTGTTTTGTTTTTGAGGCAGGGATTCTCTGTTGCTTTGGAGGCATCCTGGAACTTGCTCTTGTAGACCAAGCTGGTCTAAAACTCACAGAGATCTGCCTCCCGAGTGCTGGGAGTGCTGGGATTAAAGGCGTGTGCCATGACTACCGGGCTTTAAATTTATCAGTCTTTTTTCTTCTTCTTCTTTTTAATTTGAGTTAGAAACAAGATTGTTTTTCATGTCAATCCCAGTTCCCTCCCCTACACTCTCCAAACTAAAACACTACCTACCATATATCCTTTCTGCCTCACCCTCCAGGGGAAGCAGAAATTCGGAAATTCAGTCTTAAATCATTGATCATGTGTTTGTGGCTCTGGATTGTGAAATTATGTGTGCAAGCTGTGAGAGTTTGACTACTATTTCCTGGTCCCCATGCCTTTCCTGTTTTTCTCTTTCTCTTAAAGGCCAGCACTAAGTACACATGCTGGGCATGGGTATCCTTGTTCTATTTTTTTCCAACTTTTTTATTTGAATTAGAAACAGGATTGTTTTACATGTCAATCCCATTTCCCTTCTCCCACCCGTCCTCCCCTACCCGCCCCCCCCCAAATAAAACCTTATCTGTCACATATCTTTTCTGCTCCCCCTGGATGATGAAGCCTTCCATAGAGTTTCATCAGAGTCTTTCGTTTCCTTTGGGGTAGGGCCGTATGTCTTGGCTCAGGGAGTATTCCTCTATATGGACTGGGCTCCCAAAGTCCACACCTATGCTAGGGATAAATACTGGGCTTCTACAGGAGGTCCCATAGATTTCTGAGGTTTCCTCACAGAAACCCATGTTCCTTGGGTCTGGATCAGCCCTATGCTGGTATTCCAGCTATCAGACTGGGGAGCAAGAGTTCCCGGATGTTCAGGTCAGCTGTTTCTGTGTGTTTCACCAGCCTGGTCTGGACCTCTGTGCTCTTCACTGGTTCTTGAGCCCAACTTCCTTGTTCTATTCCAGAACATGGAGAGAATTGTTCAAGTCTTTCCCATTCATTATAATACCTACCACTGGCTCATTACAAACATATTAAACTGTACTTCTTCCGTACCAAGTTTATTCTTAATTTTATGATGTCTATGAAAATGTTATCAAATATCCTTTATGTGTCCACTGAGATGATTCCACGGTTATTGTCCTTCATTTTGTTTGTGTTGAATCAAATCTATTTGTTTGAAATCACATGTCCTTTCACTCATAAGCCTGAATATATTTTATGAAATGAGTACAAGTTGTATTCCATTTTTTTTCAGGAAATGAAAGACATTGGAGTGGGAAGTGTTAAATAGCTATTGCTGAAAGTAGTGGCCCTTTTCATTATATATCAGCATTGTATACCAGCACAAAATAGCTGGCAGAATAGTTTTAACTTTTGCCACTCCACTGAATAACACGAAAAAAAAAAAAAAAAAAAAAAGATGAGAGGGAAAGAAGTGTAGGTGTCTGTCCTGAGCAGAGCTCAGAGTTAAAAGTGCCACACACCTGCTGTGGCAAGAATATGCTCAGCAATGTTCCTGACAATGTAAAATGTGTTTTCCTTCATTATGACTAGACACATTCTTTATTTCACTAGTAATTAAGTTTTGCCAGTGTTCCCTTTGTGCCAAAATGTAAAAACCCTAACAAATAAATTTAATAGAAAAAAAAGACCTGTGACTTTTTCCATGAAATATGATTGTGTAGAGATGTGGAGGGGTAATATCTGAATTATTATAGCATTAATTTTCCAATTCAGAATAAATATAGGTTTTCTTCCCAGCTTTGAGTATGTTTTGCTTTCTGCTTTCTCTGTTCTGAGTTAATCTTAGAGTCGATGTCTTTTATGTAATGTTCTTATTTTCTGTGTACAACAGCTGGGATTGTTGAAATAAGCCTAAGGCCCATCTGAAGATAAAGTTTTCTTGGAGTAAGTTATAGAAAAGTCTTTCTCTGTGTTACTGTGAGACTTTTGATGGCCTTTTTCTATCACTCCACTCTAGTATAAAGACATTTCTTTCACTTAATTGCAACTGGTAACATGTTTCCCAATGTATATTATACCATTAAAATTAAAGACACAACTATACAATATTAGCAGTTTCCCATTGAACCAGTGCTGAAGTAAGCAATAGGAAATTGAAATTATGGAGTGTGAATTATAGAAAAGATGAAATTGTACAGTAATTATTATTTTTCATTTACTATATTACTGCCTACAGACAGTTTCTCTAGGGTAAAGCTGATAACATTCACAAATATTTGCATACTCAATTGGATGATTTTCACTATGCATATCCATCTCATGTAGATACTTACTAGGCCCATGTGAATCATGTCAAATATGTGCTCTTAGGTTGTTTTGGCAACTCACAAAATGAATGGAAAACCCTGAATATAAAATATTTAAACATTAAATATATTACTATTTTCTTTTTGCATAAAAATGTCTTTTCACATAGATTGCATAAACAAAATGCCTTGACCAGGCAGTGGAGTACATTATTTATCAGATTCAGTGAAAAATGAAAAAAGCAAATTTTCAAGATGACAGCAGAGCATGGAGCCTTTCTGAACTCAGAGCCTTGTACTATTGCACAGGACACAGGCCCACAAAGCTGACCTTCCTGTAACATGCTTGCTGTTCTCTTCAGAAACGTCTGTCACAAAAGTACAATCTGACTTATTTGGGCAGAATCAAGAGCAGAGATTCATCAGGAAATCCTAGTGACTTTGTACCATCCCATTCCATAAAAGAATCTGGAAGTCAATATCTAAAGCTTGGTTGCAATTACTTGTCTGTTTATTCAATACAATTTTCTTTATAGAAGTGTGAACAGAATGCATGTGCTTGGTAAGAATTAACAGGTTTTTAAAAGCATAATTTGCATGTTGTCTTAAGCATATATTATACATCCAGGTAAGTTTATATCCAACTACATGATGTTCTGGGGAACATTGAGCCAATGTTCTCTGATACGGTGTGCTGCTATGGATTGTAAAAGCACAGAAAGTCTTTTGTGCCCTGTGACCTAGGACTGAAAATAGCACACGTTTGATTTTATACTCAAATTTGTCTTTTAGGGATGCAAGTATTGGAATGGAATGGGATCCCCTTAACTTCTAAGACATATGAAGAAGTACAGAGCATCATTAATCAGCAAAGTGGGGAAGCAGAAATATGTGTAAGACTGTGAGTTTTTCCCCATCTTTCTGTTTCCATTTTTTGGCTCTCCATGTCTCTTTTGATTTAAAATTGTTAAGGTGGAACCTTTGCCAGTGAGCAAGAGACAAGACTCCAGCAACTATTTCTAATGTGTCCCACATCTCCCTTTTATGCTTTTATTAAAATATGTTCCATTTAAAAGAAGGCCTGAACCCAATGTGTGCAATATTTTGACATGACTTGCATTTAATCCATAAAGATTTCACCTTAAATGATCATTTTTATCAGCTTCGACTTTTAACAACATTGCTAATATGACCTGGGTTAGCAGGGTGAGCATGCCTGGGAGCTGCTTTATATCATATACCACTTCTCATTGATCTCCTGAACAGAAAAATCAAGGCAGGTGGGAGAAGGGACCATTGTTTCAGGATTCCTCTATGTCTTTCGTAATAACCTGTCTTAATTTATAGGGACCTCAATATGTTGTCTGATTCCGAAAATCCCCAGCACCTGGAACTTCATGAGCCACCTAAAGCTGGTAGGTGACAGCCGTCTGACTTCAAACATGGATGAAAAGGAAGATACAGGAGTAGTCTTCTTGACATAGATAGAGAATTACAGATTTATATACATGTATTGATCATGAATGACACCAAAAGTGTTTTAGTTATATTATTAGCATTCTGAGGAAACATGTTGCACAGTTAACTGTTAGAGTAGGCAAGAAATCTATATTAAATATGTACTATATGAGCTCTGTTTTAAATTTGTTAAATATGAATTCATCTTGTGAAGGCAATCCATGGAGCCATTTCATTTTAATCATATAATTACTACAACACAACTAAGCCTTTTGCTATTGTTATTACAGTCACACTAGGAAGTCTTCATTACTAAAATCAATGAGTCATGTCCAACAGAATATCAGAAAATGCAATATATATATATATATATATATATATATATATATATTCTGTGAAATTTCTTGCAAAAAGAACAAAATATGGAAGTTTTAGAAGAGAGAAAAATTTGTGTTCACAGAATCAAGTTCTTGGGGATGGAGTATGTTGTCATTTACAGAGTTCATGCAATATAATATTCAAAGTATTTTTCTGAAGACTTAATAGAACTTCAGACTACCCTTGTGATTCATTATAACATTCCTTTTAGATTTCTCTAAAAATAGATACATAAAACTGTCATTGAGTACCTTTGGTTTTGAAAGTTTAGCTTAGTCTTTAAATAATGTTGTGTCATCACCTAGAACTCCAACAAGTGCCACAGGATGAACCCAAGACATAAAGCCTTTTGTTTTGTTCTAGTGGATAAGGCAAAGTCCCCAGGGGTTGATCCCAAGCAGTTGGCAGCAGAGCTGCAGAAGGTCTCACTCCAGCAGTCACCGTTGGTCATGTCATCAGTCGTGGAGAAAGGGTCTCATGCTCACTCAGGTCCTACATCAGCAGGATCCAGTTCTGTTCCCAGCCCTGGGCAGCCAGGGTCACCATCAGTGAGCAAAAAGAAGCATGGCAGCAGCAAGGTGAGATGTGGCCC
This sequence comes from Cricetulus griseus, assembly GCF_003668045.3. Taxonomy (NCBI): domain Eukaryota; kingdom Metazoa; phylum Chordata; class Mammalia; order Rodentia; family Cricetidae; genus Cricetulus; species Cricetulus griseus. The sequence continues at coordinate 178,321,584 of NW_023276806.1, read as the reverse complement.
ATTTCACAAGTGGCCAGTTCTGGATGTTTGATCTGGAGGGTAGATGAGAAGGGAAATGACATTCTGGAGAGTTTTCTTGTGATGGGTCATTTCCTAAGGATCTAATGAAACAAATATTTCCCTTTTCTGACTGTCTAACTGGTCCAGATTCATATTCTGCTAGATTTTTCGGAGTAAACAAGTACAAAGATAGAGAAATAATTTGGGCCACAAGGAAATAAAGGCCAAGAGTGATGTGTGATCACCTATCTGAATTTTATTCTTTTCCAACTCATGGGTCATTCTTCATGTGGGTGTCTTGACTTGAAACAAACACTTCCAGTGCTATTTCCTCAAAGTTGTTGGGAACTAATAATGGACAATGCAGTAATGCTTCAACTTCAAAAAAAGCAGATGACAATACAATGCAACTTTTGTGACCTGTCACTCTCCTGTTGAAAAGGTATTCCTGCTACCTGAATGTCCACTGTGCCATCTGTCCTAGAGCCCCATCCTACTCATTTTAAAAGAAGCTAGAAAGAACAAGGTTTCCTCTCTTAGAAATTATACTAGGCATAATGCACTGTGCATAATGCATATGTGCACTGGTATCCTTGAGATCAGTATTGCATCTATGAGGGTTTCAACTCTGGCTTCTGCTCCACAATCATTTGTCCATGATCATTCAGTTTTAAGAGTCATTCTCTACCAGAATATAAAGATGGAAAAATACCCTCCCTCTCATTCCAAGGAGACCGATGGTTCTAAAGTACGTTTCTGGTCCAGCACCATATGGTAATGTGTTAGAACTGCATTTTCTTACGCAGCCTTGACTATTTCCAAAGCTGTGAATGGAGTTCCGGGACCTAGGTTTTATCATTTCCACCAGTGGTACCTGGTGCTCTTTAAGGTTGAGAATGGTTGATGCAATTACAGATGAATGGATGCCCTGCCAAGTTGAGCGGGTGTAAGTAGAGTGGGGAAAGTGGTGGCTAAGACCCATTTAGGTAAGAGGAAGAAAGGGTGCAGCATCACAAAAGAGAACACAGAGTGAAAAGAGTTTTGGACAGAAAATTACCTATCTGGGGGATAGTTGTTTACAGGCCCTTTAGGCATAAATATCACGTAGAAACAGATGATTGCAAACTGAAAATGTGAAGGATCATGCTATGCCTTTCCACTACAGTCTGTAGCAATGCCAAGCTGGCAATGGGCTTAAGGTAAAGGTACTGAGTAACAACACACTTCCTCCATGCAGTCATCACGGTAGTTTTTCTCTGAAATTACAAGTCTTCTCTTGTTCTTTTCCCTCTTTCTGTTTTTTCTTCTTTTTTCCTTTCCATCTCCATTTCTTCCTCCCTGCCTCCTAGCTACCCAGCCCGCCTGCTTGCCTGCTATTCTCCCTTCTTCCTTCCCAAGGTGCTTTCTGTGTCTCTTGAAACAATCTCTCAATTGACTGCATGCAGTTGCCAGCGGTCCTTGTTTTATTTGGCTATGTTGGTTACAAGCACCATCAAACGTAAGGACTACTTTTGCTCCCCTGACCACCTATTACAGTTGAGTGGCTTGCACAGAACAGTAACAAAAATATTTATGGATCAAAGTGTCAGTGAGCATTGGTGGTGCACACCTTTAATTCCAGTACTCACGAGGCAGAGGCAATCGGATCTCTGTGAGTTTGAGGCCAGCCTGGTCTACAGAGCGAGTTCCAGGACAGCCTCCAAAGCAACACAGAGAAAAACCCTGTCTCGAAAAAACAAACAAAACTAAAGAGAAAAAAAAAAGTCAGTGATCACCTGTGAACCTCAGTTCTTGTTATGGGTACGAATTTATAATTTTACCTTACTGTAATATGTTAGCTTTGGGGACCATGATTTAGAAGATGAAAACTCTTGAACTAGGATAGCATAAGGAAAGTGGTATTGGCAGCTGGTATGACATGTAGCCATTCTTTAATTTGGGTGTGTAGCTTTGTGATATTTGGCTGAAATACATAGTTCTAGTGTCCTGTTGTCCAAAGAGTAACTGCTAATCCCATGTGGCTGGTCTCAGCTGATATCTATGCATATGTAAATTGCAGGTCAAATCCCAGTGACTTTGTGTAAAAAAAAAAAAAAGACTGCAGTATCTCAACACAATGTCTAATTTGCTAACATGATGGAGTGATTATATTTAGGATGAATATGTTATAATATTTTCTGAATGTTTTCAGTATGATTATTAGAAAATTTTCATTACTTCTGTGACTCATAAATACACTCCATTGGTTAGCTCTAGTACAGAGATTATTTAACTCTTGGAAGTCACAATAATCAAATCTGTTTATTTTGGATGTGTGTGTGTGTGTGTGTGTGTGTGTGTGTGTGTGTGTGTGTGTATGAGTGTGTGTATTTTTAAGTGAAAATGTAACAGTTTACCTTAGGTGAGGACCTACTACCTATTCAATATCTTTTTGTTTCTTTTTTTGACTTATTTTTAGCAGGTACCATTTGCTAAATAATATATTTTGAGTTACCATTTGTTTCCTGTTTCCTATATGCTAAAAACACAGTTTCAGAAGCTGTCAAACCCTAATGCCAGACAACAGCAAAGCCAAACACGCCATATGTTAAGTTAACATACAGAATTAGCTTTTTAAATTATTTTATTTCTTTAATCATAAAAATAAATTAAATATTAATTGTTTAAAGTACAGTACTATATTATATATATACTACTAACCCAATTTACAATTAAATTGCATAAGATAATATGCTAAATCTAAATACTTAAACTATAATCAACATCAGCATATATTTAGATGTTTACATCTATTAAATATTTTTATTAGATGCTTTTGATTAAATATTTACATGTTTGTAGATTATTATTTTGTGTGGTGGGAGTAGGCCTGTGCAAGCCATAGTGTATGTGTGGTGGTCAGAATTATTTAACTGAACATGGAGTCCAACTCTTGTCAGGCCTGCTTGCAAGCCCTTTACACACTGAACCATCTTTCTGGAACTTTGGCAATCTTTTTATTCTAGTATATACTGGGATGATCTTCTCAGGGTAATTAGTATATTAATCACATGTGATTATTACTATTCATTCATATTGGGCATATAAAACATCCATTCTTCTAAATGTTTTAGGTAAATACTACATTATTGTTAATCAATATTGTTAATCTAAACCATATTCTCACCTAGCTGCCTCCTTTGCTTTCCTCTACCTCCTCTCTGATAAATTACCACTCTGGTCTCTATTTCTGTGAAAAATTGTGTTTAGATTCCACATGAGAGTAAGTCATGTCATGTAGTACTTATCTTTCTTCACTTGGAAATTTTTAATTCATAGATCTTACAAACAAAATGATTTTATGCTTTTTGATATCTCAGTAGAATGCCATCAAGTGTATGTCATATTTCCTTCATTATATATAATATATATTACAGTTTTATTTATTAAATATGTTTTTTCTTTTATTTCGGGTCCTGACTTTCCCCTCCCTCCTCTCCTCCCCTCTCCCCATCTACTCTTCCTCTTATAACGAGAACCAATCCATAGTCTGTATGGTTAATATATCTTTATTTAGATAAACACCAGCTAAATGCAAGCCAGAGCGTGCCCAGGGCAGCAAGGCAGCAAGGCCAGAGACAAGGGCTCCCATGTGCTTTGTCGCCCCTTCAGAGCCAATCCCGAGTCATCCTGACATCACCTTGACCACGCCCTGACAGACGTGGTCAGGCACACCTGCAGCCAGCCTCTAACAGACGTGGCTTACTGTCCCCTATATCCTCTATCTCTATTCAGAAAGGGGCAGGCCTCCTATGGCTTTCAACAAAGCATGACACATCAAGTTGAGATAGGACCAAGGTCCAACCCCAGGAGAAACTAGGTGCCAGGGAGACTCCCAGGAGTCAACAAAGATGACCCCAGCTAAGACTCCTAGTGGAGAGGGTACCAGAAATGACGGTCTACTGTAATCAGATTGGTAACTACCCTAATTGTCATCAGAGAGCCTTCATCCAATAACTGATGGAAGCAGATGCAGAGATCCACAGCCAAGCACTGGGCTGAACTCCGGGAGTCCTGTTTTAGAGAGGCAGGAGGAATTGTAAGACAGCCATGGTGTCACATTTTCTTTATCTTTTATCCATTCATCAGTTGACAAATGGATGTTTCTATTGCTTGGCTGTTGTTAATACTGGTGAAATAGTTGTGAGCATGCAAAGGCTTCTTCAGATACAGGTCTCATTTCCTTCAGATGAGTGGCCAGGAATGGATTTCTGGAGCCCATTCACTGTTTTAGAATATATCATGCTGCTTTAAAAATTGCTGTGCTAATTTGCAACAGTGCTCAAGGGCTATCTTTTCACCTTGACCTTTCTAGTCCGTTTCAACTTTGTAATAATAACCATTTCTTTGGTTATGTATGTAGGGTTGATCTCCATGTTTGGTCTGATGACTGGGGTGTTGGGGATTTTTTTATAGACCTGATCAATTGGTATATTTTCTAAGAGATTTCTATCAAGGACTATAGTCCATTTTTTATAGTTATTTGGTTTGTAGTATTGAAGCTTTGAAGCTCCTTAAATATTGAGGAAATTAGTTGTCAGATCATTTTTACGGATGTTCTCTCTTCTGAGGGGATGTGTCCATTTGTGTTTGTTTCCTTAGCTAGACAGTAGCTTGTAAATTCGATTTATTCTATTTGTCAATTGTAGCTTTCACTGTTAGCCTGGGGTCACATACAAAAGTCCTTCCCCAGCCCACTATTGAGCATTTCTCCCATATGTATGTGTATATGTGTAAACAATTGCTGAAACATTAACAATATTTTGGATGGTTGCTTTTGAATAATATATATCAAATATGAATTGTACTTATTTTAATAAGCTTTAAAATTACATAATGATAACAGAATTATTTTATGTATTTTAAAACCATTTAATAATTATTCTGGAAAGGATACACTTTATTAGAATGTTAGCTAATAACTTTTACATGATGCATATATAAAATACAACAGAATTTCAGGCTCATTCATTTAGCCATAAAAATCCACAAGCAAATATATTGACTATTATAATTTATTATTTTGCTTTAACTAACTCAGGGTGTAGTTTTGTCTTGAAAGGTTATTAACATGGGAATTCTAACCTGTCTTTTTTATCTTGTTTAATATCTGGATTATTTCTTCTAAATCATGATATAAATAATTTAACTGAAGGGCTCGTTAATTTAATGTGTTCTTATGAAATAGGAGTTTGCTGATATGATATCCTCAACACTTTGTAAGACCCTGTAAAAATAGGCCTCAGACATTTGAAAATTGAGCTAGTTATTTGAAGAACATATATTTGGACCTATCATGAGAGGAGGTGAAAAAAGATGAAGTTGTAAAATAGAATAAAATATTTAATATATGAAAGAATAAAATACAGTTGTGGGAAAATAGATGATAAAATTGAAAGCAAACAAAATAAGTTTTTCATGGCAATCATAGGTCCAAAGAAGAAAATAAGACAGACCTATTTATGAAATAATTAGGGCTAAGTAATTTAATACATAGCTATATCCTAAACCCTAGTGGTTTGTTTTAAACTTTCATGTAAAATTAAAATTACTGCATTTAATCTCTTCTTAGTAACTCCAATTACATGTCTCTGGGACATGTGTGCCTGAAGAGCAATGTACAACTTCTCAAACTCCGATTACACCGTAATACCCCATTATCTGGTCCATAGTACCAACCCATTAGTTTTCTTGAAGTAATTGTTTTAAAACAACAGTTAACAAAACTAACTTCAAAAGGCACAACTCTGTTATAAGGTGTACAAGGGTGTCTAAACTCAAGTTACTGTAACCTGAAGTCTTCACAATATCCAATATGTATACGCCATTTATCGACCATAAATTTAAAGTTCCCATTATCTTCATAGCAGAACCCCAGGAGACTGTAAGTAAAATGTAAGTTTCTTTCCCTCCCTAATCTGGTTCATTTAAAAATGAGTCGAGGATATTTGATTGAAAAAGCCACAGTTGACGTTTCAGTGTATAAACATGTTTAGGTATTTTCATGGAACCTTTTTCACTGTTTTGTTTTCTTATTTTATTAACTTAAAATGGAATACATACTAAATAACTATGACTGCTTAGTATTAGGGAGCTAACTATTTGAAACAGCGGTGTAGTTTCAATGTTAATAGATGGCATAAGTTGTAAGTGAGCTGAAGTATTAAAAGATGTGGGTTTGAGTACCTCCAACTCCTTGACCTCACCAGTAGTTCCATAATTTTATTCTTGGGTTACAATATTTGAAACAGAGCAATTGTCTTACTATTCTCCTTCTGGGACAAAAATTATATTTGAAAAGTAACTGAACAAGTATATGAAGGTACTGTAATGGTTATTTCAGTTTTTCATTCAATTACTAAAACAAAGACAGTTTCCCATGCCTACAAGTGGATAGGTTGATGTATAAGGTGGTTTTCGTTCTACATTGATGCCATGTTACCTAATGTTCTGTCATAGACATGGAGCCAAAGACATCTTCTCTACTTATTCCTGCCTTGCGGGGGGAGCAGCCTCCAACCCCACAATCCTCAAAGGGAAATTCATAGAGTTAACGAGTACTAGACTTTTCTATCTGAGGGGTTAGGAAAATTAGACATTCACACTCTCTCTAGATGATTTCCTTCTTTATTTTTCTGTTCTTCTGTTTTCTTTCTACTGTATGCTTTTTGTACAGCTTATATACCCTGACAAAGTTTTTCAGGCAATATAAGAATTACAATGTGGTTACATTCTATTTTTCAAGTGAATGATTATAATGAATCCAGGCAAAAAAACCGTGTATTACATATCCCTTACATGATTAAACATTTTGTGTACTACAGGCAGAAAACAAATTATCCCAAGAACCCATATACATTCATGCCCTAGCAACTTATGAGTAACTGCATAGGCAAGCAAGATATTTTTTTCAGTTAGGTCTTTTACTGGCAGGCTGTGCTTTGCAGTTACAAAATAAAAGAAGATGGCCAATTACTTTATTACTTATTTCGAAAGGTAATCTTTAGGGGATTTGAAAGCAATCACAAACCTAAACTTTATATATGAAAAAGAATCAGTCAGTTCTATTGTAAACCTTTATGGTGCATACCCACTCATCAAGGAGATTGAGGGCAGGAATGGGTACAAAGAATTAATCATCACCTTTTTTTTTCTCCAGTCATTTATTTAGCTCATAAATAAAGTCATGCACAATTATGATACAGAATATAGTATGTTCACATGGCATGGCTAAATTAAACCAATTAACATGTTATATCACATATATTCATCATTTTTGTTTTGAGAACACTTAAAGTATACTATCTTACAACTTTTAAAATATAGCATATTGTTATCAACCATATTTATCATGCTTTCAGTAGACCTCAAGACTTCAGAGAGTCCATGCCTCTTGTCCAACTGCAGTTTTATATCCTTAAACCAAACATTTCCCCATTGTTAAAAGTCCCACACTGAAGCCTAATAGCCACAATTCTGCTCTCTGTTCCCATAAGTTCATCATTTCTAGGTTACACATAAAATTGAAATTGTGTGACATTTGTCTTCCAGTGTGTCACTTATTTTTTTTTTTTTGGCAAGCATATAACTTTACTACTTACTAAAGATGAAATCAAATTTGCATGCACAGGTGAGCACTCACTGAAACACCTTGGATTCATCACATATTTGAGTTTCAATTAGCATATATATGTATATATACATATATTTATATTTATATAAAAAGCAATAATGGCAATATGTTATGCATCAATAGCAGCAACAGCTTTTCCAGGTTCTGCAGTCCTTTGAACAAAATTGTAGAGACATCCAGCACACTCCATTTTAAATAAATAAAAAAAAACAGCAACAAAAAAGTAAAAAACAGAATCCCAGGAAACAGCACAGTTTGATTACTCTTGTGGTACTTGGCACCATTTTTTTTAAATAATTAGATTCTCAGTCATCATCTGGGAGGAAACCATTCTGAGCAATATCATTAAAAACAGCTCTGATAAAGCATGGTCACTACTATGTATCATAAAGCAGGTCCACATATGAGTGAGTACATATCATGTTTGTCTTTTTGTGATTGGTACCTCGCTCAGAATGGTTTCTTCGAGTTCCATCCATTTTCCTGCAAATTTCAAGATTGCATTGTTTTTTTTCTGCTGGGTAGTACTCCACTGTGTAAATGTACCACAATTTCTCTATCCATTCTTCGGCTGAGGGGCATCTAGGCTGCTTCCAGTTTCTAGCTATTACAAATAATGCTGCTATCAACATGGTTGAACATATGTCCTTGTTATATGAATGTGCTTCTTTTGGGTATATGCCTAGGAGAGGAATTGTTGGATCTTGTGGTAGACTCATTCCCATTTTCTTGAGGAGTCACCATACTGATTTCCACAGTGGCTGTACAAGTTGGCACTCCCACCAGCAGTGGAGGAGTGTTCCTCTTTCTCCGCATCCTCTCCAGCATAAACTGTCATTGGTATTTTTGATTTTAGCCATTCTGACAGGAGTAAGATGGTATCTCAGAGTTGTTTTGATTTGCATTTCCCTGATGACTAAGGATGTTGAACACTTTCTCATGTGTCTTTCAGCCATTTTAGATTCTAATCATCACCTTTGATCATCAACCAATTCTAGCAAGAAAAGTAGGTCACCTAGTAACAACAATTGGGCTACTTTGTATTTTTGACCTCAGCTATGTGTCCTTGTGAACTTTAGATTGTTTTCTAGAGTTTTTCATCTCAAACCTATTATCAAAATATCTGATCTAACCTGAAGTTATTGTAAGGCATTGTTTCAACTAATGATGCACTCCAAAACCTTTGAACATATATCCCAACATTAAGATTAGTTGAATTTAAACTAGCTCGGCTACTGGGACTCAATTGTTTTTCTTAACCATTACCTTAAGCCATAGTCTGTATGGCTCCTCAATAGAAATTCATGTGTCCTAGCTGTGTAACACTTCCTTGTTTATATTTTTTATCATCAAAACTCTATTTAAACTAACATCAGGCTGGAGAGATGGCTCAGAGGTTAAGAGCACTGGACTGCTCTTCTAGAGGTCCTGAGTTCAATTCCCAGCAACCACATGGTGGCTCACAACCATCTATCATAAGATCTGGTGCCCTCTTCTGGTGTGCAGGTAAATGTGCAGACAGAACACTGTATATGTAATAAAAAATAAGTAAATAAATTAAAAAGTAACATTATTAATTAGACAGTACAGCATAAGAAGAAATGATTGGTTGTAGAGAGGGAGGAGTGATGAGCAAAGGGGTCAAGACCATGCTGGGGAAACCCACAGAAACAGCTGACCTGAGCAAGTGGGAGCCCATGGGTCCCAGTCTGACAGCTGGGGAACCAGGATAGGACCAAACCAGGCCCCCTGAAGGTGGGTGTCAGTTGGGAGGCCTGGGGCCTCTTGCGGTGGAACCAGTATTTATTCCTAGTGCACAAATGGGTTTTGAGAGCACATTCTGTATACAGGGATACTCTCTCAGTTACATACACACAGGAGGACCTAGGTCCTGGCCCAGATGATGTGACAGACTTTGATGATTCCCCCATGGGAGGCCTCACCCTCCCTGAGGCATGGATGGGCAGTAGGATGGGGGACTGGTGGGGGGCACGGTAGGACAGAAGGAGAGGGAACTGGGATTTGTATGTAAGGTAAGATTGTTTTTAATTTAAATAAAAATTTATTTTAAAAAAGAAATGATCTTCACAGCAATCTACAGGTAAAAATGCCCAGCAGAATGGGATATATCCATGAAATAAACACACTACATTACAAGCAATGGGAATCTTCCCCCAAACCATTCATACCATGTCTGATACCTGAGAAAGAATCTGCAGCAAACATGGAAAGGCACAGAAGAAGCAATGGACATTCCAGGGTCTGTGGTCTCAGGGCCTTGCCTATCCAAGATTCATCCAGCAGGGACTTGACTCCTGATGGGGCTGACACCTTGAACTTCATTTGCCACCTGATACTACTTAACATGGCCACTGGCATCTACTTATGTATAAAAATAAAAAGGAAATATAACAAGCTCATAAATAAGCATTTATTCCTCATCATGAATTAGTTTACAAAATCACTTCCTTTAAATTTATTTATCTATTTAGTGGCAGTGTTTTCTGGCCTGGAACTCGCTATCTAGACCAGGCTGGCCTTGAACTCACAGTGGTTCACTAACCTCTGCTTCCTGACTTCCCAGATTTATGGGAACATCTGACCTCTGGATTACTTTCTGAACTGCTTTGAAAACTCCATTTGCCTAAGGAGTTATGAGAGAAAAAAAAACATATCAGAAAAGATACACTTTAATTCAAGATGGCCTGTTCATAGGAAAATGTTTCTTGGGTACTTCACTGTGCAGGGGAGCTGGAAGAAAAGGAGCACAGGAACTGACTGCCATTGCTGCTCCTATGCTCCTACACAGTCTTATGTAAAAACTGTTTCATTACTAAATAGCTCTTTAGAACCTCTAAATACTCAAGAAAAATGCTTTAAAGTATTCATTTTGTAAGTAATTGAAAATACTGCTGATACAAAATCATAGCTTCCATACCAGTTTTTCAAAATGAAAAATAGATTTACCTATCCATAAACTTAAACAAGTATGAGAATTATAAGTAGATGCTATACGTCTGAAGCAACCAAATGGATAAAATGAATTTTGTTTGCAGTGTACTATAACCAATTAAAGATAATTTCAAAAAACAGTTGAAATGCGAATACCTATGACTACTTTATTTATTAATGTAATATGTGGTCTTTATTATTTCAGCCTACTGATGCAACAAAGGTTGCCTCTCATCCAATTACAGGAGAAATTCAGGTATGAAAACCTTTAAATATCATCATTCTATCATATTTTCTGTTTTTATTATTTGTCTATTTGAATTTCTAACAGTCTATTTGGACCTTTCACTTTCTATAACATATAGAAAAAGCTGTAGAAACACAATGTTACCCCATAGTGTGTGTGTGTGTGTGTGTGTGTGTGTGTGTGTGTGTGTGTGTGTGTGTGTGTGAGTGTGCCCGCGCACGCACGCACGCACACCCGTGCACGCGCATGTGTGTAGAAACTAGTCATAGCTTTAAAATTCCAGACTGCAAAATCCTCAGTCAGTAGGTCCTCAGCTTCAGCTAGTGTGTACTTGTTGAATGTTTCACACACAACTTCTCCTTCCAAAAGCTCGAAGGCCCATCTTCAAGCTTCATAAACCCAGTGATGTCTTTTGTTAAATAATTGATTTCTAATTATTTATAAACAACTATCATAATGATTTTTTTCATATTGTAGGTCATAATAACTTTGTAATTCATAAGGTAAATATTTTGAATGGAATGAAATAAAAGGACAAAAATTGTTACTTTAGTTCTGCATATAGTTCTATTATTTGTATATTGTATTATCACAGTTTATATATTATTGTGAGTCACAGTAACATGTTTTTAAAATTTGGCTTTAGGTAATATCAAAAATTAATTGTATATAGATGACAAATGTCAGATAGAAATTAACACAGTACAAATTAGCTATCAGAGGACAACAAGGTTCCAATAAGGAAAAACAGGTGTGTCTCCAAAATAGTGTAAAGAAAATTCTCACAAAGGACTTCACAGGGCAACAGAGATAAGAATGAATGGTTCAATAATCATAGGGGAGGGAAAAACGTGTCACCGGAGGCAATAATACACAGAAAACTTCATTCAGAGTCGAGCAATGATGGACTCAGCTTTGAGAGGCTGACCCTTAGAGAAAGAGCCTTGGCTGCAAGCAGAGGTGACTTACGGCTCACATGATATAGTACAGTATTACATCTTCTAGAGTGAGAGGCAGAGGGATAGGGGAGCATAGTAAATGCTGTGTATCAATAGTCTATCGAAGTATTACAAGAGCAAAAAATGGGTACAAAGATGGAGAAGTGACTGCATACACAGGAAAAAGCAATGAGGATGCAGAGGGGCGTCCCTGGGTGCCTCGCCTGGACAGAACTGGTGCGATTGGAAATGACTTGCCATGCATTCCTGATCTTGCTGTCCTTTTGCTGGTTGCCAATGTTTTCACCAGACCTGCCTCTCCTCATTCCATAGGCAACACAGGACATACTTCGACTTTTGAGTCTTACTAATTTTCTCCTACATTTTTAACTTTTTGCCTTTAGACTGATACTTGTTGTTTCTGTTTGGTTTGATGTTCCCTTGTTTCTGATCCCTCAGCAGTTAGACATAATTCTGAAGTTGAGATTTTCCTGACACAATGCCTCTTAGCAATTAACTGGCTCTCAACCTTCATAATGCTCATGTTGTAGGGACCCCAACCATAAAATTACTTTTGTTGCTACTTCATAACTGTATATTTGCTGTTATGAATATTAGTGTAAATATTTTTGGAGAGAAAGGTTTGCCAAAGGAATTACACCCCACAGGTTGAGTGTAAGGATAAATCTTTCCACCATCTGCCCGAGTTCCGCCCACCACCACATTAAGGTCCCAAGTAACACAGAGAGACTTATATTAGGTACAATGCTGCTGGCCAATGACTAGGATTTATCATCTGTAAGATCAGTCTTAATTATCAACCTTAACTATCAATCTATATATTTATAAGACTTATGGAGGATGCCAGCCTTGAATCCTGCCTTCCTGGTGGTCACATGGACGCTCCACAGAGAGGAGGAGGATGTAATTTCCTGCCTGGATCACAAGTCTTTACTACATTTCCAAGAATCCTCCTTGACTCCTAGTCCTGCCTAACTTGCTGCCTCATTGGCTGGACAATGCTTAATTCAACAATCAATAAGACAAACATACACAGAAGGATGTCTCCTATCAGTTGAGAACCACTGAGTTAGAATATCCTGAAAGTTGGTGTTTCAGTTAGTTCCCCTTTTGTGGCAAAGCCTTATCCCATGGCACACAGGCAGTAGTAATCATGAAGGTACAGGCACTGGAGCCCCTGTGTGTGAGGGTGACCCAGATCTCACACTGGTCTGACCCCTGAGATTCTTGGAGGTTTGGGGGAATGAAGGAGGAAAGTTTTGAAAAGCAGTCTCTCAAGGAGGCCTGTAGGTTTCTATGTCAGTGAGAAATAAATCAAGTTCAGTGTCACTTGAAAGTGAGCTCCGGAGAAAACAAAGTATGGATTGTTGACCTTGGTGTTTCTGTGTCCTGTCATAGCACACAGTTCTAAAATCCCTGTCTTTGTTTTTCCCTCAGGACACATTACTTTGTTATCCACGCATTTTTCTTGGTCATAAGAAATACCTAGGCTTTCCCCTGTGGAATTCTGCAATTAAAAGTTTATTTTTTATTGAAAACATACCCATTTGTGCCAAAATGGTGATGTATATTAATTGTGAAATTTCAAGCAAAAATTTGACCCATTTCAGTTATTCCACTTTCAGTTTAAATACTACCTATCATTTTTTATGAATTATGTTTTTACACATAAGTTACTTCTTTGAAATACAGGTCTTTTCATTTCTATTAATTGGAAAACTTAAAGGAATTAAGACTCAATCTGTATGATGACAGAAGTATCCTTCAATAGTAAAAGAGAAAACTATTGAGCTCAATCATTTTAGAGTATGACAGTTTTTTTTTAAATATTTACCTGAATTGTAAATCTTTTTCTTCAATGACAATGTGAACATCTAATAAGCATCTTAGAAATAGGAGGCACCTCTCCTCTTCAACTTAAGTTAGTATCATATTAGTCTCTTTCTTTATAACAAGTGGTTCAGAAAGAGAAACTACAAGCTTACTCTTAGGGAAATTAGGAAAAGTGAAATCTAGTTTTTCTTTAATTTTTACATCTCAATACTGATAGAATCCATTCCATATAACCTTGCTTCTCATCACTCATTGATGAAATGTATTTTATAATATATTTCCAAGTCATTTATTTTACTTTCAAAATTCTAGTAACTGCAAAAATGAATAAAAGCGGGGTATATTCTTTTGCTATGAATAAATTTTAATTATGAAAATATAATAAATATATACTATATTACTTTCCTGCTAAATGAACTTTTCCTAGGCCAAGACTCTTCACTGGGCAGAGTCTAGTAAGCATGAATATTATGTTTATTAGAAATCCAGACATGTCTATGAGCTTCCAATTAAAGTGGGCATTAGCTGTTTAGTTTCAAATACAATTGAGATGAAGTAGGTAACTTCATATAAAATTTTGAAAAGCTAGCAAAGTATGAAATGATAATGTTTCACACATCTTACTGTCTTTTCATTGAGTTGTTTCTATACCCCAAAGCTTCAAATCAACTATGATCTTGGAAATCTTATAATACATATTCTTCAAGCAAGAAATCTTGTCCCTAGAGACAACAATGGCTACTCCGACCCTTTTGTTAAGGTGTACCTACTTCCAGGCCGAGGGTAAGTAATGAGGCACTGTCTTCTAAGTGTTACAGCGCGCAGTCTAGACAATCCTAAGAGAATCTTCCATTCTTTAATCTCCAAGCCTAACCTGGATTACCCTTACCCTGTACTTAGTTTGCTTTCACTGTTATATTTATTTCTAATTAGTAGATAAGATTGAATTAATATTTTAAACAAAGTCCTTAAGAGTTCTGAGAGAGCAGTAGCTAGAATAAAATCAGTCTCCCTGAGCATAAGCAGCATTTTGATTGTGGGAACCACTCTTGTGCTGTGTGGTCAGATTAATTCTAAAAGCAAGTAAGAAATTGTGGCAGATTTCAAGAACTAACTTATATCCCTAAACCCACTTGAAAAATCAACCTTTGTTTACTTTCATTTTATACAATATGAGTCAAAAATGATTTTGTATGAAACCTTCTTTATAGACACATTTCCAAATCAATGTTTTAAAAATAGTAACATTTGAGGTGATGATTTTGCTATATAAATAAAAGATATTTCATTGAATCTTTTGTGAGATGTGTACATTGTTGATATAAAGTAAGTGTCCTGGACTTTTGGTCTAACTCCATGGTGCCATATGTGTTTAACATACCTGAATACATCAGTGCCTAGCCCCAAATAAAAATACTCAGTAAAGGATTATATGTTCTTTGGAGATGCATAAGAACTGATTATATTATTGATGCTAATAGCTATGTTATGGTACATAAACAAGTACTTGAGAATTATTTAGAACAGAGATTTGACATTTACAAATCACTGTCCCTTATCTAAGCTACTTATATTAGCCAAATTAATGTGGTGGAACCATGAACAGTCAACAGATGGAGGTGTATTGGAAAACTTCCTCAGCTGATGGCAACATTGGTTTCATTTTGCTTTAATTTGGAGGTGACATTTAAGAAATTATTTTTTCTTGGAAAATTTTAAGCATAGCACAGAAGCAGAGAGCATAGTCTAGTGGATGACCATGCTTTATCTTCAAAAGCTTTTAATTACAGGCCAATTAGATTTCACATTTACTCTTATATGCTTCCTATATCCAGATATTTTGAAGAAAATTCCAGCAATGAACTCTTTTTGCAAATATTTCAGTGTGTATCATTAAATGATAGTTCATTTAAATTTAACAAATAATTCTTTAGTTTCCTCAATAATGTTTCATAATATTTTGGGTTTGCTTGAGAACCTGACTAGTGTTTATAGAACATGCTACCCATCAACAGCAAACATTCTGCACAAGTACATTGTGTGCTGTAAAGCCTCAACAGACTTAAAAGCAACCACATTATACAAATGTGTGTTCTAACCATGATTAGCTTGTCTGAAAAAGAGCCATAATTAGAGTTACATACACACTGCTGTTTACTTGCTAAGTCACCACAGGCAGATCCCCAATTACTTTGTTACTCAGGTTCTTTGTCAATATTAACACAACACAATCATAATTTTTAATTTATCAATGAAAACAAATCATATAATATAGATGTTTACAAAGAAGAGTCAGAAATAGGTTGATAAACGGTAGTTTATTGTGGAAAAGTACTCACGCAAGGCAGCCAGTGACCAGGTTTTCACCTGAGCAGGATGGACCCAGAAATGCTTCCCAGTCAGCCCAGCCAGGTGAACAAGGGCCACCTGTGTGCCCCTCTCCTTCTTAAACACTTGTTACGAAACTCAAGTACATCTAATCAGGATTTCTCCCTACAATATAATGCAGGGAGAATAAACCACAGCGTACCTGCTCTAATTCCCTATAGCTACCTCAATAATTTCATTTAGAAAGTTAGAATTGTTGATGGGGTTGGTCTAATTTTATTTTCTTACGGATTTTTGAAATCCCCAATAATTCTTATATAGAATCAATAAAATAGACACATAACCCAGGAAAGAGGATCTTTTATTTTACTTTAATTAACTAGTAAGTTTATATATTTGTATATAAAATTTGGCCACATCTTTTAACGGGGTATGACAAAAATAACAAACAAACAATTAAAACATTATTTTCATTTTGGTTATGAGAACCTTTGTGTTCTTTAAAGAAATAAAGAAGTTATGGGAAATTTTCTTAGGGATTTTCTCTAAGCATTTTTAAACGGATTAAGGGAAAAGGTACTATCATTTATTTTCCATCTTCCTTACAGTGGCTCTCAGTGTCTACACAAAAAATACTTATATGCATCCATGGTGTGACTTAGGTAGAAAGCTGCAAAGTTTAATAAGCAGAACAGATAGACAGATACTATAATACATAACTGGGAAAGATTGAAAAGTGTAGTTGAAATAGACCAAAAATGCACACCTCTTTTATTATCCTCTTATTGTTCAGCCAACCATCCCTCATAAAGTGGAATTCAGCTGTGAGGTAGCTAACGTGTTCAATCCCTAGACTGTCATTAGGTTTCACTAATTACTGAGTGGCTGGATATTTACAATGTATTTGACATGTAACAGATGTTTCACTGTAGCTCTGAGATTATCTTTAGCTGTGAGTCAGTCTTATGCTATGTACTGTGTCTGTGACTGCTACTCGCTTACTTCCAGTCTATCTCTGTTCCTAATATTTTTCTTCCTGTCTCTCCATTTTTCCTGCTGTACCCTTTACTCTGGCTTCTGGAATCAATGCAGTCAAGTCATGGTTGTCCAGAATGCAAGGTAGAGTTGATTCTCCTTCAGTGTCAATTAGTCTCTTATGCCTAGCCTTGTATTCTGTGTGTTTTTAAGTACATCAACCTGAGTTGTAACTATTACTTCAA
Organism: Cricetulus griseus; assembly: GCF_003668045.3. NCBI lineage: Eukaryota > Metazoa > Chordata > Mammalia > Rodentia > Cricetidae > Cricetulus > Cricetulus griseus. The sequence continues at coordinate 178,304,373 of NW_023276806.1, read as the reverse complement.
CCTGAGTCGTTACTTTTCTACCAGTGTATGTCTGTTGAATTAGACTACAACAAACAGTTCTGACCAATGTGCAATAGGACATAGAAAATTAGGAATTATTAAAAAAAAACAGAACTAAAGGATGAGGAAATTTTATCGTAAAATTTATGTAACTGCAATTTTTCCTTCTATTCTATGTACTGAATCTCATTTAGCTGCTAATGTGATAATTGCAGCAGAGGTTTTCCTAATTTCCTATTACAAATGAAGATATTGCAAGTGTTTTTAAGTGAATCTATGGACTAGTCCTATGGGAATAATTCATTTTAAATATAATATGTGTCTAATCTGTCTTTCCCTCACTTGGTTTTTGAAATGTTTCCATGATTTATATTTTTTATACTACAAAATCATTAGAAGGCCAAAAACGTGCTTACTATAATGTATGAGTAGTCACATGATCACCTTTCTTTGGTTCTAGTAGTAGGGAAATTTACTGATTTGTTATAGGCTGCCTCACTATCTTACCAACCAAGTCTACCTTCAAGACATAGCCCAAAGAGTTCTATTTGCACATCACCCACTGAATTACAAATTGTTATTTAATTGAAGAAATCCATGTGTCATCATTTTAGCCTCAACTATATTATTAATTTTATAGCATTAGTTTGTCTGTGTTATTAAAATATGACATTTTTATTAATCCTGGAAGGCTGTGACCCAAAAGAGACTGTTTATGATTTTGGAAGATGTAAATATTTATCATCAACACTGGGATCTATTAGCATAGCCTTACTAGTACCTAGAAACTTCATTCCTTAAAGCCACATCATAAGCAATCTATGAACAGAGACACTGTCATGCTTTCTTGTAGTGGCTATCTCTCTGAGTATGGATACCATTGGAGTTTCTTCAACTGATATGTAAAATTAGTTTTGTTTCAACAATAGGGTATCAGTTTAGACCTCACATTATCAATCTCTATATTCCTAATCTCCCTGCCTTTTATCTAAGGAAGCTCAGACAGCATTATCAGAGTGGTGGTTTTCTGCGTTTAATTGATAGGAAGCATGTTCTGGGAGATGTTCGCAATGACTGGATGAGCCTGAAATACTTTGACTGTCATTTGGAAGGTTAAGAAGCCAAACTCTCATCCTTATATCATTTTCACATATCTTTGAGAACTGTCAATGTGAGAGGACATTGAAATGACCATGGAAGCCACTGAATGGAGGACTTAAGAACCTGGGTTTTCAGCATTGTCACTTAGAAGCCATTAGTTATCACATGAGAAGCCAGAACTGTTTTCTTCTGTAACTAAGAACAATAATAACTTCCTAATAACTTCCTTCATGTGTGTGTGTGTGTGTGTGTGTGTGTGTGTGTGTGTGTGTGTTTGTGTATGTGGTATGTGTATGTGGTATGTGTGTGTGTGTTTGTGTATATGAAATATGCATAGTGATAAACCAAAAGTGGGGAGTATCATGTAAGACACATAATCATCTTCTGTAAGTGGCAGTGGCTGTTATTACTTCAGATACTATGTATAATAAGTTTCTATTAGCCAAGGACAGTTAAGAGACAGTATGTGTAGCTACTCAAATATACAAAAGTTTTTACAGTATTATCAAGAAAGCAAAACAACTTTTCTTCAGTAAAAAAAAATATGCAGAGTATTAAAAATAATATAATGAAGGGCAGAGAACTTACTCAGCAGGTGAAAGCACTGGCTAGTCTTCCAAAGGATCCAGGTTCAATTCCAGCACCCACATGGTAACTCACAACTGTCTCTAACACCAGTACCATGGGATACAACATCCTCTTCTATCATTTGTGGACGTTAGACACGCAAGTGGTACACAGACATAAATGCAGGCCAGTCACTCATACACACTCAGACAAGTATTTAAAAGGAGTGGCTTTATGTGGCCAGCCATGTAGTCCAGAAAATGCAAATAGTAATAAATAATAATAATAATAATAATAAAATTAGGGAGAAGGATCCAAGTTCAAGGCCATCCTTTTGTATATGCTGGCATTCTAACTATAGATTAATTAATTATTTGAACGAATGAAAGAGGAAAGAAGAAAAACTAGAAAAGGAAAGACCTGAAAGTAGACTGCTTTGATTTCTAAAATGAAGCAATCAAAGCTGTGGAAAGGTCACGGGACCACCACAAGATCTTACCAGCCAAAAGCCCAGTGTGTGTGTGTGTGTGTGTGTGTGTGTGTGTGTGTGTGTGTGTGTGTGTGTGTGTGTTGGAATATTTTGCCATACCTCTGTACCAATTGAATATTTTCACTATAGAGATATAATTAGGTTCACAGGCTACCGACCAGAACAAGATGGAAAGACCCAGAAAAGACAGCCTGAGACATAAAAAGAAGCAGTGAGGTGTATTCCTTTCTCGTGGAGCTGCAAAACATCATTTTTCAAGATGATAGCTAAGGTCAGCAAAAGGAAAATGGAAAAATAATGCAAGACATAAACACAGGTGCTGGAGAAGAAGCAAAGAGCAAGCTAAGGAATAGAAAGGCTGAACTGAAGATGCAGCAGATTCTAGTAGCCAAATAGTAAGTCTGTTTCATAAGAAAGACATGGAGACACAATCCCAAGATGAATCCTCTAAGACACAAGTCTGAGAACATATGGCAAAGAACATTCCTCTCATAAACAAGGGAGCAAATAAATTCATCTGGAAATGGCAAAGACAGACACAGCATAGAAGGGAAGTCATCATGAGGCAGAAGCCACTCAGCATCTACATCTCATGAAAGTCTCCATTGAAATAGGAAAGGAAGAAGTCTCAATACAGAATCATAGAAAGACCTAGAAGCAGGTATAGAAAATGATTGATCAGAACACATTTAATCAAGATCCAGATAGAAAGTCAACACTGGGCCAAGGAACCGAAGTTGGGATAGAAAAGAACCAGAAAGCCAAGAAGAGTAGCTGAAGCCTCAACATACACCTAGCCTACCTGCCTTCAGAGGCAGAAAGACATCAATGGACATCTAGGATGCTTTAGCTCAGAGATGGAAAAGGGAAAAGAAATTACAAGAACAAGAGTAATAGCATATGATTGAACACAAAAACAACAAGAAATGGCTCTAAGAATTGCAGTTCAAGAATCTGGGGGTTCTGTTCTCAATGTTGCTTTGCTGTTGTAGATGGGAACACAAATGACTCCTTGGATAGCTATAAAAGCTCAAAAAAGGCCCTGAAAACTAACATTCCTGCAGACCCAGGCTAGCTGTGCCTGGCTATTGTAACCAGCAGCTGTTTGCTGAGCAAAAAGAAAAAAAGAAAAGGCACTGGCAAGAGAGAAGGCAAGAAATCTCAGACTGCCAGGGTGTGAGGAAATGGAATTCTGGAAACAAAGACCAGAATGTCAAATGTAGAAAGTTGTGGGCATTAAGCATGAAGATGATGCTGGCTTAGGAAAAAAAGCTACAAATCATTGAAACCAAAAGCAACTTTCAAAATCTCAAATGCTCGGTATGAAATGGTAACATCACAAATCCACACACCAATTTAGATTCCTCTGTTGAGAACTCTCCATTTAGATCTGTACCCCATTTTTAATTGGATTATTTGGTATTTTGATGTCTAGTTTCTTGAGTTCTTGTGTATTTGGAGATCAGCCCTCTGTCAGATGTGGGGTTGGTGAAGATCTTTTCTCATTCTGTAGGCTATCCTTTTGTCTTATTTACCATGTACTTTGCCTTACAGAAGCTTTACAGTTTCAGGGCATCCCATTTATTGATTGTTGCACTCAGAGTCTGTGTTACTGGTGTTTAATTTAGGAAGTTAATCTCAAATGGCAAAAAGAAAAATTAAGGAATTGCTCAGCATCCTTAATCACCAAGGAAACGCAAACTAAAATGACTATGAGATACCATCTTACATTTGCCAGAATGGCTAAGAACATCTTCTATTGGAGAGGATTGGAGTTAGGGGAACTCCTCCTCTGCTAGTGGGAGTGCAAACTTGTACAGCTGCTTTGAAAATCAGTATGGTGGTTTCTCAGAAAATTGGGAATCAATCTACCTCAAGACCCAGTGATACCACTCTTGGGCATTTACCCAAAGGATGCTCAATCATACCACAAGGTCATTATTGGTAATAGTCAGAACCTGGACAATCTAGATGCCCTTAACTGAAGAATGGGTAGAGAAAATGTGGTACAAATTACACAGTGGAGTACTAATCAGCTGTAAGAAAAAATGACATCATGAAATTTTCAGGCAAATGGATGGAACTAGTAAAAAACCATCCTGAGTGAGGTCACCCAGAGTCAGAAAACACCATATGTACTCACTCTTAAGTGGATATTAGGTGCAAAGCTGAGGATAACCAGACTACAATACAGCTCCAGAGAAGTTAGGAAATAAAAAAAAGGCCTCTAAGAGGGACACATGGCTCACCTGAGGAAGGGGAATTTGATGAAATTTCATGGCTAAACTGGGGTTGGGGCAGTAGAGGGGGGGATGAGAATATGAGGGAACTGGATAGTTGAGGGAGGGAGGGACCGGGATGGAGTGGGAGAGCAATGAAAGAGATATCTTTTTGTAAATTAGTTTTTATTTAAATTAAAAACAATCTTATTTTACATACCAATCACAGTTCCCTCTCCCTCCCTTCCTCCCAGATGCCCCACTATCCCAACCTTCCCCCCATCCACTCCTCAGGGAGGGTGAGGCCTCCCATGGGGGATCATCAAAGTAGGGGGAGTCATTATGGTGTTAGGGAGAAAACTGGTACTAGGGAAATTCCCAGGAATCCACAAGGATGACCCCAGTTAACACTCCCAGAAGTAGTGGAGAGGGTGCCTGAACTGGCCTTCCCCTGTAATCAGATTGGTGAATACCCTTCATACAGTAACTGATGGAACCATATGCAGAGATCTACAACCAAGCACCAGGCTGAGATCCAGGAATCCCATCAAAGAGAGAGAGGAGAAAATTTATGAGCAAGGGAGGTCAAGATCGTGATGGAAAAATTTACAGAGACAGCTGAACCAAGCTCATGGTAACTCATGAACTCTAGACAAATAGCTATGGAGCCTCCTTGGGCAGAAACTAAGCCCTCTGCCTGTGTGTGATAGTTGTGTAGGTTGGTCTATCTGAGGAGCCCCTGCCAGTGGGACCAGGATCTTTCCCTGGTGCATGAGCTAGCTTTTTGGGACCCCATTCCCTATGATAGGATGCCTTGCTCAACCTTAATGCAGTGGGGAGGTATTAGTATTTAGACATCTGTACTGCCCTGTCCTTGGGGTTGCGACTGGATACACCCTTAGCTGCAGCCACTTAGAGCACCACCTGTGCATAGTCACTATGTTCCCTTTTAAAAGGACCCTGCCCACTACCTTTTTGCCTCTCTCCCATTCTTTCAATCTGCTTCTCTGGCTCTCCCCCACCTTCTGCAGCAATTGTCTCTAGAGGCCAGTCCCCCATCCCCTCCCCTTTTCTCATTCCCTTTCCCTGAATTGAAAAAAAAAAAAAAGTCCACATGAGTGAGCTCTGTCTTTCTTTTTTAAATTACAACAGGAAGGGCTTGGTCCTACCTTAACTTAATGTGCCAGGCTTTGTTGACTCCCCATGGGAGGCCTTACCCTATGGGAGGAGTAGGTAGGAGATGAGCTGGGAGACAGGGGGCAGGGAGAGGTGGGGAGAGAGAACTGTGGTTGGAATGTAAAATGAATTTTTTAAATAATAAATAATTTTTTAAAATCCATATGCAAAGAGGAATGGGTTTGAGCTTCACATCTTCAAAGCACAGAAAGGATGGAGTTTAGAAAGGATCAGTTTGGGACTTTATAGACTTACACTGACAGCTAGCATTCTAGCTTGCATGAGTGTTGCATGGATTTTAATTTATTGAAATCCATGATTTTGTTTTATAAATATCAGATAAATGATACTGGTGGTATTGGTGTTTGTAAATAAGGTTAAAATCGCTTCCATTAAACTTCTCAGGGCTATGGAATGACAATATTTGTTAGTTCATGAACTCTACTTTTCAAATATATAAAAGCTTCAGGTCTCAGCCATAGACTTTCTTATGTTTGACATACTGTGTAATTTTTCACTTAAGCTTGTACAATTATTTTTACCTATTGATACGTGAAAAAATGTTGTATGGACGCTCTGTGGAAGAGCTGACCATTGATAATAAAAATGGATTTCTAAAAACAAAACAGAACAAAATGCTGTGGAAAGGGAGTTGATTCTGGACTTAGAGAATCAAATTCAATAGGACTAAGATACTCTTACTGATATAATGCTTTCATATGTGACATCTTAGATGACTTCTGACTCCATAAAGATAAATGCCTGTTATACATTTCCCAATTGTCACACAGGGTTTACATACCCTATGAGATGCAGAATATTTCTAGGCAACTCTAAAAGCATTCTAATCTATCTTATTGTAAAAGTGTGTATATACATATTTATAACTTGTGTTATATGTTAGTTGAGGTGAAGGAACTTTATATTATAGAGAAAGAGTATACACTTCAGCTAATAAAGCCTGTTAAGAAAACATGAATAAGATATACTTTTGGGTAGGTTTAATAAGTTAAATTCATGTAACATATTTAAGAGTTAAGAATAAGGATTTTTTGATACTTAAATCCTAATCCTACCACCTAATTCCCATGTAGCCTTACTAACATATCTTAATTATCTTAAAGCTTATAGTTTAACCTTCAGCCAATATTGCCTATTTTAATAAATAGAACCTGTTTTGTAAGGAAGACTTGAAGATTAAGTGGTTTAACACCTAAGAAGCCGAAAGAGCTCGGCCCAGGAAGCCATCAGAATTTAGTGTATTATTTCAATGTGACTACTTCATAAAATTCTTTTCAAGTATTAATAAAATGTATAATCATAAGGTACATTGCAGTTGTACTTGTATTCAGTAATTTTCCTATGGGTAAAATAACAAGAACTACTAAATGTGGATGTGAGATTTTTATTATTTATTCATATTGTATGAATTAAGGAAATATGGGAAACTTTTGGAAAAATAACAGCACTACAGATGATTTTAGTTTAAGGCATAGCTTTATTTTAATGAAAGAATATGCTTGCACTTGACTTCATGGCGGTCTTAAAAATTATATACATTCACTATTTTAGAACTTTAAAAAATAATTACTGGTGATGATCAAATTTTTTATTTGATCTTTACTCTGGTGTTCCCATCACCATCTTGATGATTAAGTCTGAGCCATATAGAAATTTAAAACTCAATTTATCTGTGCTGTGCTTAAGTACAGATGTATAGAGGGAAAATTATGAATTCTAAGTATTGAGTAAGGTCAGCTTTTAACCTGAAAGTGTTCACATTAATTGTTCCCATGCTATCATCAAAAATAAAAGCAAACACAATAGAAAAGGACATGCCCTGCAAAGAACTTTCCAACTTTTGGAACTGGAAACTTTCAAGTTTCCTGAAAAATACACCTTAACTAATATCTATGTGCTTATTATCTAATTTTATTATCAACATTTGTTATACTTACTTCAGATGTTTTAATAATGCAAGAATTATTGCAGGTTCTTTTGGAGCCTTTAAAACCATTTCCTTGTCCACCTAGAATATTCACTAAATTTCATTTAATACTTATACTTCCTAAGTTTTACTGTGATACTAATATAGATGTCTTATATACAAATGTATCCAGTAATTTATACAATTATTTAATTATTTTAAATTCACATATATGATAACTTAACATTGATATGTTTATCTTTCTGGGAAACTTCAAACAAAAATGTTTTCAAGAATTTTATTTGATTCCTCCTGCTGCTTATTATTTTGTTGATTGAATGTATAAGCATATATTTATTTATTTATTTACTTCAGTAAAATTAATATTGTGATGAATATTTTTAAATAAATTTCATTTGTATAAGTGGGAGAAATTCTCTGGGGTAGAAGCAGAATTAGTATAATTGAAATATCCTGGGTGTGATGGGGAAGGGCCCAGGCCCAGCACAGGAAGATTTGGTGGACTTTGCAGAGCCCCTGTTGAGGGCCCCACCCTGCCTGGAGAGTGGTGGGTGGATGGGGTTGGGGGGTAGGGTGGGGTGGGGAAGGAGGGATGGGGTTGAGGGGAGGGAGAGGGAGAAGGGACTTACATGTGAAACAAGCCTGTTTCCTAACTTGAATTCATAAAAAATATTATTAATAAAAAATATGAAAACAAACAAAAAAAGAAATATCCTGTGTGTGTGTATATATATAATAACTTGAACTTCACTAGATAGTGACTAAATATATGTAAATACTTATAATTCCATGAGATTTCTGTTTGTTAAAATCATTGTGTGTTTCTTCCAAAGTGTCTGTAGTTTATCAAATTTTGTTCTTATTTTTGTACACCAAAATGAGATGGTTAGAAGTGAGAAGGCCCTAGAGTCAGTTTGCCATGGTTGACACATGAGGTTTGATGAGACACAAAACCCATAGCTCAAATTTCATTACATATTACCTAAACTACAGCTTTCAAAAATCACAATGTTCTCCAAGAATAATTACATTATCTTGAAGTGGGAGGGGAATGGAATCTTAACTGTCTTTAAGGAAAAGTAACTAGTAGATTTAGACAAGAATCAGGACTTCCTAGTAAAGAGATGACACCCACCAGAAATAAGTTATTATTTCCTCAATGGCATATAAACTAAGATGGACAATCCAAAAAGAAGTTGAAATTAAGGAAAGACCTTGCCTGTAGGATCACCTGCTGTTAGTCATAGACAGTGGTTGCCTAGTTCCAACTCAGCCACTAGTCCATGCCAGCTATAGTTCATTTGGGTAGGTTTTCAACATAAGTTGTTATATGTATACGTACTATTTAGGTGTCTAATGACTACTTAGAGACAATGGAAGAATTGGAGATCCACTGAAATGCATCAAGTTACAATGAATGGAGGGAGACTTTTAATTTAGTTTCTATTTTAACGTCAACTAATGGTATAAGGCATTCAACCCTGCTTCATAACCATGGTAACTGTCATACTTTAAAGGGAGTTGTAAATTTCTCTTTGGGAAAGTTATTGAAATTACATCTTTTGTAAGAGCCATTTGTCCTTCTTTTTTCTGTAAATGCAATTATTGTTTTAACTTTTCTTTCTTTTTTAAAAACAAAAGAAAACAGGGTCTAATATAGTCCAAATTGGGTCCAAAGTAGCTATGTAGCTGAGAAAGCTGAACTCCTGTTTCAATCTGCAAATGCTGGTATTACACTCATGTGCCACAATTTCTGTCTCTTGATGTCATTACTTATTTTGGGTTGGGGGGGATAGTTTTGCTGACAGGATTAGGTGTAAAACTACCTGAAAGTTAAAGACTATATTATTTATGAAGCAAAAAGTTATTAACTTTATTATATAGTTAATGTATCTCCCACATTTGGGGAAAAGTGAGATTTCTAAAGTATAGTCCAAAGATCTGCAAGAATTTCTTTAAAAACATTTTCAGTAGTAGAAGCAAAACTCAAGACATCCAATATATCTTCAAACTATCATTACGTGTTCAACTGAAAGTTGAGTTTCAAGATACAATGACGGGAGGCCAAAGATCTGGCAAATGCTACATATCCTTTAGTTTGTCCAGGAATTCATCAGTTAAGGTAAAATGTCAAAAAAAAAAAAAAACACTTTTTTTCTCTTCCAATTCAGTGCTGAGTACAAGAGGAGGACCAAATATGTCCAGAAAAGTCTTAATCCTGAATGGAATCAAACAGTAATTTACAAAAGTATTTCCATGGAGCAGGTATGTAATTATTATTTTATAAACGACAGATGTAGGGTGATGTTAAGTGTGGTGATGACGACATTACAGAAGAGTCAGACCTGTACCAAGGTTTCCCAAACACAGTAAGAGCTTGTCAGAGACACGTGAGAGCTGCAATCAGTGACAGTGAATGAGAAAAGTTCAAAGGTGAGGTGAAAAACAATTGCTCAGAATTGGACAAAGCAGCCAAAACGTGAACAGATAATTTAGTGAAATGAGGCTTTCAGAATATTTTAAAACTTAATATTTTTCAATAGACTGAATCAGATTTACACATTGGGAGGAAATATTTTCAACTCGCTATATTTGATTTTTTTTTCATAAGGAATGACAAGGAAAAAGTAAGATGGAATGCATAAAATGTGTTATTTATTGTACCCAGCTATGATTTAAGAATTCATTTCTGTGAATTGAAGCTTCCCAAGAGGAGAAAACTAAAATTTTCAGGAGACTACAATAAAACATGAAAACCAAAACAAGTGGTTGGAGACAAAATTGTATTAGTTTATATAAATCTTTAATTTAAAAGAATGTAAATTCCATAATTACCATGAATAGCAGTAGTACCTATTAGTTCAAAGTGTCAAATTCTGAGGAAAATTAGAAATAAACACAGAAAAGTCACTGGATGGTGCTGGCACACCCCTTTAATCCCAGAACTCAGGAAGCAGAGGCAGTTCTAGTTCAGCCTGATGAGTTCTGGGACAGCCAGCCAGGGAACACAGAGAAGCCCTGTCTCAAAAAAGGAGAGATAGAGACAGAGAGAGAGAGAGAGAGAGAGAGAGAGAGAGAGAGAGAGAGAGAGAGAGAGAGAGAAATATAAATATCATCCATATAAGATAATTTATAGAAAACAATCTTTCAAAATGAATTTCTGGTTTGCTCTCTGGAAGGTAAGTATGAATTTTATATTCATTGAATATAAAAGTTATCAGTGAATATTAATCTGAGTTTTTGAAGTGAGTTAAATTCTATGGAAGTAAAAATGCTTCGTTTCTGGTAATGATTGAGATGAAAATCTACATGCTTTAGATTCGTGGATCTCCTATATTTAATGAGTATAGACTGCTTTTTGTTAGATGATGAGTAAAGGCAAAACAACATGAACTGTGAACAGTTTATTCACAAAATAAAGAGGTCTATAATCAAACACTTGATTGAACTACAAATTAATAATCAAAATGTCATGCATCATTTAATATAAGGCCTTAAACAAAATATCAAGTATTTTCATAAAATAAGAGTTCAAGGTGAGAATCATCTATGAATATACTGAAATGCATGTTGGAGAAATGGGGCTGATGACAGCTGTATTCGAATGCAGCTCATGAAGAAGACATTGGAGGTGACAGTTTGGGATTATGACAGATTCTCTTCCAACGACTTCCTTGGAGAGGTAAGTCTTTCTTTTCCTTTTTTATGCTGTCATCATATGCAACTAGTTCAAGCATGATGAAAAATAATTTTTGAGTTTATACAATAGCCATTCCTGACCTACATCTTCTTGCAGGTAAGTTCATTTCCTGGGTTGTTATTTGAATGGTAAATAGAAGTTTGAGAAGTGATTTTTCAGTCTACCATTTGATGTACTTTTTAATTTATTTAAGATTAAATAGTTTTTCAGCAGGAAAATAAAAAAATCACAATGTGATTACATATGAGATCTGAGATAACAAAAGAAATAAAAACTAATCTGGGGTTTTTAAATGCAATATCACTTTCTTGAATTGCTTCTCCTTATATGTAGAGATGTAACATCTCACTTTGCTATTTATTATTATATATCATGCTTAAGATTTTTCAAATGTTTTAAAGTTAAAACTAGATGCAAGAGAAGACACTTGAAATAATTATTACGTAAATTTGTTAGAAACCACTTATGTCTAAGAATGGGATCTGGGGAAGAGTGAACAGACTTTTGGGTGTTTTCATCAACGTTATAAAACTATGAAGTTTATTTGGGGCTTTTAACTTAAACTATATGTATCTACACACTCACACACATTACATTAGTAAATGATTACCAGGAAATGTAAAGCATACAAAATGTGACCCCCTTCTTGATAGACACTATGTTGTATGTGGTGTCTCTGTAATGAGGGGTTCTTTGGAAATAAATTCATGATCCCTCTCTTTCCTGTCAAATCCACACCACTGAAGACTACCTTTCAGATTCTTTTCTAGTTCAGCCACTGAAACTAATGTCAGTTGTAGGCAGAATTATTCTAGAACAATAGGGTTGTATTTGATTTACTGTCATATTTCAAAGTATTGTCTTAGTGAAGTCCTTCTAATTTACTCTTTTGTTTATATGAGCCTAGATCATATATCTACATTACCAATTATTAATAAAATGTAAGATAACAATGACTGTGATAAGATAACACACACTGTCTCATCAAAAAAGGAAGAATGTTAGATAAGTCATGACACAATGCTTTCTAGTCATCAGCTGGTAGTCATGTCTCTATTTAAAACATGAAAGTATATTTTAAATTGAAGAAATAAGCTGATAATTGCAAATTACTCATTCTTTTCATTCTTTTATTTTGTCCATTTTCTGATTAAAATCATACATTTGTTCTGAAGTAAAAATTATTTGATAGAACAACACAAAATAACTTGTGTTTCATAAAAGGTTGACTTATGACTCTGATCTTTTCATACTACCCAAGTAAATTAGGGAATAGTCAAATTATATAGTTCAGTTTAATCACACATTTGTTAAGCATCTCAGTATCTTGGCTGAAGAAAACTTAGTAAATAAGCAAAAAAAGGTGAAGAAAGTGGCATTGCTATCCTTAATATTGTGTTTATTCATTTGGTTACATTCTTAGTAAGTTTTAGTTCATGGAAAAACTAATAAACCAGTTTTAGCTCAATCCATGCACTTTACTGCTTCCGTGTGTCCTTTTCCAGGTATTGATTGATCTATCTAGCACATCTCACCTGGACAACACTCCTCGGTGGTATCCGCTGAAAGAACAGACTGAGAGCATTGACCATGGCAAGTCTCACTCCAGTCAAAGCAGCCAGCAGTCACCAAAACCCTCTGTGATCAAAAGCAGAAGCCATGGGATCTTCCCTGATCCATCCAAGGGTAGGAGATGTTTCAAGTAGAACATAGTTGTTTGTCTGTTTGTTCAGTCATTACCCTTTTGAATTTGAGTGCCTCTGTGTTTTATCTACATTGTAAAGTTTAGTTCCACTGGGAAAAGTAACAGAATATCACAAAAAAGGGCACTCTGAATTAGGAAGAAGGTAACTTGAAGCACATATCATCACATACTGAGGTGTTAGCTTTGCCGTTGTCATTTTCTTATTTCATAAAAATGAGATTGGACAACATAAGTAAATTATATTTCTGAAAAACCCATAATAATAGAATTTTAGAAAATTCATTGAGCTATTTCATAAAACAATATAAAATCCCTTCTAACTTGTTGACTAAAAACATGACCATCATTACTATTAGGTATATTTCTTTTAATTGTTTATATCTCTGAATTCTTATACAGTCACACTACAAATAAAAGTTTGCATCCCACTTTTGCTTGTCCTATGAAGAACATTTTTCCCCATGTCATCAAAACAAATGGCAGTTCAAATTCCTCAAGTCTTTCCTGGATGTTGTATTCCAATGAACTTTTAATTGAATAATAGTGTCATACACACCTGGTTTAGCAAAATGCACAGCATTTTTATTGGAAAGAGTTTTCCTTTTATTTTTTAACAACTATTCTATAGCATGAGACTAATCCTCCCCATAATTGATAAATTCATCCATCTATATAGGATAAACATGTGGTGACCAGATACATTAATTATTTGTAAGTATTAAAGACAGTCAGTGAGCACTCCTTCCTTTTGAGAGTGCTTCTTATACATAAGAAGGACACAGATTGTGTGAAAATGTTTGAGAGGTTGAGAAGCCAAGATCACATCTATTAGGCCCATTGAGTTAATATAACTGAGAACCACTGACTACAAAGATTGCAGAAGATGATTTATGCCCACGTTTTTGTAGATTAGATTTGGATTCCATGTAGCCATTTCAACTTTGTCATACTCAACCTTCATGAAGATGATTAGCATCAAAATCTCCTTCTCCTTCTCAATCTAGTTTAGTTCTCTGCATCCATACCTGCTCAGAATCATGAGACAATGAATGGACAGACATTCCATTCCAGTATGTTCTAATCTGCTCATCCAGCATTTCACTGTGGTTTTATTTAAGTGTGTTCTGGAGCTGAAAAATTCACCGTCTTTTTCCAGCCTCTACTAGGATGGGTAGAGCTGTTAGTGAAGGGGCAAGCTGAGGCAGGCATCCATTATCCAAGGCTTCTTACAACTCACTCTTGATGAATGAGGCCCTTCTCCTGGCTGGGCTGACTTTGCTTCTTTCCCGGAACTGCTTTCCAAACCTTTAATCCCATTACTGCATAGTGTGAAGTTGTGTATGACCCATGAAAGATAGCATTAATGTAAATCTTAGGCAGTTTCAAATTCTGTGTAGGCTAGGCTTTGACAGCAGGCGGGGCCGGGGAGCAACCTTAACTCATTTTTTATCCTTTTGTAACCAGACATGCAAGTTCCCACCATTGAAAAATCCCACAGTAGTCCTGGTAGCTCAAAATCATCATCAGAAGGCCATCTCCGATCTCATGGACCATCTCGCAGTCAAAGCAAAACCAGTGTCACTCAAACCCACCTGGAAGATGCAGGGGCTGCCATAGCGGCCGCCGAAGCCGCCGTGCAACAACTCCGCATTCAACCAAGTAAAAGACGCAAATAAATTCCTCAGCATGGCAGCTTAATGTTCATCTGTTGCCTTTCTCTCCTGCTGTCTTTCCCTGTTTGCTTTGTTTTTTGGCATCCCCTGCTCAGTCTGTTCTTTGTCCTTTTGTCTGTGTAAGAACAGTATCAATACATAAATATGCTCTTCCTCCTTTAGTTTTTCATTTTCTTTTAATTTACATAGACAAATAAAACTGGCTGTTTCTCCGTTGTTCCCACCATCCATCCAACCTGGCTCATAGTATTTGGTAGTCCTGTCTGTAAGTTTGCAGGCAAAGCAGTGTTTTGTGTGTGTGTGTGTGTGTGTGTGTGTGTGTGTGTGTGTGTGTGTGTGTGTGTGTGTGTCTTTATGTGAACTTCCTTCTCCTTTAGAATATAGGAACTACAAGCGCAAGGGACTGCCAGTTTTCGAGCATTATCCCTCACAAAAGCAGGCATGGGTACACACACACACACACACACATATGTAAGTCAGGTTAACAATGAGATTCTTGGACGTAAAAACACTAACATTTAAGTAGATACTTAGTTTTGACAATAGTCAAATTCTAGAACCTGGGGTAAAAAGCCATTTGAAGCAAAGTTTAAAAACAGGATGTGTGAGAAAAGGAGCTAACATGTGTACCTCGATCTCCTGAAGAATCTGCAGAAGTTTGTATTCTCAAAAATACGCATTTTTCATATGCATTTAAGCTTATGTGATGAGGCAATATAATCTCATTGAGGGGCACAATCTGGTCCATTCTATTGGATCATGTTTTGTACAGAATAACAGAATTTACAGATTATTTTTCTCTAAACAGTGGACTGTTTTAAAAGTCAAGAAATTGTTAGGCCAGTAAAGTCTAGCCATTCCCTCATCTTAACTGATGGGTTTTCACTTGTGATACTTTCTGAGATGATTCTATAAAAACCTAAGCGCAGATGTTTCATGGCTATAGAGGTGCTGTCACCTCCAAGAAGCATCATCCAGGGGGGGGGGTGCAGCTTGTTGTTTTCCTCATCTCTCTGGTCATCATTTCCAAGGAAACAGCCAGTTTTAATTCCCTTCAGTGCTGTGCATGTGGTGTCATTTTGGCATTGGAAAACACAGTTTCACCAGAACAAAAAAGCCCACTTCTGTTTGCATGAATAACATTGAAGCTGGTTCCATCTGAGGATACACTCTGGGTTTCCATTTCACCCACACTGCCACAGCAGCACATAAAAGCGGTCAGTGTAACCATGCCAGGAAGCAGCACAGACACAGCATAGCAGGCGTCCTCCCCATTCAAAGAACTCAGTCTGATAATCTGCCTCCACCAGCCAATGGCAACCAAGACCAAAGCCAGCTAGCCCTCAGGAAAGTGATGTCTGATGGACCAGTCAAGCCAGAAGGAGGTGAGCAGAAAAGGCCCTGTTCAAAGCACACAGCAAGAACGTCCCCCGAAATTTAAAGCTCTCATCCTTAATCTTTAGGGTTTGTCTAATGCAATATGTTTATCCCCTTTTTAATGTGCTTTTGTGGGCATGGCATTTTAGGATTTCATCATCACCATGTAAGTCCCAAATCAGTCTCATAATATATTGACTACAGTGATTTGTATTTTTCTATGCACTGGGCGTCTTTTGAGTTTTGCTGGAAAATAGTTTAACAGTATTCATATTGCAGAATGGAATGCATGCTACTAACCTAATCTGTTCAAGCATGACTATAAAATATGTTGCATTGTGATAAAAGTTTACATTGCTCACAATTCAAGTTAGCATACCAGTTGGAATGTAGATAAGTTTTTGTTGCATATTATTTGACGTGTAACTCTTGGAAATACTTAGAGGAAAGCAAAGGAAAAATTGTTAATGCACTCATTCACCATGGCACAGAGGAAGTCCTCTCCTGAGCCTACAAGCAGACACCTGTGTGTGTTTCCTTAGCTGTTAAGTGTATCAGCTGTGTTTGGGCATGTGAATCTCCAAGTGCCTGTGTAATAAATAAAGTATCTTTATTTCATTCATAAACTATTGGGTTCTGAGCCATTGTTATATGATGCAGCATAAAATGATCGTGTCGGTTTTGTTTTCATTTTTTTCTCATTTAATTCCTTTCAGTAGGATGTGGTCACAGATACAAGCTAGTTAGATCTCTGATGACAGAAACATTTGGGAGCATAACAAAGTTTCACACTGGAACCAACCTGAGCCAGAAGGAAAAGCTTTTACAGAATAAAAACAGAGCTCACATGGCAACATAAATGATTGATGGGGATGGAAGAGTAGGCACTACTTTCACTAGTCCTAAACTCCCTCCCATCCCTTGCCTGGTCTAGTTTGACAGTCTTCTCAGATTTTTGCAAAGATGAAGGTAGATCCCCTTAGTCCCTGATTGGATATGCAGCTAATTTTGATGTCACAGCTGTAGTAAGGAAAGAGAAAGCTGATAACTATGGCTATCTTGACCCCAACATCTGAAGTTTCCACGCAACTAACAGTCACTGCCCATGATAGGAATTAAACTAGTATTGCTTTAAATTTTTGCTCCAAATTAATTCAAAGTCACATCTAAAACTAATTTATCTAAAATTAGAATTTTCCTGAAATACACAGATTTGCATATCTTCTATAAATCAAAATTATGCCTTTCATTCTCCTCTAACATTTTTGTTTATTCTCAGAAAGTTCAAGACATCTAATGTGCTCCACTCACGCACACCAGATATGTGAGGGCAATGAATGCCTGAGGCAACAGAGAGGCAAACCACCAAGGGCCTCCTTAGATTTCTAGTTGGCTAAGGAAGCAGATAGCTTAAGCACAGCACTGAGTGTATGTTTTCCAGCTCAGTTTAAAGACTGTCATCAGAGTGCAATCTTCTTTTCCTTGTCTTCCCAGAATATTCTGAACATACTTAAAATACTACTCCTTCCCAGACATAGTGCCAGATGCTTTTGATCCTCAGATGCATTTGGCACTCAGAGGTAGGCAGATCTTGTGAGTTCCAATGCACCCAGACCTATTCCTGACAAGATAAGGAAAAACAAAAAATAAATAAATTCTGTTTCTTACCTTTTATTCTATCAAATAAGTTGAGTTGATCTATAGTTACCCATTGTCTTACTGCATTGACATTAATGTCATAAAAGTCATATTTCTGCCTTATTTTAATATCATGATTAGTTGTTATATATACTTTTTGTAAGATTCTAATCTTAAATTATTTGTTCTTAAGGTATGTATGAAAATAATTTAACTCATTTTCTTTCAGTAATTCTCAAATACATATTTACATTTAAAGTGCTATAATTGAATTAGAAGTCACTTTTCATTGATTTCAAAATAGAATGAAAACTAAATAGCAGCACTTTTCTTATTTATTTTGCCTAATCAATGAAAAATTCCATTTTCTAAAATATACATATACCTTCCCTGCTTGTATAAGATCATAATAGTATAATTAAGCAATAATTCTGCCCAGTCTTTATCATAAACATACTATAGAATTAAATTTATGTAAATTAAACATTACTTACTTGGTCTAGAGAGTAAAGTGATCAGAATTGTGAATATACAACAAACTAGTAACACCCTGTTCATTCCTTCACTTTCTACAGAAGTAGTGGTGATATTTTTATATTTCATATGTTTGAATAAAACTATCATTTCAGTCCTCAAACTGTAGTTTATATAATCCCATTTACATTCTGAAAATAACAGTCAATTTAGATAGCTCTTAACATGGTACAAGGTGTTATGTCATTCATTTCTAATTTTATGACAAGAAGTGGATGAGGTAGTTATTCAACTGTTCTACCTGGTTGTATGGGTGAATAGTTAGGTGTCAGGGGGTAGGATGCTGAGCCCACAGCTCAATGTTTTGCCAGATGTCCCTGTAACACTTGTTTATGGCTTTGGATGCTTGCACTCTAAATATCATAGATCCTTTGAAATCAAACTCTCCTATTTTAAATAATCAATTGTGATTTATTTCTTTGTTACCACTAAACATCTTATAAATTATTAGAAATATCTAGAACTGATAACAAAAACAAATTTGACATTCTTAACTTACATGGTGCTGCTTCCACTGCACAAAGCACAGTCAGGCAGCAGGTAGGTCTCTAGAGGCAGCTGTGTGTGTATCTATAGGTAGTTCAATCAAAGGTGACAAAATTGTCCCTAAAGAGCTTTTCAAAAATTTTTATAAGCTTCTCAGCAGATCCTATGCTTGAACATAATATATGGGTCAAGCAAGAATTACAGAAAAAGCCAATGGAATTTTTCTATCCCTCTGGAGTTTAATTGCAGACAAGGAAATTTGGAAGTTAAGAACTAGACTGATTGCACCAAATCAGTGTGATGGAAAATACTGGATTTGTAATATGAAATCTTAGCAAGTGCAAGTGTTTTTTCTGTTTTGTTTTGTTAGTTTGTTTTCTTCCAGTTTCCTTGGTTGAACATATGCTCTATTATTCATAACAGGTTAGGAAGCAGTTTTGGTTACTTTTTTTCCTTTATGTTTTTTAATATAGATTTTTTGAGGCAAGTTCTTGCAGAGAAGCCATATAATCCAAAATAGCCAGAGATTCACTGTGGCCCAGGCTGGAGTATAAACTTTAATATACAGTTTTGAAGATCATACCAAAATTCAAACAAACATCAATATTCTTAGAATCTAGACAGTTAGCTTACTTGACAACTTATTATTGATTTTAAGTGCAATTTGCAACTTCCACACAAGTTTTGTTTGACACTAGGATTTGAAGTATGTATTTCAGGTTCAGATTTAGAGAATATAGGGTAAGTAGACATATCCTTCCTCTTAATCACTGGAATAAGGGTGATTGGAACTAATTGAAGAGGTGACAGGAGAAGACACAGTCTTCTGTGTCAGCTCTCAGAGATAGAGTTGAAAGTTTCTTGGTGTGGCCCAGTTGTATGAAGAAAGCCCAAACCTATTTCCACATGTGGCTGCTGGAGATACCACTGTCAATAACGCTCATTGTGAGGTGTTCCCTGTCCATCATAGCCTTGGCAAACTCTTTCCAAGCCATCAATCACTCTGTGGGAGTTGCTTTCTTGGAGAACTGGTAGTGGGTGGCTGGTTGGGAGAGGTTGGAGTCTGGAAGAGAAGAGAATTTCTGGTTACAATGTTAGTAGCTAACCAATGTCTCATTTTTTTTCTGATCCAAGTGACCTTAGTTTTGTCAGAAGGGATTTAATCTGTTCTATTCTGAAAAGGAAATGAAAAGTGAAAAACAAGACAAATGAAATGGTCATTTGGGGATGGGAGCTGTCTTAATTGGGGGTGTACAAGGTTAATAGACACAAATTTTACATTCTTTAACATATTTGCACAAAAATAAAAAGTCACATTAAAAAATAAAACTTTTGACAGTTTGAAACTAGAGGAAAATTGACACTGCAATCCTTTGAACAGAAAAAAATACTCCCCCCAAAAAAGGCTAAGAAAGTCAATATTCAAACTTCAAATTTTTCAGCTTTCAACAGTGCCTGTTACATTGGGTAGGGGCATTCTTTGTCTGTGAAAATCAAAATGCTTTCTGAGAGTTTGCACATCTTCTTAGAATGATTATATGTGTGATTTCAAATATTTTGTAAGCATTTAAGTTTATAACCAGAAATCTCTGCTATGCATGCAGAGTCACAGACAATGACTGTAGTTCTAACCATATGATACTATTATTGATGAGCTTGTCTTCCTAAAGCTGAATACATGATCCCCCATCAGTGGGTACTTTTATTCTTTTCTAGTCATAGTTATGTGTGTCCAACACATTCACATAATTTGAATTTATCAACCTTGGTAATTTTCATCCATTTAATTTCATAAGACTAGTAACATCCACTATCCTTAAATATAAAACTTGTTTTCAATGTTGTTATACCTTAGCCTACTGACTAAATCTGGAACTAAATAACAAAGATGAGAATATTGATCTGTCCCAACATGCAGGACTTCAACCTGGGGCAAGAGAGTCAGGGATAGGAAATGGGGACAAGAGTGCAGAAAGAATGACCACAAGACAGGATTCTGATCAAGTGGCAAACTTTACTTTTCTCAGGTTAGCTTGTATAGTCGGCAGAGCAGGATATGAGGAGGGGTAGAATGGGTTGTTTGTGAGCCAGGTGTTAGTGTAGGCAGGATATTAGGAAGCCACAAAGAGGATGTTTGGCAGGGTAAAGAGTTCATGAGTAAAAGGTCCAGGAAGGGGTTGCCTAGGTGACTGAGCCTATGGGTGGAGGACTGGGTCAAGCTGTTTCTTTTCTTGAGCTGAGGTTCTAAGGAGCTGCAATGTAAAGGTTAATATACAACTATGTGGCCGGCCAAGAATGGCCTAGGATCTCATGCTAAGCCTTGAGATTTGGCTCCCAACATTGATCAATGATCTAAAAAGTCCTAGTTTCAACAGAAAAAGACTTATTAAATACTACTTAGGCCTATGGCAAGCCATAATCATGAAACCCAATTTTAAAATATACATTACTTTACCATGGGTTTGACCAATTGTTTTCAAAACATTGATCAACTTAGCACCATAAGGCAGCTTATAAGAAAATAAAGCAGGCAAATAAATAAAGGAAGAACTCATGGGACTCAGATAGCAGAGTCAAAACAGAATAGGGACACTAGATATGAATACAGGGCCAAAGAACTTTATCATGTGGGAGGAAAAGCCATGGAACTACCAAAGGAGAGATAAAATATTGCCCGAGACACTATTGGACAACTTAACAAGATTTCTTAAATCAAATATCAAACAGCCCATAAATGAATTGATAATTTTACTACTTTTATCTACACATATTATACACATAACCAAAAACAAAGCTTGACCCTTTTCTCACTGGGCTAGTGTAAGAGGAGTTACAGGTGTGAAATAAGATGAAGGGAATCTTCATCCTGTCAAAATATTTATTTTATTGTAATTCCATATTTGATATATAATTGGATGCCAAGAAACTATAAAATGTTTCTTCAGGAGATAACAGAAATGCAGAACTTTGATTGGGATTATGAGTTTGTTAAATATGTCAAGAGAAGTAACAAAAATACGACTATGTAGCTTCACAATCAAATCAATTTATGTCCACATTCTTCTTGTGACCAAGTATACTGAAAATAAAACTAATAAATTAGTAGTACTTTGACCAAAAAATAATTAAATAATAATTTTACAAATAGTAAAAGGCAGAAAATAGTTAAGCATGATACATGATAAAGGTTACAGGCATGGATGCATTTTTTAAAAATACAAGAAGAGAAAATAAAAGCTTGCCTTTTTGTTCTTCAAAGAGCATAACATCAAAGTCTGCTTTTCCTAATTAAACAACTCAATTTCAAAACTACACACTTCCTAGTTTTAGTCACTATTTTCACTTGATACACACAAAAAAATGGACATTTCTTTAACTCGAGCTAAAATTTCTTTCAATATAGGTAAATATATATTCTTAATTTTTAGTTATTTTGATGTGTTCTTCATGTTAAAAATATTACTTACCTAAAATAAATATCAGGTAAATATCAGCCAGCTATTAATTTGTAAGAATATTTAACAGACTTCATGTAGAATCAATAATAATTTATATTGTTTTATATCTTCTGGTTATCAATATTTACTCTAAGATTTCTTGTATTACAAAACAGTTGGTTTGTTACCTTTCTTTTGTTCAAAGCAAGGAGAAAAGTCAAGTTTTTATATTAAACATACTTTCTAGTTCAGACCATAACACTTGTCGCTAGAGTCATAGCGACTTCATTCTGAATGAAGCAAGTTCTGAAGAAACAAAAGGTGAAAGAAAGACATCATCAAATGATGTATGCATTAATGTATCTGATGCCGCCATACATGATTAATGTATATGATGGTGCCAGATGATTGATGATTGTCAAGAAAGTTTTTGCTAAATGGTATCAATTTGTGTTCACAATTAGTTCTCATTTCATCACTGTAAGTTCTCACTAATGTAACCAATCACCAAGAAAGTCCCATCCTTTCTAGCACTCTTTAAGAAAAGTCAAATATTCATATTAAAATATTAGTCAGTTTTCATTCTCATTTCTTTCTCAAGTATGTAGTGAATTTTACAAAGGCTCCATAGCATAACATATTTTACTGATAATATGTCAATCATTCCAAGTTCTCATGATTTTACTCTGATAAATGTCAATATATTTTAACCTTCATAAATTCCCGAGTTATTAAATACATTTAAGCTTGTGTACACATTGTGTTTTAATTTATTAATTTTTTATTTTATATGCATTAGTGCTTTGCCATGGGTGTCAGGTCCTCTGGAACTGGAAATACAGACAGTTGTGAGCTGCCATGTGGGTGCTGGGAATTGAACCCAGGTCCTCTAAAAGAGCAGTCAGTGCTCTTAACCACTGAACAATTTCTCCAGCCCCCGTTGTCTGCTCTCACATTGTGTTTTAATGATAATCATCCCTGCATTCCTTCCCCTACAATACTCACACCTCCTATGCTCCCTTTATGCTTTAAAATGACTAAGTACAGCTAATGCCGCTAGTATGTGCATGAAAGTAGGACCAGCTCTTAGAACATGAGAATACTTCGGAGGCTACATCTCTGAAAAAATATAACTCTTCATCTCCCAACAACCAAAAAATAGCTTCTCAGCAAGGGGTGGGATTTCATGAACCCCTCTCCTTCAGATTATTAAGTAATTTTTAAGATATAGAAAGAATCATAAGAGCAATATGTATAAGATCAACCAAACGAATTTTTACAAACAATCATATATTTTTACATACCCAAAGACGGAGAATAGTAAAGCCTTTCTCTCAAGACCTGTGTACCTCATTTGTCTCTAAGTTTTCTGTGTCTCAGATATCTCTACTACATTTAAGGACATTTTTCACATTCCATTTAATACTAAATTATAATTATTAAGGGTTTCAAAAACACATTTTTAAATTTATGTAAAAAAGTTAATTTTCCCTGAGCATCAATTGGATCAAATTATGACAATATATCCAAATTCATTGCTTCTTCCTTGCTCTGACTAGTTAGTTGCCTGCCAGCTCTTATCATGCCATCCCAAGCCCAGCATGAAGTGATAATGCATTATAACAGTAGAATAAATTGTATTTCTCTTCATATCTTAAAAGACAGGTATATCATCTTTATTGCTCATCTTACATATTGAAATATCTGTTTTAGCATAAAATAAGGGAAATGAACATTCTCACTTTGATTCAAATTTAAAAAGAAATGGGAGAACATGAGTTTATGGCCAACCTGGGGCTACAAAGTCAGTTCTAGGCCACCCTGGCATACAGAGTGAGACTCACCCCAAAAACAAAACAGTAAAAAGGAGTGGAGAGAAATATTGAAAGTTTCTTACCATCTGATAAAATAAGGACCAGAATTTTCCCATATCCATTGTTACTCATATTCATACATATATCTGTTTAAGCACATTGCATTTTACAACAACTTCAAGCTGTGGTGATACTGCAGCAAACAAAATATAAATCTCCATCTTAAGACTCTTTCATCCTAGTTAGTAATATTTATTAAATAACCAGTTTATCAGTATCTGAGAAAAACTGAAGTAAGAGAAACTACACTTTCTCTAAGATCATCTGAAATGGAGATTGATTTGTAGTCAATGACTTGAGTTTTTAATGCAACCAAACTTCACCATCTTTAGAAATATGTGGAAATAAAATTGTTTTTTAATTTTTATTCTTATTTCTTTGAGAACTGTATATGTTATTGTATTCACCCTCACACATCTTTTCTCAAATTCCCCGCCTCACCTACCCAACTTTGTGTCCTGTTTTTAACTCCATCAAGATCGATATGTGTAGGGGAACCTGTAGCCATGCCTGCTTAGGGGCTGGCTACAGGTCTGCCTGACCACGCCTGCGAGGGCGTGGTCAGGGTGACATAGAGTAAGAGAGTCAGGTGGGTGGGCACTTTCGGTTTCACTTTTCCACTTGCTGTACAGACTGCTGCCATGTCGGCTGGCTAGGTCGCTCTGTAAGTAAGACTTTTCCCTATTATATACCCTTATATTTCTACTTGGATCTGTATTGGTAATTTCCCACTTTAGATATGTGCTGCACAAATGTTCTTGGATGTGCAGCCTTCCACTAGAATATGATTAAAGTACCAGTGCTACACTATTAAAGAAAACTGACCCTTCCTTTCTCAGAAGATAACAATTGCCAATAGCTCCGCAAATATGTGTGAGATTTCATGCCCAAGTCCCTTCTCTGCACTGGACTTTGGTCTGGCTTGAAATGCACAGGTTTTGTGCATACTGACACGACCACTGTGAGTCCATATGTACAACTGCTCTACCATATATAGAAGATACTGTTTTCCTGTAGTCATCATTGACCCCAGCTGTGGGACTCTTTCTGCTCTCGCTTCAGCAATGGTTACTGAGCCTTGGGAAGTGAGAGTGAGGGCTCATCATTCTTCAGTCTCTTACTCTCTGCACCTTGGCCTGTTGTAGATCTTTGTATTAATTACCATCTTCTATAACAAAAGCCTTCTTTGAAGAGGGTTGAGCGACCCATTAATCTATGGGTACAATGATAAATCATTAGGAGTCAGTTTAATGCTATGTCCATTTAGCAGAATATAGTGGTAGGTAATTGTTCTAACCCAGCTCTGAGTCTCTATTGTATTTTGCATTCCATTGGAACCAACTACAAGAGGAAATTTTAAAAAGAGGCTAGATCTGCTGGTTCTACACATGCATTAATCAAATGTTTTCTAGGCTTCCTCTCTACAACCATTGAATAAATTTAAGCATTATGGAAAATAGTATTCAGTGTTGCTGCAGTATTATCCACAGATACTGATTTACTATTATTATTTTATTATTTCTAATGGGAATTTGCTACTTTATTTCCTTTGAGTTGAATTTTACACATTACAGATTGGTGGTATGGTAAAATGCTTCCCCAGCATGTATGAAGTTCTGAATTCAATTTGTAGAACAACACAAAATCCAAAATAAGCTGGTGGCCAAAACTGTAATCACAGCAAGATGATTGGAAGTTCAGTGTTGTTAGTCTTGGTATCTGGTTAGCTCAGCTTGAGGTACATAAGAACCTTTCTCAGATACAAATAAATAAATGATAAAAATGATAAACTATTTGAGTTTTGCTTAAGGGTAACATCTTGGTTATCAAAATATTTATTATGGCTATTTCTAGAAGTACTTTCCAATCAGTTGGATCACTATCAAGTGCTTTCTTTTTCTGGGTAGTTTATTCCTTTTGGGTTATCAATTGTTAGAAATACAAGTCAGACAATGTATTTCCAGGATATAGTTAGCAAAACACAACAAAAATTATATTTCTTCTTCAAACACAAATCAAACTAATACTGAAAAAAGTTAAGAATTATCCATGAAAGTGAAAGCCTTTAAAATTATCTCATCTAAATATAGTCCACTTAGCACTAGTCTCTTATAGATAAAAATATTGAATTAGAGTCTTAGTGAAAAAACAATACTTCCTTTGGTATAGTGTTGGTTCAATCTATTTACTTGAATGCAGCTAAAATTAATATTATATTTATTCAAGATAAATGAATTGACTTTCTTAATTTTACTTGATGTATATTAGTTAAACTTCATTTCACTATTCAATATGAAATTTTAGTGTTAGTTTTAAAATGTGTTCAGGATTTTTCTTCCCAAATCAATTCTGAATTAAATGCTTCTCAGGAAAAGGAAGACATATTTAAAAGGGAAAATTATAGGATAGAGCCAAGTACTATAGTATATAAGCCATTGTATATAATTTATATATGAAAATCTCCTTCTTGTCTTAATATTAATTTGACTCTTATTTGTTATGTTAAGCACACCCTTACTTCTGTACTCCAAAGGGAACATTGATCTGTTTCTATAATGCCCCAGTGAATGATTACTGAGTATGGGAAAGACCTTCCAGTTACTAGTCGTATTAGATTAAAAAAACAGAGCAAACTGATCATTAAAATGTCTTGAAAATTTCATTCATTAAGGCAATATGTATGGAAAGGGGGTGCATATGAATATGATTAAGAGTGTTACAAATTTTCCTGTACAATATCAAAGGAGACATTCTATCTGTGTCTCTGGGGGGGGAAAAAAGCTCTGTGAAGGTAGACTAACTTAATTGTCTCCATGTTTTACAAGGAAAACAATAGCAGAACTTCATGGATCATGGTTTGTACAAGATATGAATACAGATCAGTCATTTGTATAGGATATGCTTAGGAGGACTACAATTAGTTGGCTAGTAGTTTGTTATTTAAAGACATTCTTGAGTTCTTCAACTCCAAAGTTTACAGTTGGTTGGAGATACTTACTTTCAGTAATTTCCATTGTGAAAACTTATAACATGGGGCATGTGTGCTTTCCTGCATTTCCATGGCTCTCTGTGCCATTTTCCACTTTAGAAACTACAATGTTTCCAAATACACTGAAATTGATTTAGGACAGATTTATCTTCTAAAACACTATAAAATGCAGCATCACCCCTTAAATTAATAATCCTGAACTGTAATGGGAATTTCCCAAACACATGATCAGACAAAAAAAACCAAGGGTAAATATACTGAAGAATGCTAGTCATATTTGAACTTAAAAGCTGACACTTTCAATTCCACATTCAATGAGCATTTTAGAAAAAGAAACAAAATGGAAAATCCCTTCAGGAGAGGAAGTACAAAAGCTACCAGCACCAGTAACATGGGAGGAAGCAAGGTTAAAAGAAGGCAGGGAGGGAGGCCGGCAGGGAGGGAGGGGCAGAGGGAAGGAGAGTTGAAGGTATGGAGGGAGGGACAGAAGGACTGAGGGAGGGAGGAAGATGGGTAGGCAGGGGAGGGAAGAAAGGAAGAAAAGGTCCCTAAAGTTTAAACCCAATTAAAAAATTCCTTAGAATACATGGTTTCAGAAATAGATAAATAGCTCTGTTCTGTCATATTACTGTAATAAACAAAACAGTAATTGATTTATTTCTTGAATTTCAAATATTCTCAAAATCCTACAGACTATGTCTATAAAGATAAGATTTAGTGTTGGATAAATCAAGTCATTCAGGAACTGGCTCCAAGCTGCCACAGTAAGGAGCTATGCCGGAAATACTTAACAAATAGGTCTTTGCTGCCCCAACAGTAAGACCAGTGATAAAATGTCCTAGGCAGCAAAGCCGAGTCTCTACTGAGCACTGAGTTCTAAATAACCAAAGTTACTTAGATTTTGTTTGTTTGAGACAAATAGATGTAATATAAAAAGAAATCAACAATTTTAAATTCTCCCATTAAGTGTGAGATATAACCAGTCATTTATCTTTACAGGAATTAGTTTTCCCACGGGAAAATGGTGGCTCTAGAGCAGGTGACATTTAGTGTTCTTATCCAGCCTCTAATGGCCAGGGTCCCACAGCTGCAATCAGTTCCAGAGTTTGGTGAGTTCTCTGGGATTAGTGCTGCCATCATGTGGTAGCCGGGTGAGAATGTTGCATAGTCAAGTCTGGAGGGGCAGGGCATCCCAACAGAGAGAACCAGATGAAGACAGATGTGCAAAGAGACAATATCATATTTAAGTAGGATTAGCCACCAGGAACTCATAAAACATAACAGCATCTTACCATACAACAGCCAAAGGCAATGACAAAGGGAAAGAATAATTTTAAACAGTTTGCATCCCCCCCCGAAATAAAAGGTAAAATGTTTACCTGAAATGGAAGGAATTGACTTTCTAAGGTGTTGCTCTTTACACAGCAGCAAGTGTTCCCATCATGTGTGTATTATTCAGCCCTTCCTGAAGTGTGGAACTCTGTGATCAGCATTTCAAAATGAAAGTAGATATCTAAGAATGATTCCAAAATATGTGTAGTATTTGTTAAAAACATCAATTCTCTTATGTAAAGATGATTTTACTATGCAGTACAAAGATGCATGCCTTCATGTAGAGTATTATATGAATTCTATGCAATACACAGGTGCATATCTTCATGTAGAGTATTATATTCTATGCAATACACAGGTGCATATCTTCATGTAGCATATTACATGAATTCTGAAACTCTGCTTCAAATAGTTGGGAGGAAAAGCAGATGTCAACTATTTCAAGCCATTATTTCAAAGATCCTAAGATCATGGAAGACCAAGCTTTTATTATTTCTATGTTATTTCACTCAAATGCAGGAAAACAAAGTGATACTAGACTTAAATCAAATTCAAAGGTCTTTGCCTATATACCAGTATAGGAAACAAACAATTCTAACATTTGTGAACATAATTCCTCCCACACAACATTACTATGAATAGTATTTTCTTCCATCATGCCAATGTAAATATTCATATGCTATACATGGTCTGCCATTACCTTATTGCTCTAAATAAACCTATGCCTTTTGATATTCAGTATATTAGCACTAAATACCTTCTTGAATCAAACCAGTTTTTGAGGACATTGGGATTAAAAATATGTTCAATAGATTATTTTTTCCACATGTTATAGCAGATAAAAATAGTCATGACTCATTTTAATAAGCTACAAAAACTCTGATTTCAACAGTTTTGGGGGAAAAAGAAAGAAAAATCATCTATATCAGTTGTCACTTTTTATGAGAAATGTGTATAATGTCTTTAAAACACACTATAGATAAAATATGAAATACTGACTGGTAGTTCATTATGGCATTCTTGGTGTTTGGTTTAGGGAAAAAATCATTGGCATTGCAATTCACTCATTCATTCATTCATTCATTCATTCATTCATTTGTTCCTTCATCAAATATTAATTGATCACTGTTTGAGATCAAGTATCTAAGGACTACCAGAGATGTGGCATTAATGTGATCACTCAAACTACAAAGTGGTCATTTCCATAAACGATACATTGACCATGCATAATGGAGCCTCCAGATCTAGGAATTGTTCTGATGAAAAGGAAATGGGAGATGCATGAAGCCCTTGATAACAGAAGTGACATTCACAAATCAGTTGAAATTACTATAGACATACATCCTATAAGGTAGCAACTCTGATATGAAGTGTACTTGCTCTTAGATAAAAGTTGTTTAAACCTAGTAAGATTAAGTTGTTTTAAATTATTGTCTATTGTCTTTGAAAACAGTACAATGATGTCAGTTTGGTGTTTTTATTTTCAGTTAACAAAATTAATGTTTTTCTTTCAGTATTCTATTATCCACTATTAAAATCCAGTGGGTTGGATTATTTACTGTCAATTTAAAGCATGACAACCTTTATTTGTCTAAATAAATGGGATAATCTGAATCATTATTGCTTGATTATGAAGTTTAACTAACATCGACCCATTCATAATTTAATATTCTAGTCATATAACTTTTATATTTTAAATTATACACTTAAAATATTTTCTTTAACACTAATTATGACATCTATGTTTTTTCTACATAAACTAAATAAAGTATTTAGCAAATATTAGAACTATTATTTTATACAAATCTGTACCTATGTAAGCAACTAGTATTTTATTGTTCACTACCACTCAGACCTTTTTTTAAGTAGCAGTTTTCAATTTGTAAGCATCAGATATATAACTGAGTTATATAAAAAATTCTTTTTTGTTCCCCTGTTCTGAGAAAGAAATTATACCATCATTGGAACAGATATGGAATTATTTGGTAGCTTGTTAAGAGCATCTTATTGCTGTAATGGAACAGGAAGGTATAGAGGAAAAGCTAAATTCTTCACAAGGCCTCCTAGTAGCTATGCTGCCTGCCCTCAGTTTATTGTATAATTTCTTTTGAGTTTTCTTTTTATGTAGCTATATTAGTTAGAAGTCCTCCAGACTAAGAATCATCATTATTATTGATTTCTTTATAGACCTTTCAATATGAAGTGATTGTCAACCCTTCCCCCAGGAGCATGAACACATTCAAATAAAAGACTAGTGATGGAACAGCAATATATGTAGTGAGGAAAAGGATGTTAAGTAATCTTGTATTTGGAATACATCTAGACTTAAAATCAGGTAAAATCCTTGCTAAAGACCAGGAAATCTCCAAGACACTAGTGAATTGCTATAGACCATAAATGCCAAGAAAGAAGTGAGAGCATGGGAATTAATATCCCCAGAGGAAAGAGAATAAACCACTGGGCTCCTGTTTTTACAATGTTAATCTCAGTCTTTAAAAGGTCATCATTATGATGGCACTGTTTCCGAGTAGAAGCTCAACTTCAGGTTCTACAGAGTGAGCATAGATCAGGAGAGGAAATGTCACTCAATCTGCCAAGGGATGCATATTTAGAGCTTCAAGTAATTGCTAGATCACTTTTTCGGCACAAATGTTGAGCAGGCAATGTCTTTCTTCTCTTCCTTCTTTGTGCATGGCAGACCCTGTCCCCATCTCCTTTCAGCCTAGAGCTCTTCCAGATGCCAGTGCTGTGCTCCAGGAGCATAACATATACCACATATGTGAATATGTTTATATCGGTGTGTGGACTCAGATATCCAAAATGGAAACTCATGAAAACTCTGAAACAAGTCCCCATATAAATTACAAAATACCCAAGGGAAAGAAACACCTTTAGATTTAAATACAAGAACATGTGGAGAGTTGGCAGAGCCACATGTGAAGTTTCTATTGTGCCAATGCCTTCCCCTTCTAATGAGATTATCTGGTTATTGACTATTAACGTGGAAAGCAATTAATTACCCAATTTCTTTTACTCTGTTACAATCTCTTCTCTGTGAAGTCTCCCAGCCCTACTCTTGCTTGCCAGAGCACTATTGTAATGTTGTACAAATAGCAAAAAGAAGTAGAAGAATGACATACTATTTATCTTAGTCAAAAAATGGGAAGGTTTTTCCCAGGACATTGTTTTTCATGAGTAATAAAAAAGTGAAGGCATTCCATATTGCCAGTGTGCATTACTGGATAAAGAAATGAAAAGGAGAGGCAGGTTGAGAAAGAGAGGACATTTTGTTTCCGCCGGTCCTTTCTATGAGTATTGTGTACATGTGTTAATTTTGCATTTGGAGCTAGATGTCAGCTTCACTTGTTGACTGTGGTGTTGGCTCTCCCCACATCATGCAGCAAAGCCCGCCAATCACCGGCCTGCAGAGAGCTCCGTGTCCACCGGCTCCTCTGGCAGCAGCGTCGGCAGTGGGTACAGCGTGGACAGTGAAGGCAGCGGCGGCGCAGCAGGGGAGACTAATCTACTTCCTATCCCAAGGATGTAAGTGGTTCTTTTATAAAAGCAAAACTACACTTTTAACAGCATCATGAGTAATTCGTCCTTAGCATTTCACAGGAGGAAAATAAGGCAGTTATCCAATTCTGAATCACTGTCCTTGGACATCTGAACTGCTGATGCCTACATAAGAACCAATTGTTCAGGGACGACTGGATTATTTCAATTAATTCTAAAGATGAATGCAAATGACTAGCATGATGACTTCATCTGCACTGCCTGCATTAAACAAGAAAGCTGTTAGAATAATAACTGAGCTAGGGCAGCCTCTGGAGCTCAGAGCCTTCATCACACAATGACCAGATACCAACCTTGATATTTGACATTAACACAGATTGTTTTGGTTTTTGGTTTTCTTTTTTCTTTTTTTTTTCCTAATCAGGAGAGATTTCACATTTAAAGAATTCATGGCATCTTGGAAACAGATGGCAAATTGGTATAATCGTTAAGACTTTTCAACTCTAAACCTGCGTGAGTTCTAAACTTGTTCCAGAAACATCCCTTCTCCGGGAATACAGCTCATTCATAATAGGTTAAGCCTCGTGACAGTAATATTGCAACTCACATGCAAAACTAAAGCAGATTGTGATAGAATGGATTTAGATAGATTGTAGATTATGTCTGTTCCAGTTTCAAAATCTAAACTTCTAGACCTTTCATTTTCCTTTCCATGAATTAATCTTTTGGGTTTGAAAACACTGCTAGGGTGTCCAAGATCTGTGAATAGATCACAGCTTGTAGAGCCTAAAGTATGCTTTTATAAGAACTTTGAACTATGGCTTTTGCCATTTTTGTTAAAGTGGAGGATATTTCATGACACATGAATAGTATATAAAAATGGCCTTTTATGATGGGCTATGTGGCTCCTTGCTGCTTTTGGGCTACAGGGCACAGTGGAGTTGCAATGAGAGCAAGCATCTAAAAGCACTCTAATCAAGACAGTTAAAGGTCTTTCCATTTTCTCCAATTGTGTGATATCCTCTTAGACAGTGGAAATTATTATTTTTGTATCAAGTATTATGAAAATATCCCCTTTAAACCCCACAGTAATTCTAATAGTTAGCCAATGTTTCATCTTAAGAAGGTAAACTAATAGGAAAAATAGAGTTTTATGGAGAATAATGCATGTGTTTTATAGCTTTCAAGTTACATTTTCCCCTACAGGAATCCTTGTTATATTACCAGTTCATCTGAGAGATTTTTCTTATATGACATTATCTTTTAAATTTAGTCCATGGATTCAATAAGAGTGGTTGCACTTAATTAATTCTGTTTATCGGGAAATCATTCCTAAAAAGAATCTAATCTCATTAATATTTCAGTTCTTATAATTTTGCTGGAATAAATAACATGAATTTAAGTGAATTCATAACACATATCTCTGGACTGTGATTACCATAGGAACTTTGGAGAGTATACTAAAAATAATCTAATCCCCTTCTAAAATGACTGGACCCTTCAGACCATATATTTTAGAACTGATGCTAAAATTGTAACTTTCAGATAATAAATTATCTTACTTCCTGAGTGTCTGCCTCGATGTCTAAGGGGAAAAAAATTCCCAACTGTTTTCTTATTCCATGTTTTTCTCATTAAAAAAGCATCTCTTGAAATTGTGTAGAAGACAATCATTTTACAATATAGATATACAAGGAAGTCTCCATTTAAGTGACTACACAAGATATATAAGAAATAATATTTGTTCCTTCTCTTCAGTGTCTCCTGTCTCATGCCATTGTTATTTTACCTAGAACAAGTGTTTCATAACTAAAGAGTGATTGACTTGGACATTAAAGGTCCATCATATGTTATCTGAAGACTCTGGGTTTCAGACAACTTGATGAAAACTCAAGAAAATTGCCTGCTTCACGTACTCAGAGCTGCCTTTGCTCTGAACTTCCTTTAGCTTCCCTGTATCAGTGTGTGCCAAGATTTCATGCTCTCTTCAAGGGAGCCTTACTGCACATTTTGATGCCTTTTAAAAACAAAACTCAGTTTTCATTGGAAGCAAAGACTTCAGTCATTATCATTAAAAAATAAAATTGATGATCAGATCTAATATTTACTTATTAAAACTAATGAAATTATAACAATTTTTACAAAATAATGTAATACAAGATAGAAATGACTTCAGTCCTCTGATCTGATGTCCAGGCAGTACTAAAGCGATCCTCATCCTTTGATGAGGTTTGCCTAGAACAAAATACATTTTAGTTCATCCTCCCAGAATCCATACTGCAGCTAAGCCCTAAGCTTTCCTTTCCTCTAACAGCAACAGAGGGAGCAGCATTAGTTTATCTAACCTAAGTAATTTCATCTAGACCATACACAGATATACAAACATGGATATACACATACTTGCAAATGTTAGGAATTACATAATCTGTATGCATGCGGTCCTCACATAATCACTAAATAGAAGTCTGTGCTTAAATATTTGATCTAAAATTTTTACAATGGAACAGTGTAATTAATGGCTTTGAAGATAAAACAATTAATAAATTTACATTTCTTTTTATTACATACAGAAATATTTCAGATTCTTTTCTGGAATATAGTGACAAGAGCATCTTTGTAAAGCAGTCTTTGAAAAGAAATATTAAGATTCTGAAGAAACAAGACTTGTTACAATTGTAGTAGATCCAGGAAATCAAAAATATTTTATGGAAATAAGAATTGTTAATAAACATTTATGTATCAGGATTATAATCTACAAGGTTGAGTATCCAGTCAGTCTTTGATACATGCTTCCATTTAGCATGTGTAAGTGTGTGTGTGTGTGTGTGTGTGTGTGTGTGTGTGTGTGTGTGTGTGTTTTATTTTTAAGACAGGGTCTCACTATGTAGCTTTGGCTGTCCTGAAACTCTCATTGTACACCAGGCTGGCCTCAAATTCACCAAGGTCTGCCTGCCTCTGCCTCCTAAGTGCTGGAACTAATGCTGTGTACCACCACATCCAGCTGCTTGTTTGAGTATTGTTGGATCTTGTTGTGATGGAATTTAAGTACATTTAAAAACAATCCAAATCCATTGCATGTCATGGAACCTTTCCTCCGACTGAAGCAAAAAAAAAAAACAAAAAAAAAAAACTACCTTACAGCCTTTTGGCTGTTACCCAACCAGCATTTTAACATCACAGCTTTTAAACTGCAATAAAGTTCTTTTACAATTGGCTTTACCAAAGCCTTGAGGAAGAGACTAAAAATCAGAGATAGATTTTTTGGTTAAATTAAAAGTTTCCATGTGCATTATCTAATTGTTAATTCTATGTAATTATTGAACATTTATAGTTACCTAGGCATTGAGCTCAACCTTCATAGACATTTTCCATTGTCTACTTATAAACAAACAAACAAATACATAAATAAATACAAAAGAAGAGTTCTTTGATTTAGATTCCACATGGCAATAGACAGCAGAATCATAAGCAAAGAGCAGACAGTGTGATGTAAAAACTATTTGTGTAACACATGAAAATATAGAAAGAAGCTAAAAATTTCATAAAATAGAATGAAAGTCTATGTTATTAAAGTATTTTAAGGTATAGTTTCTATTATCTAAATGTTGATGAAATCCATACAAAGTTTGAGGAAATATATACACTATGCAATGTTCAAGCCAAGATAAGAGTAAGTATTTCCCTCAAACATTGCTCAACTCTTCATGGTGAAAACATACAAAATCCTTTTAAGATTTTTTTTAGAATACCTTCTTATTATTAATTACCTTCAATATGCTGTAAAATATCATTCTAGAACTTATCTATCAGTAACTAACAACCCATTAAGCAGCCTTCTCTGTGTCTTCCACTCCTCATTCTCCCAGTATCTCATAGCAACAATATTGTGAGATGGAAATTTTTAGATTCTACATAAGAGTGATGTCTTACAATATGTATCTTCCAGTGCTTGGCTTATTTCACTTAACTCACTGTAATCTAGCTCCACCCTTATTGTTGCAAATAACTGGGTACAATTATTTGTGTGATTAAGTAGTGCCTTTGCTGCACACCTAGCATATTTTCTTTATGCATTCGTCAGGGAGAAAGTTACTGCCCCATCAGTGGGTTTGACACTGATATTTATTAATATTGTGGCCAGAGCTTCAATAAACACTGAAGTACACGTATCTATGATTATATTCCCTTTCTACGAATATTCACTTGTAGGACTGTGATACCACGTGGTCATTTGATTTTTACCTTTGTCAGTTGAGAATGTCTTTATTTCAGTGTTAGCTCTAGGATTTTTGTTGTGTTGTACATTTATAGTTTCTTTTTGTATACAATGCATGATGACTATATTCCTCTTGTCACCTTGTAAAGGTTTCTCTTTTTCTCAACTAGTCTTCTTCCAAACCCTACCAGGTTAATTTCCAGTTTTGTGTGTGCAAGTCATGCAGGTATTCATGGTTGCTACAAGTTTTTGAAAGCAAAAGCCATTTTATAGTATTTCTTCTGGTCCTCTGCCTCACACAGTCTTTTTGCCCCTTTTGAAGTGGGTGAAACAGATGTTACAGTTAGGGCCATGCAGTCCTATTGACACATAACTTTGAGGAGTTATGTGTCTCTGCATTGACCATGACACACTGCTAAAATTTACTTTTAATTTTTGAAGGTCCATACTGTTCCCCATAGTGGCTATACTGATTGAAATTTCCAAATAGTATGTAAGACTTCTCTCCTCTCCACACTCGTGCCAGAATCTGTTTGATTTGTCAAAATGTCTCTTCTAGAGGAATGTAAGATCTCACTGCTGTTTTGATTTGTTACCTGGTGATTAATGAGTGATGTTACATTTTTTTCATAAACTTATTGACCACTTATTATCATCTAAAAATATCAATTTAAGTTACAAACTTATTTCCATGTGTTATTTAATTCAGTACTTACTGTCTCACTAAAGAACCCATAGCACTTCATTATGATAAAGATGTAGCTCCTTGAGCTATAAGTTGAAAGCAAGGGTAAATGTTTAAGGATATGGATATGTTTGACTGGATTTTCTTATTGTGTACATATACATATAATGAAGAAGCACATAGTCTTTGCTAATGTGAGCTTTT
This sequence comes from Cricetulus griseus, assembly GCF_003668045.3. NCBI lineage: Eukaryota > Metazoa > Chordata > Mammalia > Rodentia > Cricetidae > Cricetulus > Cricetulus griseus. Next base: position 178,267,506 of record NW_023276806.1, on the reverse strand, counting down.
TTAAAGTTGTGTGTTGAAAGATTTTTTTAAAGTGGGAGAAATCTAAAAATATCATGAGTTCAATTTTTATAAATGAGTTTATAAATAAAATGTGTTAATTTCTGTGATATTATATTTAGACTTACTAGGAATAATAATGAAGTCCCCATTCTAAAATTAACGTGACATAGCATAATTAACTGCTTGCATATTTGACACTCAAATCATCCACTGTTGATTCTGAATATATAATGTTATTTTATTGCTCCAAACCAAACCCAGTTTGAATTAGGGGGTTCATAACTAAAAATGCCATTCTTTTCTTTGAAACAGAGGAAAGATGGGACAAAATGGACAAGACCTTGTGAAACAGCCAGGAATGGGAGCAACAGACACAGAAGGTAAGTGACATTTACATTATTCAGTTGTGCCAGAATCAGTGTGCTACCCTATAAACTCATCTGTGTACAAATGGCAAAAGCACCAGATGGTAAATCGACATTTAGTGAGCAAGAATAACTTCGTGTTTATTAACTACTTGTCAATTTTCTCAATTGTATTTAACTATTTAGTACCTAAGGGTACCAAATCTTTAAAGAGGATCAAGAAGATGATGGGAAAGAGACTCAAAAGATTAGTGGGATAGAGTAGAGGACATAGGATCTAACACATGGATCTACAGACAGCTGAATTTTTACAAAGATTCCAAAAACACGCATTGGTGAAAATGTCTTCAGCAAATGATACTGGAAAATCATATTCACATGGAGAAGTGTGAAACTAGATCTCTCACCTTGTTCAAAAACTGACTTAAAGTACTTCAAAAATAATGTGAGACCAGAAGCTCTGTAACTGTCAGAGGGAATATGAGGAGCAGTGTCGAGCCCCAGGTTAAGGTAAGGGCTTCTGATGAAAAAGGCTCCAAAGCAAGGAAGTTATACCAAGAACTGAAAAAAAAAAACGAACTGACAAATGATATTGCATGAAATTTAAAAGCTTCTATATATCACAAAGGAACAAAAACATGACAGAATTAATCTCCATAATATGTAAAGCATAAAGAAACTATAAATAATATAAAAAACTAAATACCAAATCCCAAAGTAACTTCATAAGTCAATAAATGTGAAAATGAGAAAAAAAGAGTTGGTCCTCAACAGATAAAGTAAAAATTACCAATAAATATAAAAAATATTCAATATATTTAGCTATCAGAGAATACAAATAAAAATTACATTGAGTTTTCCTATTACCAAAGTCAGAATGTCTACCATCAAGAAAACAAACAGCTGCAAATGTTGAGAGGGATACAGGAGAGTAGGAAATACTTGTGCATTGCTGGTGACAATGTAAATTAGTCAAGCTATTATGAAATCATTATGGAGCTTCTGGAAAATGTTCCAGAAAGTGGAACTATGACATAATTTAGTTATACCATATCTTACATACATATTCAAAGAGGTCTAGGTCAACATGGCACAGGGACCATGTTTACAGAAACACTACTCAAAATAACTAAGTTAAAGAATTAACTTGGGTGTCTACCAGTAGTTAATACACAAATAAATATGGTATACATCCACAACTGCATTGTATTCACCCACAAAGATGAACTCAATCATTTCCTTCCCTGGGAAATAGATGCAGCTGGAGATTTTTTACATTGAACAAAACAAACCAGACGCTTAAACACAAATATCACATTTTCTCTCATTTGTGAATTATAGATTTTTATAGATATAATCACAATACAACAAAACCCCACAGAACATTAAAGCAGCTAAAGGGAAACTATAGGAAGGAAGGTGACCAGCGTCAAAGATGGTGTAGAGAGAGAGGGAGGGGAAGGGAGATAGAGGTGCAAATATGGTAAAAATTCATGATAGACTTAAAACTATCTTCTGGACTTCAAATTTGCCTTGAACAATTTGACAACAATGTAAAACTTTTAAAAGTATGCTTTCTTGAAATATAAAAAATTAGATTATTTTTAGGTTTGTTTATTTCATCTTCTTTTAAAATAATTTTTATTTAAATTAAATATAATCTTATTTTACATACCAATCCCAGTTCCCTCTCCCTCCTGTCCTTCCCTGCCCCACCACCACTCCCCATCCCACCCTCCATTTACTCCCCGAGAGGGTGAGGCCTTCCATGAGGGATCATCAAAGTCTGACACACCATTTGGGGAAGGAACTGGTTGAAGAAATAATGTTCCAGACCAAATAACAAACAGAGTTAGCATTGATGGAAACAATGGGAACAATTAAAGCTAGGGAAACAGCATTTACTAGATTGGTAGTTATTATTTATTGATAATTGCTAGGAGAGTTTCCTCTTCCTCCTTCACCTCCTATTCTTCCTCCTCCTTTTTTTCCCTTAGTCCTTCTTCTTCTTCTTCCTCCTCCTCCTCCTCCTCCTCCTCCTCCTCCTCCTCCTCCTCCTCCTCTTCTTCTTCTTCTTCTTCTTCTTCTTCTTTTCCCTCCTCCTCCTCCTCCTCCTCCTCCTCCTCCTCCTCCTCCTCCTCTTCTTCTTCCTCCTTTTGGTTTGGTTTTCCATAGATGGTTTCTGTGTATATCCCTGACTGTCCTGATACTTGCTCTGTAAACCAGGCTGACCTAGAACTCAGATATCAGCTTTCCAAGCCCCCCAAGTGCTGGGTTAATGGTATGCACTACCACACTTGGCCTAGGTATTAGTTTCTTTAAGCCTGTGGTCCTGGTAGGAGGAACTCAGTCTAGTAAATGACTACATATACCCTAAGTTGCATGCCCTGCTCTCGTGGAACTCGATAGGATTTTAACACAGGGGGATACAAAGTATGGATGGGTATAGAATTTGGGAAGATATGTCAGGGGTTGGAAGAAGGGATGAATATGATTAAAATACAGTGTATGAAATTTTCAATAAAAATGTATGTTAAAAAAGCAACAATGAAAAAAGTAGTTAATTTCAGTGAAAACCAAATAAATGAACTAAAGAAGTCAATGGAATTTTCTCATTATCATTGTTTCAGCAGTAGTAAAACATAGTCAAGTTACTATAAATGCTAAATTAATTAAGATTGTTATGTAATGATATCATAAGAATAAGGAAGGACGGGAAGACTATTCATCTACTGAAATATATTTCTTTTAAAAATCAGTACATTATAAAGTAAATATGCATATATCTTATGCAAAATTCTTTTGAAAAATATGAAGGTGGAAAAATTAAAACAAGTTGGTGGGGTTTTCTCTGCAGTTTTATTTACAGGTTTTTCTTTGCAGTTTTACTAAACATTAAACAAAATGAACTATTGAGATGTGAAGTTTGGTCTTTTTAAAGAAGCCATACATATTAAGTGAGTGTGAAAAGATATAAGGATCAATAAGAACTTTGTGAATGAGGAAAAAGACTCACAAACTATACAGCTTTTCAATTTTATCCTGAATCATATGGCTGTCCAAATCTTTAAAATTTTTTAGTGGTAATGATTTTACCAAAGTACTGTGTTTTGCTCTGCTTTGGTTTTTGAGACAGGGTCTCACTGTATAGCCTTGGCTGGCCTGGACCTTGTTTTGTAGACCAGGCTGTTCTTGAACTCACAAATCTCAGCTCACCTGCTATGCCTCCAGTCCTGGAAAAGGCATACACCACCAAGCCTGGGCAGTTAAGTCTAGCACGCTCAGTAAAGACCTCTGCCCACCAGTGTTGTACAGAGTATTTCACTTGTAAGAAACCTGGCTTCAGATGGTGACGGATAATTGCAAAATCTCTGGAAATGAAGACCCTATGTGATGCAAACTACAGCATTATTTATTTTCACTCCAAATTATAAATATTAAGAACAAAAAAATCAGAATTTTGGAAAATGCTAAAGTTCATAAAAGTAAATCCGTTCTCTAGCCATTTAATTTACTGCTTTGTCTGGTAAAATGTATTTTTATTATTATGCAGCAAATCTTGGAAAATTACAGTTTTCTATAAAGGAAAATTTTATATATGAGTAAAACAAAATGTAGACCTGCAAAAGAAAAAAACAGAAAATTTCACAAAAGAAGATCTTCACCCCCAGTGTCACATCATTACAAAAGCAGCCCTACAGATAAGACTGTCATAGGGATATTAGATAATACACCCTGAAGAAATTGCACAGTGTTTGTTTGCTATATGTTGGTTGTTCTCCAAAGTAATCAATACACAGATTACACTGAAAAAGTGTGGGGGAGGAGACCATGTTGTTTAAGTCTTTTGTTGTCAATGAACTGCTCTCTGTCTAGGTAATCACACTTGAGAACTCCACAGGTACAGATGGAAACTGTTTTACCCAAAGCAGATGTTAACCTATGCAGGGAATAGCACACCCGTGTGACTTCTGTAATTTGCCTTGTACTCTGAAGCCCAGACAACTTTCAGGGATGTTATGGAATGCTGATTTGGCTGGCTTCTGCCTTACAGGGCTTATCAGAGTATTAGTGCAGTTGAAAGGTGTCCCTCTACACAGTGATTCGTTATTTTGAAAAATTATGTACATCATAGTGACAACAACAAAACTAACACAGATGCCATCTATTGGCCAAGTATTCTGCTAAGGTCTTTTTAAAAAATAATAACGCCTCCCAGTTATAATATATTATTGCCTGTGTCCAGCAAGGTACTAACAAAAAATACTCAAAATTGAACCTAGAAATCAAAACTTAGATGATAAACTAAAGGCAGAACCAAGCAGAATGACAGTTGTGAACCTAACATAAATATTTACACACAAATAATTGAGAATTTTAAAACAACATGCTTTGCACATACACATCAAACCAAGAATTTTGAGTATTTATGTTTCTCATATTTGCTAATGCATGGATTTTAAGGGGCTTACAATGTACGACTTGAGTAAAAAAGATATGACCTCATTTATAATTGATTTTAAATAGTAATTTCTAAGTCTTCCCTTTTGTAGTCTATATTATTTTGACTGAGCACACTAGGAGGTGACCAATGCTGCACTCCTTCCACAGACATGTTCATGAATAATTGGGATTAAATTCTCAGAGGTAAAGGCACATTGAGTATTAAGCTACTCTGTGTTTAGATTGAATTATGAAAGTTTTCTTGGAAGAAAAAGAATTTTTCAGATAGTTTTGAGAATAGGGAGAAACTTCATGGTCAAAACTTAAGAGACATGAAATACCATGTGATGAGCTTCCCCAAATCTCTGCCTGATTTTTTCATAATTTTGTTTTGTTTTGTTTCATTTTCTGGATGAAATAATGGATATAGGGCTCAAAGGGAGTCACATTTCAGATAATTTGTGCATCAGGAAGACTTTTGACCCACACTGTAGTTAGTCAGAAAAAGAAGGGAAATTTCACAACTTTGCCACAGTAAAGGATGGATTTCAAGGACTCATATCTGCATCAAGGGATTCATTAAAAAGTCAGTCAATGGTTTACATAAGAAATGGTGAGAAGTGGGGTGCAGGCAGATGCAGAGATGAAAAAATGGGGACAACCGTGGAAGGTATGTAGAAGGTATCTAGGTATCTACTTTTGTTCTAAACATCATTCATAAGGAGAATGCAAACCACATAGCATTGAAGCCTGGCATCACACAGGTGAAATGAGGTAGTAATGGTGATTGTGCAGGTGATCAATAATGAACAAGAGTTTCATTCATGAAGATGAGATTCACAAAGAGTATTAACAAGAAAGGGTAATGTGGAAAATGAAAGTAAGGGGAACTGAAGGAAAATGAAATACAAACCCACACTTTATAGGATTTTAAAGAAACAAATTGTCTACGCAATGAAAGCCATCTGGCATGCATTTCAGAATGCATTTTAAACTTGAATTAAAGGAGTTGAATAAAATTTAAACTAAATACAATCCTTATATTTTACTCTTTCAGTTTTGTCTGTCTGTATAGTGACAGTGATCTGCTGTTCTATATACAGAAAGTTTGATGAATCCAGTCTTTCCATATGCTGATGAGGGATGAATGGTGTGAGGGCAGCTCTCATTAAGGAGAAATAATCTCAGACAGGCAAGTTGAGGTGAGATTTGCATCTAAGGTGCTAGACAAAGAAAGCAAATATTCAGAATGAGACCATAGTGTATTTAGACCAAGTTGAGTAAAAATAACAATTCTATATTTGGAAAAATCTTACACACATATATCAATAGATGCACTTTACAAAGATTTGGGGGGAACTTCAGAAGATTTCCTTGAATTGGAAGAAATGGAATTTATCAAAACAATCTCCTATGAAAGCTAACTAATATATTATTTTGACAATTTTACAAATCTTTTTATTGATTAATGTTTCATTAATCCAGAGCATCATGTCTATTGGAAGCTGAGCAATTTCCAATCCATTGGAAGTCTTAGGGACCTAAAGTGACTCTTTTATACCTGTGTTGAGTGAGGCAGGGAGGGATGTGCTTGCTCTGGCTTCTGAGTGTTTTAATCAGTGGGTAGGTAGCTCAAATTCGTTTCAGTTACTGCCACACTGAAGAACAGGAACAATTTTTTTCCATAATGTGCTCCATTTCAAATATTTCCTCTCAATTCCTTTTCACTTTCAATTGTTTGGTAGATTGAACTCATTTCCATTTAATTAGTAGCTAATTGGCTGAGCCAGCAGTTAGATCCACTGGATCAATTTAGTTGATTCTGAGATGGGTCTGATATTTCTCAGCCAATTTTCAGTTTATTTTCAATAGTTATCAGTGATGTGGCCTGGGTAAAGTGGATGTGTGTTGGCTTAGGGATATTTTGGTTCTGGGTGTGATCTGTTTTCAGGATGTGTTTTCCTTGTGACTTTGCAAGCATGGATTAGCAGTCCCTCCCTTCGAGATATTTTTATATTTTGTACCTAAAGTTTTAACTTTATTAGCCTTACTAAAGTATTCACATACATTTCAAAAAATTCGTGAAGATTATCAAGTGTAAGATTAAGACACAAATAAAATACAATGAATTACTTTAAAATCTGGCTTCAAAAGTTACATATGTATTGGCTAGTGAGTGATCAATCTCACTTCTAGCCAGACTACTGTCTATAGTCCAATTTCTAAGTTGAAATATGGCCATGACATGAATAATGGCGTGGAGACATGGTAGCAGGAATACACAATACTGTTACTTGAAGAGAGCAATTTTTAACTTATTAAGAATAATTCTTTAGCTGGGTATAATGGCACATTCCTGTCATCTCAGAACCTGAAAGGTAGAGGTAGAGTGAACAAGATTTCAAGACCAAGATGCTGGAGACATAGATGACTTAGAAATTAAGAGTTCAAGGTACCTAGTAAGTCTGTGGCTGGACTGGGCTGCTTCAAGTTGTTTCTGAAAACAGCTAAATTAAGAAAAAGGATTTGCTGAAGTAAAGATAATATTTATCTGTTTTAATTTGAATTATGCAAAGTTACTGTGTGCAGAAATTTTTATAGTTTTGTTTGTGGATAGTTTTGGCAAAAGATGGAGGTGAGGACTCAGTCTTCACGTGTCAACTCCTAACTTTACATTTTAAACCAGAAGGTGTGGCAGTGGTACCTCTGTTGCCTAGCAACCAGGAGGCCCTGGATTGGGACATCACTGCCACCAAAAAGAAAAGTCAAATGTTGTCCTCGTACAGTGTGTATAAGGTTTGGTTGTGTTTTTCTTCCAATTGCTCTTCCAGCTGATCATGCATTTGGTAGTTATTAAATCCTTACAAGGTCCCCTGCTTAAGTGTTTCCCTCTCTTTCCTATTGCCAGTGTCACTCAAGCTTAAGTTTTCAGATTTCACCCAAATCATTGTTAGTTGGCTGTTTCTTTTTGTTTCCATTTGAGGTCTTTGAGATGTAGCAGCAACTAAACCAGGCCACTTATAATCTCATCACTTGTGAGGTCTAGGAAGGGGGAGCAGAAGTTTAAGGTCAACTTTTGCTAAAGAGTGTTTTGGAGCTTAACCCTTGCCACCTGAGACCCTTTGAAAAAAATCTTAACCCCTGCAACCTGAGACCCATTAAAAACAATCTTAACCCCTGACACCTGAGACCCTTTAAAAAAATCTTAACCCCTGCAACCTGAGACCCTTTAAAAAAAAAATCCTGTCAACACCGCATCTCTTTTCAAAAGTGCTACTTATTATTTGGTTATTTATTGGTGTTTTGATTATTTAAAAAATAACTTACTCTTTGTGCTGCTTAAGTGTTCTGTAGCCTTGACAAGTAACTGATAGAAATAATTTGAAGATAAGAAAGATGTTTTTGGACCTCTGGCTTCTGAGGTTTCAGTACACCATGAGGAGGAACCATTGTTTCTGGACATGGTGAAACAGCTGGCTGTTTGAGTAACTCAACTGCTTTCTAATAACCTCGTCAAGGGGAAACCAAGGACAAAGAAGCCTCATTACTCCCTCCTGGTCTCACCGTGTTCTGTATCCTGGGCCTCCCAGGCTGCTTGGCAGGCAGTGAGATCTGTGACTTGTGCATGTCAGTGAGGCAAAGGAACAATCATCTGGGCAGCATCTGGCCTGAACATTTAGGTAGGGGCGATAGACACTCGCAGAGGCCTTTTTTCCTTCAGGCGTCACAATCAACAAAGGAAAAGGTAATGAGGTTTGTGACTATAAAGAATGAAAACTCCGCCGAGTTCTAACGGACTGACACTTTTGTGAGACATGAGAGCAATGCCACAATGCACAAGCTCAGGGATATATCCGGAAATATAGGCTTACTGAAGAAGAAAGACATCGTGATTCAAAAAGACAGTCTCCGATAGAATTGGAAGAACATCCTCTAGAAGGAGAAAATCCTGAGTCATCCAACTTCCTTTGCACTGGGTGTCCTCATAAAATAAGCAGCATCCCAGGAGGCATCAACTAACACATTCAAAGAACATAATGGCAGAAAAAAGGAAGGGAAAATTAGAGGAACTACACATAACAAAACTCCACCTACCCCAATCCTGGGGTACTGAAACACAAAGAGGACCCAGTAGGAGCTGGAATGTGGGAGAAGAGCATCAGACAGGAGCTGGAGCCTTTGTAACCACTGGAAACAACACCCCACAGTCAGGATTCAATGATTAAAGGAATTGAATACCTGAACCTCTCTCCAATAGTCAGATCTCATGTTGGGACCAGTTACGAATGGCCTACTAGAAGCTTCTAGCCGCTTTCTTGGCACACACACATGGGTTAAGACTGCATATTGGGACCCCAGCATGTGCGCAATACCTACAGATCTCAACATCCAGAAGGCTGAGGCAGGACGGTAGGGTTTGAGCTTGGATCACATAGGGAAACCCTGTCTCAAATAAGAAAAGAGGGACCGGAGGGGAAGTGGAAGTTGGAGAGGGAAAGGAAGGGAAGTTGAAAGAGAGGAACACAGCCAGTGGGAAACAAATACTGGGGCGCAGCTCTAGTTTGCTATACTTTGTAAAATGGCAGTTAAGGAAAAGATAAAACGATAGCTGGAAAGAACAGTTAAGACAGTGTCATCTAGAACAGTACAAGAAAGTTGTCATGTATTTTGCTTCAAACAGAAACAGGAAAGCCATCCAACTAAAACTGCAAAGAAAGTCAGACTTACCATGTTTTAGAAGTGATACAATTAATCTTAGGATCAAAGAGAGAAATCAGGAACATAGCCCCAAGAGCACTTGGTTCCTACTGTCTGCCCTTCAGGTTCACTGGGGGGTTACCTGGCTGTCAAGTCAACACACAGTCTTGGGAGGAGTGGGACATTCTGCAGTCTTTGGAAGCTTTACTCTAGGGCCTAACCATTTTCCTCTCAGGAAGTCTTAGTCCTGCTGAATTATACTATTGTCTGGTTTAATTCTCCAAATGAGCACATGATGATGCTAAGGGCATGGAGTTTTTCAATGAAAGGTCAGGACCACTGTGTGTGATGCAGTCCAGGGACAGCTAGGACAGCTATTTGACCTATTTATTGGTCTATTTGACCAATTCATTGGTCTTCCCTCTTCTCTGAAAAAGGACTTCTGCTAACATGCCTATCATAAAAGCTTTACTTTTCAGCATTTTATTTTGCTTTATTATGCAAAATATTATATTATATTTTAGTTAAAATATAATCACATCACTCTCCCCCTTGCTTTCCACCTCCAGACCCTTCCTGAGTTCATCATTGTTGTTTGTGTGAATACAGTTTCAGGAATGACCACTTTAGGGGGCTCATCCCTGGGGTATGCTAAGGGGACTTCTCTCAATGGTCACATCAACTGTAGTTGCTTGTTCAGAGGTATAAGCAGGTGAGATTCCCCACCCCCCGCTTCTGTATTACCATGTTTGTAGACACTGTTATTGTTCGGGTCTGTGATAGACTGTTGTGTTACAGATGTTTCCTGGGGAGATGTTACACACCTGTCTACTCACCCCAGATTTACGAAGTCAACAACAGACCAAAATATGGATCCACCAATGTCCAACTTGGTGACCAATGTGTTTTATATTGGGATTGCTTAGAGGAGTATGGGTAAGGGGCTACTACAATAGGAACAGAAATGACTCAAGGATAGCTACATTACCAAAGTTCACCCAGCATGGGTAATAGCACACAAAACCTGGAGCAGACTGCAGATACTACCAGTAGCTCACATCAGAGTGTTCTTTCTAGGTAGCTAGTTGGTTTAAACCTCTTCCATGCAGCTCAGCTGGTCTTGGTTGGCTCTATGAAGTTTAGCTTACCTCTGCTTCAAGGCTGCTTGGCTAATCTTTTGGTTCTTCCAGGTAATTGGGCTTGACTTAGAGGTTTTTTTAGAGCTTGGCTTGTCTGAAAGTGACTCTCAGCAGTCATTACTATTAATACACTCTTGGTGTTGTGCCAAGACTCTGAAACCCCCAAACCACCAAAAGACCAGACCAGACCAGATGCAAAAGCAAACAGTCTTTTTAATTAAGGAGTTAACTGCAGTTAACTCAGGCCCTCTCTCCATCCAACACAGTGGGTAGAGTAGGAGGGATCCCGAGAAGCAGTGGGGCAGGGCATATATTCAGGTAAGTATCTGGGGAGTATCTGGGGTTCTGATAGTTGCATAGCAACAGTCTCAGGATTGGTGCATCTCCAGGCTTGGGCAACCTGTCCTGAGTTGATTGGTCAGCTGCATCTGAGAAAGGTTGCCTAGAGGCCCTAGAGGCCCTCCCAGGGTAGCTTCTATGCCCTGCATTCCAGTGTTATCATCAAAGCACATCCAGAGCCAGCCAGCTAACTTCTGATTGGTTCCTTGCCACTTGGAAAGTATTTGGCTTCCTAGTGATTAGGGCAAGGTTGCTGAGTCAGGGTCCTATGTCCTGCTGGATCTTTTCTGCAGTCTGTCATGGCTGCCGAAGCAGGGGGCTGGGTGAGGGTCTGGGCCCTTCATTGGGAAGGGAGGTTGTTATGATAAAGTAGGAGGGAAACCTTGGCTGATTCCATGGCAGATGAGGGTGAACAAGGCCGTGGACAAACATATGAGATAGACAGAACTTAAGTGAGAAGTTTTATTAGAAAGGGAAGGGAGGAGAAAGGAAAGAGAAAAGATGTAAAGAAACACAGAGACACAGAGAGGACAGAAGAGCAGAGGGACCAGGAAAATTCCTGTCTGTCCTAGGGGAACAGCAGGAAAGAGGGGAGGGGAGCATAAGTGGGCCGGGATCTTTTTTTTTTTAAGGGCTCCTTTGCACCTGCATGCTGACCAGGGTACTGCCTGAGTGTATTCTGCCAGGTGACAGGGGCAGGCCAGCATAGTATCTGAATCCTTATAGAGGTGAGTGGTCTTCCAGGAGCTAGTTTCAGTTGTCTACCCCCACTCACCCCCTGCACTCTTTTTCCAAAACAGGGTCTTTCTGTGTAACAGACCTGGCTGTCCTGGAACTCATTTTGTAGACCAGGCTGGCCTTGAACTCACAGAGATCCACCTGCCTCTGCTTCACAAGTTCATGTGCCACCACTGCCCAGCAAAAAAGAATGTTTTATTAGATTTGGAAATTTTTTTTCTGATTTTTCAAGACATGATTTCTCTATGTAACAGTCCTAAATGTTATAGAATTCACTCTGTAGACCAGGCTGGCCTGGAACTCACAGAGACAGAGATCTGCCTGGCTATGCCTCCCAAGGAGTGCTAGGATTAAAGGCATGCACTGCCACCACCTGGCTCATTTTTTCCCTATCTTAAGGATTTTCCTCGAAGAATGAAGTGTTTCTCCTTCTCTGAGAGCATTCTGTTGTTTTACATGCTTGTAAACATCTTGCCCTAAAATCTCCTGCTGTTTTACTTTTCTTTTATATTTTATGTCTTAGCAAGTTTCCTTCCAAGATGGAAGGCTTTAACCCTGTAGTAAACTGCTACACACCAACAGTTTCATAGTTTCACTGGTTACTAGTTGTTTGAACTTTCTACCCCCTTTTCTGTGATATCCCATGAACCATAGAGGCATGTAATAGGTATGTCCATTAGGACATGGAAGCCCATGGGTATGGGCTTCCAATTACCTGTCAATTATCATGTTGTTATTTTCTGTAATAGTCTCTATTTACTGTAAAGACAAGCTTCTTTGAGGAGACGAGATAGCTATGCTTACCTGCAGATAAGATTTAGAATATAGTAAATAATTATGCCTATCTAACAAAGTAGCACTAATAAATTCACTTGTGAGATCCATGGTCTCACTAGCCCCAGAAATTTCCAAGGATTCTAGTACCATGCATGGTTTTTCTCCTATTGAGTGGGCCTTGAGTTCAGTTAGATGGATGTTGGTTACCACCAACATGTAAGTGCTACTCACCTTGCCATGCTGGTCATTGCTGTGGTTCTTTGGTGTCACAGCTGAGTAGGACTAGTAGTTTCTTCCCTCCAAGTAGCAGCTTGGATAGTATTTTCTGATATGATGGAAGCTAGACTATGCAGAAATGAGGTTTTCAGGTTAGACACAACTCATGGTGTCTTCAGAATAGGGTCTTACCTTCTACTTTGAAAGGCAACAAGGAGCAACAGCCACAATCTATATGGTTCAGGGAGTCACTTGGAGTATCCTGACCAACCATTTTAAAGGAGATTTCCCATGCCTGGTACTGGGGTATTGTTAGTATATGGTTCTTGTGGGGAACACTGTCAACCATAATGCCATAACTTCCCTGGTGACATATATGTATGTATATGCCAGGAGCCATCCCCAGTGGTGGACAGGTCCCAGCAGAGGATGTAAGGAGTTATCGAGGGAAGGAAGTGAGCCAAGCTATGATGGTTGGGAGAATCTTGCAGCCTGAATGACTGGTAGCCAGAGTGCTTCCTTATTTATACAGAATTCAGTAAGTAGGGATATGCTGTTCGAAAACATAGATCACATCATTTCTATTTTCAGACATGTGTTTTACTTCCTTTTGATCATCTTTTAGTTATCATTAATAAACTATGACAGAACAGCATTATCATTTCCAATCATTTTCGCTCAAGTTTTAACGTCATTGAAACTGTTATCTTTCATAACCATTTTTACTCCTCAAGCCCATAACACAATTTTTAAGAATCTAGAAGCATATGACAGCCTGTTCTCAGGCTGGTAGCTTTTATGGGTATAAGGACACTAGACTAAAACAATCTTCAAGCTATCCTAGGCATACTGCCATGTCCCAAGCAGTATATTATTAACTCTTAATGGTCAGAGTGCCGTAAAAGAAATACACTCAGGCCAAAGCTGCTGTAGTTATTATTCAGATTGTAGCATAAGACAATGTTCATATTTTATATATTTATAGAATACCTTTATCATCTTTCTACATCATTTTTTGCCCATCAGTGTAAGTCTCTGTGTAGGACAGAGGTAACTTCAGCTAATCTAACTTTGTTGCTGTGTATGTCATGTAATTGCCTGAGTTTATAGTAGGAAGAGCTTCCAATCTGAACTGTGGCCAACTCCTCTAGCCCACCGAATCTTGTTGACCTTTTTTGAGTTTACATTGTTTTGAATATCTTGTTTCTGCCTAAGTACAAGGACAGGCATTTCAAGAGTGTCTCATAGCCTCAGAAAGAGACCTCTGGCTTCTTTATGTGTGTCACAACCTCCAAAGTGTAAGGAAGACCTTCAAGTAGATAAGGATATCTCCCTAAAAGTCTGAGGGGGTAGTATCTTCAGGATCTTCCTGAGGAAGCTTAGAAGTAATACTCCTCTTGGGAGACAGCATAATGACTCCAAAGAAATTTTCCATCAATTCAATATCCCCAAACTGTACAAATATTAAGTCTCCCATGTATGCATCGGGTGGAGATGAAAACCAAAGTTGGCCTGCCAGTCACTGTGTGACTCGACTTTGCTGGATCTTTGTCCAACAGCTGTGCTGGCCTTATGATTTTGCTGTTCCCATCAGATATGACTGAGCCATTTCACCCACTTTTTGTTTGTAAAAATATGACGGGAAGGACAAGAATCAGAATAAGCACAACTCCCAGGATTACAAACTATTGATAATAGATCAAATGGTCTGTCCTGATGAAGTGGGAAATCCTAAGACTCTGTTTGTTATCTCGGAAGTTGAGGTGGACTCCAATTGAGCTGGACTCTCATGGCTGTAATTTGTTTATGCAAAGACTGCATGCTTTTAGCTAATTAGAATTGTCCCATGGGCCTTGGAGGTGGGAACAAACCTGTGTCCAGGTTACCTCAGAAGCACTGTATAGAAGTGGAATGACACAAATCCATTTAAACTGTGATAGGAAATAATTAACCTAACTTTAATGTTTTGAATTTCATTACCAAAAATGAAACTTTTACTTTGCCTTCAGGAGGGTACCAAGGCCTGTCATTAGCTTTGTAATCAAGAATATTTTCCTTGTTCATACTAGTTTTGTTTTTCTGAGGCTAAACCAAAAATGGAATGATTTGTCAGCTTCTAAAATTTCCCTAAGTTATTCTTCTGAAATGATTTGTTCCAGATCCTGTATCTCATGCTCATTACTACCACTTAAGAAAGAATTTCTATAGAAGATTCAGTTCCTTACACAGCTAGTTCTCTCAGGGAATCACCATAAGTTTTATTCTTAAAATCAGCTTTCATAAGAATTGTTACATTGTCCCAGTCCTAGCCTTTGGTGAGGGGCCCTTACCAAGAGTGGTTCTGCAACTTCCCAAAAGGGCAGTAAGGGTCAGTAGTCCAAGTTGTCCGAGCACTGAGATCTTTGTCAAGCAGCAACTCTACGACTCTTGGCATCACTGTGTATGTATGTATGTATGTATGTATGTATGTATGTATGTATATGTGTATATATATATATATATATATATATATATATATATATATATATGAGAGAGTGGTAGATAGATCTAGATAGATGTGTATAGATGTATGCATAGATACATGATAGACGTATATGCATAAATATATAGTGTATAATTTTATGTAAATATAAAATAATAAGATTCCTGGGAGCTTTGTCAAACAACCTTAGTATTATATGGACCTCCTCTTTCCACTTCTGTATTGACCGTCCCTCCTTTTCTTGGAACCCTCCTCCTCATTCTGCCATATCTTGCTTCATGCCAGCTGCCCCCTGCTATTTCCCTCTCAGATCTCCTACTCACTGGCTACTTTCACTCCTAGGCACTGTTTCCTTCAGGCTTTGAGGAATTATTTCAGACTTTTAAACATTTAAAAAGTTGTGCACACTTAGGTTTCCAGTTTCTCTTTTGAAAATTATCTGGCTTTTGTTGTCTCATGCAAAACAATAGCAGATTTCCAATTATACTTTTTTTGCGAAGAGGTCTTGCCTATTTCTAGTCAAGATAAAAATGAATGCTAAGAAGCTTGCGTCAAAAGGGCTTCTTAATAACCATCAAAAACATGGGAGGGAATCAATCAGCAAGCCTGCTTTTCCTCCCTAAATTATGTTCTTTCGGGCTTTATCTCAGAAAGACTTCTTAGCACAGAATGCAGAGGGAATGTGCAGGCTTGTCCTACTTTCCCAAAACTCTGACATCTGAGCAGGCCAGAATAATACTTGCTTATTGTATGTTGTATTTATCTTCTTGTTCTGGGTTATTGCAAGTAAAAGCCCTAATAACAGCTTACACAACTAATCTCTCTTGGGGAAAAGAAATTAGTGAAAATATGACAAAATGCCTGGTTTCTCAGCTCTCACACAGCCTTAAAACAAGAAAATGTCTTAGGATCCACTTCAAAGCTTGAATAGTGGTGGCTAACAAATAGACACAACTATGAAAAGAAAAGAACACCAAAACAATGACTAATTTTCCATAAGCTTAGGAAGAGTTCCAAAATAACTGTCACCTGTGGCCTCAACATAGTTTAAAGAAAAAAGCTCAGATTTTTAATTAGTCCAGCTAATTTTTGGATTAGAATGCTAAGTCACTTTCGTTTGACCAAGGTGGAAATGATAATTACTTTCTGAGTTTCTGGTAACAATTAAAGAGGTCATACACCTAATCTCTGTGATATAAAAGGACAGGATAAAGGAAGAATGATCTGTACACTGTAGAGGCTATGGGCTAAAGAACAAACACAGTGCAGTGCACACAGCATGGGTGTTGCTGAAGCAATATACAATGCCATTGCATTTGAAATAGAGGGGTAATTTATGAAGATAAATTAACTCTTGCAAAGAAAATGGCTGCAAATTTATTCCATGACTTCTCTATTCCTAACATTTCTAGGTTAACAGTCCCACAAAGCTTGAGCTCCTGGTTCACATGTGTGGGCACAAGCTAGTATCCCCCCTAAATCCCAAATTCTTCATCTAATCCATGATTATAGACGAGTATATAAAGGGCAAGAATTACTATCAGATAAACTGTTACCACAAATTAACAAATAAATCTAGGCAAATTTATTGGAAATACATAATCTATTTTATGACTTTTGCAATTTAGTTACCTTAACATATACACTGTCCATTTTTTAAAACAAGGGTGTCAACATCTACAAAGATATTAGTGTATTATTATAAATAATAAGACAGGAATTTGCATTGTTACTTAATGATTTCATATGTATTCATCATTACTGGTAATATTTTATTTATGTGGTTGCCTAGGAATGTAAACTGTGAAATAATAGATTAAATTCCTTGGTATAGTGTAACAGTAACTCTTTCTGCCATGCCACCCGATCCCCACTGCCACGTGGGCGGCCAAAATAACACATACTTATATTAGGTACAATGCTGCTGGCCAATGACTAGGATTTCTTATCTGCAAGATCAGTCTCAATTATCAACCATAACTATTAATCTATATATTTGTAAGACTTATAGAGGACACTGGGCATCCAGTCTTCCTGGAGGTCACATGGCAACTCCTGTCTCTACATTTCCCAGAATCCTCCTCAACTCCTAGTCCTACCTAACTTGCTTTCCTATTGGCCAACAGTGCTTTATTCATCAACTAATAAGACAAACATATACACAGAAAGACATCTCCCCATTAATATAGTGTGAGGATGAAGATGTTTTTGTTCTTAAAATTAAATCCATTTGTTACATTCTAAGAAATTGGTTATGTCACATATTTTAGCAGTTTACAAATTCTCTTATGAATTCTCTAATTCTGGCATTGGTGGAATAATCATTGATCAATAGCCAAATCTCTTCTTTTAACACATTTTTATTTATTGTTTGAATATATATGAGAGGGGAACCCATGCCTACCACAATACGCATGTAGGGGTCAGAGGACAACTTTCAAGTGTTTTTTGTTTTTTGTTTTTTTTTTTTTTTTATCCTTTTAACTATGTGAGTTACTGGAATCAAACTCAGGTCCTCAGGCTTCACAGCAGACAGCTTTACACACTAAACTACATCACCATCCCCTGTACTCTAATAAATAATCTCTCACCCCAAAGTCTCTTGAGAACCCTTAATAAGTTTCAAGGATAATAGGTGATAAATGTGATAAAAATATATATGTATAAGAATGTTATAATAAACACTATTAAGAAATGTGAGCTGGGAGGTGGTGGCCCACGCTTTTAATCGCAGCACTCAGGAGGCAGAGGCAGGCGGATCTCTGTGAGTTGAGACCAGCCTGGTCTACAAGAGCTAGTTCCAGGACAGCCTCCAAAGCCACAGAGAAACCTTGTCTCAAGAAACCAAAAAAAAAAAAAAAGAAAAAAGAAAAGAAAGAAAAAGAAAAAGAAAAGAAAAGAAATGTGAATATAAGCAAAATGTATTTTAAAATAATTATTTTACTCATTTTTGTGATATTTATTTGTAGGATGTCTTAGAGCCAGCAGTCATCTCTTGGTTATAAAGATAGAAAAGTCTCCTTATTGCTGTTTTACTATATAATCAAGCTGTCTCACCAAGAAGAACCCCCATGAGACCTTACCATGAGAGTATTTCAAGTACAATTAAATAGGTTGATTTCACTCTGCTTCCCTTTTAAAACAACAAACAAACAAAATAACTAACTAGGATAAACCTTCAAAAATGTTTCATTTCTTGTATTTTGTCCTATATATATTAACTGTCTCATATAGGTAAGGTAGTTTTTTACAAATTAAACTCTAAGAATTAAATTTGAAAACTTAAGAGAGGCTTTAATATAGTCTCAAGAAAAATAGTAAAACAAGGTAATGAAATTCAATACAGGTAAGATTACCACACTTGGGGGCTGGAGAGATGGCTCAGAGGTTTAGAGCACTGGCTGCTCTTCCAGAAGTCCTGAGTTCAATTCCCAGCAATGACATGATGGCTCACAACTATACATAATGAGATCTGGTGCCCTCTTCTGGTCTGCGGGGCCACATCCATACAGAATACTATGTACATAATAAATAAATAAATCTTAAAAAAAAAAAAGATTGCCACACTTGGTTTAAAATCTAGTGGCTTTTCTTGCTTGTGGAGGAGATAGTGTAAAGAAACGGTAAGTGATTATTATAGACAATTATTGAGTCCCATAGTCTATAAGATTTTGAACTTAAGATGCAATTGCAATTTTGTCCTAGCAAGTGAAATTATTGCAGTATGCAGGGTTGCAGGACACACCCGGCTGGAAATCACAGAGACAGTTAGTAAGCTTACTTCCTCTGCAACAGGCTCAGTGAGGAAAGAAAGGACCTCTTTTCTTAAAAAGAAAAATGTTTCAATTTAAAGTATTGCCAAATGAATACAGTTTCCTCGTTTTTCTTTCTGTATTCTGAGTAAATGAGCAAATAACCTAATGGCAAACATAGGTTTCCTAGATGTGAGTTGTGGTTGATCCTAGATCGGTTATTCCATTGCCGCGATAGGACAGGGCAATAAGCACTCATGTATGAGGTGCTGCACTTCATCCCACATAGCAAAGCACAGCCCATCACCCCACAAGTGCAGAAAATCATTTTTGTCAATTAAAAGTAAAATTTGTGCCACTCTTACTTAGTAACACACACCTATAACCCCAAAACCAGAGAGAAATATGCAGAAGAAAAAGGAATGCAAGACTGGCCTCAGCTACAGAAGTTCATGGCCAGTCTGGTCTACAAGAAACCCTGTTTCAAATCACAAATGCATAATATAGTATAATATAGCATAAATAATTTTTTAAGGTAGTGAATGTTGAGAATTGTAATTAATGAAAGCTTGTTAAGTTTCTTTCCAGGAATAGTGCCAACATTTTATTTGGATAGTAATGACATTTACAATACAAAAAAAATCACACACACACACACACACACACACACACACACGCACACGCACACGCACACGCACACGCACACGTACACACACACAGTTGATACAGAGGAAACAATGAAAGTAAATGCAATAATATAAGAGGGAATTTACATCACTACTGACATATATGAGAACATTATCAAAAACTTCCATAATGATCAGGTTTAGGGAATATACAATATTATTTAGAACAGTAGATATTTAGTAGGCCCAAAATTATGATCTTAAGAAAATGAAAAAGCTTAATGATATTATAAATATAAAATAGATATGTGAAGAATAGTGTTACATGCTTTTTATCACATGTAAGTACTGATACACCAGAGAGACCTCTCGTTCTGCTTTGTGAGACAATGTCTCCTGAAGTATAGCTTGGCCTCTAATTCTCTGTGTACATGAGGGATGACTCTAACACCTCCATCCTTCTCATCTACCTTCTAAGTTCAGATATCACCTGCACCTGACACCACATCAGGCTCAAACCATACCTATTTATTATATATACAGTATTCTCTGTGCATGTATATCTGTACACCAGAAGGAGGCACCAGGTCTCATAACAGATGGTTGTGAGCCACAATGTGGTTGCTGGGAATTGAACTCAGGATCTCTGGAAGAGCAGCCAGTGCTCTTAACCACTAAGCCATCTCTCCAGCCCAACTCAAAACATATCTAATATGGTGCTTGCCACCTCACTAGGATAGAAGGTAAAATTCACTGTAAAAAAAAAATCCACTTCAATTCTAATAATCCTAGTAAGACTGATTAGGTCTAATAAGAGTTTCTTGGCTTTGGTATGAGTATTGAGATGCAACTGTTAGGTTCTAAAATGCCAGACTGTCAGAGTGAACACACTTCTGTGACAACAATTCAGACTTTACTAACTGTCAGCAGTGACCTGTCTCATTAACAAGTAGTACTTGTTAATGCACATTGTTTTCATTTTATGGCCTTTCCCTTTAAGAAGTTGTTCTATTCTTTTGCCTTCATTTCTTTTCCACATTAGTCACTTCCTTTTGACTAAAATACTCCCAAAGACAGCTTTGCCTGAAATGATCTCACATGGGAAAAAGTTGCTGAGGTTGCTGAAGCAAAACTAAACACGTGAAGTTTAGTTGAGCATTGAAGATTTAGAGATTCCAAAAGCGTAATTTCAGAGGAACATTTTGTCAGGGACTAAAGAGATGGCTCAGCAGTTAAGAGTAGTATTGCTCTTTCGAAGACCCAAATTTGGTTTCTAGCACCCGACTCATGGGTGTCACAATAGCCTGTAACTCTAGCTCCTGGCATCTTCCTCCCTCTTCTGAACTCTGGAGGCAACTGTACTCATGTGCGCACATACCTACACACAGACACATGCATGCATGTACTTAAAGATAATCAAAAAAATTAAAGATAAATACTTTCTCAATCTCTATGCACTTCACTGAGTAACTCTGCATGTTTAATAAGCATTTTCACAAAGGATCTTATGTGTCTCAGAGATGTTTAAGCAGTTATGGAATTCACTGTGTAGCTTGGGTTGGCCTTGCCAACATAGATCTCTGCCTGCCTCTTCCTCCCCAGGACCGGGATTTAACGGTTTGTGTCACCATGTCTGGCTGTTTGATCTTTTTGTTATTTTGTCAGTACCCCACATCTCTGTCCCAGTGTGCACATGTGGACAATAATTTCAAGAGGTTACTCCCATAGTTTAAGTCATGTAAAAGCTCTGTGGTTGACTCTTCTCTGTCTCAGCATCTTTACAAATCTGACTGTGTAGATATGATAAATACCCACTTTTCAAATATATATGTAACTTTTTTGAGGGAAGAAGTGGGAAGATCACTGCATATTTTAATGAAAAGAACACATCAGGAAGTGCTAAAAAAAAGCTGTTGAAGATAGAGATAATTTGACAATTACACTGCTTGAAACATGTTATCTGGCTAAATAAAGAGATAATAGGACCCAGTTTTGCTAAAATCAAATTAAATTATTCATTATCTTTATAAAATATTAATTTAAATGAATAGAATATCTCAATTTAAAATAAAGCAATGAATTAATTTGAATAAATATTTTATACATTAGTATTTTCAAAATTTCAGAGGTCAAGAAACTAAATTAAGTATTGAAATTAACTATGTATCACTTTAATACTACATTTCAATTTTAAATTCTACTACTGTCTTTAAAGCATCTGTTTTCTATCCATACTTCTTCCATTATATGATCAGTTGCCTATGTTTAATCCTCTAATTTTCTTCCTTCCCTCCTTCTTTCACTTGTTATTCTCTTTCTTCTCCTTGAGTTATTCTCTTAAGTGGTCTTTTAACCTATTAAATATTCATGGTTTTAACTATTTCACCATGGCTGGGTTTCTTTTATACCGCAATGCATTCTTTCATAGTACTTAAGTCTTTCCTGTCCATTCTGTAACCATATTTTTCTGTCTGTGAAGTGCAGTTCAGTGAGCTCTATCAACATATAAACTCATCGATTATTCCAGGATAATGGGGTACTGTGTTAGTGTTCTTTGGCTGTGAAAGGACACTGTGACCATGGCAACTCTTATAAAAGAAAACATTTAACTGGGGGTTGCTTACAATTTCAGAGGTTTAGTCCATTGTCCTAAAGATGTTGAGTGTGGCTGCACATAGGCAGACATGGCCCTGGAAAAGGAGCAGAGAATTCTCTACATTCAGATCAGCAGGCGGCAGGAAGAAAGAAACACACTAGACCTAGCTTGAGTATTTGAAACCTCACAACCCAGTGACATATTTCCTCCACAAGGCCAACCTACACTAACAAGGTCACACCTTCTAATGCCAATCCCTGGTGACCAAACATTAAAAATCTCTGAGGCTATGAGGGCCACTGTTATTCAACCCACCACATATACTTGTGTAGTATTACCTTAATACATTTTCTCTACCTGTAATATTCTTTAATCTTATTTAGTTTTGTTTCCAGATATTTCTTATTCATTAATACTTTCAAATTGAGATGATGGGTACAACTCTCATTTTTCATTTTCACTTCAAATATTACTTGGTCATTTTATTTTGAAACATACACTTTATGTCTCTCTATCTTCTTTGTTTCTGAGAGGGCCTCATGTGTACCAGGTGGGCCTGAACTCACTGTGTAGCTGAGGCTGGCTTTGAACTCTTGAGCCTTCCTCTTGTCTGTACCTCCCAAATGCAGGGTGTATAGGCATGTGCCACAATATCTGCTTGATTCTCTTTCTTTCTAAGTTCTAGGTTTGTGCTACATTGCAGAATAAATGTATTTCTTTTTTTAGTAATATTATATTAGTTTTTGTAAATTGACATTTACAATTATACATATTTTTATGATACCATATGATGATCCAAATCATATATATATTATGTGGCATACAAATCAGATTAATCAGACCTATTGCCTCGAATATTTACCATTTCATTGTACAGAAAATATTCAACTTATACTCCTAGCTTTAAAATGTTGTTCTTTTATATAAACAAAGAGGAAAGCATGGATTTCAAGACATCAAGACACAGACACTGTTGGAAATTTTTTCTACTGCCATTTATCCCTCACTCCAAAATATTATCACACGTCCTCTGCGTATGTGGTATTTTACCCAGATCTGGAGCCAGTGCCCACCCTGTGAAGGCAGCAGACACACAGATTTCTTTTCATCTTCACACAAAAGTTGGCTTCAGAAGCCAAAATCACTCAAAAAGGTGCTTTAAGATAACTTCAGTAAACGCATCCTTCAGTTAGCAATATTAAAGAACAAGCTGCAAAGATCTTTGAGCAGAGTGAAATTTAGCAAAAGCTTCACAAACATCACACAGTGAAGGAGGTGAGGTTAAACTCCCCAGAAGGAAGCAGACAGTGTGAAGACTTGGGAACTTTAATTAACAAGTTTTTGATCTACCTTCCGCACAAGTGAGAAGGTAGGAGGCAACAGATAATTGGATGGAGTCTGGTTCTAGAAAAGGGGACTTTGACCTATAAAAGTGTATTTAGAGATAGAAAAAGGGGAAAATGCTTCAGTAAGCTTAATGCTATCATTTATGTCCACTTCATTGGCTCCAAATAGTGACTGATTTCCTCTGCTACTTACTTTTCAATGAGAATTCTCTTTCCAAGAGAGGGAGTCGGGGAAGGGGCAGAGGGCAAACAGAGGATCATGGGAGGTGAATATGATCCAGTTACATTTTATGTATGTGTGAAAAATGTCACAATAAAGTCTAATATTTTGTAGAGTTCACACACACACACACTTATACTGCTTATAAAACAAACAAAAACAAAACAACAGAATTCCCCTCCCTTCATCTCAAGAATGGTTGGGTAAATGGAGGGCGTCTGCGTGTCTTTCTGTAGTTTGGGAGACAGGGATCCAGTCATTTGATAACCAGTTTACCCAACTATTTTGGTTTGGGTTCACTTCCTCTTTTGAGATTCAGTCAAAGTGTTCAATCCACCAAACATAGAAATGTCTCCATACTCTGAAGAGATACTGTATGCTCTGTGAATTCCTTGGGCATGACATTAGAGCTTCAGCTTCAGGGCACCATGGCTGTTTCATCTGGCTGCTAAGACTGCTAAGGCTCAGAGAACCCATGGTAATGAAGTAAGGCTGCCAGTTCAAAGTTATCAAGGTTTCCAAGGACTGCATGTGAGCTCACTGCTCATCCACTCAGGGCTGAGGTCCTCAATCTTCTAGTATTGGCCAGTTCTCTCTTTTCCTTGTAAACTTCTACAATGTGTGTCACAGTCAGGGACACTGCAGAGCTGTGCTTTGCTGGGATCCATTTTTCTATCTCTAAATAACTGCTTTTAGGTTCTCTGATAGAAGACTGACTGTAGCATTTTCCTTGCTTGTTTGCTAGGTTGCTTGGTTGCTTAATACTTTACTAAGTATTTTTTTTTAATTTTTCTGATGTTAAAGATTGCTTTTCTAAATGTTGTCCATTTTTTTTTCATTTTTACATTGGATTTTTTTTTCTTTCCTTAGAAAGGCATTCTAAAAGATCAGATAGACTGGAACAGATTTTTCATTCTTTTAAAAAGTTTTGTTATAGTATTTTGTTTTTTGTTTTTTTTTCAATAATCCTCACTGCAGACTGGCCTCCCTCTATTCATCCTAGTCTCTCCTCTCCCCTGCCTCCCCCAAATCCACTCTCCTTCCATTTTCCCTTCAGAAAAGAGCAGGCCTCCCAAGGGATGTTGAATGAACACTGCATATAACAAGATATAGTAAGACTAGGCACCCTCTGTTTTACACATTTATTTACTGAATGGGGGATGAGTCACAGTATGTGTGGAGAGGTCAGAAGACAACTTGTGGGAATTCTCTCATTCTGCCCTGTGGTTTCTGGAGATTAAACATAAATTATCAGGCTTGGTATCAAATTCATTCTCATTTTAAGTGTCCAAAGAACATACCAGGCACAATGTGTCATGCTTGAAATTACAATGCTTCAGAAAAGAAGGGTCACAAGTTCTAAGCCAGGATGAGCTATATAGGAGGATATGTTTCAGAAATAAGTTAACTAACCAAAACTGAATTCTGGCTCACTCAAGTTCAAGTAAATATATTGGATGTGACTTATGGTTTCTTTTCTGCAATAAACTGTGAAGAAAATATAAGCCAAACAGTATTAGAATGTAATAATGACACTAAAATTTATTTATGGCACAGAACTTTAAAATGCCATACTTAACGCCCACAAGCCATAGACTAATTCACTATTACCTTTCTATAGTACTACTATTTTTCAAAGTCCCAGAATTTTGATATGTTAATGTTATCTATTAATCTGTTTAATTTTCTGCCTCACAAATTTTTATTTTTATCTTCTATTATTTCTTTCCTCAAACACCCTAGTTTTTTTGTTTGTTTTGTTTTTGCTTTTTTTTCTAGCTTTTGAAATTAGAAATTTAACCACTTTTTAACCTCTTGGTGATACCATTACTAAAGTAATTTCACAGTTTTCTGATCGTTATTTTATATTAAATTGGAATTTTAGGAGTGCCCATTTTCCTCTGATCTTACTTTGCCATAACCTTTAAGGAAATACATCTAGTTAAGTCTTGGTATAATATCAAGATTATTGACAATTGTCCAAAAGGGATGGCAAAACATATTTCCTATTTCCAACCCTGAATGAACTGCATACGCTTCTGGGAAAATACTACGTCACAGTGAAATTAATGTAAATTTATGAGGTTATATTTGTTGTCAAGCTAAGCTTTCAAAATTTGAAAAGTTCACAAAACTATTCCTTTATTACTTATAAATATGCTGTTTTCATTCAAGCTGGATGAAAGATTATTTAAAATGCCCAACTTTATATTTCATTTTTAATTAGAATTTTAAAAGTCTAATGCTGATAGATATAATCAACACAAACAAGGCCCCTCTGATTTTTAAAGTATAAATATCTATCCTGAAAACAAATGTTTGAGAATACATTGTTGGCAGCTGTATTTAAAAGCTTTCAATACATGCCTGTGCTCTGAATATGTAAATAAACATGTTAATGTGGTCCCAGTGAACAGTGCCCAGCAGTCTTCAGGCCTGAATTTACCACACAATATTCCTATTCACTAACATGGTGTTCCTTCTCTCCAGAAGAATTCCTTTGCCCTTGCATCTCAGTTCATGCTACTCTCAGTTCATGCTCATCTCATCTTCATGCTACTCCCAGCTCTAGCTCTTCCCAGGAAGAGGTCTTATGTCTCATTCTCTTTGAATCCGTGTCACTATATACTTCAGAATTTTTCTTCCTAGTTATTTATTTATCCATGGAAATATCTCATTAAAATATCTCTTCCCAATAGGTGAAAAATCCTGTGAGCTTAGATGAGTGATTATTTAAAATGTCTAAGTTTATATTTTATTTTAAGCACAGCTGTCAACAACATGTTCTCAAATATTTGTTTTCAGGCTATGTTTGTACTGTTAAGAGTCAGGAGAGTCTTGATTGTGTAGCTTCTATCTATCAGCATTAGAAATACAAGATTCTAATTTAAAAGTAAGCTTGCATTCATGCTTGGACATTTTTTTTTCCGAGACAGGGTTTCTCTGTGGCTTTGGAGGTGTCCTGGATCTAGCTCTTGTAGACCAGGCTGGCCTCGAACTCACAGAGATCCACCTGCCTCTGCCTCCCCAGTGCTGGGATTAAAGGCATGCACCACCACCGCCCAGCGATGCTTGGACATTTTATGCATACTGTATTCATTCAGTTAACAGGGCGTTCATCCCAAAGTAGACTAGTGAACAAATTATGAGTTG
Organism: Cricetulus griseus; assembly: GCF_003668045.3. Taxonomy (NCBI): domain Eukaryota; kingdom Metazoa; phylum Chordata; class Mammalia; order Rodentia; family Cricetidae; genus Cricetulus; species Cricetulus griseus. Next base: position 178,240,616 of record NW_023276806.1, on the reverse strand, counting down.
GTGAATGAGTCCATGAATTAATAGAGAAATTGGTAGATTAATAACAGATTTGATGTGGCATGGAATGTTCCTTTCAATTAAAAAAAGATAGAACACCATATGAAACTAAATTGAAACTAAAATGAATCTAGTTTAGATCACTTGTACAATCTTATCACTATGCATTACTACATTAAATGGAAACTCTGTACAGTGAGATCTGATTATGCTACAGTGTATGCTTGAGCAAGCCTGGTAATACACAATGGTTGGAAAACAACATACTACATCTTAAAAGACATTTTACTCCCTATATATTGTATTAGGATTTTGTAATTTCCATGTTTTTCTTCCTTCCTACAAGGTCATCAATTACCTCTTCAAGCCTAAGACTGTACAGCTGAGTGATACATCTACTTACAGTTTCTTTTATCTTCCTGGTTACTAGGCTATCATCATATCTAGCATGCTTTGTTATAAGTATCTGAATGATGTGATCCTACAAAGCTATTTACTCCTTAAGGGTCTGGACTGTGCCCTATATCCATAGCACATAAGGTGTTTAACACTTGAGAAAACATCCAGTAAGTGAACATATGAAAGTGATTAAGCTAAGCATTCAAAAAGGAGAGCTGATTATTTGTCAACTTGTTTTTGTTAAATTCTTCTAGCAAAAACTCAAGTAATGGGTGAAATCAAGCTAGCATTGAAAAAGGAAATGAAGACAGACGGTGAACAACTAATAGTTGAAATTCTCCAGTGCAGAAATATCACCTACAAATTTAAGTCTCCGGATCATTTACCAGGTATCTAGTTTCATGGTAATAATCAATGAAAGATATAGGACCATGTCTTAAACATTCTAAGAAACTCTTGCTAAATTTTTACCTGTGTCTGAAATACATTAGAAAACATGTGGAAAGAGAATTTAATTTCCTAGTCTTCAGCTGGAAAATTTTTCCAGCATATAAAATAGCGTGCTACATTTAATAAACAACAGTAAAATTAACTTAAATTTCTAAGAAAACTGTATGATTATAATCACATAAATTATAATTTATGCTTTCTGCAAGAAATGGCTTACAATTTCTGTGCTTGTATAGAGTATAAGGAGAACATCGACATGCATTGCCATGATTGATTGATTGATTGATTGACAGTTAATGAGTTTCCTTTTTATTTTCAGATTTATATGTGAAAATATATGTGATAAACATCTCTACTCAAAAGAAGGTTATCAAGAAGAAAACAAGGGTATGCAGACATGACCGAGAGCCTTCCTTTAATGAAACTTTTAGATTTAGCCTAAGTCCTGCGGGCCATTCTCTTCAGGTAAGTGTATCATATAAATTATTCAATGTTTATATACTGAACATATGCTAGATAGTAGTTAACCATTAGAAAGATCACCCCGGAAGTCCCTTGGATGCTCTTAGCTCATTCGCTCTATCCAATCATCTACCAATTCTACACTCTGTTTCTTTGCTACTCTAGCAAAGATTTCTTTTGTTCCATGGTCACTCTCACTAATGCTTGTCAGCTCTTTTATCTGTTATTTACGGAATTTTGGTAATTCACCTAGTTGATTTCTCACTGTGGTCTCATCTCTTTAATTTCATCACACTGCTGCCAGAGTTATCTTTACTAAACACTGTTTGGTTTCCATTGAAGCTGCTCAGGAAAACATCATTTTCTTGCATCATTCAAACTCCTCCAAAGTGAGCTTTAATTATATAGGTCTTTGGGGTACCAGCCCCTCCTCAGACCTATCAGGGTTCAGAGAGAAAGCTTACAGAAAGCACAGGATTTAGAAAAATATCTGAGGACAAAATAAATTCTCCACTACATACTTTTCCGCATCAGTTTCCTTGCTCTCCCCCTGTGCTCAGCAAAGTTTCCAGCGTATCCACACACAAACAAGTGCAATTCTCCTAGCTTGAATTTCTCAAGGTCAAAAGCAGATAAGAGTTTATCCCAAGTGATGCTGTCGGCATCTTTGCACCCCCCCCCAGGAGGTGTGGCTAGAAAGATGCCCAGGCAGCACTGAGGCAAAAAGGGTGATTTAGGAGGCGTTAACTCTAAGACGGCAGAGTGGGAGCAGGCGCATGACGCTACATTCCTAGGTAACAATCCTGCATCAATAAACCAAGGTGATGTCAGGTGTAGAGAATTAACAGCTTTTTTAGGGTAGAGCAGGGGTTAACTATACTTAGCACTTTGCCAAATCAGCTGTGAGAGTATTTAGGGCACCCAATCTCCTTATCAGGAAAGACTAAGAATGAAACAAGCTGGGACATGCCACCTCTATTTTGAAGGTCCTGTTTGTGATCCATATGAAGGACTCCTCTCCTGACCAAATGTCCTGTCTAATGGAAGATAATTGCAGGGATCTGGCTTCTAAGTTTATCTCAGGGAACAAAATAGAGATTAGACTGTGGAAACCTAGGTTATTGACTGTGTGACTAAATTTCTCACCACTGGAGTTCCCACAGATTGGGGGGAAGTGACCCAACATACCAGTACATGGGAAAATGTTCCCAATAATCTGTACACTGCTGAATCTTGCACTGTAAGAGAGTGCTTTTGGCTTCACAAGAGATATGCTGTAGGAACAGCTGTTAAACAAAAGGTGGAGGGCCCAGCATCTTGCCACTAGGTTTATGTCCATCAGAACGCATTCATTCTGGTGCGTCAACCTTCTGCTTTAACATCTGAAGGCTCACTGCATAATGTTTGTTGACTACTGCAAGTTATATTGAAGTAGTCTCAGTTCCTTGTCACTTTTCTACTTATTGAATACTCCAGACACTGCATATCTAACTAGAATCATCTTTCCCCTCTATGTGTCATATTTGCCTATCCTTCAAAGTATGTGGTTTGGGGATAAAACAAAATTTAGGGGGGAATGAAAGAAGTATGGATCTAGACTGATTTGTATTTATAGGTATTTTAATAATATCTCTTCTTCTCTCAAGTACATGTACTACATCCTCACATCTCGCTCTCTTCCTTGTTATTTTTTTATGGTAAAATCCTTGAAAAGTTGAAAAATGAATATATTTGTATCTATACATATGTAATTCTGACTTTGTTTTCTAGATTTTACTTTTCTCCAATGGAGGGAAGTTTATGAAGAAGACTTTGATTGGAGAAGCCTGTATCTGGCTTGACAAAGTGGACCTGAGAAAAAGAATAGTCAATTGGCACAAACTTTTGGTCAGTCCTACTCAAACACATTGAAGATGTGTCTGCTCAGGTGAGGAAACAGAGCTCTATGGCCTCAGATAGAGACTGTAGGTGAATACTACTGTGCTGATCTATGTCTTCAGGAGTAAACATGGCATAGGAAATAAGAAGCAAACAGATTGCATTGTTGTGGAATACGCAATGACTCAAAAAGCTCACGTGTTGAAAGCACCAGACACTGGATTACTCAAAGCTGTGAAGAGAAACTGGAAAGGAGATTTTCTTTTTTTAAGGTAGAAGTCTTGGAGCAGACTGAGCTGGAACTGATGAAAAAGGCACAAAGGTTTTTATGGCGGCCCAAGGTAGTGTGAAAGCAGCTGTTTATACTCACAGATACCTTGCAGGAAAGGACTGGTGTAGTGAATCTTAGTCTTGAAAAGTTCAAGACTCCTTATCTTATATTCTCATAAAATGTCCTGCTTCGGGATTCCGACATAAGATTCATCTATGAATTGTCTACTGGACTAGAAGGTGACTGTATTTATGGGGAAAATTAAGCAAGATTTATGACAGTGGATTTTAGAATGAACTGTGCATGTTTTCCCTGTGTCTACATTAGAGAGCTATACAGCAGTAGGTCTGAATTCTGTGTGGCCAAAGCACATCTGTTTTTGGTGTAATTTAAAATAGTGAAGAGTGAAGATAATAGTAGATTCAAATTAAATTGTATTTATCTAGAAATAAAACAAAAACTAGTGACTGGATATTAAAGAAGAATGCTGACCTACGAAATAGGTACCTTGGTTGAAAACATTACAATCTCCATAATATTGTATTAAGTCATGGCATTCTCAACTGTACACATCAAGGCATCTTGATTAACTGGTGTGTCCTGCAAAGAGGTTTGCTTGTTCATTGGGGAACTTCCATTACGTATATCATTCTACATATTTCCTTTCTCTTGAATAATGTATTGTCAGAGACACAAAACTATTGTTCTGGCAAACAAATCATGTTTATCTTATGACATTGATTAAACTGTTGTCACTTTCTGATTTTTCTGTGGTTTTTCTCTAAACTCAGTGATTATATAATGAACACCCTGACATCAACCTCAAGTCCTTTCTCCTATTCTGCTTTCTTGTTGGTGATAACATCATCATTAGAAAGCTAGTGTTGGAAAAGGTTGAGAAAGGTCAATGTTTGAAATTAAAACATATTTGATCTATTTTAATAATGTAAAACCAAACAACCAATGTGTGAATCATTAAAATGAAGCATTCTCTCCCTGTCAACGACCAATGTCAATAAAGAAAGTAACACGGAATTGTGGGAAATGCACTCAGCTGGCTCTGAAGTCCTGGCTTCTGGTCCTGACTTTGTTACTGAACTTACACATATCACCTCACAAATGCAGGTTACATTCACTTTCCCCCTAAGTAATAGTGTTTTCCTATCCTTCTCCCGGGATGCCAGGATGCTGAAATAAAAAGATCTGTGAACCAGGAAAGCACATTTCTAAATATTGCTTTACATACAAACTGAGAGATAATTATTGTGTAGCCTTTTAACACTCGAATTTTATATGTGAGAAACAATTTCCAACCAATGATAAGCATCAGCATGGATAAGAACAGTAAATTGTTCCACAGCTCATTTTTATTTAAATATAAACTCCAGTTTAACCTGAAAATGATAGATGATTAAATAAAAATGATTTGTCATAAAAAAATTTACTGACATCCATAACTCTTATCCCATTACCACATCCTACCCAAAATAAACCAAATTGCTTTGCGGAGTATTTGAATCCAGAAATTGTTATTTTATTTAAGAGAGTGCTTTAGTGGGATTATAGTAAATCATCTCAAAAATATTGGTTGGATATTGAATTTTCTCATTTTTAGAGAAAAGTATTAAATTTAAAGGCAATGGAAAACCCTAGAAGTAAAAAGTTTCTGGTATATGCCAAATTATATATCTCATTCTCATTGAAAAACATACAAGTTCATTTTTCTTTGTCCTAAAATACCAGCTCCCTCCTCCCTCCATTTCCGTCTGTTCTCCCCTCACAATGCAATAGCATCTACCGCTGGTAGCCTTTCAAAGTGAACCTGGGAGATGAGAGTTTTCAAAGATAGAATATTGCTAACATTTTATTTTTAGAGACTACTAGATCTGTTGGTGGTTGCCATGGATATTTCCAGCAGACATTCGTACTTGAGGAAGCCTATAATCAGAGGAAAGGGGTCTAAGAGGATTTTGTGACATCAAAGGCTCTGCTATTTGTTCTTCACAGGCAACGATGGTTCATCTCTTACCCTGTTCTACAGTCTCTGGTACTCCAAGGGCTTCATGAAAAGTGATATAGCCAGGTAGCTAACTCCATTCTAGTTACAACTTACACAATCAGAGAGACCACCGGAGCAAGATCATCAAGAGTAGCTCTTAAGCCTGAAATAATGGAAGCCTTTCTAATGCAGCTGCCCCTCCATTCCAAGGAAGTAGCAATAGGGCTAGATCAATCAGATCAGTCAAGAGGGTCAGCGACAGAGCTTCTTATCATGCACCAGCATTCCCCTTGAGAAAGAAAAAGATCCTGCCAATGTGCAAGTTTGCAGCTGACCAAGCTCCCAGGTTGTAACTGGAATTGCTCTATGCAACACCAATTCTTATCCGAATGCATTTCTGAGGGAAGCCAACTGCCCTTCTCACAACAAAACTATTTCTTTTTTAATTGCAAATAGGGCTCTTAGTGTTTTTTACTTTTTTGTAAACAACACAACATATGATTTTCCATTTTTTTATTTTATGTTATGTTATTAGAATTAGCTTTTCTATCTTAACAGTAACAAAGTTTATAGTCTGTAATCACTAGGTTGTTAATATTCTTGCAGCATTTACACCTTGAGAAGTGTTTCCTTTTCCCTACTAGTCCACTGAGCAGTCAGAATGGAAGTTGGTTGTTGGTTTAAAAATCAGTACCAAGGAATCTTTCAACTGGAGAAGAAAAAGCACAGATTGAATTTTTTATAAAAGATGAGGAGTTATAGAATCATTACTACAGATTCAGATAACACTAGTAGCAAGAAATTGGTATTTTCTCTAATTTTACTTAATTTTAAGAAAAACTTTCATGACTCTGAGGTCATTTGATTATCATTTCTGTTTAAAAGAACAATACTAAACATGAAAAGATAGCGATTGCCCTTGATCCTTAATATTGTTCACATTTTAGTAATTCACAACCATTAAATGTACATTCTCTGCATATCTATGAGGTTGATTTGGGAAATCACACACACTAGAGTAATTGTATCTTAGGAATATTATAGCTGGTAACCAGCTGATATTGATTCTCATTATAGAATGGCTGTTATAATGTTGGTGGTAGCCATAGTAACAATAGTGGAGGCAGTGATATGAAGTAAAATAAATTATTTGTTACTATATTGTGCCCAATTTATTAGAAATGATTTAATCAGTGCTTCATTTAATTAAAATACCATAAAGATGTTTATAGTATTTTTTTACTTTATTATTTAAATCATAACTAACAATATTTTTAAAAACTTATTTTAATTGCTATAATGTCAAATAGTCCAAACTTAGCCAACTATAGCTACATGTGTTTATAAATGTATGTATGACAGAAGAGACTTTCCCTCCTTTTGAGTTTGAAATGAAAGTGAAAGCTCAATGAATTACCAGAAGTTTCCCCTTAATAGCTATTTACCTTTAGTGTAACACAAGAGTGAGCAAAACTTATATTCTCATTGAATGTGACATTGATGTTTTCTGTATGTCTTATGTGGCTATTATTAAAGATACACATTAAATAAATATCATTTAATCAAGTTCTTTATCTGATAGGCAGACTGAGAGCATTTTCGGGATCTGTTTCCCTGTATATAACTAGATGTTTGGTAACATAGTAGCTGTTGAACTAATCTCATCCTTTGGAAGTCAGCATGTGACTGTGATTATCATTTGACTGTGTCTGTATCCGTGTTCAGTGATGTGCTCAGGTGCTTCCATACTGACTAATGTGTGTGCTAATATCTTAACAACACATCTGTTTAGAAAGGTGTTTCTTGTCTAAGAAAAGTTTAAAACCTAATAAAATTTATTTCCAATAAACCATGAAGTACTTGGAGATATGTCTCGTTTCTGACCATATGTTGCATGCTTTCTTGGTGATTTGCTAATCTTTTTATTATGTTTTGTTTACCTAACACTGAAAAATTTAATGAATAAATGCAAATTCTTGGGCTATTGATTGTATCAACTGACCTGAAAATACATGAGAATTGTGTAGAACAAAATGCTTGTAAAACTGTCTTGAGTTTTACTCTATGTAAAAACATGTCTGTGACTGTACACAAGTTGTATCTTGATAACTTATGAAAACTGTGTTGTATAAAGGCTGTTGTATCAGCCTTATTAAAAATATTGAAAATATCATCTTCGACATCTCGTGTTTATAAACAAATTTCTCAGCCCAGACAGGGGTACATTTATACACTGTCATGTGGAGGCAAATCTTAAAACTACTACCTTATAAAAACCAAAGAGAAAAGAAAATGCAAGACAATGAATGTAGACACTAGCTTTTTTATGAAGGGGGTTTAAAAAGTGTTCCTTTTCACGTCTATTCCTTGGTGAAATAGGAATAACCTTACATGCTCAGAAAGGAGTGGGAGATACTATGGTTAACTGTCAGGAGAGAGACTTAAAATGTTTCTCATTTTAAATGAGAAGTGGGAGAATGAATAAAATAAGAGATAAGGAAGCTGGAACATCCCCAGCCTGAACACAAAGTTCATATGTGCAAGCAGAGAAAGGACATAATACATTCTAATTACTAATTAGGAATTAGGGCAGATCTTATGATACATTAAACAGCAACAACAACAGGTGCCCATGAACACAGCATGCAGAATGAGATGGTTTATAACTGGTGAAGCATACATGGTAAAAAAGAGAAATCAGGAAAGCAAAGGACAATGAACTGGGGGATAAATTACAAAATTCACAGAGGGAATAGACTCTGCCTGAGTCTGGAAATCAGCCCATGTCTGTGCAACAAGTCCAGCTCAGACTAGAGATTACCCATTGAACTAAGAGAGGAAGAATTACAGCTGAGGGAATAGTGTTAACAACGAAAGCAGTAAAAACCCTGGGTTTCCGAGCTAAAGTCTCAAGAAAACTTCACCGTGGTGAAAGCTGGAAATAGAGGTCCATAAGGGATTAGAATCTGATGGAGTAATAGAATCTGATCTAATGAACTCCAAAAACTCTGGTCTGGTGGAAGAATTGTGTTACAGTAAAACAACCAATGTGTTTCAGTGGGGTCTATAGTTGGTTTTCTTTCATTTAACAATAAAAATTGTTCCAAATAAAATATGGGAGGATATCTTCAAGAATTTCAATGCTTTGTGTTTTTGAAAACCAAGAAATTCTCAATTTTGGAGTGTCCTCAGAATTACACCTGAATATCTGAACATAAATAATTAGAGCAGTAATACTTGACTATTAACAAAACTGAGCAGCTTCCTTTAGCCCACTAAAGAATTTCACAGAAAATGAAAAACAGGACAGTACAGTCCTCAGGAAAATCCAGGAATGATTATTGCTATCCATTCTGTATACATGTATACATTCTATCAGAATTTTAAATGTGCATTTGCAAATCTCATACCTGCATAGCATTTTCCTAAGGCCTCACTGTTGAGCTCTACCAAGAATGCCAGTCTAAGGACTCTCTAGTGACTGCCCATCCCCACCAGGAGTTGACTGCAAAGCTAGCTACAGCCATAGAAGCTGGGCAGTGGTGGCACACACCTTTAATCCCAGGACTCAGGAGAGTGATGCAGATTGATCTCTGTGGGTTCAAGGCCACCCTTGGCTACATGAGAGTGAATCATTCTAAAAGAGAAACAGAGTTCACTCCTCTGATCTTAGTACTAGAGAGAATATAAGGATCTCAGTGCAGTCTCAGAGGGCAGTCTAGGATTCTGAGGCTTGGTGAAAAGCAGTGCAGTCTAGAAATGTAATCTGAGATTCAGTGGATGGCCCCTTCCGTCTGAGCATTGGTAGAGGTGAGAGCCCTCTAGTGGCTGGCTGCTTTGCTTCTCTGATCCTCAGTTTAAACCAAGATATCTGTCTCTGCATTTTTATTATTCATGCAACAGTAACTGTGTTCAATATTGTAGGCAGCTAGAATTTATTCTGTCATCAAATCTTAGCTTCTAGTACACAGAAGTCATCCAATAGTGTATGACTTTCTTTATAATGCCCACAGCAGACAGAACTAGGTCCCTTTAAGGAAGCTCCCAAAATATTCAAAAACTCTCATCAGCTGACATTAACTGTTTCTTTAATTGTTCTGTTCAAGCAAAGAATTAAATTCCCCAGATCAACAGAATAAAGCCTATTTCTACCGTAGGCACTCTCTCCACTGAAAACAGAAATTCATAGATAGACTACAGATAAAAAGTGGCTGGATTGGTTTCCCATCCCCTCTACTTGAATTCTTGCCTAGTCACAGGAGATGGCCAGTTCATTCAGGTTATATTCCACTATTGCTGGGAGGCTTATCTGGGGTCATCCTTGTATATTCCTGGGAAATTCCCTCGTTCCTGGTTTCTATCTGACACTAAAATGCCCCCATTCCAATAGTCTCTTTCAGTACTCTTGCCCTTTCCCCCCACAACACGATGGCTCATGCTCCCATCTCCATCCACCCACAGACCATTCAGGAATTCTCTTCTACTTTACCTTCCTATGAAGATCCAGGCAATGCCACCCCCAAGAATCCTCCTTGTTACCAAGTATCTATGGGTCTATAATGGTAGCATAGTTATCCTTTATTTTACAGTTAATAACCTCTTATGAGTTAGTACATATTTCTTTCCTCAGTCTACACTTCCCCTCTCAGGTACAAGCTGGACAGTTTTGCTGGATCCTACTGATGATACCCCAAATGTAGGTTATTATACTTTCCCATGAAATATCTTGTTTTCTCCATCTATTTTGATTGATAGTTTTGCTGGATGTAGTACCAGTGGCATTTTGGAGAGCTTTCTCCAAGGCTGCCTCCAGGGTATACAAAAAAGTCCATGAATTCAGCAAGGGTCACACTTTTCTATCTGAATGGTAAATAAAAATAACACGCACATGCTTTCCTGATGGTAACTTTCTCTTTTACTTCACCTTGAAAAAAAATCTCTTTCTGAAAATCTGTCTCCACACAGCTACATCTCTTTACGTACAGCTATATAACACTTCTCTTCCCATCTTTCATACTTCTCTCCCCTTAACACATCTCCATCACATGGCTCTCCTACTTCTCCTTCACTCTCCTGCTTCTCTTCACAGCCAAAACTTCTGGAACAACATGAATCACATATTTCAGTGTCACACAGCACTTCTTGAATAAGAAACAATAAGAGACAAAGACAGTGATCACACAGTTTCTCTCAGGCTAGGGATGTCATATTGACCAGCCAGTGAATAACTCTTGGTGGTGCACGTAGCTCTAAGTGGTCAGGGTTCCCAGACAGAAAGTGACATTGAAATTTAGGACTTAAACAATAAACAGTTAGTTGGCTGAATCTTGAGGTTTGGGAGTACATGCAGAAAGTTCATGCCTGAGAAAGTTATGCTACTAAAGTTGCTTCATGTCATGACCTTTAATCAGCAATAAACACCTGGGAAGTTGATCTCGTGTATCTGTCTCTAGTGACAACCTGATAGATATTCATATCCAGGGGCAATCAATTTGCTTTGAGTTTGTTCTGAAGTCTAAAATTAGCTGACTTAGTAACTGAGACTATTGTTACATTCCTTTGTCAGTCTGAGTAGTGAAAAAATATCCTAGTGTTATTTCTATTCATCAGAATTATACAGTTAGGCAGAAATCATTTTTCTGATTAGCTACAGCTATGTATGTGCCCAGAAGATGAAATATTTTCATGAGATAAACAGGCAAGCAGTGGGGAGAATACCCACAGCTGTTTTTAGTGGCACATGAGAATAATTACAGACAGAGACAATCACTCACAGTCAGTGACCCAACAGCCTTTCTAAGTGGGGCTCCCCATCAGAGAATCACTCATCTGGTAGGTTGGCCTATTGAGCACTAGTTGACACCTGCTGTATACTCCCATGAATTCTAGAAGTCTTGGCAGGGTCTGTAGTCTCTTTGAGTCTGCAAGACATCAGTCGAGGTCCTTCTGGATTTTAGGGTTTCTCTGAGAAGTCAGTGTGATTCTTATAGGTCTGCTTTATATACTAATGGGCCTTTTCTACTTGCCTCTTCTAATATTTTTCTTTGTTCTATGTGTTTAGTGTTTTGATTATTATGTGGCAAGGGATTTTCTTTTCTGATCTAATCTATTTTGGTGTTCTATAAGCTTCTTGTACCTTTATAGTCATGTCCTTCTTTAGGTTGGGGAAATTTTCTTCTCTGATTTTGTTAAATACATTCTCTGGGTTTTTGAGTTATGATTTTTCTCCTTCTTCCATTCCTAGTATTTTTATGATTTTTTCATTTTGTCGTATATTTTCTGGATGTTTTGTGTTATGAAATTTTTGTACTTAACATTTTTTGGACTGATGAATCTTTTTCCTCTATTGAGTCTTCAGTGTCTGAGATTCTCTCTTCTATGTCATGTATTCTGTTGGGGATGCTTGCATGTGTAGCTCCTGTTTGCTTAACCAGATTTTCATTTCCAGGATTCCCTCCATTTGTATTTTCTTTATTGTTTCCATTTCTATTTTTCAGGTCTTGAACATTTTCCTTCACCTGCTTGTTTTTTTCTTGGCTTTTTTTTTTGCATTATTTTAGGGGTTTATTTATTTCTCTCAATTTTTTGTTTGTCTTTCATTTCCTCTTTAAAGACATCTATCATCTTCATAAAGTCATTTTAAGGCCATTTACTTGTGCTTCAATTTTGTTGGGTTATTCAGGTCTTGCTTTTGTAAGATAGCTGAGCGCTGGTGGTGCCATATTGCCCTTTCTGTTATTGGTTATCTTCTTACACTGGCTTTTAGGCATCTGGATTTGGGATGATTATGGGTCTAGGTGCTGATTCTTGTGTTTGTCTTTGTTGGTTGGTTGTTTTGTTCATTGGTTTCTCTTTCCTCTCTGGTCTTCTGACCTAAACGGCCAAGTATTTTGGTGGCTAGTAAGTCTTCAGGTCCAGTAGGTATTCCTCTCTGGGGTTTTTGTGACCTGGCATCCTTAGACCTGTCATAGCCTCTGGTAAAGTTGAAGTCTTCTTCTGAAGTTGTAGACCAAGACATCAAGCCCAGGGAAGGGGGTGTAGTCTGGGGTTGTTAGACAGGCTTAAAGGGGTTAAGTGAGTAGTGGGCAGTATCTTCTCTGGGGTCCCTAGGATCAGCCTGGACTCTAGTACAGCTGCTGGTGGCTGCGATCCTTAGATCTAGCCTGCCCTCTCATAGAAAGGAAGTCTTCTTCCAAAGCTGTAGAACAAGATGTAGAGGTGAGGGTATGGGATGCAGTCTGGTGTTGTTGGACAGGTTATAAGGAGTATTAGTGGGTAGGGGGTGTCTTACCTGGGGTCCCTAGGTCCAGCCTGGCCTCCTGTAAGACTGCCAGGTTTGTTAGGTCTACTGTGGAGCCCAGAGTAAGGGGTATAGTCTGGGGTTGTTGGTCAGGCTTAAAGGGGTTGAGTGGTTGTAGACCAGGATATTCTACTCTGCTTTTAATCGGGTTCTATTACTCTAAATATGCCCAATTAGGTCTGTTCCCAAGAAAATCTGCTTTTCTACTGCAGGAGGACAGGGCTCACCTGTAAACTTGCACAGAGACCTTTTGAGGGCATTCATATTTAACTTTGGCTTTTTTGCTTTTCCTCAATTCATTAGTCCAATCGCCACAAGTAATCCTTCAACAAAGTGGTAAAGTCAGTTCTGCTGTCTTACAGGCATTCCTCACTCTATGTTAGTCAAAGGCTTTACTTATAACATCCACAGGGATGTTCTTTTCCATAAAGACAGTTCTAAAGTTTCCATTCCAGAATCATCAACAATTGCCCTGGTTTCTCAGGCAGGCATTCTTCATGCTCCACATTTCCCAGGGCAACTTGCCCATGAGGTAGCGAGTGATTCAAATACCGTTTTGCCACCTACTTACTTCTTTGGCAGCTCTGGTTCTCCAAGAAATAGGCAGCATGATGTCCAAGGGATTACTAGGGATGCTGCTTCTGCAAGATGAAGCAGCAGGAAGTACACACAGGGGCTGGGGGTTAAGATACACTGTTAAGAGAATGAGAGCAGAACTAGAAAGGGAGCCTCAGGCCACTGAAATATTGTTCAGCTGGGGGAAGTACAGAGGCACTGGTCTATTCCAGGAGCTGTTCTTCAAGGTTCTGCTCAGTCATTTGCTGGTAGCAGCTGTGGGCTACAGGGTGGTGGTGTCCCTAACCACAGCAGTATCTGCTCCACAACAGGCTTTCATGGAGAGACACAGATGGGTCTCCTGCATTGCCAGCACATCAATCTATGTACAAAACCAAGTATCAAATAGGAAAATGTGTGCTAGAGAAATGTATTAGTAATAGAATTTAAGACTGTAAGACACATGTGAGATCAGGTTTGGAAATATGGGGAAATGTTTGTTCAAGTCCACCACATTCTAGAGAGTCTTGAACACTGGTTTTTGTTGTTTTTTTCCTAAGTATAATTTTAGATTACTCTAAGAATCTATTTCTTGTATTAAATGAAATACTGTATGCTTAAAGTTGGCCCTTTAAAAAATTTATACTAGGAAATCAGTTAAAAAATTGATAGGATAAATAAAAAAATATTGGCCCAGAGCCTAGTTACCTTGAGTATAAACAAGCAGAGATCTTCTTAACTAAATTATTGAAGTTAGCTTGATATTCTTTTAATGCGCAAGAAAAAAAATAGCTTAGCGTGCTGTAGCATGCTTTGGTTTTCTGGTTTTAAAATCATCTTTTAATGATGCTGCAGCATGCTCTGAGGTAAACTTGAAAGGCTTCCTTAGTGCAGACTTCAAAGGAATGCTCAGAGCTGCTGCCTCTGCAGTTGTTCAGGGTGCACAGGATATAAAAGTGTGTCTCCTCCCAAGAAAGAGTAATGGCTGGGACCCAGATACATTCAGATATGAAATTGAGATAAGAAAAATTGCTTTGTTTGCACCAGTGCTTAACTGAAACATGGCCTGATTTTGCTTGCTATTGATTTGTCTCATATATCCTGTCCAGGTCTTCTTTCCTGTTTGTACAGCTTTCTTCTTTGTCATTATTGTTGACAACTGTCACATGTCACATTTACAAGACCATTGCCTTCATTATGGTAAACATTACCCAATACAGGGTAGTATTTACAGTTGCCTGGTCACAAGATTGTCAGGACTAAAAGCCAAATAGAAATTGAAGCTGAACATTCAAAGTCATAGCATATAGAAACACATTTTCCCTCCCCCATGTGTCTAAGCTGAGGGAGTATCCCTCTATGTGAAATGGGCTCCTAAAGTCCATTCCTATGCTAGGGACAAGTACTGATCTACTACAAGAGGCCCCATAGATTTCGGAGGCCTCCTCACTGAGACTTACATTCATGGGGTCTGGATCAGTTCCATGCTGGTTTCCCAGTGATCAGATGGGGGCCAAGACATCCCCCTTGTTCAGGTCACTGTTTCTGTGGGTTTCACCAGCCTGGTCTTGACCACTTTGCTCATCACTCCTCTTTCTCTGCAACTGGATTCCAGTTCAGTGCAAGTGTTTAGCTGTGGGTTTCTGCTTCTGCTTTCATCAGCTGCTGGATGAAGGCTCTAGGATGGCATATAAATTAGTCATCAATCTCATTATCAGGGGAGGGCATTTAAGGTAGGCCCTATCCCAAAGGATATGACAGACTCTGAAGACCCCCTATGGAAGGTTTCAGTCTCCCTTGGGAGTAGAAATGGTATGGGATAGGTAGGATGATAGTGGGAGTCAGGGGAGGAGGAGAGGGAGAGGGAACTGGGATTAACATGTAAAACAATCTTGTTTCTAATTTAAATTAAAAAATGGAGAAAAAAAGAAACATGTCTTCACCAACTTCACAGTTGCAGGTTGGGGTCTTGGGTCAGAAGATAAAGAAGCAGGGAAGGAGCTTGTAGAAATTTTTCTGCCACTTATCTACCATGAACTTTACCCTGATCTGAATGAGGAAAGGGGTGGTGTTCATTCAGTAAATGTCTGTGGAGCTGTTCTGAATTGGGGAGGTAGAACAGTGCTGAGGATGCAGTCAGTAGACACTCTGAGGTTTTCAGCAGCCTCTGTACTACTACTCTTTACTTCAGGAACATTACAAAATATATACTCTGGAAGCCAAGGTCACCATTGCTCAATAACATTCTAGGAGCTAGAAACTTTCACTAAGCTATAGGCGCCTTCTCTCCAGTCACTCTGTTTCTCTGTTAAACTGGCAAGAAAAATGGAGTTCTTGGGATTTTTGTTTGTTTCCTTTAGATTCAGATTTGATAAGGAATCTCATTTAGATAAAGGAAGACATATTTTCAATAATATGAATAAAATTCAATTATCATTGTTGTGCTCAGATTTCGGAACCCCAAAAGAACCCACCAACATGGGGACTGAAAGGTTCAGGCTTTAATGCTGATCAGCAATATCTCTTTAAGAGGCAGACTCTGCCCCCTGACAACAGTCAGGGCACCCACAGGAAAATGTGCTACGTTATCACCACATCACCGACATGGATTACAGGAAAATCGTAGGACTGGAAGCTTCTGTGGTTACACAGGACCGAACAAAGATTATATGCTTCAGGCAAGGTGCAATTAAGCAGGATGCAGCAGAGGAAATGAGTTTGCTAATTATCTCCTGAGCTGGGGACTTCTACAAAAGATCCTCTTTGGACTAGAGGATGTGGACACCATTCTAGGGTGTGATATCTGGTCTAAGGGCTTGAGTCCTGTGGACCTTTGTTTAACCTTGTCTGCTGAACCGCCTTTTGGGAACTCAGAGTTTTCTTTTTGGGCTTTGGAGTCTGGAGTTTAGACTTTTATTAATTTTCCCCTTTCAATTATAACCTGCTTTTAGTAAGTATTCTAAATTATTTCATTCAATAATCTCTCTTCAGAAACTCTGTTAATTGATTTTTTATGGTGTAAAACATGGATCCTGTTACATTAGCATGAACTACCACATGGATTCAGTCACTGAAAGAGAAAAGGCACCGAGGTTTCAAAAGGCTGAAAATTCTTGATCTGTCTTTCTTTTCTCATGTGTCAGCTCCAATAGCTAACAGACCCCTGTGTGTTTCATTTAGTAGGGATACATGAGTGTCTGAGCTCACCAAGAACTCTTCAGTCAATGAGGATCCTGCTAATAGAGGAGGTGCCCTGAGTGTGTGTTCTCAAGTTCCTCTGGGAAGAGGACTTTTCTCTTAGGTCTATTTATGGTTGTTTTTCCCCTAAATGACTAAAGAGGCAAAGTCAAAGTTTGTGACCATTTTGGGTTCTCTATTATCTGTACTCACCATTTCTTATCCATAATAAAAAAAATGACATTTAAAGTCATTTTTTAATTGACATTTTAAATTTTACTTGTATGGATGACTAGCTTATACAATCTTTAACAGTCACCTACCTATAAGATATACTTATACAATAGTAGTACAAATGTTATGTTAGTAATCAAGCCCATACCTGACAATAATCAAGTGGCCAGGAACCTGAGACTAGATGTGTCATGTGAGAACCTACTGCTAGTATTCTACTAAAGGAGCACAGCAATAAAATGACTCCTGATGACACATTTCTGTACCCTCATGTCAGTGCCTCACTCAGCCCACTTTAAAGAACCTTCTCCTTGAAGTAGATGATCATTCATAGAGAACCATAGCTGGGCAATGTGTAGAGGATGAGATGTTTCAGAGCACTCCATCCTAAATTAGATATCTTTATGAAACCCTTTCCCTCAAGGCTCAGGGAGCTATGTGGGAAAATGGTCAAAAGATTAGAAGAGCCAGAGGTATGGATGACACAAAGAAAACAATGTCTTTCAGACACAACAGAACTAATACACATATGAGCTCTCTGAGACTGTGATAGCACACATGAGGTCTACATATGTTCAAACAGGGAAAACTCCCAGCACTGAGGAGGGGAAGTGGACATGTTAGACCCCCGGAAAACTCAGGCTTCCGGGGTCTCAGCCCAGGACCTCGGTCACCCCAATCACCAGGGGGATTCGAAAGCTTGCTGCAAACTGCACGAGGATTTATTGTTGTTTAACAAGCTAACCCATGTTAGCTCGGGTCTTTCACCCACCCACCATGGTGGACGGCTAGCAAAGACAGCTTGAAGGGGCTGCATAGAGATCTTGTAGGGCAGCATAAGGGGAGTGTCTAGGGGTACACACAGGCTCAGGATTGTTGTGCCTCCAGGCTTGGAGGGCTTGCCCTGTGTTGATTGGCCAACTGGTTGTTATGGCCCATAGGCCTCCCAGGGTGGTTGCTATGCTCTGCGTGTCATTACTGTGCACTTGTCCGTAAAGCACACCCAGAGCCATAAAGCATACCACCACCAGCTAACTTCTGATTGGTTCCTTGCCACGAGGCAGGCACCTAACCTCTAGTGACCAAGGCAAGGTCAGAAAAGCATGTGTTACTGTCATGGCTGCCGAAAGGGGCAGGCATCTGACCTTAATGACTAAGACAAGGTCAGACAAATCTGTGTCTGGCTGTTATGGCTGCCGAAATGGGGAGCTGGTCCCTTCAGACACAAAGTCCTGCCCATAACCAAGAAGCTGTCTGCAACTGATGCCTCCTGGGAGAGGGAACATCTGTTCTTTCCAATGGAGTGTGTCACTGAGTATATCAATCACACTCTGAGGGATAACCTCTACCAAGAAGTAGTTAGCCAACTGTTGGGGACCAGGAAAATTCCACTAGGAAATTTCCAGCAGTTCCAGTAACTGGGAGCTCCAGTCTGCACTGAATAGTGATGCTAACTGATTTGCTATTGAACAGCATGGCCTCAGTGTGGAATGTCCCCTAGTTTGCATCTCTACAAAACTAAGCATTTGAATAGGCTTGCACCTGGGTGAAGGGCGAGGTGTGTAAGTAACAAATGAGGACAGAGAGTTAGTAACCATCTAGCAGAGAGGGGTCAGGAGGAGAGAAATGACCTCATGGCCATGGAAGCATGGTTAGAAAACAGCCAAGAATATGCTGAATAAACAAGAGACTCCAGTTTGCAACATGGAACTGAGAGATCTCTAAAATGACAAGATGCCTGTGTTTGGTCTTTATCCCTATTGGGTTGCTAGGAGTTTCCAAGTCCATGCTCCCCCACTCAGGCCAAACCTCATGGCTACCGTGGCTTGGGGATGAGACATGCTGGGCCCTGACAGCTAACCAAAACAGATTCCATGCTTTTGTTATTATATTTATCTAGTTATTTTTATGTTTTGGTGTGGTGATTTATTATTTATGATTTATGAAAGGTTGTCTGAGGATTCAGAAAGCAAAGTCAGCCTCTAACTAGAGAGATCAGGAAGTGGTGGTACACACCTTTAATCCCAGGACTTAGGAGAAAAAGGCAGAAGGAGCTCTGTGAGTTCCAAACCACTCAGAGCTATATGAGATTGAGTCAGTCTAATAGAGTATCAGGCACTGAGTCTCTAGCCACAGTGACGAGAGCTAGCAGTCTGAGTGAATCTGAGGAGCAGTGAAGTCAGGAGCAGTTTGAGGATCACACCTCTGGTCTGAGCTGAGGTAGAGGTAAGAGTTAATGACTGGCTGCTTTGCTTTTCTGCTTTGCTTGAAGCTTGAACTCCAATATCTGTCTCTGGGTCTTTTATTTATCATGACACACACACACACACACATTCTAGGTTGAAGTATTCCATTCTTTACAATCAATGTTTTTTCCTTAAAAGTAATGAAGTATTGGTCCCACCCCCATCAGGAGAGGAGAGATCCCAGCCCTCTCCTGTTCCCTCCTTCATTGGAGATCCTTAACTGGAGCACATCGCACCCCATCCCTTCCATTGAACCCCAGAGACCTGGGGGCAACCCCGAACCATCCAGTACTGCATCTGCCAACATCTGAGCCTTGGCTGCGCCCCCACCAAGAGAGGTGAGTGCCTACACTGCCCCCCAGAGGCCCTAAACCAGGGCATATCCCACTCCCATCCCACCCACTGAAACCTTAGAGAACTTGGGGCAGGCCCAAACTATCCAGCATCACATCTGCCCCCACCAAAGCCTTGGCCCCACCCCAATAGGAGACAAAGCCCAGAAATCTGGGGCACCCTCCACACACCCAAAAACACCCAACTGTGCATCCACTGCCATTGGAGCCTTGGCCCCACACCTACTGGGAGAGGAAAATCAACCTCCTAAGGCACAGATTGGAGGAAAAGAGACCCCTTGAATCACAGGCCCCACCTGCACCCAGTGTAAGAACACATTCAACAACATAAAGAGCAATGTGACACCACCAATACTTAGGGATTCTATACCAGCAAGACATGAACATCCCAACACAGATAGAGCAGAAGAAAATGACCATAAAACAATAATTTATGAAGATGATAGAGGCCCTTAAAGAAGAAATGAAAAGCTCCCTTAAAGAATTGGAGGAAAAAAACAAACCAAAAAAATTGGAAGAGATAAGCCAAAACATGCAAGAAATCAATAGCTCTCTTAAAGAAAGCAAAGAAAAACAAACAGGTGAAGAAAACATTTCAAAGAGTTCAAGACTTGAAAACTGAAAGAGAGGCAACAAAGAAAATACAAACTGAGGCGATGCTGGAAATGGAAAATCTGGGTAAATGACTAGGAACTACAGAGTCAAGAATAATAAACTGAATACAAGAAATGGAAGACAGTATCTCAGGTATTGAAGATACATTAGGGAAAATAGATTCAATGACCAAAGAAAATCTTAAATCCAACAAATCCATAACACAAAGTATCCAGGAAATCCAGAAAAGACCAAACCTAGGAATAGGGATAGAAGATAGTGAAGAAGTCCAGCTCAAAGGCACAGAAAACATATTCAACAAAATCATAAAAAAGAACTTTCCCAACTTAAAGAAGGACATGCCTATGAAGGTACAAGAAGTTTACAGAACACCAAATAGACCTGAGCAAAAAGCTCCCTCACCACATAATAACCAAACACCTACATACAGACTAAACAAAGAATATTAAGAGCTGCAAAGAAAAAAGGTCAAGTAACATGTAAAGGCAGACTTATTATAATTACACCTGATTTCTCAATGAAAGTCTGAAAGCCAAAATGTCCTTGATAGATGTTCTACAAATACCAAGAGACTACAGATGCCAGCCCAGAATACTATACCCAGCAATGCTTTCATTCACTATAGACAGAAAAAAAAAGATATTTCATGACAAAACAAGATTTAAACATTATATATCCACAAATCCTACCCTACAGGAAGTACAGGAAGGAAAACTCCAACCCAAGGAGGTTAGCTACACTCACAAAACATAAGCAACAGATAGTCCCACATTACTACCTCCTACCAAAAGGGAATCATACACAAAACACCAACAACAACAAAAAAAATGCAAAAATAACAGGAATCAACAATCAATGGTAACTAATAACTCTTAATATCAATGGTCTCAATTTGCCTATAAACAGGCACAGGCTATCAGGATGGATTCTGTCTTCATATCTCCCAGGAGGAGTGGAAGCCAACAAATAATCTAATTGAGGGCTGGAATTAAGAAAGCAGGAACAAAGAAAACAATACAAAGAATCAATGAATTTTCTTGAGTTGGTTCCTCAAGAAAATCAACAAGATAGATAAAACTTTATCTGAACTAACCAAAGACAGAGAGAAAATATACAAATTAACAAAATCAGAAATGAAAAGGGGGCTATAACAACAGACACTGAGGAAATCCAAGAATCATCAGGTCATACTCTGAAAACCTGTACTCCACAAAATTCAAAAATTTAAAGGAAATGAATAATTTTCTGGATAACTATCACATACCAAAATTAAATCAAGAACAGATAAGCATATTTAAGTAGACCTATAAGCCCTAATGAAATAGAAGCAGTCATCAAAAGTCTCCCCCCCCAAAAAAAAAAACCTAGGGCCAGATAGTTTCAGTTCAAACTTCTACCAGAAATTCAAAGAAGAGCTAATATCAGTACTCCTCTACACAATACAAAGAGAAGGGCCATTGCCAAACTCTTTAGGAGGCTACAAATACCTTGGTACCTGAATCACACAAAGACAACATAAAGAGCAATGTTCCAGTCCCCCCGCCCCATGAAGAGTAACACAAAAATACTCATAAATACTGGCAAACTGAATCCAAGAACACATAAGAAAAATAATCTACCATGATCAAGTTGGCTTCATCCCAAAGAAGCAGGAATGGTTCAGCATACAAAAATCTGTCAACATAATTCACTATATAAACAAAATAGAAAAAAAACACATGATCATCTCATTAGATACTGAAAAAACCTTCTACAAAATCTGACACCCCTTCATGATAAAGGTCTTGGGGAGATCAGGGATAAAAGGAACATATCTAAGCACAATAAAGGCAATATACAGCAAGCCAATAGCCAACATCAAATTAAATGGATCGAAACTCAATGATTCCTCTAAAATCATGAACAAGACAAAGCTTTCCACCCTCTCCATATCTATTTATATGGTACTTGAAGTTCTAGATAGAGCAATAAGACAACAAAAGGAGATACAAATAGGAAAGGAGTAAGTCAAACTTTCTCTATTTGCAGATGATATAATAATTTATGTAAGTGGCCTGAAAAATTCTACTTGGGAACTCCTACAGCTGACAAACGCCTTCAGTAAAGTGGCAGGATATAAGGTTAACTCAAAAAAAATCAGTAGCCCTCCTATACTTATAGATGATAAACGGGCTGAGAAAACAATCAGAGAAACATCACCCTTTACAATAGCCACAAACAACATAAAATATCTTGAGGTAACTTTATCCAAACAAGTGAAAGACCTGTATGACAAGAACTTTAAGTCATTAAAGAAAGAAATTAAAGACGATATCAGAAAATGTAAAGATTTCCCATGCTTTTGGATAGGTAGAATCAACATTAAAAAAAAAAAATGGCAAGCTTACCGAAAGCAATCTACAGATTCAATGCAATCCCCATCAAAATCCCAGCACAATTCTTCACAGACCTTGAAGGAAAAATACTCAACTTTATATGGAAAAACAAAATACCAAGGATAGCAAAAACAATCTGTACAAGAAAGAAACTTCTGGAGTCATCACCATCCCTGACTTAAAGCTCTACTATAGAGCTATAGCAATGTACACAAGTTGATATTTTCACAAAAGCAGACAGGTAGACCAATGGAATTGAATTGAATACCCTGATATTAATTCACATACCCATGAACACCTGATTTTTGACAAAGATGCTAAAATTATACAAGGGAAAAAAGAAAGCATCTTCAACAAATGGTGCTGGGACAACTGGATGTTGACATGTACAATATTGCAGATATATCTTAATCTACTGCCATGGACAAAACTTAAGTCCAAGTGGATCAAACACTTCAACATAAATCTAGGCTTACTGAACCTATTTGTAGAGAAAGTGGGAAATATCCTTGAACACATTGGCACAGAAGACCACTTCCTGAACATAGCACCAGTAGCACAGACACTGAGATCCACAATTAATAAATGGGACCTCATGAAACTGAATAGCTTCTGTAAGTCAAAGGACATAGTGAACAAGACAAAATGGCAGAACAGGAAAATATCTTCACCAATCCCACATCTGACAGAGGGCTGATCTTCAAAATAATCAAAGAACTCAACAAATTAGTCCCCCAAACACCAAATAATCCAATTAAAAACAGGGTACAGATCTAAATAGAGAATTCTCAACAGAGGAATCTCAAATGGCTAAAAGGCACATAAGGAATTGTTCAACATCTTTAGCCATTGGGAAAATCCAAAATCTAAACAACTCTGAGATACCTTCTTACAGCTGTCAGAATAGCTAAAATAAAAAACATCAATGACACCTTATGATGTGGAGGATGTAGAGAAAACGGGACACTCCTCCATTGCTGGTGGGAGTGCAGACTTGTACAGCCACTTTGGAAATCAGTATGGCAGCTTCCCAGGAAAATGGGAATTGATCTACCTCAAGGCCCAGCATTTCCACTATTAGGCATATACCCAACAAATTCACACTCATACGACAAGGACATTGGTTCAACTATGTTCATAGCAGCATTATTTGTAATAACCAGCACCTAGAAGCAACCTAGATGCCCCTCAACTGAAGAATGGGTTAAAAAAAAGGGGGTACATGTGCACAATGGAATAAAAAAATGGCATCTTGAAATTTGAAGGCAAATGTAAAGAGCAAGCATCCCATATGTAGTAATCCAGACACAGAAAGACAAACATGGTATGTACTCACTTAATAATTGGATATTAGACATAGAACAAAGAATAACCAACCTACTACAATCCACAACTCTAGAGAAGCTAGGAAACAAGGAGAACCCTAAGAGAGACAAAAATGAACCCCCTGCCCCAGAAGGGGAAAGGGACAAAATCTCCTGAGTTAATTGGGAGCATTGGGGGAGGAGGGATGAAGGGAGGAGAAAGACAAGGGGAGAAGAGGAGGGGAGAAGAAGACAATAAGGAGCGGGAAGATTGAGTCAGGGGAGGAATAGAGGAGAACAATAATAGAGGGAGCCATTATAGGTTTCAAGAGAAATCTGACACTAGGGGAATGTACAGAGATGTACAAGAATGACCCCAACTAACAATCTAAGTAATAGTCTACCTTAAATGTCCTTCTCCGATAATGAGATTGATGACTACCTTATATGCCATCCTAGAGTCTTCATCCAGTAGCTGATGGAAGCAGAAGCAAACACCCACAGATAAATACTGAGCTGAACTCCTGGAGTCTAGTTGTAGAGAGGGAGGAGTGATGAGCAAAGGAGTCAAGACCACACTGGGGAAAACACAGGAACAGCTGACCTGAGCAAGTGGGTGCTCACATACTCCAGACTGACAGCTGCATAAGACAGAACTGGGTCCCCTGAACATGGGTGTCAGTTGCGGGGCTTGGGTAGTCTACAGGGCCTCTGGCAGTGGAACCAGTATTTATCCCTATTAAGTAAACTGGGTTTTGGAGCCCATTCCCTATGGAGGGATACTCTGTCAGCCTAGATACAGAGGAGAGGGCCACAGTCCTTTCCCAAATGTTGTGACACACTTTGATGATCTCCTATAGCAGGCCTCAGTCTCTCTGAGGAGTGGATGGGGGGTGGGTGTGGAGATGATGGGAGGAGCAGGAGGACAGGAGGAGAGGGAACTGGGATTGGTATGTAAAATAAGATAGTTTTTAGTTTAAATGAAACATTTTTAAAAAGGGCTCAAGTAGGAAAGTCTTCCTGTTCATAGTAAACCATATATAAAACTGTACACAAAATGTATACAGGGAATTGGCATTTATTGTTATGCATATTACAATTTTAATGAATTGAATATGTGACATATAGATATATAATTAAACTGATATGGCTGTCTTCTTAAATAAAATTAAGGCGTAGTATTTCTGCCTTACTGTATTTTGAATATGTTAATAATATACTTTGAATATATTAAAATTCATGAGAATTTAGATCTTGATGTTATTACCATTTGATAATAACAGTGGCTATAACCTGATTGTTGAATATGAGATGTTTTAAATTAAGGGTCACAATGGTAGCTAAGGAAAGTATAAGTGATTGGGAACATAAATATTAAGGATTTTATTTAGTGTTATTATCTGAACAAAATAGAGTAAATAATATTAAGAAGTATTGGTCAATTCTTGCAGGGTGGGCATCTGTAAAGTTGGAAGCTTTATATAGCCTTTGCTTATACCATTTTAAAGCAAACTTAAAGATATTTTGTCTGCAACAAACAAGTCAATGTGAAATGAGGCCTTTTGTAGACCCTAAAATATGCATCATAGAATGAAGATCATTGACTGAGAGAAAAGAATTGTCTTCAAGTGATTACTATAAATTCAACCTTTTTATATAAACTTTATAACTATCCATACAAAATAAACTTGGAATTAATTGAAAAAGAAGAAAGAAACTTTGTTGACCTCCTGTCATAATTGCTCTTTGGGTTTTTCTCATTTGTGTCAGTTAGACATTCTGAGAAATAGACTTGAGAAACACTTTCTGGTTGTATTTAAATGGTACTTAATGGGTTACAGAGAAGACTAAAAAATGCTCATGATAGACTGACTCATTACTGGCCAAGTGATGCTTAGCACTCTCCTAAGTAGCTTCTCATCTCTGATCATATAGTTATGATTCTGTGTCTATGAAAACCTTATTAGCTTCTTTTTTTCTCTGTCCTATAAGAGCATCTCACTGAGCACTGCATTTCCAGTGTACAATATGCATGAGTGCCTTGGCACTTTACATGTAATTTTACATGTAATTTACATTTACATGTAAAATGCTTATGGTAATCCTTGATAATAAGAAATAAATATTTTTCCTGAGACATGCTACTGCATGTTTGTGATCCCTACACTCAGAACACAGAGTAGGGAAGATCACAAGTTTGAGACCAGCCTGAGCAACTTGGTGAGACCTGTCTCAAAGGGAACAAACATGAAAATAAACAAATACATACAGGAACATTTTGAAGGCACATGCCACAGTATTAACCAACACTATGAGTGCGTATTTTTAATACTCATATTATACTTAATCTTTGTGAGTTTAATTTTTCAAAGATGCATCTTTAAATGAGAAATTTCTTGCAAAATTGAATTATATAAAAGACTACCAGAGATCTCAAAGTTCAAAGAATTATGTATTAGCAAATACCCCACCCCATATTTAAGGGTGGTCTCCTTCTATTGATAGCATGGTGAGATTATATTAAAGAGATCATTACTGATGCACATGTTAATAGAGTGATAATTGCATACCTGTGGGGTGAGAATTAAATTGGGAATGTCAAATTGTGTTCAAAAGAGTATCATTAAAGGCAACTAGAAATGTGCAATGCAACTTGCTAGCACAAGTTCATTATTTTATATGAATTTTTACTGATTTTAAAATTAATTTTAGTTGGTCAATGCTATCAGACAAGTCAATAAGTGATAAAAATTACATTTGAACTGTTAGGATTTAATAAGAGAAATGGTTCAATACACCATTAACAACAAATATCAATATGTGTTACATTAATGACATACTAGATAATGTGGAGAACCATGGAGTTGGCCTGGTTTAGCTGTCTTGAGAGGCAGGCATCATAGGTTTTTCAGGTTAGAGTCTGTGTCTTCTGGGGCACAATGTGCCTTCAAACTCTTGAGAGACCAACACACTCCTTCAAACAGGGACGCTTTCAGCCAACTTTCTGTTTCTCTGTGTGTTCCCTAGGGAGTAAAGGGAGCATGGAAGCTTGATGGGACATCTGGTCTTGGGCATTAATCTTGTGTACCCTGTACAGTTTGCAAATCCTGGCAACTACAACAGTATTGATTCTGGCAATTGCCATTATATTCTGTTTCTGACAAAGATATAAAATGTCTGATTGCTCTCAATAAAATTGCCACAGCTTAAGTTTTGCTGTGGCCTCTCCAACCAGCCTGGTTTCTTCATTCCTCACTCATGGCCACATATCATGTGACCTTGACCAGGTAAGCATGCATGGGCTTACAGGATGAGATATTTGATTTTGGAACATTAATTCTGAACAAAGACATTGAAATCATGTTAAATGTTTGGAAATCTGAGTGGATTCCAACAACTATACCATCATTTTGATCTATGTCATTGCTGTTGTGTTTGCTGTTGTTACAGCTCTTTGTAACAACTACATAACTGCGATGATTCCCCTTCTGCCTTTGGAGGACTTGAAATTCTCCAGTGAGAACTGTGTACCTAAATTTTACCTGTTGGCTTAGGAACTTGCCCATTTATTAATCATTTGATTTCTTTATGTTTACCTGACGATATTTATAGAATTGTGATCATCTCATTTGTGCAAATAAAATTTAACATTTTTCAAAAATTACATTTTAGTAAAAATGAGACAATTGTCCACTATGAATTATTTTGTATCTAATTATGCAAAGATAACATCAAATACTCTAGGAAATTCTATGATGGTGGTAGTGATTTCAGGAATTTCCAACAGGACGTATAACAAGAAAGATAAATTGAGTTCAAATTCCAGGTGTTAACTGAATTTTAAAGAATAGAAAGTAGAGCTAAGCATTTAAAAAGTCAGTAACTTCATGTTCTCAGAGTTGGGTAATTTCAATCCAGTGATCAGGAGATGGGAAGCAGCAGGGTGTTAGAGAGACCCCCACAACTGTACCTGGGACTCAGAAGCAGCTCGGGTGCAGTACTTCAAATGTTGCATCAGATATATTTAAGTGACATTTTACAGATTAAAGCTTGGTGAAATCAAAATATATCCTCCCACTAACTTTTAAAATGATCAACAGTTGCTATTTCACAGCAGAAAGAAAACACTTGGTACAAGTTGAACACACAGCTACTTCTCCTCTTTTAGGAAATAAGCACAGATATATTGATACACACACATATATGTGATTATATACATATATATATGCATATTACCTTCAAAACTCAAAGTGGTGTCACTATAGTCAAATTATGGAAAAAGCACAAAAGCAAAAAAGCACATTTTTCCACATTCAAAAAAAAAAACACATTGTCTCAGTGGTTCGGTTTATTTGATAATAAAAGTCATAACCTATAAGGTCTCGGACTGCTGGGACTGCACTGAATCAAACAGAAGCAAACTTACCCTTCCTCCCAGTCCCTGAAAAGGACACTTTGAGCCCACTCACCCCAAAAAGTGATACAAGAAATGCCCCTATTTTTAACTGGTAACCTTGGGAAGTGCAATCACCTGCTCATAAACTGGCAGGGCCCACTGGAAAGCCTGACTCAGAAAGCTCTTCTTGGGTCATAATCTGAGAGCTTTTGGACGTGGAGAAGCTCTTGGGGGAGTTGCTTCAGACACAGACGTGGTTTCTTCATAATGATTCCTTACAGTGCAGGCCCCTGAAGTATGGTTCAGACCTAGCGCATTGTCTGCTTTTGTAAATAAAGGTTTTTATTACACGGTTACCCTGGTCATTTGTTTCTATGTTCTCTGTGACAGCTCCTTTGCATAGTAAGAGTTGAGTGGCTGTGACAGACTTGGCATTAGCTCTGGTCTTTTTCGAGAACAGTCTACAGAACTCCCCACCCCCCACCCCAGTTAGCGTACTGTGTGTTATCCTACTTATCTAAAAGATTTTAGCTCTGACTCCCAAGAATAACATAAATGCCTGCTTGGGAGTGGCTCCTTCGCTTTGGGCAAGGAAACAACTAGTTTTTAGCAGGTATCTAGAAAGGGGATAGGGAGGAAAGGAGGAAATGCTTACACTCTCAGTATTTTGCTATTTTTGGCAGGGCAGGGTGCTACTGTCCTGCCTTTAAACTTCATGAATGTTTTCATACATGCGGTGTTCTTGGCTTATTTACCGTTTACACCATAAATAACCTTTAACGCCTCCTGGCAAAAATGCTTAGTTGAGTGAAGTCCTATTAAGGAATAGTTAAACTAAACATAAATAATTACTCTTTCAGCAAAGTCCGTACCTGAGAGGAATCTGAATTCTGAATCGGAAGAAGGAGAAGATGAAGAATTAATAGTGAGGGCCAGGCACGCTGGCATACACCTTTAACCCCAGCACTCAGGAGACAGATGTAGGCGGATCTTTGTGAGTTCAAGAACAGCCTGTTCTACACAGCATGTTCGAGGACAGCCAAGCATACACTGAGAAACCATGTAAAAAAAAAAAAAAAAAAAAAGAAAGAAAGAAAGAAAGAAAGAAAGAAAGAAAGAAAGAAAGAAAGAGAGAGAGAAAGAAATGAAGAAAGGAAGGAAGGAAGGAAGGAAGGAAGGAGGGAAAGAAGGAATGAAAGATAGGGAAATTAAACTCTGTAAAACACACTTTAAAAACCTTATCTGCAAAACAGCCACCATTTTGGAATGACAAGGTAAAATAAAAACAAGACCATCTTTCAAGAAGTTTGCAGAATGTTTTCTGCTCCTTGGGAGCTCTTGAAGAACCTCTGAAATCCAGTCGCAGATCCGGGTCATTGGAGTTCACAGCTTCCACATGTCACTAGTTGCTGAAGCACGGAGGATAAAACTCTGAGAAGATATTTACCAAACACAAGTTTATAAAGGGCTTTTTCCTCATACAGCTAGAAAGTAAGGCTTTCCCTTTTTGTTGTTGAAAGATGGTATGAAACTACTTCGTTTTCACTAGAGGCGAAACCTGCTCTTGGCCTGGGCGGAACCACAAGGATGAAGACAGTTTCGGAAGGAATTGTGATTGCCTTCTTTTATTTAAGTAATGTTCACCTCTTCTTGAATGAAGACGGATCAATTTGTCACTTCCATGTCTGGAGGTTCCTGTTAAAAGTCACCAAATAATTTTCGTTACAGCTGCTCTACTGAGGTTCTGCCACGAGGTGGTGCAATAACTCTTTGGAAGTTAAAAACTTCAACTAATGGCTGTTTTACCTCAAGATTATTTTTTAATGCAATATGTAAATACAGCATGCTTTTATTTGACAGTGTAACCTCTGTGCAGGTCTAACAACTGTGAGTATTTTTTTCTATTTAACATAAATCATTAGACCTGAAGTCACTCAGAGACAAAGGACGTAGCAAGAATCATTGTTAAGATTGTATGTGACTGTGTACACCTACCTGGTGGTGTTTCACCCGCCTGTGCTGGATATGGACAGACCCATCGACACCTCAGTAGGGATTTGGGAAAACAAAGTAGTCTCTGCTAAAATGAGGACGTTTGTATATGCACATGTCATCTGCGACCTGAGTTCACAGAGACGGCAATAAAGCTGGGTCATAGTCCAGGGCTCTTGGCTGGCTGCCGGAGGGAGCACTTAACCATACCCAAGCAACCGGCGCATTAATGCTGTATAAACAATAAAGAATCCAGGGCCTAAGGATCTTCTAGTTCAGTGATAGAGCACTTGCCTAGCATGCCTGAAGCCCTGGGCTTTTTATCTGCAACAACTCAAGGAGGGAAGAAATGGCCAAGACATTGAAAAAGTAGAGGTATTTTCTGAAAATGGACACAGACTCAATTGAGAACATATTTATGTAGTGGCATTTCAACAGAACGATCATAATAAAAACTGTCAACAAATATGGGTAGGCTAGTGTAGGGAAGCGAGATCTAAAGAGGAAAATTTCAAAGTAGACAACGCTTTCACATTTTTAAGCTCTTGGACTAGATATTTTGAGGCTGTCTTCTTCTTGCCATAGTCATGTGATGGGGACCAGTTTCATCTATTAGAATTGTTTCCTTTAACACCCCCTCAGTATTTTAAGAGGATTTCTCAGTTTCTCGCTTTTGATGAAAGATGGAAGTTGTGCAGGGAGATGGTTCAATCGGCAAATGTTTTCATACCACCATGGGGACTGGAATTCAGTCCCTAGAACCCACATAAAAATGCGGAGAGTAGCCTGTCCTGTTCTAGTCCTGGAGAGGCAGAGACAGGAGGGTCCCTGGAGCTGACTGCTCACACGGTCTAGCTAAATACTCAAGCTCTGAGTTCCAGGGAGAAAGTCCATCTCAATGGCACACACCCTTAATCTCAGCATAGTTCCAAGCCAGCCAGAACTACTTAATGAGACCCTATCAATAATAATAATAATAATAATAATAATAATAATAATAATAATTTTGAAAGTGAGGGGGACACCCAACTTTTAATCTCTAGCCCTTACACACACACACACACACACACACACACACACACACACACGAACACACAGACACATGCATGCACACATGCACACACACACAGAAAATAAACCACAAAATGTCATATGTCTATCTTTATAAAACTCTGCTCTCCTATTCAATAGCCAGTCCAACTGTCAATGTGAACTCCAGCAACCTTTCCTTGGCATTTGTGGGCTGTTTCCTATGTCACTGGTCACTGCTTTAATAGCCTTATGTTCTTTGATGGGCCAATACTATGGAATTTTCAGTGCCATTGTGATTTCTTCTTTCTGACCAATTTGGAAAATGATATTTGCTTTAAAAGAATGGAAAACAATGTAAAATTGTTTTGCTTGTTATGTCAAAAATGGCCACTAAGGGTCACCATACAACCAAATTTCTTAGTCATTAGGGGGAAAAATTGTATAGAAGTTTGGTACTTTAGCTGAAAATTTTGCGCTAAGAAATAGTGAAGTAGGATTGAAATTTGTTTCTATATGTTCTTCCGTTCCATTGAATGGTACTTTTAGTAGTCAATGTAATGAAATTTTCCAAAATTGAGTTTTTAAATTAATTATTATACATATCCATTTATAACTGCAAATGAGATCCATTAGTAACAGAATAATGTACTTAAGCTCCACCAAGGGGCAGGGAGAGAAAAATGCTGAGTCTTTTCAGCCCATCCCCCAGTATACACCTCCTAAAAGTCCACACCTAATTCTTCCCAAACAGTTCCACCAACTGGGGACCAAGTGTTCAAACATAAGCCCTATCAAGCCATTCTCATTCAGAATCACAACCACCTATTATTGCCATTATTGTAGAACATAATAAATATCAAACTACTTCTCATAATCATTTGGATACTTTTATTCATGAGAATGG
This sequence comes from Cricetulus griseus, assembly GCF_003668045.3. NCBI lineage: Eukaryota > Metazoa > Chordata > Mammalia > Rodentia > Cricetidae > Cricetulus > Cricetulus griseus. Next base: position 178,208,677 of record NW_023276806.1, on the reverse strand, counting down.
TCTTTTTGAAGAGAAATTTGATCAACTGAGTTGTTGTGGATTCTGGAATGGAGTAAGATAATTGAGGAACCTGCCTGACTCCATTTTGAAGGCAAGGAGCCATGATGCTGTATTGTTAAAAATAAGTTTCTATTTACTGAGCTGCTCTCTGTTTCCTGGAATCTGACCTTCCCCAAAACATGACCTTGGTTTGATTTTGAGAATACTCTGATCCTCCCTGACCCTTCCCTGATCAAATGGTTGGTGACCTCATGATTTTTTTTTTCTGTATTTCCTTATTTCCCTTTTGTCTCTCCTGTAAAATTACTTGTGACTTACTCCTTAGAAGTGGTGCAAGAGATCAATTTGGGGATGCTCTCTTTTTTGTATTTTTTTTAATTTAAATTAGAAACAAGCTTGTTTTACAAGCCAATTCCAGTTCCTTCTCCCTCCTCTCCTTTCTTCCACTCCCCACACCGTCCATGAAGTCCCATATGGTCCTCCTGACTTTTCGGATTCTGGATCTGAGGTGGCACCTCCTTCAGTCCTCACCCGCTGTGGTCATTTCCTGACAATCACTGCATGTGTGTCCCTTTCTCCACCACAGAGCTCGACAATCGGAAGAACTAGAATTAGTCCTGATTCCTTAATTTCTCTAATTGCTTCTTTCTTTTTCAGTCATCTCCCCATGTGGGATGACTGCCAGCAGATTCTCTGTATCCTCTTCACTACTGGAGAAAGGGAACAGATTCTCATGAAAGCGAGTGAAGCACTTCCCTGGGATAGCTTCAATGACTGATGACCAGAGGGCAGAGGCGATTGGCCTTGCACAGCCAAGAAGACCCAATGGGACTTCAACATGGAGAGAGGTAGGAGGTCACTCAGGGAATACCACCATGTTCTGCTAGAAGGGATGAGACAGGCAGCCCAAGAGCCCACTGACCTACCTAAGGTAACAGATCTGAACAGGGCACAGGTGAATCACCATCAGCTTTCCTGGACTGCCTCCTGGATGCCTGTCAGTTATACACTCCTACAGACCCAGAGGACCTGGAAAATCTCAAAGTGAGTATCCTGACCCTTTTTACCCATTCGGCCCTTGACATATGTAGAAAGATATAAAAGATGGATGTGTTTGCATAAAGAACAGGTCAGAACTATTAGAGATAGCCCAGAAGGGGTTTGTTGGCAGAGAGAGCAAAGATCTTCTGATAAGAAGATGGAGTGTGCCACTATGGCTGTATTACAAGCCACAGGCACTCTCAGCTCTGAGCATGCACACCACAACAGAAAGAGAAGACCTTTACTAAAGGACCAATGTTCCTACTGCAAAGACAAGGGCCCTAAGAAAAAAGAATATCCTTTCTAGAAACAGGTAGGCTCCCACATACCCAAGCCAATCCTAGCAATGGAGGATTGGTGAGGCTGAAGCTCCTTTGAACTAGGTCCCCAGGAGCCGATGGTAACCATAACCATAGAAGGCCAACCTGTAAAATTTCTGGTGGACACAGAGGCTACTCATTTGGTATTACAGGAGTTCCTGAAACCTCTAAACAAGCAAACAATGGAAGTGCACAGGGCACCAGGGGATGTCAAAGAATACAAATGGATCACTGACTGGCTGTTAACCATTCTTTTGTTGTAATTTCTGAATGCCCCTACCTTTACTGGGGCAGGCCCTTTTGAACAAGCTCCAGGCAACAATAGCATTCTCAGGAGACTTTGCTTGCCTTGCTGAGAGAACACAGGCACCTGGGGAAGGGCTTACACGTAATAAATACTCATATCTATTGACTTTATTTGATCCCAAATCAGTTTACTTAAGCTCACAGTTTTACAGTGTGGGCCGCTGCAGCAGGGAAGGCATGGAGACAGGAAAATGCAATACCAAGTTCCTTTATATCCACTGTCAGAAAGCAAGGAGCAATAAATGCTGGTAAGCAGCTCATGCCATCCTTGGTATGAACTCTGGGCTCCTAGCACATGGCTTGGTTCTGCCCACATTCGGGAAGGGTCCTTCCACCTTGATTAACCCAACCTAGAAGCTCCCTCACAGACATGCCCAGGAGCTCATCTCCTAGGCAATTTTAGACCATGACTAGAAGGCATTTAGTATTAGCCATCACAAAAGACTCTATAAAATGTGTGCTTTTGTTAGGTAATTTTGGGTCAGTTTGAAAGAAACTGCTTTGTTTTCAGTGCTCCCTTCCAACAGACAGAAACAGTTCTATGTCTGGCAATTGCTGTTACGTGCCCATACAACACAATAAATAATACAACTTAGCTTAAGACTCTCCATACTTGATGGGTGGTGGTGGTAGCAGATGCCTTTGATTCCGGCACTCAGGAGGCCAAGGCAGGAAGATCTCTGTGAGGTACAAGCCAGCATACTCTACAAAGTGAGTTTTAGGACAGGGCTACATAGATAAATCCTGTCTCTTGAAAACCAAAACCAAAACAAAACAAAACAAAACAAAACAAAAGGAAGACTCCCCATACTTATTTTGCCATTTCTGTGTATCAACACTTTTGACATGACTTTGTTGGATCTTGGGCTTCAGGGTTTTCTAGATGCAATCATCAAAATATCCACTATGGCTGTAGTATATCGCCCCAGGCCTTAGCTGTAGAAGGGTGTGTTTCTGTGCTCTGGTTACTGGAAGACCCTAGTCTTGGTGTGTTATCTCATTAGGAGTCTCAGTTCCTCAGCAGCTATTGGCAGGAGACCACCCTCAGTTCCTTGCCAGGAGGACTGCCATATTGCAGCTCACTTTATCAAGTTAGGAAAGGAGACAAGAGTGTTGCCAACTGTAAAGGTGGGCATTAACACATTTGCAGTATACCAGGAGAATGAAACCTTACCATTGTGCTATTCATCACTGGTAAAAAAGCAAGTCAGAGATCCTGCCTATATTCCAAAGAAAGCAATTACAAGAGGTATGACAGCTAGAGAGTGGCATACATTAGTTCTTCATGAAGTTGGTATGCTAATTAGAGGTTAATGAATTCATGTCTGCAAAGCAGAAGAAAAAAGTATGGGCTTTTTGCTGTGGTGGTTTGAACAACAATGCCCTCCCCCACAGACAGACACATTAGAATGCTTAGTCATCAGGGAGTGGTACTAGTTGGAAGAATTTGGAGGTGTGGCCTGGTTGGAGGAAGTGAGTCACTGGGTATAGGCTTTAAAGAGTCAGAAGCCTAAGCCAGGCCCTAGAGATCCAGGTGTAGATCTTTCAGCCTAAGTACTACCTCACTTTTCACAATGATGATAATGGACTAGACTTCTGAAACTTTAAACCCCCAATTAAAAGCTTTATTTATAAGAGTTACAGCATTCATTGTGTAACTGAGTTACAGCGTTCACAGCAATAGAGCATTTACTAAAGCTCGACTGTGTGAAAACATGATAATAGGGTATCCTTTCATTCTTTGTGCCACAGTCATGTGCCCTCATGCTCTCAGATGTTACCATGCCATCCCTGGAGTAGCCCAACGTTCCAGTCCCACAAAATCATTTATAATTAGCAGGAAACCGATACATGAGGTCAAAGATCACAAGACCAAGGTCTGCTGCTTATTCAAGGGCAGTTTGTTACTAGAAGATATTCTTTTCTTTTCTAGTAAGAAATGAAAAGAGCACAGAAGGGAGGGACAAATCTTGGGAGTCAAAGCAAAAAAAGATCCCACTAAACAAGTTAGTAGTTATTAAGCATACTTTATAAAAGCTGCCATTAATAAGTATCATTTATTTAATAATGCAAATATGCATCATATTAGTTTATATTTTGTTTGATTTTTCAAGAAATCTGGGTTGAAAGACAATGAAAGGCATTAATAACTAAAGAGCTTTACATTGCTACTAAATTCAGTTTTACTGCCCAAAATGTTTGCAATAGAAATCAAAACCAAATGTTTTTTAAAATTAGCCAAATGACTGCCAAACATGCATATGGATTTAAAAAAAAAATGTGAGTATGTGAATGTCAATATCCAAACCATAGATGCCAACATTGTAGGTCTGGGATTTGGACTATGTTGTCTGTTCCATATACTGAATTATATTAATCTTTTAATAATAATAATAATTTCCAACTTCTACATATGTTCATTGTTTTCTTCAATGACCTTTTTGACTCATAATCTACACAATAACATAGTTAAGGGTCCTGGGTAGGAAATAATACGAGAGATGTGACATTAGCCAATCAACTTTGGTTTATTTGTGTATTTGTTACTTTCATTTAATTTGATGTGGACAAAGTACCTGGTAAGAGACCTTTCTTAAGAAAGAAAGGCTCACCAACTTTCCATACTAGTCAATTTTCTCAGGACTGTGACCAGATATCTGACACAAAGCAACTTAAGGATGGAAGAGTTTATTTTGTTTCAAAATCTGAGATAGTTCAATCTATCACTGTCAGCACAGCTTGGTGTCGTGAATGTGACATGACTGATCACATTGTGTCCTCGGTCAAGGATTTGATAAACAAGAACACATAGCTACTTCCTGTTCTTTCTTTCCTTTCATTCAAGAAGCCAGCCCATGGGATGGTGCTGCCCCGAATCTTGTGGTACACAGCTTTGGTCACATCTCTCTAGGGATCCCCTCTCAGGGATCCATAGGAGTATCTCCCCAACCCAGTCAGGTTGACAATGAGAACTCTCCATCACAATTCGTTCAGCTTGGGGATTTCTTTGTTTGAGGTAAGATCTTGCCATACTGCCCAGGCTGACCTTGAATCCATCAGCTTCTTGTCCCAGCCTCTCCAGAGTTAAGATCAAGGGCACACACCATTATACTTGGTAATCCATTGTTTTTCTGCAGTACTGTCTTCCTGTCTTCACCCTGAAGGAATGATGAGGCTCCAGTCACCAACCTCATCAATTCCACTTTGGCCTCTCTCTGACTCTGCTTTGCCTCTTTAAAAAAAAATTTTCTTTCAGAAATAACTCCCTTATGAAGTTACATTGGATTCCAGGAACTTTGGGACTGATTGTTAAACATCTTTATAGCAAGGGATCAAGCCTAGAAGTACAAATAACCACATAATGAGTTCACATACCCAAGTGGGAGCAATTAACCTCTGATGGAAAGAGGCTGCCCCTGTCTTACAGAGAGAGCATTATAGATGATGCATTGTTCCTCTCAAGTTTTAACAGCAATGGAGCTTTCTTCAGAATCTGGTTTAGCACCACAACTGTGGTCATAATTGTCCAGACCACCAGCCTCACTTTCTAGCTGCTCTGTTAGCTTTGCAACCTCCAAGCCACACAGCCCTTCACTGTTGCCTTTGTTTCTCTCACCTATGTTTCTTAGTTTATATCAACACAGCACACACCTAGTTGTACCTGGGAAGTTGGAATCTCGTTTCAGGAATTAGCTCCATTAAGTTGGCCTACGACCATTTGTGGGGCATTTTCTTGATTACCATTGGTCTGAAAGGATGTGACCCAAGGCATAGCCCACAGTGGTGGCCTGCACCCGTGGGCAGGTGGGCCTGGGATGTAATAATAATAATAATAATAATAATAATAATAATAATAATAATAATAATAATAATAAACAATTATCTGAGAAAGGAAGAAGAAGCCACCAAGTTAACTAAAGTTCCTCCATGGCGTCTACTTTAGTTCCTGCCTTCAGCTCCAGTCCTGGTTTCCCTCCATGATAGACCTGTGGCCAAATAAACCCTTTCCTCCTCTAGTGTGCTTTGGGGTCAGTGTCTTGCCAGGACTAGAAAGACAAACTGACACACTAGGAACTTTTGTTCTACTGAGCTCCTTGACAACCCTGACACCTAAGGTCACTGAGTTCCCGTATCGTATTGTTCTTCCCAATTAAGCTGCCCTGAATACACATTTCTTGATGCTCACCTCTAATCCTCATACTGGGATGGATACCCAATGCTGGAGTTTTAGCATTAACATTACAGCGGCAGCTTTACAGGAAAAGATAGTTTTGAAACTATCAACTTGTTCCTTTTCTATTTTGTTTTGTTGCTTTTGTTTGGTCTGGGACAAGTTCTCACATTATAACTCAAGCTGGAATTCACTCTGCAGCCAAAGCTGACCTCAAACTGACAGCAATCATCACACTGCAGCCTTCCAGCTGATTACAGGTGTGAATCCATGCCTGGGGGTCAGTCTGATTCTTACTTTGTTTCAGCTTTCTTCTTCTGTCTACAAAACTGATCTCTCTTTCTTGAAGGAGAAAACTGATTTTGCTTTATGGAATAAAGCCTTACCCAATCCAAAAGTGTGAAATGAAAGCAACTGAGGTCTTTAAACTGAACTTTGCTATGATTATAATTTGTTTGATCCTCGACAGATACAAGCATTGCTGTGCTTTCTTTAAGTGTTTCTATTGAACATGCTCAGCTGTAATGAGGCTCTAAAAAGTAAAGACTCCCTACAGGAAACAGCACAGTGCAGACCCAAAGGGCATCCTCTCCCACTTCCAGGAAATTGGGGCCACACCTGACACTGGAGTCTATTATTTCTTGTCTTTTATCATTCTCTGCAGTGTGAAACTGCAATGGACCAGGTGGGATATAATGGAGAGTCTCTCTTTCTCCAGTTACAGCCAAAACTACAAATAAATGCTTTTGTCCATTCCTAATTATACCAAGTTATCTCTTAATAAAAGTGAGCATTTGGATGAGATGTCAAACCCCGGAAAGGGGTTCTGGGAACAGTATGCTGGACCACAGAGAGAGCTGCTGGTGACACAGCATACATATGACCCTCCCAGAGTTTCTGTTCCCAGCTCACCAATATTGGTCACAAATCAAGACTATGTCTTGCAGCAGGAAACTCTGTGTTCTTTCCAGCACCTCCTCCCCTTCCTTTAGCCAGCAACCATGGCTCTTTGCCACCTTTGACAAGATGAAAAACTGACTATTTTAGAGTCTGTAGAGTTGAAGCTTGTCTCCTTGGTGAACTCCTGCTGGCCGTGGACAGCAGGCTTTGTTTTTCTTTTGTTTTCCTCTTCTTTGTGGCTTTTAGGCCATTTGTGGCTTGTTGTTTTCTGGGGTTGTCTTCTGAACAAAAAAAATGGGGCTCCTTTCCAACTCTTTGACAAGGCAATTAAGATGCTTTGTGCTTTGTTTTCGATTTGGGTGACTATGAAGAGTCAGAGAGAAACAGATGTACTTGGAGATCTGTGCTGTGTTTTGCATGGGAACAAAAGCACTAATTCCATTCTGAGGTTCCTTAGAAGAACTTTGATTATGACTTGGTAAGAGATGATTTTCCTGAGCTACTCCGCATGGCACACATGACTGTGTGTGCATAAAGTGCCACATATGACTGCATGTGCACAAAGTGGCACATATCACTGCATTGCATAATGTGGCGCATATGACTGTGTGTGCATAGAACCACATGTATGACTATGTGTGCATAAGTGCATTATGAATCAATGCATTTGCTCTCTTTGAGGTCCCTGGCTAATTCACCTGTGAACACATCATCTCTGCCTTTTGAGCTCATGTTCTTTCCAGGTGAATTCACATTTTACTTCTGTGATACATATATAATCAATAGGATGCATACATACATACATACATATATACATACATACATACATACATACATTCATACATTCATACATATATACATACATACATACACACACACACACACACACACACACACACACACACACACACATACACACATGGCTGCTATTTCATTTTAGTGTGCTTTTTTGATTTTGGTTTTTGTTTGACCAGAGCAGGAGGTTCTCACAAGATGCTTCCTAGTGAGCTCAGCCAGACGAAAGAGAGGTTCACCTGCCCCTGTCTTCTGAGTGCTAGGACTAAAGGTTGCCCTGCCAAGCCCAGCAGTGTGGTTTGTTTGTTTAATGCTTTTGGAAATTTGTCTAATTTATCCTTTCTGTTCATATAGAAAAAAAGATAGCCTATCATTCATATTCATTCAGAGAATTATCTTATAGTCTGTCATGGCTGGAATGCAATGATCATAGAAAACCCTATAATAAACTTCAGGGCTATAGTCAAGTTAATTACATATAACACTTATGACAATCATCTTTTGTCAGTTTCCTGTGCTGGTTTGTAACTCATTTAGATATTCATTCATAGCACAAACATTCTTTAGGTCATTATAGAAAGGCCTATTATAAATTTTCTTTTTCCTATCTTCCTTCCTTCCTTCCTTCCTTCCTTCCTTCCTTCCTTCCTTTTTTCTTAAGATGAGTATCCTATTACCAAAGCTGGCTTCTGCCTTTACCTCCTAAATCCAGATCACAGGCATCTGTCACTATGCCCAGCTGACTTTGTTTCACAATTATCCATCCTTTCTTTATTAGGAAACAAAGCAAAAAATTCATTTCTTGACTTTAAAGATTCTGATATTACATAGAATCCAGTTTGTCAGCAGTGAGCATGGGAGAGCTGTCCCCATTACTCATCTGTCCTATGGCAGCATGGGCAGGCAACAAATGCTCTCCCTCCCCCATTAATTCATGCAGCAAGTGGGAGAGCTAGCGCTGATGTCAAAAGGGCAGGGGAGCTGCCTCTGCCTGCCACCAGCTGCAACACTCAGGAAAGCGGGCCCTACACCATGTGTGTGTGTGTGTGTGTGTGTGTGTGTGTGTGTGTGTGTAGAAGGCACAGAATTCATGAGGTCAGAGAACAACTTGTGGGAACTGATTTTCTCCTTCTACCATTTGGGTCTCAGCACCCAACTCAAGCCATCAGTCTTGGTGGCAGGCATCTTTAGCCACTGAGCCATCACATCAGCAGGAGAGATTCTTTGTTGTTGTTTGAAAACAGAATTTTCTCTCACACAATACATCCTGGCCACAGTTTCCCCCTCCTTCCTGCCCCTCTCCACTTTTCCTCTACCCCAGATCCAAACCCCCCTTCATATCCTCTTCAAGAAAAAGCAGGCTTCCAAGATACTATAGCCAAACAGGGCAAAACAAGATACAGTTAGGCAAATCAAAATCTCTCATACATATTAAGGCCAGAAAGGCAACCCAGCAGAAGGAAAAGCACCTCAAGGACAGATAAAAGTGCCAGAGACATGCATGCTCTCACACTAAGAGTTCCACAAAAACACCATGCTAACAGCTGTAACATATACACAGAGGTCCTGGAGCAGACCCCTGCAGGCCATGTTGTTGCCGTTTCTGCCTCTGTGAGCCAATGTGAGCCCTGCTTAGTTGACTCAGTGGGAGATATTCTCTTGCTGTCTTCTATTCTCTCTGATCCCTATGATCTTCCCTCCTCATCTTCCTCAAGGTTACCTGATCTCCAAAGGGAGGGACCCAATAGAGACCTCCAATTTATACTGTCTATGTATAGTATCTGGCTCTGGGTCTCTGAATCTGTTCTCACGCTTCCATCTGCTGCTGGAGGAAGCCTCTCTAATGACGACACAGCTCTGATCTATAGGAATCATTTCATTGCCTTTTTTTTTTTTTTTTTTTTTTTTTTTTTTTTTTTTGCCTATCCTGTTTCCTTCTACTCTGGTTCCAAGCCATTGAGGCTCTCTCTAGCGGTGTGGGACTCAAGTTAAACAAAGCACTGTTTGGCCACTCCCACATTTTTTGACCACTCCCACAAGCTCTGCACCATTATTGCCAGGGCACGTCTTGCAGTCTAAGATCTCTTTTACTCTTTTTCTTTTTAAATTTATTTCTCTCTCATATATTGCATCCCTACCACTGTCATCCCTCCTGCTACTCTTCCCAGTACCTCTTCTCTGCATCCTGTTTCCCTCACTTCTTTCCCTTCAGAGAAAGGCAAGTATCCCAGGGATGTCAACTGAACACAGCGTAATACGATGCTGCAAGACTGGGCACATACCTCATATCAAGGCTAGACAAAGCAGCACGGGATGAGGAATAGGATCTCCAAAGCAGGCAACAGAGCAGGGGACAGCCCCTTGCTCCCACTGTTAGGAGTCTCACAGGAACAGTAATAACATATATGCGGAGGACCTAGGTAGGCCAGACCCATGCAGGTTTTTTGCTTATTGGTTCAGTGTCTATGAGTCCATATGAGCCACGTTAGTTGATTTTATGAGCCATTTTCTTGTGGTGTCCTTGCTTGTAGGTGGCTCCTACAATCCTTTCTTCTTTTCTGCAGGATTCCCTGCGCTCCGCCTAATGTTTGTCTGTGGCTCTCTACATCTGCTCCCATCAGTTGCTGGATGAAGCCTCTGACAACAAATATGCGAGGATCTGGTCAAAACCACAGCAGAATGTCTCTCAATAGGAGTCATTTCATTGACTTATTTATTGTCAATTGTGTTTGGCTTTATTTTTGGTGTCTGAGCTATCCAGACTTTGGCTCTTGATCCTCTAGGCAGTGTAAGGCATTGGCTCCCTCTTGTGGCATGGGTCTCAATTTGAACCAATCATTGGTTGGCTGCTCCCACCAGTTCTGTGGCACATTTACCCAAGCACATCTTACTAGTAGGACTAATTGTAGGTTGAAGGTTTTATGGTTGGGTTGATGTCCCATCCCTCCACTGGAAGCCTTTCGTGGTAACAGGAGATGGTCAGTTTAGGTTCTATATCCTCCATTATTAGAAGTCTTCTCTAAGGTCACCCTTGTGGATTCCTGGGAGATTCCATTATACTAGGTCTCTACTTCACCTCTGAAATGCTCCCAATTGCAGTCATCTCTCCCAGTACTCTCTCCCTCCACCCCCTACCTAATCCATCCTGTTCCCATCCCAAGTCTACACAAGAAATCTATTCAATTTCCCTTTTCCAGGGAGATCCATGTGTCACCAGCTTGGGCCCCCTCTTGCTACTTAGCCTCCCTGGGTCTGTGAATCGTAGTATGGTTATCCTTTATGTGATTTGTGGTATCCTTTACATTTACACATTGGAGTATTACTCAGCTGTTAAAAAGGTAACGTCATAATATTTGCAGGTAAATGGATGGAACTAGAAAGAAAACATCCAAAATGAGGTAAGACAGACCTAAAGGGACAAACATGGTATGCACTCACTTATAAGTGGACTGAGTTTTTTTGTTTGTTTGTTTGTTTTGTTTTGTTTTGTTTTTTTGAAACAGGGTTTCTCTATGGCTTTGGAGGCTGTCCTGGAACTAGCTCTTGTAGACCAGGCTGGTCTCAAACTCACAGAGATCTGCCTGTCTCTGCCTCCCGGGTGCTGGGATTAAAGGCGTGTGCCACCACCACCCAGCCTGGACTGAGTATTCTTAAATACAAACTTTTGAGAGAACTAAGCTTGTTTTGCAAACAAATTGTTTTTAATCTTGTTACTATGGCAGGCCAAAACTCTGTGTGCAAAGTTTGCTATGACCTTCTATAAACAGTGAATTCCAGGTAAGCTTAGCCTAAAGGAAGCTCTTTATAGACCTTTTTTTCTTACTTCAACTCCTTTACATTGGCCTTCCCCTAGGCATGTGTTCAAACTGACCATGAGACATGTGCTCCCACCCCCATTTACCCTCTGCAGTACTTACTTCTACCATGAATGACCAAAGCACAGACTGATAATCAACAATGGACTGGAAGAAAACATTGGTTAGTAATGAGACAAAGTTGTTAAGATTAGAATGTCCTACAAAAAAAAAAAAAAAAAAAAAAAAAAAAAAAAAAAAAAAAAAAAAAAAGTAGTAGCCAGAATGGAGGGGAGCTTAGAGTTCTTACACACATTGCCAGTTCTTCCACTAGGTGGGGCTCTTTGGCCCAATCTTGCCTCCTTTTGCTCATAAAATTGATTTCAGGGACAGGCATGTGGCTCTCAGTTTTATATGCTGTGTGTGATCTGGGTAGAATCTATGTGTGAGAACACTCACTAACTCAGTTATTGAGAGCTCACCAGATGACACAAAGTCCCATGTCCTCCAAGATTAAAGATTAGAAAGTGTAATAGGATGCTAGAAATCAGCAAGTGACAGGCTGAGTGGTAACGACCCACCCCAAAAGGCAAGGGACCTGGAGCTCAGACATTCATCTCCCCATTCCACTAAGTTGTGCATGCAGCCAAATCTACATTTTAAAAAGCTCTTTTCTATATGTGGTCCATTGCTATAGGCAAGGTGGAGTCAGGTTCAAATTTTTTTACAAGATTTTATTTATTTATTTATTATGTATACAATACTCTGCTTCCATGTATATCTGCACACCAGATGAGGGTACCAGATCTCATAACAGATGGTTGTGGGCCACCATGTGGTTGCTGGGAATTGAACTCAGGACCTCTGGAAGAGTAGTCAGTGCTCTTAACCTCTGAGCCAATCTCTCCAGCCCGTCAGGTTGAAATTTTATGTCTACATTGTTTTGAACAAAACAGTAGATAAATTACTTTTTGTATTTTATGTCATTTCTTCTTAATAGTGTTGAGTATTTGGACCCAGTACGTAGAGTGGTCTGGGTGTCTGCTAACACATGAAAGATTATTTAATTCCTAAGAATATGTGAAATTCTTTAACTTTCTATTTTTATTACTGAATTAGATACTTTGCAGTTCTAAAAGGAAAAATACTGCTGGAAAATATAATAGGTTCTTATATCGGTTAGTTTTATTTCCTTGAATGGCATTAACAAGACCACATCTAAGCTAGTACCTGTGTTATAGACACTAATCTTTTTTCTTCTACCTGAGTACAATCTGGGGCCCAAAGTTCATATTGTTAAAATTCAGGTTAATAAGAGAAAAAGAAAGATTTACTTAGATTTAATTCAGCATACAAGGAAGGGAATCCTCATATTCCCTTATACAAAGAACTTATACTGAAGTGGTTAACCTGACTTTGAAATTTATATGCTGATTTAGATTAGACAAAGGAACAGTGCACTTGGATTTTGGGACAAATTGTGAAACTGTAAGAAAGGTAGAAATGTACAGAAAATCAGAGCTGTCTTCTATTATAGTTAGGACTCCTGAGATGGAGAAATGGCTTAATGGCCCAAGAAAGCTGCTGTCAAGTAGAGGACTCATAAAGTAAAAGGAGAAAATGGACTCCTACAGGTTGTCTTCCGACCTCCACATGCACACTGTTGTGTCCATGTGTGCAGGCACATACACAAATATAAATATATAATTTTAAAAACATCTTTAAAAAAGTTTCTTAAGTGATAATATCTATTGCTGATATGAAACAAATTTGCTAGTAGAAATGCTCCATGAGAAAACTTTACAGTCTGTTTAAGGGTTAGAGAAGTGGAAAACAAGTTTTTCATCCATATTCCTTATATCAAAGAACTATAGTTCCCAGAAAATAAAAAGGCACAGTGGATGGTGGGGAGACTGGTTAGCTCTAAAACGGTAAAAATACCAATCAAGTCTACATAGCACCCTCCAACTTTTCATCCTTCTGCTTTCACTAGACCTTATATTTCAAAAATTCAGAAATGTAAACTTTCTACCTTGTTTTCAGAAAGAAGCACAGTCACAGTCAGATTTAAAGTAATTATACATGTTTGTGATAACTGACTTAATATAATTGCTTTCTTTTTTTCTTGGATTCATGCCATTTCCACTGGAAAACATCATGAACCAATACCAAATGTGCCTTGCAAAATTCTTGTGAATAATTAAATATAAAAACCTGTGGCCATTTCTGTTAGTATTCTGGCATCTGTACTGGCTTGTCCTTGGGGTTCTGACAGAAGATGGCCTCAGTTGCAGTCACTAAGAGAACCACGTTTTAAAAGGACCCTGCCTACCTCACATCCTTCTCTCTTTCTTTCGCTCCCTGTATCTGTCTATCCCCCCTCCCTCTTTCTTCTCTCTCGCCCTCTTTTCTTTCTCCTCTCTTTGCTGCTCCTGTGTCTGGAGGCTGGTCTCTCCTCTTCCCTTTCACCTTTTTATGATTCCTTTCACTAATAATAATAATAATAATAATAATAATAAATAAACCCTCTGCTTGAACAGGTTGCATAGCTTCTCTCTCCTGTGTGCCACTTTTCTTAAATTACAACTTTATTTTTTACACTGTAAACTAGTCGCATGCTAAAATTACTCTTTGTGGCATGTCTACATTGGGATACATTGGGACATGAATGTTTTTTATGGTGAGGTTAGGGATCCCACTCATACTTTGGCCCCAACTCCAGTTTGCAGTTTGAAATAGGGGTTACACCCGTACTTTGACCCTAACCCCTGGCTGCCATTGGAGGTAAGAAGTGCACTGAGACTTTTCAGTCCCTACTTGAGCCTTCCTAAGAGGTCACACAGTTAGTCTAGAACCAGCCTCCATAGCCAATCTCCACTCAGGTCCTGTTTCCCTATACAACAATCCCTTATTTATACATAATGCCCAGGGTCAATGGGACAGACCATCTTGGTTCCTAACGACCCATGTCTCTTTCTTCCCTTCACTTTTCTTCATATTCTTTAAACTTTCTTTTTACCTCTCCTTAAGAATACAGGATGCCCTAACACTTATCATACTGAGTGAGGTAACACAGCCTAGAAAGACAAACCTTGTCATTAGCAGATCCTGCATAGAAAATGTCAGAGATGTGTATTTTACTTTGCATGGTGATAATGACCAGAAGGATAGGCATGGCTCTTTGGGGGGAAATAAGGAAGTGAGGGCTCCTAGAAGACATGGGACATGAAAGTGGACTTGGAGATACTGGATTTGGTCTAAACAGGGAAGGAATGGAAGTGAATGAGAAGAGGATGAGGGGTAGGGGTGGTAATCAAAACTAGTGACAGGGAAAAGCCATGTGGAATTCTACTATTTTTTTTTTGGAGGGGGTGGTTCAAGACAGCGTTTCTCTGTGTAGCTTTGGAGCCTATCCTGGCACTGTCTCTGGAGACCAAGCTGGCCTCGAACTCACAGAGATCCGCCTGCCTCTGCCTTGCCAGTGCTGGGATTAAAGGTGTGCACCACCAACGCCCTGTGGAAGTCTACTGTTTTATAAGCTTATTAGAAAATATAATGTAAGAAAAGAGAGTTTGAATGGAAATACTTCTACAGGGGGAAAATGTTTAAAAAATAATAAACTGTTACCACTTTGGAACATGGAGTCTGGGACCAGACCTAGTTTTCTGGCCCATTGTCACTCTTATCTGACTGTACAATAAACTACCTTCCCTTCAAGGTGGCTGCTGGCTTTGGGCATCCACAGTGTGTTTACATAAAGAATCCTTTCAATCATGTAGTACATCCTCCTTGTGTCTTTGAGCCACTTTTACCATTTTACAGCTTCTGTCCATCTACTAAGTTTTCTCTTTGGCATTTGCTTTATATTCACACGGCAGCTACATAGTAACATTTTGAAAACTATACCCAGCTATCACTATTCTCTTAGCGTTTGACTTTCAATCCTACATGCATGGTGTTGAGAAGACAAGAAGATCTCAGGGAATGCTTATTGAGGGAACTGAATACTGCAGAAAAAGAGGCTAGATGTAGAGCATGAACTTGCTTAAATCAAACAGTTTTTAGTGCTATGTGAAACTCAACTGAAGACCCAGTTTTAAAGTTTCTAGTGCAAGGATGTCTCTAAAGAAACATGATGACTTGAAGCCCATATACAAAGCCAGATATTCAAATACTATGGTTACCACATGCTTGAAGCCACTTACAGGACCATATATTCAAATACTGCAGTTACCACATGCTTGGAACAAATATTGTGTTACCTGAAATAAGCTGAAAAATGGTGTAACTGCCTTAAACGTTATTATAATATTCAATCACCTTTATGGATGTCAAAAATTATGTATAACAGTAATGTGAAGGAGGTAGTTAACATAACAATATCACCCATCACATATTTAGTGAACAGTTTTATTACTGTAATACCCAGATATTAAATTTTCAATAAGAAATTGTAATAAATATAAATTATGTTGAGAAAAAGGAACCCAGCAGGTCAAAATACTCCCATCTTTATGAATCAAAATATTTATATCATGATTCCAACAGTGTGCATTTTTAGTACAAGAGAGAATATCAGAGTCTGGCATAAACCTCCGTTTTCTTTCTGACGATCAGCATAAGAATGTGCCCAAGCAACTGGAGAGATGGCTCAATGGTTAAGAACACTTGCTGCTCTTCCAGAGGACCTGAGTTTGATCTCCAGCCCTGCCATGGTAGATCAGAGCTATCTGTAACCAGTGCCAGAGGAACTGATGCCTCTTCTGGCCTTCACAGGCACCAGGCATGCATGTGACCCACAAATATATATGCAGGCAAAACACACTTGCACATAAAAAATAAAAATAAAACAAGTAGAAAATTAAATATCTCACCAAAACAATGCTCTCATTTTGATTGTGGAAACGGGATTTTTAAAAAATAAAATAAAATGAAAATAGAGATAGAGAAATGGGAGAAACTTAATAGCTGTCATGAAAGATATGGCTTTCAATCTCTCTCCTTTTTTTGGATGGTGAAAGCTGAGAAACTACTAGTTTTAAGTATTTTACGTTGGATTGGACTTTTGCATATTGTCTACAAATTTTGTGTATTGATACAAATTTGGGATTAATTTTGTTAGAACATGTTGTACATACATTTCGACTCTTGTTCAAGGTATTATACCTATGCAACTCATTTAACAATACAATGCAAATTTCTAATCCTTGAAAGCTATTGCTACCAACTAATTAGAATATAAATAAATACAACTTAGTAGTTAGTCATTATAACCAAACTTGTAGTCACATTAGGTATGTTTTCATGGTTAAACAGAGATGTATTTTAGAAGGACAGGTCATCTTCAGACACTTCAGTAATCTACAGAATATGGCATTTAAGATGTTTAAATAACATAGGTTCTTTTTATGACAATGAATTTCTTAAAATAAACAAAAAAGCATGTGTGTCATCACAATTGTTATAGATGCTGCGGGCTAATGGGTTAGTGTGTTATCTTGGAGTCCCTTCTATAAAATTCAGCTTGTCTCTGTCACTTGCATGCCCCCTTTATGCCATGTGACACCTGGCACCACCCCAGGGCTGCAGAAGAACTCTCCCAGATGTTGTTAGACTCTGAGCTTTCCAACTCCTTGCTGCTCAGTGGAAAACACAGGAGACAGATCTAGGAGAAAACAGATTCATGGAAGCCTGTCTTAGAGGAATGCAAGAGATTTCAGTGTTTTAATGGTCTGTTTGAGAGGTGGAAGAGTGAAGAACTGTACAGAGACACCTGGGTTTACCAGGAGACAATGGGAGATCCCTACCTATGGTGAGTAGGCTGTTTCTCTACAGTTTCCCTTCTCCTTTGGAGGAGACCCAGACCAGATCCTGAACTGCCTGGAGTCCAGAGGCCAGGTTACTTTTGGAGATGAGTTTGGGAGAGGTTTCACAGATGCCTTTCTTGAGAATTTCGAACACTGGGCAAAGGGACAAATGATCTGGGAGCAGAGCAGCAGGGAAAGGCTGAGGTGACACATCTTGCTGCTGCCATGCTGCGCAGCAAAGCAGACCCAAGGGGCAGCTCCTCCCCTTCCTGATCATATTCTCTGGATGGCTTTCTCACCCCACTTACAGCCTGGAGATATTAGAAGATGTCCAAATGCACATCTCTCCTCCCTTTATAAGTTCAGCAGTAGGCCCCTCAACCTCAGGACCTCAAACTGAACAAACCTCTAGTGTGTTGTACACTTCCTGCTCTGTCATTTTCAACTATTGAAAAGACAACTGGGCAGGGCAATAAAACTAAATCTCTCCTGTGTTGTTTTCGGTAAGTAATAAGGGCCGGAGTCAGAATTCAAACCATGAATTCTTGACCAAACAAAGTTCATCGATAACATATCTTCTGCAAAATTCTTCATTCTTGGGTCGGTGTTGATAAGACATCGAAATAATAGTGAATTTGATGGAATTCTATGACTAAGAAGCAATTAACATGAGGATAAATCACATTCTAATTTACTTATGCAAAATACTACTTAAAAATTCAACACCCTTCCCAAATTCAAACCCCTTGAGTGATTCATAATATTTTTGCTAGGTGTAAAAGTTATCATCAAGAGAAATAAAAAATTTATTCAGAAACTCTCCCTTGTGTGTATATTTTTATTAGATCTCTATTCAAGGGATTGTTACAAAACATGAGACATGTATTGAAATTTGAAAGATGGGAATTATTTTTGGAGGTCAGATTTATATCATGAAAAAATCATAAAATTATCATATATATGAATGTCCTATTACAAAGATTATTAATTCACTTAGAATGCTAGATAATGATTAATGTTCTTCATGGAGAATCTGAGACAATGTAAATTGGAATTGTAACAATTTATCTGGGAAGTATTCTTGAGCATTCTTTCTTTTTTTTTTTTGGTTTCTTACAATACTTTCATCCTTTTTTAGTGTGCTCAATGACTCCCTCATGTTTGTTCACAAGTCTTTGAGAGTCATGAGATAAATAATAACAGTACCAATAAAACTATGATAAATGATATTTATTTTTTTATTGAACCCAAACTCATCTTCTAAAGTGCATGTTAGATGTTTGTTTCATTAAAAAAAGGTCAAAAGAAAATTTTGTTTAGAATATGAGCAAGAAAAATCTGAATGAGGGAGGAAAAATATGAATGTTCATGAACTCAGACACAGTTTGAAGGAATACTGAAGTTTAGTTGAAGAAATAAATAATAATGTAAAAGCTAAAAAACAAACAAGTACTTGCAGAAAGGCTTTTGAGACCCTTATGCTTATTTTTATGTGAATATTTTAAAGTTTATGTCACATGGCTTTGAAAGTGAATCTGTCTCATTCTATTGATGCTTTATGCTAATCACAGTACTGCTGCATTCCATTTTCAAATATAGGGTAACCCACCAGCTTCCTGTAATCATCTCAGAATTTATGTATGTTCCATATCGATGGGACAAACACTATCTTTGAAATTAATTACTGACAACCAGAATTCATCCTCACACACAATAGAAAAATTATCACCAGGCACTTTTCATCTCCTCCATATCTTCTGTTCCTTACAGTTGCCAAACCTTTCTGAGCCTCAGTGTCACCCACATGGAAATGGGCTCATTTCAGGCCAGAAGAACTGATCAACTGACTACCAAGTGGAGATCATGTCTTTAAATAGGCATTGGGAAATTTGCCATGTAAACATAAGTTGTAAATGCAACTAAATTTTCTAAACTCATTCCATTCTATAAATCAAGCTACTTGAATTAGAAATACAGACACTAAATAATTATCCCAGCCTCCAATTTTACTTGGCAATTTAGGCCCTTGTTTGCAGTAATTAGGGGTCAAAAATATATTTAACACAAGAGGCTTACATTCAGATCTGTGGGTGTCTATACAGATCTGGGAATTTTGGCAGTGACAAAGACAGAGACACAGCTCCACTTTGGATTGTCACTGAAAGTAGTTTGAATTCTTTGCAACCCTCCTCACCCAGGCAAAACCAGGATTCCTAGTTTTGATATAGAAAATAATTTCAGATTGAGCCAATATGAAGCAGAGGTGGAGTTTATTAAGCACAGAAAGGAAAGTGCTGAGGGAAGAATAAAGCACACCTGAAGCAAAGACATTGGCTTCTCCAAGATGAGCTGAAATAGACCTGAGAACTGGCAAACAGACTTCGGAGGATCTCCAGTTACATTGCTCAGAGTGCCCAACATACAACAACGTTTAAAGGTTAAAGCATTTTCTGTTGTAAACAGAGTTGTAAAGTACATTTATGAGGGGTTATTGTGTGGATTTAGGAATCAGGAGAGTGCTAGAAACTCAATATTTTATATGATGTTGGCCCTCAGTCAGCACAGTCTATTAGTTGTCTCTGTAAACATTTTGGCTTTATCAGTGGTGCCTGTGGTGCCTGCCTTCATCAGCAGTAAGGACAAGTGGATTCTGGGAAGAACAGCCCCCTTTCCTTCCTGTGCTTCTCTTCCCACATTGTCACAATTATCTTGCTTTTTTATACTGCCTCAGGAATGGAAATATTTTAAACAAGAAATATGAATAGGACTTCACCTGGTAATATTAATATCATGAAACTTATGGAATTTATTTATTAAAGAAAAAGTTAGGTGCAGAAGCCTACAAAAGAAAGATCAGAAATGCAACACAGTGTTCTTGCTAACTCTTCCAGGAAGAAGTTCCAAAGGAAAATAAACTGACATTACTGATCTCTGAGGTTGGCAGATCCTCTTAAGGGAACTGATGAAATCAAGAGGCTTGAGTTGGCTCTGATTCGGTAGTGTTGTGATCCCAAGAGCTAGATGCAAAAGCAAGAGGATTACACAACATGGACATCTTAATGGACCTTGTTACAAAGTAAAGGCACGTTTAAAGTATACTTGCCCAACACAGAGAAACAAGCAAGCAAAACAACAAGCTAGCAGGGTGGTGGACGCTTTCTGTTGAAACATCAAAATAGAATCTGAGATTAGAGCTAAATGACCGCAATTTCCAAATGATTTTACCTCCCATACAATGATTGTAATGGTCCACTTATCACTATATTTCTTATTATAAATAATGTTGTGGAGAGGGAGGGATCTGAATTTGATTACTATCCATCAACCTCCAAGTTTATCCACTTGATAAAAGATAAAAGGAAGTCCACATGGAGGGAAGGTTGTTAATAACAGTCCAGAAAATGGAACTGCTCTCCGTTTGGGAATTGTAACAAGCATGGCCCAGAAATCCCCAACATCTAATGACAAAATACATTATCCTTAAGCCCCTCAGCTACAGCCCAGAACTCTTGGGGCAAACTATTTGACTGGAACTGAACTTGGATTAAACAGAACTGCCCTTATTTTAATGGCAGAGATGGCCTGACTACAATGACACACACAGCAACTCTTGCTAACTTCTAAGAATTCACACTGACCATTCTGGACTATACTCCACATCCTTAAACCAAACACCAGGAACTGCACACAAGGAAACGGACCCTAACCTAACAGCATTTCTCCAAACTGGAGACTCCACCTCAGCCATCCTTAGAATACAGACTGTGTGCTGCCCAAATGGCTAATCTCCTGTAGTTGGTTTAAGAGGTTATTCTTCCTGTTTAGGCCAAAGTGGTGATAACAAAGCCTGCCAAAAATGCTTCCCTGCTACCATCCTGTCCTAGCCACTACTGTTAGATGAACCTAGATTTGATAACAAGGCATTTCTGAAGTGTATGCTAAGTGACACAATATGAGATCTCTGCAGAAAGAGATATGGCAGTTATACAAAGTAAGATACACAGAGATCATCTTTACGCTGATGCTTAAATATTTCAAGGTCTATTGAGAAAGTACTAACTGTTCTCTAGATTCTGATCCTTAACATTTTAGCATGACTGTACTGGATGCAGCAAGTTAATGCAGTCTACCTGAGCAGACTGGCTCCTTGAAGCACAATGCTAAATATAATACCAAAGCGATAATTCCATCCCACCTCAAAATTGTTATTTGGTTATTGAAATACTATGTTGTAGACTATCCAACTCATTTTACAATGGATAACTAGACATCAAGAAACTTGGGACACTTCTGAGAGTCAGGGATAAATCTACACAGCATACTAAAAACAATCTATTGTTGTGAGGGAAAATGTGGATTACTAGTATTTTAAATGGTTGCTTACTTTGAGGGCCTTTGAACTTGTAACCACTCAATTTAATCTCTAGTTAAGCAATCTCATACATCACAAAAGCCCTTTTTGCTCTGCAGCTCAAGGCTAGGCTAAGTGCAGCAAGTATTTAGCATTCCCTTAAGACACAATGACTCCTCTATTGCTTTTATTGGACCAATTTGTATACTATTATTGCAATGATTAATTGCCCCTTACTTCCTTTTTGTTCAGTTAAGAATGTTTGCCCAGCTGTTCAAATATTTTATAAGGGGCATATGAACATAGGCTCATGAATTACTCTTTGCAAAATTAGTGTTTATTATAACCAGCTAAGTAAAAATTTCAAATATACTTAACTATTTTACAAGTGGAAATCTGTTAAAATAACATCCAGAGAAAAGCCATGAACGTTACCACAGCCTTTAAGCTTCTCCACAATAGAACTACTGCCTTCCAGATGCTGTGGGCAGGATAATGAGACAGAACTGCCTTCATCAGCATATGCACCAGGGCCTAGGACCTCAGAGTACAGCCTACAGCTACAGCATCATATTTATAAAGTTCAGATCCCTGATTGAACCAGTTCAGGAAACCCTACCATCAAAATCATGTTTGTCTGAAAAATCCTGTAACTTCTGATTATCAGTAGCCATGACATATAACTAGATTCCATTCCATAACTATTTGTGGAAATCCTTGAGAAAATTCAATATATCTTAAAATGAAACCTGGTGATCATTTGCCAGCTCAGCCAACCTTCTGCCTTTAGTAACTGGCAGAATTTCAAATCTTCTTCCACCACAGACCTGCTTTTGTCAAGCTCTCTCTCATGTGTCCCATAATCCTTATCTAGTCTAGCATATTCCTGCTTCAATCCTATTGTCCATTTTTTCCCTAGTCTTCAATCCTCTTGTTTTCCATTCTGTCTTTCTTTCCTCTGCTATTAAATGACAAGGTTGTGTCATGCTTCATTGGTGAGAACTCTGTCTTTTCCTAGGAACCTAGAAGCCTGTATTCACCTGCACCTGCATGCTCCTTCTTATTCCTTCTTATTACAACCAAGCTCTTCTTCCAAGAAGTTTAGTTGCTCTACACATGTTCAGGGACAAGCAATTCCCTTCTGTTCCATGAGGCCAGCATCCCTCTAAAGTCATCTCTCTTTTTAAGGCATTCTGATTTGCCTTCCCACATGGTTCCCTTATGTTTGTAGACAGAATTCTTTGTGTGCCTGGATTTGGATTATTGGAGCTACTTGAACTTGTGAATTAAAGTCATCAATTCTGGAAAATTCTCAGCAGGTGTAATTTTAAACATTCCCTCATCCCATTCTTTCTAGAATCCCGAATGAGTGAATGCTATACTTTCTTAGTTACTTTTCAATTACTGTAATAAAACTCTAGTCACAATGCTTGGTGGTATAAGTCATCTTGCCACCCCTGAACTACTCTCTGAATGTTTTATTTTGACACTCAGTCTAGTTTACTATTTATTTCTTTATTTATATGGAGTTTGCTACAATAGAATTATAATGGAGTGTTTTAAACTAGTTGTGTCTGGTTAAAAAATGGAGGAAGACTGATTCATGGCATTAAGATTGTATCAGGGGGTCACTATTAAATTTAGTCACAGGTAGATTGACACCAAAATCTCTCTCTTTCTTCCTCTCTCTCTCTCTCTCTCTCTCTCTCTCTCTCTCTCTCTCTCTCTCTCCTTCTTCTCTTTCTCCCTCCCCCTCTCTTTGTGTTCCTGTGTGTGTGCATGCCTGTGTGAGTGTGTGTATTTATGTGGAAGCCAGAGGTCAATATTTGGTGTTGTTCCTCAGTAACTCAGCACTTATTTTTTAAAGACAGGATCTCTTATTGAGCCTGCAGCCTACTGACTGGTTAGACTAGCTGTTTGGAAAGTCCAAGGAATCCTTCTCCCTCTACTGTCCCAGCCCTAGTATTAAATATGTGAGCTGCAGCACCAAGGTGTGTGCTCATTTGTTTTGATGTGTTGGAGATCCAAACTCAAGTCCACAGACGTGGGTGACAAGAATTTCACCAAATGAACCTTCTCCATAACCCTGACATCTAAAGCTTACTACAATTAACATGCAAATACATCCACTCAGTATTTGCCTTCCTACCTCCCACTTTTCCCCACCCCCAAACCACGTGAACTCACTTTCGGAGGGAGCCAACCAATTCCATCTATGAATTCTCTGTCATTTTCAGAAAACAGCCTAACCTTTGCCACCAAACAGTTCTAACTAGTAAATAATGTGTAACACAACAGTGATCCCATGCCCTCCTTTGCAGTTTCAATTGTAAGCATAGCTGCTGTTTATAAAACCTCAGAGACAATTTTTTAAGACTGCTCGGAGCTTTGTTTTCTCTCATTACAATGTTAACTTTGAGTCAATATAGTTTTCAGTCTTCTATACAGGTTGATTTTACTCTCAGACAACAGCTGTCATTTGTTCTTATTCTCATGATTATTTTGATTAATTTTCAATCAATTCCATGTCATTTTGCTTACTGTCCTGCTTCCAACAGATGTCTTGAAATCTGTCGCTTCTGTAGATATTTTTGACATAATTTTTTCGAAGGTTGACTCTCATGATTTCATTTCTTGGGCACTTTCTGGGCTGTTTCTGTTATTGCTTTGGCGTTTTGTTACTCTTCTCTTCTGGGGTCTATTTGTATTCTTGTTCTACTTTTTAAAAGGTTTTTTTTTAATTATTTATTTAATATATATGTCTGGTATTGAAGGGTGTTGCTGAATGCTATGGTGTGTGTGGATAGAGCTGAGATGACACCTTGTGTGAGGTAGTTATCTCCCTTCACCATGTGGGTTTGGGGAATTGAACTCAGGTTGTTGGGTTTGGTAGTAAGGATCTTTACTTGCTGAGCCATCACCTTTCTGGTCCCTTCTTAGATTTTTCTTGTATTGGACCTAAATGTTGCATAAATAAATCAGCAGGTAAATAAGGTACTTCCCTTATTTGTTTGTGCTGTGTCTGTGAGGTCACGATAATTTCAACCAGAACCATGTTTCCTTCAATTGTTACCAAGATGTAATTCTGTGTTGGTTGCTCTACTGTTGGTTTGTTGTAATCTCTAAGGCATATGTTTCAGAGATGTCTTCTTCTTAGACTTTCACAGTCCACTGAATTTGTCATGAGTCCTTGTGATTCACTTAGACATGACCTTCACTGACCTACTCCTACTTTATATGGCCTTAAGTAATCTACCCCTACTCCACATGACCTTACTCCTACTCCATATGAGATCTACCCCTACTCCATATGAGCTTAAGTGATCTACGCCTACTCCAGTGCTTACTTTGTATTGTTAAGCCATGTTGAATCGTTGAATTTTTTAAGGCTATAGATCAAACTATTTTTATTTAATTTACATCACACATTTAGTTCCATTAAGGAGAAGAATCCCTTTTGGGAGCCAAATCTCAGGGCTTGGCATGAGATCCTAGGCCATGCTTGCCAGGCCACATAGCTAACCTTTACATAGCAGCTCCTTAGAACCTCAGCTCAAGAAAAGAAACAACTTGACCCAGTCCTCCACCCATAGGCTCAGTCACCTAGGCAACCCCTTCCTGGACCTCTTACTCATGAACTCTTTACGCTGCCAAAAATCCTCTTTGTGGCTGCCTAATATCCTGCCTATACTAACACCTGGTGCAAAACAACCCATTCTACCCCTCCCCATATCCTGCTCTACTGACTATATAAGCTAGCCTGAGAAAAGTACAGTTTGCCACTTGATCAGAATCCTGTCTTGTGGTCATTCTGTCTGTGTCTCTTGTCCCCATTCCCTATCCCTGACTCTCTTGCCCCAGGTTGACATCCTACAGGTTGGGACAAATCCCAATGTAGATCTTTTCAAAACTAAGCCATGGACAAATACTCTAAATTCTACTGACAATGCATATCCTGATAAGTTTACTTTATATTTTGAAATCCATTTATTAATTCTAAGTAGCCATCTGTCTGCATTTCTATGTTTTGGAAGAAAAAAATAGATGATGATGATTACATTCTAATAGCATTGGGATGCCAAGTATTACCTACAACTTCAAGGCAAATACCTCCTGGGGTACATTTTAAACTTCTAGAATTCTAAGTTTAAAAATCAGAGAGAAGACCTAAGTACTAATATTAAAAGATATAATTGTTTTAAATAATTTAGATTCTTGAAGTAATTTAACAACCAGTGAACCATAGCAATATGTCTTTCAACTTTAGTTGATGGTAAGGTAAAACGTGATTTCTTGGAGAATTGAAAGATGGAGAAAGGAAAAGTTAATGTCTTTACAAAGCTGATCAGGAAGGAGTCCTGATCCATCCAGCTATACCAGTGACTATTATTTAATCTCTCTCTTCCTTTGAGGACTTTGGGCCTATTTTATCTGCATAAAGAAAGTAGAGAATTAAAGTTAAAATTAGAACAAGGTAAGTCTTGTTTCTGATATACAATTCTAAGAACTCAAGAGCCCACAACATAATCAATAAAATCCATACTCTCACTTTCCCTGTGGAGTTGCCTTTGTGAACTATAAGTGTGTTGCTCCCCTTCAGACAATGTTTATCAGAGTCATGGCAGCAATCCTGACTTTAGGGTGGTCACTGGTCACTTGATACCTCAAGAGTCCAACTAGAAGACAGATGGAAAGAAATGGTGTGAAACAGAAAATGATTCCCTTTTGGTCTGGCCATGCAGGGAAGACAGCAGAAAAGTGGCTTTGGGGTGCTGAGGGTAGATCTAGGACTATACACAATGGCAAACGGAAGTCTAATGCAGTCAGTCAGGATATGATCTAGGTCTGTGATGACTTGCTAGTACCCTGTCATCCTGTTAGTGGTATCTCTGGAGGTAGGTGAGAGACTATGCATAGTATCAGTTCTCAGAATGAGATTACAATACATAACCTTCCCCACAACTTGAGAGAAATTAAAGACATGAGAGAGCTGAAGTGACAGAACTGGTTAGAAGGAGAAGATAGAGAGAATAAGGGCAAGGATCAGGTCCTCAGGAGAGTTGAGGGAAAGGAGATAGCATTTTCTCCATTGAAATGGAGACTTTCACAGTCACTCACACCCCAATTATATGTCAACATGGCTTCATTGGAGAAGGCTTCCCCATGGTTTATCCTAATGAATCTGGAAGAAATACGACATTCTTTTAGAAAAAGGAACACCTCAAAAAAAACTCCCTTTGTAAATACCCATTCCTTCTAGAACATTCAGTTGGATATAGAGACATGGTAGATTTGCTTTTGGTATAACATGGTCTAGATTACAGTAGAAGAGAATTGGGAATCTCTTAGTCAGACTACTAGGCCAAGGCATGATATCAGCAGAAATGTAACTTATTGAGTTCAAGACACACCCTGAATTTAGAAACAGTAAGAAAAAATTATTAGTAGCTGGATTATATATGGAGACTAAAACTCAGGTTCATTCATCCTTTTTCTTGAGTATCTGAATACCATCCATCCTACTTCCTAGTTGCAAAAATTTACTCTGCCACAGTTTAGAAGGATTATTTTTTAAAACATAAGAGGAAATCTGAGCCCAGTAATTTTCAAAGTTTAAGTAATACCTAATAACTCACTATGACAAAAACAAAAACAAAAAACCTCTTGGAGCCACCTAAATCTTTAATGAAGATGGAAATCTTCCTACAATGACTCTAAAGAAGTTAGAGTAGGGCCTCTACTGAGGTGAGGGTAAGAAGATTGCAAATTCAAGGCCAGCCTGGGGTGCACAGTGAGACCCTCTCTCAAAGTGCCAAGATAAATAAATAAATAAATAAATAAATAAATAAATAAATATAAATAAATAAATAAGTAAATATGAAATAAGAATTTTTTTAAAAGTCTTTTATAAAAATCTTTGGTGCCTCCAGTAGGGAGAAAGGAGAGGAGTTCAAGGCCAATGTGAGCTACACAATGAATCCCCAGTCATTTCTAACTACACAATGAGACCTTGTTGAAAAAAAATAGCAGGAAAGAAAACAAACAAACAAAAAAAACCACTATGAAAAGAGAAAAAGAAATAAAATGAAAGAAAAATGTAAGCTTTCTTCATCAAGAACAAAAGTTCTAGCATTATATAGCATGGGTATTTTTAATTATATAGTGCAGGTATATGCTCTATATAGAATAGACATATTTAAAGGTCTTCTCCATGTGTGTAAACATTTGAATTTGTTTATTTAGTATTTATGTGTGTGTGGGGGGGGGGTATGTGCACATGAATACAGTGTCTGTGGAGCCCAGAAGATGTGGGATGCTCACTGTAAACTGTTCCAGATGGTACTAAGAACTTAACTTGGAGTCTAAGGAAGTACAAACAGTAAGTGTTCTTAACTGCTGAGCTGTTTCTTTAGCCCCTTGTCTTAGTTAGGGTTTCTATTGCTGTGAAGACACACCAAGACCATGCTAACTCTTACAAAGAAAAACATTTCGCTGGGGTGGCTTACAGTTTCAGAGGTTTGGTCCATTATTTTCATGGTGGTACATGTTGGCATGCAGGCAGACATGGTCCTGGAGAAGGAGCTAAGAGTTCTATACCTTGATTAGCAGGTAGTAGAAGGAAGCTATGTCCACACTGGGAATAACTTTTACATATGAGATCTCAAAGCCCACCCTCACAGTGACACACTTCCTCCAACAAGGCCACACCTCCTAATAGTACCACTCCCTATGGCTTACCGGGGACAATTACATTCAGGCTACCACACCCATGAATACTTTTTTTATCATTTAGCCTCCAAGTAGTTTTTGTACAGAAATATGATCCTAGTTGTAACCTTAATCAACTTGAGTGTGATGGTTAACTTTAACTGATAACTTGACACATAGTACAAACAAAGACTCAATAATGAGGATTGTCTTAATTAACTTAATTAATGTGCCCACCATGGGTGGCACCATTCCTAGGCAAGTGGTTGTGAATTGTAAAAAGTGGAGAAATCAATAGATCAAGCAAATGGCATGCCTGAATCCACTTCATTGTGCTCTTGACTGTGAGTGTGATGTGACAACAAACTTCAAGTTCCTGACACCACTGTGACTCTTTTGTTGTGATGATTGTGAACTGGAATTGTAAGATGAATAAACCCTTTTCTTCCCTAAGAAACTTTTTTTCTGGATATTTTTTGTCAGAGCAAAAGAAATGAAACTAGAACACTGAGAAAAACTAGTCTCTTAGTTGGTCTTTTGCATATAACATTAGGGGGTCTTTTTTTCTGTGTGGTCCCCTCATTTTCAGAGACACTTGAGGCTAAAGTTGTGCTTAACAAAGAACCATGAAGAAATCAAGTTCGTGTTGTTCCCCTGAAGCAAAATTTAAGTTCTTCCCTAGTGAAAATCACAGTTTGCAGTTTCAAAGGGCATCCCTAGAATGTCAATATTAGAGCCCATTGAGAAAGCATTATCATAAGCAGTTAATGTTTAACATAATTTTTAATATTTTAAATTTAAGTTTTCTTTTTTATCATTCTGATATATCTTATTAAAAGTCCTTTGTAAATTAAAGCATGCATTTAATTATGATCTTCTGATGAAGGTTATTTAGAGTACAGATGAAATCAAAGCTAAGGGTAATAAAGTCAGACCCATAAGTTAGAACCAAAGCTAAACACTCCTTTTCCTGAACAAAACAAACATTATAGTTCTCATTGAACTTAAGTCTCCTTAAACTGGAGCAAAAACATCACTGCATCATTGAATTTATGAGCACTTGAGTCGCTTAGTAGACAACAATGAGCCAGCCTGCCTTCATCTTAGGCTTGAAAGCCATCTTATATTAAAGACAAAGTAGTTTCATTCCTATTCATGATTAAATCTGTTTTTCAAGGACTGGGATATTCCTCACCTGTAACCTTAACTACAAATGGTTCTGTACTGCCTGTCCCAAGAAAAAGCAACAATATTTGAAAAGGTTATTATGACTACCTTGCTATGAATAACTTGTTATTATCATGTTATTAGGACTAACTTATTATGACTACCTTGTTACAACCACTTTGTAATCATTTCTTCTGATTTTGTAACCCTGTCTATTTGCCTGAAAATCCCCCATATATAAATCCCCTATTTCTGAACTATAAAACCAGTGTCTTGCCCTTGCCAAACGGTGATCTCTTTAACCCCACCGTTAGGGAGAGAGCCCATGTACACCAACAAAAAGGCGTGCTTTAATTAATTTTGCCATGATTATTTGGGTTGGTGGTCTTTCTCCTTGAATATGTGCAATTAACAAAACTTTGGCAAAAAACGAGGGTTATTTAAATAAAACTCCCAGTTCTAGGTATGGGATAACTTCCTACAAGTAATTGACTAAGAGGGCCCTAGAGTTACTATCACTGCCTTTGGTTTCCCACCAGACATTGATGGTAAGAACCTGTTGAAGAAGACACCACATACCTTGGTTGCCAAACTCAGAGATACAATAGTGGAAATAAACTGAAAGACTCCTCTTTCATGTCTAACTTTCATATTGACAGAAGAACTTTTTGTGGAGGCAGTGGAAGGGGACAGCTTCATCATTTACAGTTTTGTATTTTGCTTGCCAGGTAAGATGTGGCCACTGGTGCTATAAAGGCATGGCTGTTATGGAGATAGCCTACTAATACCTGAGGCTGAGGGTTCACCATGGAAGACAGAGAATAAAGAATGTAAGAATAAAGAATGTAAAGAATATAAGCATAAACGTTATGCTGTAGTAAGGAGGGTCTTGGTATACTGTCTACTGGGGAGTTGTGATTGCATCCTTAGGACCTTGTATTAACTTCCTTTTTGTTGTTGTAAAATAGAAAAAGCAACTTAATGAAGGCAAAGTTTATTTTAACTTTTTGATCCAGGTATTGTCAGTCACGATAGGGAAGTCATTAGTGGGGGAGAAGATGTCCCACCTAGGAAAGATGTTGGAAGTTAGAGTTGGCTGAGAAAGAAGAAGTCATTGCCCTCAGTGATGTAGCTACTGGTGAGTTACTCCTGCTATGGTTGATAGTGCCACACCCATGGCCATGCAAGTTGTCCTGGTTAAACCTAGTAGGTAACAAAGCAAAAACAAACAAAGTCTCAAAAGACATGGGAGCGGTTTTCTTCTCTCTCTCTCTCTCTCTCTCTCTCTCTCTCTCTCTCTCTCTCTGGTTACTTTCTATTACTGTGATAAGACACTATTATCAGGGGAGCTCAAAGGTTTATTTTGTGTTGTTGGTATTGTTTTTACTCTTCTGGGCTCTTTACACTTTGGGTGCCCCAAAACCCTGTTCCCAAATAAATACACACACACACACACACACACACACACACACACACACACACACACAGAGAGAGAGAGAGAGAGAGAGAGAGAGAGAGAGACAGAGACAGAGACAGAGACAGAGACAGAGAGACAGAGACAGAGGAATGCCTGGCCTTAGCTTGGATTATTTCTGGACAGTTTTCTTAAATTATCCCATCTACCTCTTGCCTCTGGGTTTTTTTCCTTTTCTTACTTCTGTGTATCTTACTTTCAGTCTTACTCCACAGCTGGCTGTATGGCTGGGTGACTGGCCCCTAGAGTCGTCCTCTCCTTGTTCTCTTGCTCCTCGATCCCTTTCTTTTCCTATTTATTCTTTCTGCCTGTCAGTCTTGCCTCTCCTTTCTCCTGCCTTGCTATTGGTCCTTCAGCTTTTTATTAGGCCAATCAGGTGTTTTAGACAGGCAAAGTAACACAGCTTCACAGAGTTATACAAATGCAACATTAAAGAATTCAGCACATCTTTGCATGATTAAACAAATGTTCCACAGCATAAACAAATATAACATATCTTAAAATAATATTTCACCACAGTTTTGCAGCTTATAGCTTCAGAGTTTCAGAGGTTCAGAGTCTATCACCATCATTGTGTGGAAAATAGCAGCAGGCAGAGAGGCACAGCACCAAAACAGTAGTTGTTAGTGACATACCTCCTCCAACATGGCCACATCTCCTAATCCTTCCTAAACATTTCCACCAACTCAAGAGCAAGCATTCAAGTATATGAGACTATGGGAGCTGTTATCATCATGGGAGCTTGGTGGAAGCAGAGGTAAGGTACAGGCAGGTGGGGCATGAGAGACAGTGGTGGGGTGAGTATAGCCAGATTATTTATAAAAATGTAGGAAGTTGTCAAAGAATAAATTATGAAATGGACACACTACCTACTGTGGCGAACTAGCTCAAAGAAGAAATTAATGATAATAATAAAAATACGAAAGAAACAATTGTGTAAAGTGTATATATTTTTCAAAATAATTTTTGAATTAATATTTATTTTCCAGTCGCCACTTATATAAAACATCTGGTGAGAAAAATGTCATTAAATGCATTTATGTATTTTTAAATATTTCTTAATATTCTCACTACAGAGATGGAATTTTTTTCATAAATAGCTACCGTGTATTTTGCTTGTATTAACTACATGTGGAAGTGTATTTGAAATTACTTAAATAATGTGTCATTAAATTTACATTTTGTTTTTTTTCATTCATTTATTTAGCTCACAAATAAAGTCATGCACAATTATGATACAGAATACAGTATGTTTACAATGGCATGGCTAAATTAAACCAATTAATATGTTATATCACACATATTCATCATTTTTGTTTTGAGAACACTTAAAGTATACTATCTCACAACTTTTAAAATATAGCATATTGTTATCAACCATATTTATCATGCTCTCAGTAGACCTCAAGACTTCAAAGAGTCCATGCCTCTTGTGCAACTGCAGTTTTATATCCTTAAACCAATCGTTTCCCCATTGTTAAAAGACCCACATTGAAGCCTAATAAAAAGAAACATTATTAAAACTCAAATCACAAATAAGGCCTCACACAGTTATAGTGGGAGACTTCAACACCCCACTCGCACCACTGGACAGGACCACCAGACAGAAACTTAACAAAGAGACAAAGGAACTAACAGAAGTTATGACCCAATTGGGATTAACAGACATTTATAGAACTTTCTATCCAAACACAAAAGAATATATCTTCTTTTCAGCATCACATGGAACCTTCTCAAAAATCGACCACATTCTTGGCAACATAGCAAACCTCAACAGGTACATTTTGTATTTAAGTTGGACAATTAAGATTTTGTTTCACTTGTTTTTTGATTTTTGTATTTTTCACTAATCCTAGAAACATTTGTTTCAACTCTATCTTCTTTCTCTCTCTTTGTGTGTGTGTGTGTGTGTGTGTGTGTGTGTGAGAGAGAGAGAGAGAGAGAGAGAGAGAGAGAGAGAGAGAGTGTGTGTGTGAGTATGAGTGTGTGAGAGTGTGTGTGAGTGTGTGTGTGTGTGTGAATGTGTGAGTGTGTGTGAGAGAATGAGTGTGTGTTAGTGTGTGTGAGAGAGAGTGTGTGTGAGTGTGTGAGATAGTGTGTGTATGTGTGAGAGAGTGAGTGTGTGTGTGTGTGAGTTTGTGAATGTGCAGGTGTGTGTGAGTGTGTTTTTTGTGTGAGTGTGCATGCACATTGCTTTTATTTACCCTTCTACTACATTTCTAGGTCAGTTGTTATCATAAACCTTGCTTGAGGATTATATGAAATACAGGCTTCTGTTATAATCACCATATCTATAGACATTCTTCTAATTCTGCCCATGCATTTGAAAGGAAGAAAAGTTAACTTTGTTATAGAGACTGTTTTGTTTCAAGGACAGACTACTTCAAAAGATACATAGAACTTTCCTGTTTTATTCTAATTGCCCTTTTTAATGATGCTTAATGTTGACACACACAGTGGAGCCATAAAACACTATACACTGAGGAGGCACTGTTAATGCCTGCTTCAAAGCAGTACAGTTTAGGGAACATACAACATTGCAGACAGGAATTTATTTTTCTGTCTCTGAGGTTTTTTTTTTAGAGCAGCAGTGTTCAGAGGAAATGCATTTATGATTTTGCTGAGTTTAACCTCAAAGACATTTTCTGTTTTATTCTTTATTTTTCTAGGCAGCCTTCAACCCACAAATTTCCATGAGAAAAATTAGTGTACTGACTCTTAATTAAAAATTTACACTCAAAATGAATTAGGGTTTAATTTAAATGTATAATTGACATGCAAATTTAAATGAAAGTAAGAGATGAAGGTTATAGGACCAAGTTATTGCATTAGGAAGAGACACTGATTTAACCATGGCAAGTGCGCAGATGAGTCAATGCCCTGATCATTCCTAGAACTACAGAGAAGTACAAGTTTCTTGCTAATAAATAGCTCCTATTATGTTGATTTTTTAAAAACATTTTATGTATGTGCATGCACATATGTCTGCAAATGCCAGTAGAGGACATAACATTCCTGGGTAATTTGAGTTACAGGAAATTGTGAGCTATTTAACCTGGGTGCTGGGAACCAAACTCCTGCACTCTTCTGCAGCAGCAGCAGCAGCAGCAGCAGCAGCAGCAGCAGCAAGTGCAGTAAACCATTGAGCCATTTCTCCAGCCCCCCATTACATCTTTCTCAGGCATCTAAGATAAAAGGCAGCTAGCACCAAACTCACCATGACCGCCTTGTTTTGTGTTTTCTATTGTGGTGACAATTTCCTACTTCCCAGACTTCTAGTGCCTTCTATTTCTTCCCTTCTTCTTCTTCTTCTTCTTCTTCTTCTTCTTCTTCTTCTTCTTCTTCTTCTTCTTCTTCTTCTTCTTCCTCTCCTTGTGAGAACACTCTGCATTTGCAGGAGTGATTCTATTAGGCTGGATTATTCTGAGTTTCTTTTCGTACAGCTTGAACAATGGTAACTTCCAAGTATTTTTGTTTCATATTAAAGGAATACTACAGTGGCGTCTACAGTTTGGTACAATTGTTCTCCCTTTCAGTTAAATAAGCTGTAATTGTTCTTTTGACTATGTCATCAATAAGCTTCAAACCAATTACTGAGTGGAAGTATGTTCCTTTTACTAATTTTCTAAAAAAAAATGAGAGAGAGAGAGTGAGAGAAAGAAAAACTGATGTATGACAAACAAGACTAAGTTTGAGAAATTTGCAAGTCAGCTGATAGCTCTGAGGTGACTTGGAATTGAAAATGGTTGAAGTGTTCACACCCAGGATATCAGAAAAGATTACAAATCATTTTTCTCTTTTTTCCACAGCACTGGTATTAAACATTTATCAGTTTAGGACTAACATCATTAGTCAACCATCCCACGTGTTTCTAAGGAAAATAACTATTTCAATCCCCAAATCAAAGTGCCTCAAGTATTTGTCTGTGATATTCTTTGCCTAGAAAATGCCCTTGGATTTATGAAAGAAGCTGTGCATCTTCTATCCTTTGGAGAAAATAGAAATATAAATCCTGTCTGTCTAGAATATATACAGAGTAAAAAAGGTTGCCCTGTATTCCCTGTCTCGCCTGTCATCAAAGATAATACCCTAGATAAATCTTCCCAGAAATCTGAATGGAATATTTATAACACACAATATTGTTTGCGGTAGCCAGAAGCTTGAGTTTCAAAGGAAAAAAATATTTTAATCTAAGAAAAAACAAGCTTGGCCTCTCAAGGAACACACATTGAAACCCCAGAGAAGTTTTTGAATTATCTTGGCAAACGTGGGATTCAGAAAATATTAGCTGTTAATCTCTTACAAACTGACTGTGAGATGATAATTAGGTCTCCATTTTCTGGTAATAACACTGGTGGAGAAACTTCGATACAATTCTGCTAACTTTATTTTTCATGGGGATAATTTTATGAATAAAAATGTAATGGAATTATGTTATTATTTAAACTATTAATATTTCCTTTGTGTGTGTAGAAACATCAAAGTAACTTTTTTTCTTTTACTGTGGATGGATAATAGGAGTTGGATTATTTTTTTCTCATGTTAGACTTTCCACAATAACTGAATTATTAGTTTGGGAAAGCATTGCCAATTAAAATACATAAATTCAGTTAGTAGCTAATTAAAAAAATTATTTTCATAAATAAGAAAAACTAATTGAGCCCATTATTTTAAAGGATGTAAATCTCTCTAGCCTACAGTGAGCTAATTGTTAAGATAGTTACTATGTACTGTGTATTCTGCAAGCACTACTGAGTTGAGACACACCTAGAAACATCACCTGAGAGAGAAAGGACATTTCAGTTGCCATGGAAAGCTCCTCATGTGCTGGATATCAGTTCTACAAAGTCTGTACCAGTGACCACTTATTTGCATTTTTGCTTTTACAGATTTTTGCTAAGTATACAATGTATATGCTTTTGCATCTGGCTTCAATGATTTTGAGATTCCCTGGTTATTGTGACTGCTGACAGGAGTACTCTGCATTGACAAGCACTGTTCTGTTTTCTTCTGAGGTTATTCTGATGCAAGTCTCTAGCTAAACATATGCTTGTGATTCTCTTGAGTAAATGGAAATGGGTTTCTCTGCCCAGTCCTGAGTTAAGTGTGTGTCTAACTTTGTAAAACACTGCCAAACTGTCTCCCAGAACAGCTGTTTAATGTTTTACTCCTGTAAACAATAGGCAAGGTTTCCAGTCACTTTCTGTTGGTCCTCACTGATACTTGATATTGTCTACATTTTTGACATTCAATTCTATGCTAATATTTCAGCATGATTTTAATGGGTGGTGATATATTATTTATGATCTAATAAAACTTGCCTGGAGATCAGAATGCAAATCTAGCCACAGCCATAGAAGCTTGGCAGTCTGGAGACAGAGGCAGATGGGTCTCTGTGAGTTCAAGGCCACCTTGAGCTATTCAAGAGTGAGTATGTCTAAAAGATGTGTGTGTGTGTGTGTGTGTGTGTGTGTGTGTGAGAGAGAGAGAGAGAGAGAGAGAGAGAGAGAGAGAGAGAGAGAGAGCATATATATATGTACATACAGTTATGTACACACACATATATGTGTAGCAATATAATAAAGCAAAATAGTCTTTACATTGCTGGCTCACTAAGTCTTTTAATCCCAGCACTCCGGATGCAGAGGCAGGAGGATCTCTGTGAGTTCTCAACCAGCCTGGTCTACAGGACTTTCCAGGACAACCTCCAAAGCAATACAGAGAAACCCTGTCTTGAAAAAAAATAAGTAAATAAATAAATCAGTAAGTCAATAAATAAAGCAAAATAGATTGTCCACTTGAGAGTGTGGGTGGCATAGAAGGGGCTGGAAGGAGGAAAAGGAAGAGCCAAGTGAATTCTTTTTCAACTAAAAACACTGACAAATAAACAAAGAAGATGAAAACACTCCCTCTCGTGCTAGATAAAGGGGAGCCTGTACACCTGGGACCACAGCCATACTCAGCCTGTAGGTATATGTGTGCCTGTGGATGAAAGAACTTTTGAATGAAGGTTTATGGAGGAAAAGAAGCTTGTACCTGATGATGTTACTTTCTCAGTCTGGCATTGTGCTGAGAAAAGTAGAGGAGGCAAGACTTGAACTCAAGAAGAAAGTAATGTCAGTGAGTAAAAGCTATAGGAACAGAGAGAAATCTAGTCTTCCCAGACAATGTGAAAAAAAGACTCTAAGAAAGAAAGCACAGAAATGCACACTGATGCCTACCTGTATGTACCTATAAAATATTCTATGATATTCCAGTGGTCTAGGCATAGGGAGATAAAAGCAAGGGCATTATTAGATGACTACCAAGACTGTATATTATTGTGAAAAGATTGCTATAGCAAAAATTGCTGAGGTAATTGGAAAAGACAAAGGTGGCTTACCATACTCTATCCTGCAGCATGAGGCTTCACTGACTTCCATATTTGGCGTATGTGATTTTATTTTTGTGATAAACATTTCATTCTAAGAAAGGTCAGCGATATAGAGACTCAAGGCAGTTGTTAACGTTTTGTTGAAATCTTGTCTTGACATTTTATTGACTGTAAAATACACTTGATTATTCACTTTATGATAAAACTTATGATTAGTCTTAATAAGGTCAATATAATTAATTTTGGGTAAAGCTTCTGAAATACTGTGTTTTGTTCTATAAAACATTGATAAGTTTATAAAAGTAACACAAAAGTAGACAAATCAACCATCAAAATATAATAACTGCAAAATTACAAGAAATAAATAAATAAATCAGAAAATCAATGGTTCAATGAACTTTTTCTCTCCTATATCTCTGTAATATATTCAAAACATAATTTTTTAATTTATTAATGTTTTATGTATACAGTGTTCTGCCTGCATGCCAGAAAAGGGCGCTGGATCTCATTATGGATGGTTGTGAGTCACCACATGGTTGCTGCGAATTGAACTCAGGACCTCTGGAAAAGCAATCAGTCCCCTTAACCCCTGAGCCATCTCTCCAGTCCCACAAAATGTGGATTTTTTAATCAGTCTGCTAAGCTTCCCTTAAGTGAGAAACAAAAACTAAAGCAACAACAACAAAAAACAAAAACTCAACTACAGTTAGATAAACTTTGTTTATGGACGAGTTAATTTGCTTTGCAAATGCACCGTGATAGAAAACAAGGAGAAGCTTTTAACTTTCTACAAGTCACTGAGTGGACATCTTAATGCTTTCTGGTGTTTTGAATGTGTTCTGAGGAACCGACAACCTCTCCTGTTGTCCTCATGTAGCGGGTGCCCACACTCTCCACTCCTCACCTCTCCTGTTCACTCTCTACTCTTCACCTATCCTGGTGTCACCGTGTAGCTGATGCTCACACTCACTTTTCACTCCAGGTCCCTTTCTTTTCTCCATTGTCAAAGCTTCTGCCACCTGCCAGAGTCTCTTAAACATCATTTTTGTTTCATTCACTTAAGAGTAGTTCCAGGCTAGCCTCAAATGGATGATCCTCCTGCCTCAGCCTCCTTAGTGTTGGGATTTCAGGTGGGTATCATATAACAGATAACATATCATCTTTATAGTACATGAACTTTTGTTTTCAAATCTACAGGTTTTTCTTTTTTATCATTTCAGGATATCTCTGTATGTATATAAATCACATGGGTTGTTGCCAGAATGTGTTCATACTTCTATTTTCTCTACTAATTATTGTGAAATCCCAGAACAACAGTTCATCTTTGCCTCACACTTACCTTAACCTGGAACTTAAAGTATCTGTTCATCAGATGAAAAATTTGGAAAATCAATCAAACAACCTATATCTTTTAGAGAAATACTTTTTACTTACTGGGCATTTATATTGGGAAATCATTTCCTTTGAGTGCCATAATTTTCATAACATGCCTCTAACAACTCTACACTGTCAAGTCAAATATCAAGCTCCAGTCACTAAGCCTGACTACAGAGTAATAAACCTCATATCATTGTCTCATCCTAGCGATAAATATAGAAATTGCTGATGAATGCATAAGGCACATCTGCATAAAATCACGGCTATAATTCCATATATGCAAAACCAATGCATTCTATCTTGTGTTTTCTATTTGCATTTTTCTCTTAGAAACAGACTTGCTTTGAAGTACTGATGAAAAACCACCTAGTCTCAATATAATAATTACATTTTACTAATTGGCAGGGATTGATTGCTTTCTATATTAAATTAAATTTTTGTGTGTAGGTACACAGTTTTATCCAAAGCTTTGTAAGATTCTTGGCATCGAGAACTGTAGCAAGCTTTCTTGCCAGACTGTCTTGGACTGCCAGCCACAAATAATGACATGGAGACATATTATTAATTATGAAAGCTTGGCCTTAGCTTAGGCTTTTTTCCAACTAGCTCTTATAACTTAATTAACCTCTCTGAATTGTATGTCCGACTTGTTTTGCATCTCCCTGGCATCCCACCTTTCTTCTTCCCAGAGTTCTCTCTCTTCCTGAAAGTTCCACCTATACTTTGCTGCCTAGCTATTGGCAGTTCAGCTTTTTATTACACCAATCAAGCAACATATCTCCACACAGTGTACAAACATCCCAAAACACTTCCCCCTTTTGTGCAAATAAAAAGAAAGGTTTTTAACTCTAATATAGCAAAAACTACACACAGTAAGAAAAATTATCAAGTAAGGATTACATTTACGATGTCCTGTCCATGTATATTTGGAAAATTAGGAGAAATTACTGTATTATCTATCCTATCTTGGTGAGTTCAAAGTTTTATACCTAAATTATTCTCTATCACAGCTTGTATTATCATCCAAAAATATCTATTTAGACCTTAAAACATTTTCTGAGAGGAAAATAATTAAGCTTTTATGTCTCTCAACCTTATATACTTCACATCCCTTTTGTGAGATTTTTTTTCTCTGAATGTGTTAACAAGGGAAACTGTACCTATAACTATGTATTATTCAATTCCATCAGAGACCTGAGAAGGATATAATATCCCCAGAGTAAAAGGGAAGTGTAGAGCAAGCAACTTTCAAAACTATAGAAATGCCAGAAACAGCTTTCAAGAAATTTTAAATCTATGTCCCGTTACTTCAAACTGACTACATTTCTCATAAACAGGACTAAATTTTGCCAGTGCCATTTATAATTATTTCCAAACGCATCATTACTCAAAAATTTTTCCTCATTTTTTATTCCTTAAACATTAAAATAATTGTGCAAAAGTTTCTGAGAGAACCAAGCTGTTTTGACAAGCCGTGCAATATCTTTGGATTTTCATGCCCAGGTCATGGAGTTTAATGAAAGCAACTAGTCATCCTTGACATGCTAAGAACCACAGAGGAATGCAAAGAAAAACTTGCATGGCCTTCAATTTGACAGCATCAATGTATAACTTTATAACTTTATAACTTCAATTGTCATTTCCAAACACAACAAAGAAAGTGAAATCATGCATAAAAACTTGTGGTATAACAACAACAACAACAAAAACTTTATTGAGGGAAATTTGGAAGAAAATGTAAGTCTTAAAAGTAATTCCTGGCATAGAGTGGACCTGCCCAGACAAGAAGGACCTCCCTGAGTCTGGAAATACCTCACTATTCCTTCCCCCTCTGCCGCCCCGACCTATCCTGAGTGAGGAGACTACCAGGAGAGGCAAGACCATCCATAGCTGCAGACATTGAAGTCTTGGCCCACACACACCACTGGGTGACAAGCAGAGATAGAGAGACTCCACCTGCACCCACTAGAAGAAGAGATGGGAAGAAGGCAGAATAAGAACACACTCAACAGAAAGACCAATATGACACCACCAGAATCTAGGGACTCCACACCAGCAAGATCTGAAAAGCACAATACAGAGGAAGAAGAGACAGACCTAAAAATCTACTTCATGAAGATGCTAGAAACCCTTAAAGAGGAAACAAGAAAATCTCTTAAAGAAACAGAGGAAAAAACAAACAAAAAATTCAAGAAGTAAGTAAGTCTCTTAAATAATCTAAAGAAAAAACAACCAAACAAGTGAAGGAAGCACTGGAAACAGATCAAGCCATGAAAGATGAAATAGAAACAATAAAGAAAACACAGAATGAGGGGATGCTGGAAATACAAAGGCTGGATAAATGATCAGGATCTAAGGATGTGAGTATAACCAATAGAATACAAGAGATGGAGGAGAGAATCTCAGTTGTTGAAGACTCGCTAGAGGATATAGAATCATCGATCAAAGAAAATCTCAAGTCCAACAAAGCTCTAACACAAAATATCCAGGAAATATGGGACACCGTGAAAAGGCCAAATCTAAGAATAATAGGTATACAAGAAGGTGAAGAAATACAACTCAAAGGTAGAGAAAACATATTCAACAGAATCATAGAAGAAAACTTCCCCAACCTGCAGAAGGATATACCTATGAAAGTACAAGAAGCTTACAGAACACCAAATAGAGTGGACCACAAAAAGAACTCCCCTCACCACATAATAATCAAAACACCAAACTTACAGAATAAAGAGAAAATATTAAGAGCAGCAAAGGAAAAAGGTTAAGTAACATATAAAGGCAGACCTATCAGAATCACACCTGGCTTCTCAATGGAAACTTTGAAAGCCAGAAGGTCCTGGATAGATGTCCTACAAACAATAAGGGAACATGGATGCCAACCCAGACTACTGTACCCAGCAAAACTTTCAATCACTATAGATGGAGAAAACAAGATATTCCATGACAAAACCAGACTTAAACAATACATATCCAGAATCCGTCCCTGAGGACCCTGGGATCCTGTCTCTTCGGAGATCACTGGGCCATTCTGGCCTCACAGAGTGCAGAGAGTCCAGAGGTGAGCTGATTCAGCCCCTATTTTGGGCCCAACTTCTGCCTTCCCGCCCTGGCAAATCCCATACCGGGAACTGCAGGCAGACAGAATCCGTCCCTGAGGACCCTGGGATCCTGCCTCTGCTGAGATTGCTGGGCCATTCCGCCCCCCACAGAGTGCAGAGAGTGCCGACATGAGCTGATTTGGCCCCTAACTTGGACCCAACTTCCATCTGCCCACCCTGGCAAACCCTCCTCAGGAATCTTCGACAGGACCACTTGAACCCTGAGGACCAAGTAACACAGAGTCTGCTGACATCTCTGAGCCAGTGCTGCTCTCACCCACCTGGAAAGCGAGTTGCTCAGACCTGCCTGCACCCAACTTGAAACCCATCAGAGTATCAAAGTCAATTGCACACACCTGAAGAGAACACCAGACCCATACACACCAGGAAAGGAAGTGATACCAACTGTACCCACTGGAACAAGAGATGGGAAGACGACAATATAAGAACACATCCAACAATAGGAAAACCAATATGATACCACCAGAGCCTAGGGACTCTACACCAGCAAAACATGAACATTCAAACACAGAAGAAGCAGAAGAGAGCAACCTTAAAAACAACTTCATGGAAATGATAGAGAATCTAAGAGAGGAAATCAGAAAATCCTTCAGAGAAATGTAAGAAAAGACAAACCAAAAGATGCAAGAAATCAAGGAAAGCCAAGAAAATACAATTAAACAGCTGAAGGAAACAGTTCAGGACCTGAAAACTGAATTAGAGACAATAAAGAAAACACAAACTGAGGGATTGCTGGAAGTGGAAAAGCTTAGTAAACAATCAGGAACCACAGATGCAAGCATAACCAATAGAATACAAGAGATGGAAGACAGACTCTCAGACGCTGAAGACAAACTAGAGGAAATAAACTCATCAAGCAAAGAAAATCTGAAGTCTAATAAAACCATAACACAAAATATTCAGGAAATTTGGGACACTATGAAAAGTCAAAACCTAAGGATAATAGGTATAGAAGAAGGTGAAGAAACCCAACTCAAAGGTGCAGAAAACATATTCAACAAAATCATAGAAGAAAACTTTCCCAACCTAAAGAAAGACATACCATTGAAAGTACAAGAAGCCTACAGAATGCCAAATAGAGTGGACCACAAAAGAAAGTCCCCTCATCACATAATTAAAACACCAAACATACAGAATTAAGAAAAATATTAAGAGCA
Organism: Cricetulus griseus; assembly: GCF_003668045.3. NCBI lineage: Eukaryota > Metazoa > Chordata > Mammalia > Rodentia > Cricetidae > Cricetulus > Cricetulus griseus. The sequence continues at coordinate 178,165,817 of NW_023276806.1, read as the reverse complement.
GCAAGGGAAAAAGGCCAAGTAACATATAAAGGCAAACCTGTCAGAATTACACCAGATGTCTCCATGGAAACTCTGAAAGCTAGAAGGACCTGGATAGATATTCTACCAACTCTGAGAGAACATGGATGTCAACCCAGACTACTATACCCAGCAAAGCTTTCAATCACTATAAATGGATAAAACAAGATATTCCATGACAAAGCCAGATTTAAACAATATGTAACCACTAATCCAGCCCTACAGAAAGTACTGGAAGGAAAACTCCAACCTAAGGAAATTAACTACACTCACATAAACATAGGCAATAGATAATCCCACTCTACAAGAACAAAAAATAAAAGGCAGGGTAAATCCACATACAATACCAGTACCAACAACAAACCAAAATCAAACAAGAATAAACACTCAATGGAACTTAATTTCCCTCAATATTAATGGTCTTAACTCGCCTATAAAAAGACACAGGCTAACAGATTGGATACGAAGACAGAATCCATCCTTCTGCTGCATACAAGAAACACACCTCAAATTCAAAGACAGACTTACCTCAGAGTAAAGGGTTGGGATAAGATACTCCAATCAAATGGACCCAAGAAACGAGCTGGGGTAGCCTTCCTTGTATCTAACAAGATAAACTTCAAACTAAAATCTATCAAAACAAATGAAGAAGGTCATTTCATATTCATCACAGGAAAAATCCATCAGGAAGAAGTCTCAATTCTAAACATCTATGCCCCAAATACAAAGGCACCAACATTCGCAAAAGAAACATTATTAAAACTCAAATCACAAATAAGGCCTCACACAGTTATAGTGGAAGACTTCAACACCCCACTCGCACCACTGGACAGGACCACCAGACAGACACTTAACAAAGAGACAAAAGAACTAACAGAAGTTATGATCCAATTGGGATTAACAGACATTTATAGAACTTTCTATCCAAACACAAATGGATCACATGGAACCTTCTCAAAAATCGACCACATTCTTGGCAACATAGCAAATCTCAACAGGTACAAAAAAATTGGAATAATCCCCTGTGTCTTATCAGGCCACCATGCTTTAAAGATAGAAATAAAAAACAAATCAAAGTGCAAAAAACCTACCAACTCATGGAAATTAAACAACATGCATTTGCAACATTCCTGGGTCAAGGAAGAAATAAAGAAAGAAATTAAAGACTTCTTAGAATTCAATAAAAATGTTGACACAACATACCCAAATTTATGGGACACTTTGAAAGCAGTAGTAAGAGGAAAGTTCATAGCTCTAAGTGCTCACATGAAGAAACTAGAGAATACCCACACCAGAGATCTGACATCACAGCTGAAAGCTCTAGAAAAAATGGAAGCAAATTCACCCCGGAGGAGCAGATGCCGGGAAATAATCAAACTGAGGGCAGAAATCAATAAAGTCGAAACAAAGAAAACAATTCAAAGAATCAATATAACAAAGAGTTGGTTCTTTGAGAAAATCAACAAAATAGACAAACCATTATCCAAATTAACCAAAAGGCAGAGAGAGATCATGCAAATTAACAAAATCAGAAATGAAAAGGGGGACATAACAACGGACACTGAAGAAATCCAGAGAATCTTCAGGTCATACTTTGAAAACCTGTACTCCACAAAATTGGAAAATTTAAAGGAAATGGACAATTTTCTGGACAGTTATCACTTACCAAAATTGAATCAAGAACAGATAAGCAACTTAAACAGACCTATAACCTCTAAGGAAATAGAAGCAGTCATCAAAAGTCTCCCAACCAAAAAAAGCCCGGGGCCAAATGGATTCACCGCAGAATTCTACCAGAAATTCAAAGAAGTGCTAATACCAATACTCCTCAAGTTGTTCCACAAATTAGAAGCAGAAGGGACATTGCCAAACTCTTTTTATGAGGCTACGATAACCTTGATACCCAAGCCACACAAAGACACAACTAAGAAAGAGAACTGCAGACCAATATCCCTCATGAACATTGATGCAAAAATTCTCAATAAAATCCTAGCAAATCAAAAACAAGATCATATCAGAGAAATCATCCACCATGATCAAGTAGGCTTCATTCCAGGCATGCAAGGATGGTTCAACATATGAAAATCTATCAATGTAATCCACCATATAAACAGACTGAGAAAAAAAACCACATGATCATCTCACTAGATGCTGAAAAAGCCTTTGACAAAATCCAACACCCCTTCATGATAAAGGTCTTGGAGAAATCAGTGATAACAGAAACATACCTCAACATAATAAAAGCAATATACAGCAAGCCAACAGCCAACATCAAATTAAATGGAGAGAAACTCGATCCAATTCCTCTAAAATTAGGGACAAGACAAGGCTGTCCACTCTCCATACCTCTTCAATATTGTCCTTGAAGTCCTAGCCAGAGCAGTAAGACAACGAAAGGAGATCAAGGGAATACAAATTGGAAAGGAAGAAGTCAAACTCTCACTATTTGCAGATGATATGATAGACTACATTAATGATCCTAAAAACTCTACCAGGGAACTCCTACAGCTGATAAACACCTTCAGCAAAGTGGCAGGATATAAGATTAACTCAAAAAAATCTGTAGCCCTACTATACACCGATGACACATTGACTGAGAAAGAAATCAGAGAAACGTCACCCTTTACAATTGCCACAAACAACATAAAGTACCTTGGGGTAACACTAACCAAAAATGTGAAAGACCTGTACCATAAGAATTTTGAGTCTCTAAAGAAAGAAATTAAAGAAGATACCAGAAAATGGAAAGATCTCCCATGCTCTTGGATAGGTAGGATCAACATAGTAAAAATGGCAATCTTGCCAAAAGCAATCTACAGATTCAGTGCAATCCCTATCAAAATCCCAACCCAATTCTTCACAGACCTTGAAAGAACAATTCTCAACTTTATATGGAGAAACAAAAGACCCAGGATAGCCAAAACATCCCTATATAATAAAGGAACTTCTGGAGGCATCACCATCCCTGATTTCAAGCTCTACTACACAGCTATAGTCCTGAAAGCAGCTTGGTATTGGTACAAAAATAGACAGATAGACCAATGGAATAGAACTGAAAACCCTGATATTACCCCACACACCTATGAACACCTGATTTTTGACAAACAATCCAAATTTATACAATGGAACAAAGAGAACATCTTCAACAAATGATGCTGGCATAACTGGTTGCAGACATATAGAAGACTGCAGTTAGACCCAACCCTATCGCCTTGCACAAAACTTAAGTCAAAATGGATCAAAGATCTCAACATAAATCCAGCTACACTGAACCTATTAGAAGACAAAGTAGGAAATACCCTTGAATTAATCGGTACAGGAGACCGCTTCCTGAACATTACACTAGTAGCACAGACACTGAGGTCAACAATTGATAAATGGGACCTCCTGAAACTGAGAAGCTTCTGTAAGGCAAAGGAGACAGTCAGCAAGACAAAACAGCAGCCCACAGACTGGGAAAAGATATTCACCAACCCCACATATGACAGAGGGCTGATCTCCAAAATATACAAAGAACTCAAGAAGCTAGTCCTTCAAACACCAAACAATCCAATTAAAAAGTGGGGTACAGAACTAAATAGACAATTCGCAATAGAGGAATCTAAAATGGCTAAGAGACACATGAGAAAGTGTTCAACATCCTTAGTCATCAGGGAAATGCAAATCAAAACATCTCTGAGATACCATCTTACTCCTGTCAGAATGGCTAAAATCAAAAATACCAATGACAGTTTATGCTGGAGAGGATGTGGAGAAAGAGGAACACTCCTTCACTGATGGTGGGAGTGCCAACTTGTACAGCCACTGTGGAAATCAGTATGGCAACTCCTCAAGAAAATGGGAATTAGTCTACCACAAGATCCAGCAATTCCACTCCTAGGCATATATCCAAAAGAAGCACATTCATATAACAAGGACATATGTTCAACTATGTTCATAGCAGCATTATTTGTAATAGCCAGAAACTGGAAGTAGCCTAGATACCCCTCAACCGAAGAATGGATAGAGAAATTGTGGTACATTTATACAATGGCAGAAGTTTCTGCCTCAGCAGAAAAAAACAATGGAATCTTGATTCAAAAACTTCAAATAACCCCCTGTATCTTATCATACCACCACCCTTTAAGATTGGAATTCAACAGCAACACAAATTTCAGAAAACCTACAAACTCATGGAAATTGAGTTTCAACAATTGCACCAGTCCTGGGTCAAGGAAGAAATAAAAAAGAAATTGAAGACTTCCTAGAATTTATTGAAAATGTAGAAACAACATACCCAAAGTTATGGGACACTGAAAAACAATGCTAAGAGGAAAATTCATAGCACTAAGTGCCCACATGAGGAAACTGGAGAATAGTCACTCTAGAGATTTGACAGAACAACTGAAAGCTTTAGAACAAAAATAAACAAACTCACCACAGAAGAGTAAATGCCAGGAAATAATCAAACTGAGGGCTGAAATTAAGAAAGTAGAAACTAGGAAAACATTATGAAGAATCAATAAAACAAAGAGTTGGTTCTTTGAGAAAATCAACAAGATAGACAAACCTCTATCCAAACTAACCGAAAGGCAGATAGGGAGCATGCTAATTAAGAAAATCAGAAATGAAAGGGGGGATATAACAACAGACACTGAGGAAATCCAGAGAATCATCAGGTCATACTTTGAGAACCTGTACTCCACAAAACTTGAAAATCTAAAGGAAATGGACAATTTCCTGGATAGATACCACTTACCAAAATTAAACCAAAAAAAGGTAAGCAGTTTAAATCGACCTATAACCCCTAATGAAATAGAAGCAGTCATTAAAAGCCTTCCAACCAAAAAAAGCCCAGGGCCAGATGGCTTCACTGCAGAATTCTACCAGAAATTCAAACAAGAGCTAATACCAGTACTCCTCAAATTGTTCTAAGCAATAGAAGCAGGAGGGACATTGCCAAACTCTTTTTACGCGGCTACAATTACTTTGATACCCAAGCCACACAAAGATACAACCAAAAAAGAGAACTACAGACCAATATCTTTCATGAACATTGATGCAAAAATACTCAACAAAATATTATCAGATAGAATCCAAGAACACATGAGAAAAATCATCCACCATAATCCAAGTAGACTTCATCCCAGGGATGCAAGGATGGTTCAACATATGAAAATCCATCAATGTAAATCCACCATATAAGCAAACTGAAAGAGGAAAACCACATGATCATCTCACTAGATGCTGAAAAGGCCTTTGATAAAATCTAGCATCCATTCATGATAAATATCTTGGAAAGAATAGGAATAATAGGAACATGTCTAAATATGATAAAAACTATAGCAAACCAACAGCCAACATCAAACTAAATGGAGAGAAACTCAAGAGATTCCTCTAAAATCAGGAACAAGACAAGGTTGTCCACTCTCTCCATATCTCCTCAATATTGTACTTGAAGTCCTAGCTAGAGCAATAAGACAACAAAAGGAGATCAAAGGGATACAAATTGGAAAGGAAGAAGTCAAACTTTCACTATTTGCAGATGATATGTTAATCTTACACAAGTGACACAAAAAAAACTCTACCAGGGAACTCAAAAAGCTGATAAACACCTTCAGCACAGTGGCATGATATATGATTAACTCAAAACAAGTCTGTAGCCCTACTATATACAGATGATACATTCATGGAGAAAGAAATTAGAGAAACATCACTTTTCACAATGTCCGCAAACAACATAAAATATCTTGGGGATAACACTAACCAAAAAAGTGAAAGACCTGTACAACAAGAACTTTGAGTCTTTAAAGAAACTAATTAAAGAAGATACCAGAAAATGGAAAGATCTCCCATGCTCTTTGATAGGTAGAATCAACATAGTAAAAATGGCAATCTTGCCAAAAGCAATCTGTAGATTCAACGCAATCCCCATCAAAATCCCAACACAGATCTTCACAACCCTTTAAAGAACAATACTCAACTTTATATGAAAAACAAAAAACTCAGGATAGCCCAAACAACCCTGTATGATAAAGGAACCTCTGGAGGCATCACCATCCCTGACTTCAAGCTCCATTATAGAGCCATAGTCCTGAAAACAGCTTGGTATTGGACAAAATAGACAGATAGACCAATGGAATCGAATTGAAAACCATGATATTAACCCAAACACCTATGAACACCTTATTTTTGTCAAAGATGCTAAATCTATACAATGGAAGAAACAATGCATCTTCAACAAATGGTGCTGGCACAACTTGATTCGGACATGCAGAAGATTGCAGATAGACCCATATCTGTCACCATGCACAAAACTTAAGGGCAAATGGATCAAAGATCTCAACATAAATCCAGCCACACTGAATCCTCTAGAAGAAAAAATGGGAGATACCCTTTTCAAGGGTTTGAATGTATTGGTACAGGAGACCAATTCCTGAACATAACACCAGTAGCAATGCATTGAGATCTACAATTAATAAATGGGACCTCCTGAAACTGAGAAGCTTCTGTAAGGCAAAGGACACAGTCAGTAAGACAAAACAACAGCCCATAGAATGGGAAAAGATCTTCACCAACCCCACATCTGACAGAGGGTAGATTTCCAAAATATACAATGAACTCAAGAAGCTAGCCACCAAAACACCAATCAATGAAATTAAAAAGTGGGACACAGAACTAAATAGAGAATTCTCAACAGAAGAATCTAAAATGGTTAAAAGACATTTAAGAAAGTGCATAAACTCCTTAGCCATCAGAGAAATGCAACTCAAAACAATTCTGAGATACCATCTTACACCAGCCAGAATGGCTAAAATCAAAAACACCAATCACAATCTATGCTGGAGAGGATGTAGAGAAAAAGGAACACTCCTCCATTTCTGGTGGGAGTGCAAACATGTAAGACCACTCTGGAAATCATTATGGCAGTTGCTCAGGAAAATGGGAATCAGTCTACCTCAAGATCCAGCAATTCCTCTCTTGGGCATATACCCAAATAATTCATGTTCATACAACAAGGACATATGTTCAACCATGTTCATAGTAGCATTGTTTGTAATAGTCAAATCCTGGAAGCAACCTAGATACCCCTCAACTGAAGAATGGATAGAGAAAATGTGGCACATTTACACAATGGAGTACTACTCAGCAGAAAAAAGCAATGGAATCTTGAAATTCACAGGAAAATGGATGGAACTAGAAGAAACCATCCTGTGTGAGGTAACCCAGTCACAAAAAGACAAACATGGTATGTACTCACTCATATATGAATTTTAGACATAGTACAAAGGATTACCAGCCTACAATCCTCTTCACCAATGGAACTAGGAAATGAGAAGGACTCTAAGAGAAAAATGCATGATTCCCAGAGAATGGGAAGGGCCAGGATCTCCTAAGCTAGTTGGGAGTATGAGGGTAGGGGTGAAAGAGCTGGCAGAAAGTGAGTAGGAGAAGAGGAGGGGAGAGGAGGAAATGGAAGAGCAGAAAGGCTGAGTTGGGGGAAGAACAGAGGAGAGCAGGATGAGAGATACCATAATAGAGGGAGCCATTATAGGTCCGAGGAGAGATTTGGCCCTAGGGAGATTTCCAGAGATCTACAAGGATGACACCAACTGACAATCTAGGCAATGATGGAGAGGCTACCATAAATGTCCTTCCCCTATAATGAGACTGATGACTACTTTATATGCCATCCTAAAGCCCTCATCCAGTGGCTGATGAAAGCAGAGGCAGACACCCACAGCTACACACTGAACTGAACTCTGGAACTCAGTTGCAAAGATGGAGAAATGAAGATCTAGGGGGTCAGGACCAGACTGGTGAATCCCACAGAAACAGCTGACCTGAACAAGGGGAGCACATGGAACCCAGACCGCTGTATGGGAGGCCAGCACAGAACTGTTCCAGACCCCTGAAAGTGGATGTCAATGAGGAGGCCTCAGTACACTATGGGGCCTCTGGTAGTGGATTAGTATTTTTCCCTGGTGTAAAAAGGAAGTTCGAGAGCCCATCCCACATGAAGGGATGCTCTCTCAGCCTGGACACATGGGGGAGGGCCTAGGCCTGGCCCAGAATGATGTTGTGGAATTTGGGGAGCCCCCTGCGGAAGGCCCCACCCTCCATGGGAGTGGAGAGGGAGAGGGGAGGGGATGAGTGACGGGTTAGGGAGAAGGGGGAAGAGGAAGAAGGGATTGACATGTGAAATTATAATTTTGTAAAAATTAAAAAAACAGAAAAAAGATTAAGAAGTAGTTGTAAATGTGATCATTCTTTCTAAATAAAGTTTTCTAATACAATTTAAAAAGTAATTTCTATTATTAAAGAGTCTATTCCTAGACTCTTTTCTACTCTGAGTTAAGTGGCATTTTCATTAATATATTAAACATTATTCTATGTAGTTCAATAGCTTGCAGTTCAAAAGAATAACTATAAAGTATTTTTGAATATCCACTTTATTTTGTGAGTTCATTGAATATGAATTGAATATGCATAGCACATATTAACTGTGAACTATATTTATTACTACCAATGATATTGTCTTCAAGAAGTTCACAGTGGACACATGAATAGCAAGGAAAAACCATAATGGCATCTGCAAGGTATTGTTACAGGAAATTGATTGGTTTTTGCCCATTGCAAAGAACAAAATATGTAGTAGCTATATGCAGTGGAAGAGGCTTATTATGGTCTCACAGGATAATCTAGAAAGATCAAGTTACAGTTCCCAAAGATACACCAGAAAATCAAGCCACGAAGGGAACAACACCTCAGTATTCAGTGGAGGCTGTGCCATAGGGCTACTGGATAAAGCATTGTGCCACTAAGTCAAGGCAGAGAACTGTGAGGTATTTTAAAGTGGGTAAGAAAAAGGAAGCATACACATTGCAAAGGAATGTTCAGTTTTAAATAGATTTGGAGAAGGTTCAGTTTTATTCTTTGGAGCTGGAGCAATTCACGATGAATACATTATAGACCAAATGTCTATTTCTTCCCAAAGTTTGTATTTGAAACCTCACTCCCCAGTGTGATAGTGTTAGGAAGCAGCCTTTGGGGACAGCTCAGTGAGGTGATAAGGATGGAACTCTCCTACTCGGATCAGCACCCTCAGAAGAGCCATAAGAGTGTGCTTGACTCCTCTCTCTGCTCAGCCATGTGAAGGTGGAATACAGTTTGGCGCTCTGCCACCTGGAAGAGGGCCCTCATCAGAATGGTGACACTCTGGTGTCAGTCTTCCTGTCTCCAGAATATGAATAACTTCTGTTGTTTGAACTCTACCTTGTCTAGAGTAATTTGTTATATGAGCACAGACTGATATGACAACTGACAGGAGTAATGGCTGTAAGGTGAGCATTGGAGGATACATGATTGCCAGAAATGAGAGAAGTTAGTTTCAAGATAAAAGTAGTATTATCATGAGGTTGAAGGTTAGCATAGAAGCTGAGAACCTAGTTAAGTTTGCTCTACTAGAAATGACCAACAAGGAAAAGGTATAGTAGGGAAAGGGACAGCAGGAGGGGAAGACGACTCATGGCCAGAAAACACTTTCACAGATCTTGTAGTAAAGAGAAAAATCCAGTAAGGCTGACTGTGAAGTGAACTCTAGGCAACAGCAGGAGACTTAACATAGAAAAGTCAAGTTTCTAAAAAGTAAAAAGTAGAAGATAGTGGCAACATTTTGAGCAACACAGAGTGTAAGTGGGATAGGAATCAAGATTGTCATTTACGTTAATGATGGTTAGTCATGTGTGTTTTGGTGGGCACTGTTCCTCGGGAGCAGTAATAGCAGAAAATAGACAGTAATGGATTGGGATGTGAGTGGTAGATAATAAATCAGAGCTAGATTACACAAGTGTCTCCTCCAAAGTGCTTACCCTTTAAAGTAAGGAGTAACACATCCTGAATGCCACAAGAGAAGAGCAAGGCGGGGAAGCGCTAATCTTTCTTCTTTATTTAATAAGAGAAGCAAATGAGGGCATTCACATGAAGAGCTGAACAATCCCAGAAGAAGGAAAAAGTGAAAGATAGAAGAGAATCACAGAAAGATTCTTCATTATTTAAAGTGAGAGGCCTTTGAGAGGGTCACAGTGAGACTGGGGAAAAGGATAAAGAGAGGCTTCATGCAGAAACTTAGCTGTGAGAGGGAAGGGTGGGGAAGCTCACACTGTAAAACCTGAGATGGCTCTTCAGTGAAAGTGAAGGACAGAACAATGACTGTGGCTAGTGGCCACTGAGGAACATAGCATAGGAAGAATCATCTGCAGAATCCCCCCCCCCTCAGGTCCCCTCACCAATCCGAGGAGCCCAGATTACTACACAGCTGTAAGCAAATGGGGTCAAGTTGAACTGGTCTGAGGCTCTCCATTTAAATGGCCTTTCACTACTTCTTTCTATTCCTCCGCACTGCCGTCTCTCGGAACAAGCATTAAAGATGAGTTCTGAGCTAGTATCTGGAAATGAAAGGGCAAATTATTTTTATTTGATATTAGGAACTTTTCTGATGATGTGATTTTATCCTCTGGGGCTTTCAAAGGTTAAAACACCCAATTAAATTGGTATTCTCCAAAACCCCGGCGATAAAATAATTCATATGTAGGATGAACCAGCCCAAAGATATACTTGTGGCGTAAACTAATAAAACAGTCAAAAATTAATGAAATACACTACAGATTATTTCTATAAATAGAATTTAGCTTCTCTTGTCACACACACAAATAACTGAGAGGATAAAAAAGATTGATCTGGAGCAGTATTGTAAAAGGAAGGGAAGAAGCATGGGAGAGAGAGGAGAGTAGGGGAACAGGGTTGGGGGGCAATATTGCACAGCACCCGGGCTCAGTGATCAGGAGGCTGGAGTGTGTTTTCTCCAACATTTTGCATCGCTATTTAATTCCCCTTTTAAAATGTTTGAAGACAATATTGATCCCATGGATTAAACAGAGTTAGGTCTGTGATGCACTATGAAGAATATGTTTTGAGAATCTCCATATTCAGGCTTCCAATTTGAGATTTGAATCACCCACTCAACTTATTGCTTTAAAAATATTGTCTATTGGCACTAGGCCTACTAACAAATAAGCTATTTCTCCTTATAGTTTGTACAGTGTAAATACATTCAAAGGATAACACAGAACTTACGATTGCTTATTAACATACATGCACAAAGTTATAAACACTGGAAAAGTGTGGTGGGAGCAGAATCCAGGAAACCGAGTTATATTTGTGCACAAGCTGTCAGGCAGCTCTTTCCATGCTATTTCAGCATTTTGTTCACTCCTTGTCTACCTTACACTACCACTCTGCTTCAAACTGCATCACTAGAGACAGTTTCCATAGGAAGAACATTGCACATACACACATACTCACATGTGTGTGCATGCACACAGGTTCACACACAGGTGTATATACATGATATTGTATCTATATTTATATTTAAGATGTTGATTTTTCTCAAAATATATAGGGCAAAAGACAAAGCATTCTTAAATCTTAGTGCTCATTTTACTTTTGTGGCAAATACTAAAAATGATATATTATTTGATGTTAGAACTTTTATATAGCCCTAGCAAAACTAATAAGCACTTCCTCTACCTGTTAAATGCCTTCATCTTTTGCTTTCACTACGAATATTAACCCATATTTTAAAAATACTTTTAGTAGTTTCTAGTGATGTATTCCTCTATTTGAAATATTTTCCACATTTGTGTAACTAATTTTGAATTTATTTCCCCAAAAGAGGTGTTTCTTTTTTTTTTTAATGTAAGATAGGTGGTTTGGGTGCTTTGCTCCCTGCTCCATTGGCTGACACAGCTGTGGCACTGCCAGTTCCCAGTGTTTTTGATATGTTTTGACATGTTCTCTTCTGTTGGAAGTCCTTGCGGTAGATCACTGGCTGGGTTCTTGTCAACCCAACTTTGTATTCACTGGCGGATGTTCTTGTGGATTTGAGGGGAATGTGCTTTTTCTAGTCTGAGCATTTTTATTTTATCTTTCCCTCACTTCTTTGTTTGATAAGGATATAGTTTCTAAGGGTGATGGGGCCCTCTACCACATTCTTCATGATCTTCTGGTCTAAGCAGAAACACTTTTTCTGGAGTTCTTGATTTGGTATATTCATAACAAATCCAGTCTGTGCCAATGAGGGACACCACACCTCCTGTTTCAGTCTTAGTTTGCTTGGAGTCCTATGAACTATGGAGAGAAAAACCCCTCCCATAAGTACAGCAGTCATTCCCCTTATAGCCGTTATAGATTGCAAAACTAATAAGCACTTCCTCTACCTGTCACCAGGGTTACCTAAGACCATAGTGAGAACCGATGTCAGCTAAACATCCTAAAACTAGGTCATAATAAACTATTCTGCATCTTTCTGTTTTCCACTAAAATAGATTTAGATTTTGAAGTGCTTCTCATATTCACAAATAGATTTGTATATCATTTAGCACTGTCATTATGTACCATTATTCGGCAGTCTATCATCATATATACTGAAGTGTTTTACTCTAGACCCTTCAAATAAACAGTTTGGTCTTATCCAGCATTTACTCTTAATGAAAATTTCTGTATATGTATACATTTGACAAAACTATTTGAGTCCATCGATAGAATGAATTTGTAGCAGTAGCTAAAGTATGTAAGTGTCTTCATCCTTTTCTGAAAGGATGAAGAAATTTATGCTATCAACAGAGTATAAGAGATCCCATTTATTCACACCAAGGCCAGCGCTAGGAAAACCAAATTATTCTAATTTTTGACAGTTTAATAGCAAAGAAACAAAATTTATTTTTTATGATTTGCATTTCTACAATTGTAACAATGAACACCATTTTCATGCAAGTTTATTGTCATTTGTAGTTTTTGAGAAATGTCTTGCTCTTTTAAGAAATTCATTTGTTCATCTTTTCTTGGTCAATTTACATGAGCTGTTTGTAAATTAAGAAAATCACCATTTTGCTATCTGCATAAAACTTCATTGCAGTTAGAGCTTGTCCCTCACCTGCAGTACAACTAAGATAGAAACTTTTTTTTAAGCCTTTTTCTTCTGTTCTTTTTTTTTATTTTTTATTAGTTCAAATTAGGAACAAGCTTGTTTCACATGGCAATCCCTTCCCATCTCCCTTCCCTCACCCCCCCTCCCCACCCCTGACTTATCCCCCACCCCATCCCCATCCACCCTCCACTCCCCAGGCAGGGTAGGGCCCTCAACAGAGGCTCCACAAAGTACACCACATCATCCTGGGCTGGGCCTAGGCCTTTCCCCATGTGTCCAGGGCAAGAGTGCATCCCTTCATGTGGGATGGGCTCTCAAAGTCCTTTCTTACCCCAGGGAAAAATACTAATCCACTACCAGGGGCCCCATGGAGGGCAGAGGCCTCCTCATTGACATCCATGATCCAGGTCTGGATCAGTCCTGTACTAGCCTCCCAGACAGCATCTGGGGTTGATGTGTTCCCCCTTGTTCAGGCCAGCTGTTTCTGTGGGTTTCACCAGCTTGGTACCAACCCCTTCGATCTTCATTCCTCCCTGTCTGCAACTAAGTTCCAGAGTTCAGTTCAGTGTATATCTGTGGATGTCTGCCTCTGCTTCCATCAGCCACTGGATGAGGGCTCTGGAATGGCATAAAAAGTAGTCATCAATCTCATTTTAGGGGAAGGGCGTCTAGGTTATCCTCTCCACCATTGCCTGGATTGTCAGTTGGTGTCATTCTTGTAGGACTCTGGAAATCTCCCTAGTGAAGATAGAAACTTTTAAGAGATGGGCTTAGTAGAAAGTACTGGTTTTTAGGCATGATGAAGGAATTTCCTCCTTTCTTACCTGTTGCACCCTATGCATGAGATGAACAGTTTGCTTACTTCGTGCTCACACCGTGTTGCCTTTACCTCTAAACAGGCACAAAGCAATGGGTCTGTCATTGGCTCGAATTGTTACAAGAATTGATAAAGAATTGTGATAAAGAATTGAATTAGAGACATGTGACACAGATAATGACAGAAATAGAGACAATTTATCCAGAAAGGGAAAATTTTTGTGAGAATAGAAGTGGGCTGCAGAGCTGGGAATGGTCCAAGGCTTAAAGGCCATTGGAGATCCTCTAGGTTATTTATAGAACCCTTGAATTTTCCTGAATTTGAAGATCATGGGTTCCCTCCCTCCATGTAGTTCTATTACATGTAGTTCATGGGTAGAAAGGATTTTAGTCTAAGTCTCCCACTGTGTTTGTTTATTATGTGTTCTTGGAGAATTTTATACATGTATACAGTGTGTTTTTATCATTCCCACCATCCTCTTCCTCCCTTCAATTCTCCCAGATTCTCCCTAACAATCCCCTTCCAACCTATAAAGCTTCTTCCTCTTTTTCTATTTGTTATTATTTTTATGCCCTACTGAGTCCAGTTAGTGTTGCTCATATGCATATTGCGATGGAACCATCCACTGCAACATGGGTACCCTACCCTTCCCCAGCTGCCACCAACTGTCAATACCTGCTCAGCTGGAATTCTAATCCACTGCCATTGTTTTGTTTCCATGTTAATGGTGATGTCTCTAGAGTCTAGAGCCTCCCTCTCTGCCCTATTCTCCTGCCTCAAAAGTTTCAAAACTGTGATCCAACAAACACTTAACTTGTTGTATTTCTCTAGGGCACGGAAAGCTCAACAGTGCCTCTTTCTACTCCCAAATTACAACATACCACAGTTATCACCAACCAATTTGGCAAATCTAGAAATGTCTATTGCTTGATTACCCCAACTCATCTACAACAAAAATATTTCAAAAAGAAATATGTTCTAGTGGGCAACTTTGTCTTGAAATACTATATTTACTCATTTATTTATTGACTGATGCATTTAACACTTATGATTCCCAAAAGTTAAAGGGAAATAATATATGGCATTCATTGTGAGCCTGCATTTGCTGTCTTATTGAGTTAGTCACTTCATTTCAAATCATAGTATCATAGGACTTTCATGCAGCTACTTAGTAGTAGTATCTATCATTGCAGATTAAACACTCAAAGAAGCTATGTATGCTATACAAAGCCAAATTACTGACAAGGGAAAGAACTGATGTTTAAATCTTTATGTTTATGTCCCTAAAGCATGGACTTTCCCCACAATTCTGCAGCTGCAAAATTCCATGTTACATGGAAGACATTGATTCTTAAATTGAAAGACAAACACTATCAGGCTCATTCCACAACATGAAGAATCACATATAAGTCTTGATGCCATCCCTAGCACATGAATGGAACTTTGAAAGACCATTTCACATAGAGGGATACTCTCTCAGCCTAGACACTTGGGAGAGGGCCTAGGCTCTGCTCCAAATGATGTGACAGACCCTGAAGATCCCCATTGAAGGCCTCATGCCACCCCACCCCACCCCCTGCTGGCGAGCAGAAATGATGTAGGTCAGGAAAGGAAGGGAGGGCGAGGGAACTGGGACTGGGATTAACATGTAAAAACGAGCCTGATTCTAATTTAAAAAAAATAAACAAAAAAACCTTGTTTTCTTAGGAAAAAATTCTCGATTCTAAGGCAGAGTACTAATTATGATAAAGTACATAAAGATAAGAGATGTGGAATTCTCAAGTCTCATTAGATAATAGAAGACTGGCTTATTTAGGATAGTGAATAAGGGGTTAAAGGAATCAGAAGAAAAGAAACTGAGATGTGAACTTGGGTCAAATGGTGGAATTTTGGTCACCCAGCTAGAGAATTTTAAAAGTATTTATGGTCTGAGTGGAAGGAAAGTTATCTTACTTACAATTGCTCTTTGATGTGACTACAGTAAGGGTCACCCAGTGCTTTCTGCGGGAAAAATTACATCAGCTTCTCCTTGTTACTTTATTCCTTTAAAAAACTCATTTTTTTCTGGGAAAGTAGCAAGTCTTATTTGTTAATATATTATCCCTGGCTATTTTTGCGTTACAATGGAAGGTTGGAAAGATTGTGCATGGCTCACAAAGTCTCAAAACAAATCTATCCTTTAAAGAAAAAGCTTGCCAAGCCTTATAAAATGGTATTTTTCAGAACATCGCTGTAATTGACAGATACAAACAGATCAATTTCACTTATAAGAACAAAATGCTATGTAAGGCTTTCCAGCATTGATTCAGCATTGACTATTTGATTCTCCAAACTCTGTTACCATTTGTCTCAGCCTGTAGTTTGTTGCTACTCCAGAATTCCACATAGTGCATAAATTATACAGAATAGGGTATTTTTATCTCATATATCAAGAGGACAAGTAGTTCAAGACTGAAGGACTCCACCTGGTTCTGATAATCTTTTGGTGGTGGGCTTCAAGTGACTGAATTGAATCAGTGAGCATGCAAGCTCAGATTTGTCTCCGTAGGAAGTCATTGATCAACCAATCCAAAGTGCTTTTTGAAGGCTCCATGTTGACATATTAACATCATATGGGTTTAAGGACTAATTTCCCAATACATGAACTTTGGGGAAAGACAGTCATAACATAAAGTTATCTAAAAGTGTTTAAAGTATTTTCTATTAAAATTTGAATGTATTTAACCTTGTCACCTAATGATAAGCTTTCAATTATTTGATGTGATTTGAAGAAGTAAATAAAGAATGGGACTTTGGCTCAGCTGGTAGACTTCTTGTTAGCAGGTGCAAAATCCTGGTTTGATCTCTAGTACTACATAAACTGAGCATGGAAATAATCCATGCCTGTTACCCCAGCACATAGGAGATGGAGGCAGAAAAATCAGTTCAAGGTAACATTTGGCTACATAATGAGAATGGGGACAGTAGGGAACACATGAGACACTGTCTAAAATTAACAATGAATATAAACCTAAAACAAAACAATTATAAATAAAAGCTAGGATGTAAATTGATCCTAGATGTGAGCTAAAAAATGTTCTTTTAAACTTTGAAGGAATGTGAAGAATCTGAAAAATAATCCATGATATATAACATGGAAACAGAAAAAGAATCTGATCCAATGAGGAAGTCACACTTTCTAACATACACAAATTAGGTTATTCTTGTTCCACTCAGAAGAGGTAAAATGAGCATTAATGTTATTGATTGTTTTCCTGAACTTTCATTATTAAAACCCTTGAGTTATTAGCTAATTAATATAAAATGAATGTGTGAAGCTGAAAGGAAAATGCCCCTACAGTGCATGGAAATGCATTTTGCCTACAAGAGCCTACTAAGCTTGGATTGACCTCCACAGTTAACAGCTTCTGGCAATTACAACCCATTGTGATCAGAATATCCCCTCCACAAGTCACTTTCTTGCCAATGACTTTATCTTTCTAATAAGACAGAGCACAGGTGATTTCTAGACAAATGGTGAATAACTTTTAGATGTATGTGAAAACATCAAAAGTTTGGAGGAGTTTAAAATTGGTATGGAGTAAGAACCTATCAGCAATCTTGGGTAGTAGATCAGCATTTATCCCTGGCGTACAAATGGGCTTTGGAAGCCCATTCCACATAAAGAGATAATCTCTCAGCCTAGACACATGGGGGAGGACCTAGGCCCTTCCTGGGATGATATGATAGACTTTGGAGATTCCCCCATGGAGGGCCTCTCCCTCCCTGGGGAGCAGAGGGGGATGGGGTTGGGGTCTAAAGGGTTGGTGGAGGGCCGTGGGGGGGGAGGGAGCTGGGATTGGCAAGTAAAGCAAGCTTGTTTCTAAATTAAATTTTAAAAAGGAAAAAAAGAACCTATGATTTTATTCTAATGAAGGAAGGTACCCTATGATCATTACTTTACAAATAAAGTCATATTTTCAAGTGACCTAAATATTTCAGGAGTCCAGGGTAATCCCCTAATATCTAATTAGACATGAACTCCTTGACGAGTTCATTAACTGGTGAAATTAGTGCTCTTGACACTATTGGCATTTTGGGCCACAAAATTCTTGGTTGTGGTAGAACCATCCTAGGCTAGGGGATGTTTATAATACACTAGCCTCCATCTATTAGATGGCAAGAGGAAAGGACTCATCCTCCCAACCCTGTAAGTGGTGACACCAGAAAATGTCTCCTCCTTTTCTTATGATTATTGTAGGAAAGAAACTGGCCTTGGTTACAAACAACAGCTTTCAACATGTGACAATCTGCTGGAGGATGTGTACTTTACCATATAGTAGTAACAGAAACTAGCTTCTAAAGGCAGTCTGCTTCTAGTGGGTCTACTCTGTTTCTTGACAATATTATTTAGTAAATCCTTTATGAGGGAAGAGTCATGTTTAATTTTCACATGGCTCTTTGACTTTCTGGCTGTGATAATTTTGGTTGTCTATTTGACCATGAGTAGAACCCTCTGGCAAAGGAGCCTCAATAAGGAACTGCTTGGTATGCTTCTGAAAGATTTTCATACTGTGTTACTTGAGGTGGGAAAAGCCATCCTAAACATGGGCTTTCAGTGACCTATTTCATCCAGTCTGGCCCTTTCCCTTAATACCTAGCTAGATATGAACTCATTGATGAGTTCATTACCTGGTGAAGTTAATGCTCTCATTATCTATTATCCTCTTGAAAATGGAGACCAAGCCTTGAATACTTGAGCCTTTTGAGGAGACAGTCCATGGGAAAAAAAAAAAAAAAAAAAAAAAAAAAAACCTCTCTCTTTGACCAGTATCACTGTCAAGGTTGTTCCCTCAGCCTGAGATTGGGAAAAAGAACATGTGAAGTAGACCACAAATGACCTGTAATATACATATATTTTTAAAGTTGGAAATAGATTATTTTATCATACAATATATCCTGATTGTTGTTTACCTCCCCCCTCCTCCAAGTTCCTCCCCACTTTGCCTTCCCTCAAGGTCCACTACTTTTCTGTCTCTCTCACAAAAAAAATGCATGACAAAATAAAATATAGTAAGATGAAGCAAAAAATATTGTGTCAAAGTTAGTTAGACATGGCAATCCAACAGGAAAAAGACAGTGGTACTGAAGGCAATGTTGACAAATGAGGGCCAAGCTCAGGGTTCCCAAGGGGAACAATATGAATAGTGACCTAGAGACCATTCTTGTGAAATTTTGGCAAAGACTGTGGCTATTTTCTGTCCTTGTCCAAAAATTCTGCCCAAGGCTAGATTGAAGAGTATTGGAATAATAGCATTGGGAAAAGATATTTCAGGACAGGCTAGTGTTGAAGTGTGGTGACTATGGATCACTCTGATGCAGATCTTCAATGAAAATGATAAATCAGAGCAAAGAAAAATAGCAAAATCACTGTTTGAGGAGAAAAATAGCACCATGAAATGTACCACTCTATAAAACAAAAATCAAAAAGCAGATCATATACTTCCAACATGCAATGGCACAGAATATGTATTACCATCCCAACAAGGAGGAAGTAGGGAGTGTAGTGAAGAAATGCTGAAGCAAACCAAATCAAAGCAAAAAACAAAACAAAACAAAACAAAACAAAACAGGGCAAACTCCAAATTCTGATTCTCCATGTCTGATGTAAAAAGTGCTCTGGATCTCCAACTCATTTCAGCATTGTTGACTAAAACATACTTCTCCCTGTTATGATGATAATGGAAACTGAAACTGTATATAAGCCCTCAAATAAATAACTTTTCCTGAAAGAGTTTCTCTGGTCATGATGTGTCTTCACAGCAATGAGGAAGAAAGAAGTTGTTACCAGGAGTGAGGTATTGCTGGGACCTGCCTGACCAGGCTGCTTGATAGCCTAAGGTGGTGAAGTATAAAATGAAAGACATTCTACTTCCCTTGAATGATAAAGAGTGTACTAATTTTGTATGGTTATTATTTTTAAAAGATACAAAAACCTGAAAAAATATCAGCAAGAGCTTGAAACAACTACTTACACCATATCCATAGTCAAGACCAGAGAGCAATAAATACACATGTGTTTAGTGCTCATGTAGATTTCTTTATTTTCTCACAGTTCTGTGCTCAAACTCTGAGAACAGTGTTACCCTCTTTGGTCTGGGTCTTCCCAAGTTAGTTAAGGCAATTAAGACAACCTCCCACAGGCATGTCCACTGGCCAACATGGTCCACTGAGACTCCCTTCCCATGATTTTTAGCTTTTGTCAAGTTAACAAATACAAATATCACATTTAAGAGTAGAATATGCATTGTAAGGACACAAGAAAAGGACATGCCATAAATAATTAAAAGTATTTATGGGTTATTCATAAGCCCATTATGCCTGTCTTCTCAAACTTAAGATTTATATTCTTAGACAATGCACTTTTTGATTAGCAGAATGACAATGTCCTAAATTATCTATTTTGTAACTGGCTACATAAGCAATACTAAAACATTCCTGAGATGTACATGTATGTCTGAATGTCATCTTTCACAGAACATATTCAAATAATGTATCTTATTCTAACTAGGTTATATTCTTCTCTTTTTTTCATTTAAAAAACTATACTAACATCTTATTCTTTTAATTTTTGAAAGTTTAATTAAGATATAATTACATCATTTCCCTTCTTCCCTTTCTTCTGTTAAATTCCCTCTACCATATCCCCTCAACTTTACTCCCCTTCAAATTTATGACCTCTTTTTTATTATTATTGTTACACATATACATAAATTCATAAATATACAAAATAACCTACTTCACCCATTTAGTGTTGGTTTTAATATATGATTTCACTCATATGTATGGCTTCAGGTATGTGTATGACAATTTGGTATCAGATAACCAATCATGGGGCTCATCTCTGGGGAATACCATTTTTATAGCTCTCAGAATTATTTAGTTTCATGTAGCTGCTCATTTATGGATGCAGCTCCATGAACTTTTGCTCTCCCATGTTAGCATGTCTACTGGTATTAGCCAAAGGTTCAGGTCTTGTTTAAACAGCAATACTGTTGAGGTATTGCAGGTATAGCTTCTCTGCCATTTCTAGGATACACTCTTAGAAGGATTTCCTAGCTCTCTGGCTCTTAACCATCTTTCCACCCCCACTTCTTTGATTTTTCCTGAGTTTTATGTGCAGGAGCTATGTTGTAGATGTGTCTATTAGGATAGGGTAGCTAATCAGTTGATCTCTGTTATTTGAACAGCTGTGGTTTTCCATAATGGTATCTGTCTACTGCAAAATAACCATCTTTGACGAGGAGTAGGAACTATTCTTACCTGTTGGAACAAGGCTAAGTTTTAGACTGCAGTTAGGAATTCTACTATTCTAGTAAAGTGACAGTAATAGATTCTCCTCTAAGATCCATAACTTCAATAGCCCTGGATAGTTTTCTAGGGTCCAGAACCAGCAGCATGATTTCTTTCCAGTTGAGATTGTTGTGAATCCAATTAGACAGCTGTTGGTTACTGCCAAGACAAGAGTGCCACAATTATAACTTTAGGGATATCTTTCTATGCTGGTCATGTGGTTCAGACATTAAAACTGTGTAGGAATATTCATAGTTTTGCTTACCTGGCAGTTTGCATATCACCTTCTGGTACTATGGAAACCAGACCTCAGGGAGGAGGCTAACAAGTGAGATACAGCTGGATTTTCTGAGTTCTGTGTATGATGTGTAGGGTATCTTCAGTAATAGTGACTTTGGGACAGGGGACAAGCAAGAGAAACAGCAACAGCCTCTATTGTTTTGGGAGTCTCTTGGACTACCTGTCTGACCAACAACTCAAATGGAGGTTTCTTATTCTTGGCAATGAGATTTTTGTTAAATAGTGTGTGGCTTTTCTAGAGCTCAAGTGGCATAATTTAATTTATAAATGTATAGATATATGCATTTGTAATTTTAGGCAAATAAAAATAATATGATCCCTTAAGCCTTTTTACAAGCATCCTTAGTTTAGTTTTCTCCTCCCTCCACCCATTCCTTCTGTATTGGCCTCGCACCATTCAGATCTCCTTCCCTGATTTCCCATTGTTTTTCCTGTATCCTCATTACCCTCCATCCTACCTGCCTCCTTATCCCTTGAAGTCCTTGTCCTTTGCTGCTTTCATGTCGCATCCATCTATACATGTAAGTTTGTGAGTATGTACATATTTAAATTGAGGTTGTGCATTTAAGAGAAATATGGTATTTTGTGTCTCCCCCAATTGTCTTTTTTATTCTCACACCTCCTGGGGCTCTATTTTCATTACTATATTCTGCTATAAAATGTCTGAATAATTGTAACTGTCACATAACCACAAGCAATTACAAAAGGGGACTGAGAAATGAGCCATGATTTATAACTTTTTAAGCCATGCTATCTTGTTTAGAGCCATGAGCCATACATACATGAGTATTTAGATGTAAATGTAATTCATTGAAATATTCTAGCAGGCTACATATGCCCAGGAGTGATCACACTGTATAAGATAGCAGATATAAAGGAATGAAATGTGTCTCTTGAGTGGTTCCAAATTCGGTGAAATTGACTATTAAAATTAACCGTTACAAATATAGGTTAATCTGCACTGAAGATATTGGCAGATACTTGGCGGCACTGTGGATGCTCGGAAGGACTGCCTCCCTCACATGTGAAGCACTTCCCAACAGAGCATCCTGGATGGAAGGCCTACCATGAATGTGGACAGCACAATCCCAAAAGCGAGAGCCCTAGACTGAATAAAAAGGGAAAAGGAGAAAGCCAGAGTGCCAAGCTCCATCTCCCTCTGCTTCTTCACAACAGATACAATGTGACTGGCTAGCGGCCTCTTGTAACCACCAGGCCTTCTGGACTGTAAGCCTCCAGACTGTGAACCAAAATAAACAAATTCACTAAGGTGCCTTTGTCAGGTGTTTTGTCACAGAAACAAGAAAAGTGACACATTTTCTTGTATAATGGTCTCTGAAAAATACCCTTTTAAAAGCAAATCGATTCATTATTCTGCAACCCACATATTTTACTCTTAATGACTTAACATATTTTGTATTTATATTGTGAAAGCTCACAAATTATAAGTAAATTTAAAAAATAACAACTCATGTGAATTTGTACAGAATTCAGTGGAATCACATAGACACACATATCCCCCATTGCGTCTCTAAAATGCAACTAAAGGTACTAATAAACAAGGCAGCAAGATTGTAGAGATTTAATGGCAGTTCCTGTGCCGGCTATTTTATAAAATATTAATGAGGACGTTTGTGGTAATTGGTGTTAATACATTCTTGAATGTGTAAGCCCTGGTAGATGATTCTTTATAGTGACATACAGGAATAGTAAGGGTTTATTAAAACAATATATTAATTTGGGAGAAGCTAAAAATAATACTCAAGCTCAGGTCTATAGTTGTTAATAGTTTCCTACTGTTTCTTAGAATTGGATGTGGGTAGTGTGTTATAATGGAAAAAGAGCAGGAGCTATAACCCTAGGTCTAACCCTAACCCCTGAGCATTGCAATCATGATGATGATATTGCAGAAGCAATAACAAGACTCTTGTGTGCCTGCCATACATGACCAGGAGGCATACTAATTCATCTCAAGTTATTTCATGAGCATAGTTTGACACTCCCTGTCACTCAATTTGTGGTATTAAAATGATGATAATCTATGCTATAATAAAAACCAACTTTAATTTGTATGCTTTCCAACCCTTCCCTAAATCCTTATTTGAATACATTATTTATGTGTTATTTCTTGTCCTACTAAAAAATGAAAGCATGGTTTTGATGTCTTTTTTATAACCCATCTGTAAATCATTTAAACGTAGACATCATAACTGCCTAGCAGTTATGATTTTACACAAACATTAATTAAATTTGCCTTCTGCAAGGTTGAAGATTTGTATGATAACCTGTTTATGATTATAATAATGTGTAATTTTCTTTTAGACACTATACAGTAAAAGGAGAGAGGTGCTCTGTAGAATGTCAAGTCAGTGAATCCCATAAAGTTTCCAAGGCATGCCATGAATATTTTCATAAGATTTTTTTTTGCTTTATATAGCATGACTCATGTACTCAGCAAATTCTTAGGAAAAACTTTCCTTATGCAAATGTGTGTATCACATTTGAATTTTGAACTAAGAAATATAAAAGACAAACACAGTGAATGGTGCATGTGTACCCTGTGTGTTTTAGTACTCTACCTCCAAACATTTTAAAAGGGGGAAAGAATTTGAATGGAGGATATAAGACATAGGAGGTATTGTCTGATGTTCCTAAGGCAAACAACAGGACCCCCTCTCTCTTAGTGTACTATGTATGCACAAAAGAAGACAAAAGGACCCCCAAAAGAATCTCAAGAGATGAGCTTAATTAATTTTCTTTTGTTCATTGAAATTTGATCAATGATTTACCCGTTATTTACTCCTCATGTATCTAGCATCCAAGTGCAAATTTAACCATTTCTTTGGTCTTATGAAGGTTTTATATCAAATGAAGCACATATTGAATAAATTTGTATTTTGTAATTTGTAACACCAGGATTTAAAGGGGTGGAGGAAAGTGGATCCCTGAAGCCTATTGCCCAACTAGTTTAATCAAATCCACAAGCTCCAGGTTCAATGGTAGACCCTGAAGAATAAAAGAACCAAGAAAAGATACCCAGTGTCAACCCTTGGTGTTCATGCCTCCACATGCATATGTACACATGCATACACATGCATTTCCTCAGGTACACACACACACACACACACACACACACACACACACACACACATTCTGAAGCAAGAAAACGTGTTTACCCAGGGGTATCAAAGGATATGGCTTGCACTGCACATGCAATCTGTTTCAGGGTCATCACAATGTTTCTGTGAAGCACAAGGGTAGCTGTATCAGCTCCCCCTAACCCCCGTTTAGGTTTAGCAGTGCCAATCACTTGCCCATCCCAGGCCTACAAAGCAAAGCAGTTAGACTATGCTTGACAATTTTGGGTTGAAACAGTTGCACAGGTGACTCAGACTAAAACCCGGGATGAGAATTCCCAGTTAAAACATCTGTAATGAGCAGGTGCAACCATTGCTGCAGAAACAAACACAATAGGGAATCCAGGAGGAGTGGAACGTCATAAGGTAGACAACAGGCCTGTGGAACTTATTCGTGTCAGGTGTGGGGGATGATAAGCGTTGCTACAGAAGAGGAGTTAAGAGCATCGATGTGGAGCCAAGCTCCCTCGGCTTCAACCTTACTTTTGCTGTTCAAAATCTCCATGGCTGGAAATTTTGTTTTCGATTTGATGTATTTAATTTCCTTTACCAGAAAAATATATCTCAGTTGTTTTGGGATTATTGGATTAACAATTGTGAAGCATTTACAACAATGCCCTACAATCAAAACCTTAAAAGCAGTGACTGTTTTTAGAACTATCAATACATAATGTGTCATTTTCTAGTGTATTATTGAAACTGCTTAATGCAACTATGCTTCCCATTGCCTCTATTTTATGCATTTGGTACTGAGTCTGAGGGAATTTAAACTGACCAGTGAATCAGGATCCTTTCAGTATCAAAACACAATCAAAGCAATTTTTTTAAAAAAACACTGATTAGTGTAGGTGAAAACTTCCAAGGTAGATTTCAAATTGCAGTATCAGGCCCTGGATATTTTTTGCCCCACCTCCTGGAGAACAACCATGTCTCCCAGCTCTACCCCACCTGTTCTGCTAACTGCTAGCTGAAGGGGAAAAAAAACCCTCCTTCTTCACAGTATTATGACAAACTTTCTGGCCCTCTCTCAGGTTTCCAACTTACATGCTGTATCTGTCTCTAAGCCAGTCACATTCACCTTCTAATGAACATATGTATTAGCCTAGATAATATAGTGTCTCTTCAATTGAAGGAGGAGTTCAGACCCCCAGAACCACACTTCCTTCTCCCAAAAAGAAGAAAATAAAATCATAGACCTGCAATAGAAATAAGGCATAACAGTAAGAATAAAAACAACAGATGTCATTGTGACTTGGTGTTTTGGAGCACAAGTGTGATTGATCTGCTTGGTCCACAGTGGTTGGGAAGGTATGCCTGGTACTTCTCACACTTTCAAGGTCTGGAAGCAGAGGATGGAACCAGAAGCATCCAAAGATGATCTACATGAGCCTGCTAGGATCACCTCTTAATGCCTTCTTCTTTCCAAAACAGCATCACCAGTTGGAGACCAAACATTCAGAACATGGACCTATAAAGGACGTCTCAGATCCAAACTGTGGCACATCTATCAGCGACAAAAACAGACTTCAAAAGGAGATCAGAGTGATGCAGAGTTTTATGTGTTTAGATAAGCTTGCCTTGGTGCCCTCATAAATAATACTTTTTGAATTTAAACCATCCACTATGAACAGTTTGGTAAGACCCAGGTCTGCAAAGCTGTAGAAGAGACAGCTCTGTCCAAAAATAGCTCCATTTAAAGTTGGAGTCTGACAAAGAGGAAAAGCAATACAGTGACTAAGGTACTTAGAGTGAAGGATTTGGGGACTCATCAGTAGCAATTAGAAGTACTTTCTTTGTGATCATCACACTTCCCAAATGTGTGGTCACATTTGGGATGGTCACCTTTCATTTGCCAAGCACCTGTGAAGACAACAAGTTCACAGAGATTTCTCTCCTAGAAGAAAGGGAGGCTTTCCTCAGCTATTCTAATGTAGATAAAGGAACAACTGATATTAATGCTATATTTTAGGACCATTGCTGTGGTAAATAGCAATTGAAAAGAATGGTAGTAAGTGCCATGTAAGGAAAATTAAATATCTACCATGATACATTTGAGTAGTTTCAGAATGGGATGCCATGATCTTGAAATGTCCATTTTTTGTCCTGCTAACATTTTTGTTAATGATTCAGAAAATCATCAACTTTTCTTTGACACCCCTGGTGAATATTTTCTTTTAATGTAGAAATGACGCATTGGGTGAAACCAGGTCTCTCTAGATAAACTAGAGGGCAGACTGTGAAGTCACACTGATCACTAAACAGAACTCCTCCTCTCCTTATTTAGCATTCATATGCTGTGCTTGGCTTGACAGGTGGGGTGAGCAGACTATAGTAGACAGTGCAGATTGCCATTCCAGTAAGTTCTGTGCATTTACAATGTAAAATAAACATAAGATGACTGACACTGACATCCCTTAGTTACACTGGTGCAAAGACAGAAACTGCAAATTGAAGCTTCAGCTCCATTTTGCAGTTAAATTCCAGGTGCAAGGATAGGAAAATAAATTATTCTGCTATTTTTTGGAAGATTATCTTTTAGTAAGGAGAAAAGCAATACATTCTAAGACAGCTGCTTATTAAACTATTAAGCATGGGTTCATGTGACTGTTATTGTGGACCAGACAGTTCTTCAGGCATGGCAGTGCCTATGCTCACAGGCATCCACCTAGCAATGGTCTTACTTTGAGCAATCTGTCACAGGCATCTGCTGAGTGATTTTTTTTTTTTTTTTACTAAAAAAGCATTCAGAACTCAGCTGACTGTGCAAAGAAAAATGCAAGAACTAAAACCTGGGTGTGCTCTGGCATGCCTCCCACTTTATTGAAAATAATAGCACAGATCTTTTTTACTTAACATTGAGCTACAAATAGAAGGAGGCTTCACATTTGACAGAACTGTTAGAAACTTCTAGAAAGTAGCTAATGATTTTTGTAGTACAATTGGCTTCACTGTTTAACATTTTAGATGTGGTGGGTTGTGCGTACTTATATACTCACTCCCATTTCATATGTTGAATACCCAGTCACCAGAGTGACTATCCTTTATGCAAGGCAGTAGCTAATATGAAATGAAATCATAAAGGCAGGCCCTTGAACTAATAGGGCTAGCACCCTTGTAAAATCCAGCATCGAACTGAGCCTGTGAGACCTTGTGCTGTTTAGTCTGCAGAGCTCTGAGAGAGCCAACTGTGGGTCTGTTCAGTACACCTTGTAGGAAGATGGGAGAAAGGAAAGAGTTATGCTTAATCTTGTTTCCCTCTCTGTGAGTTCCTCTCAGAAGACTGGGCTGTGATAGGTTGCCCTGCTGTATGACCCACACTTTCGATGTTCCTCTTTGTGTATTTCCAATGTCTGTTTACTCTTCTCCCATCTTTACTCATAGCTCCCAGGTCATGGATGATTCCCTATACTTTGAAAGGAATCTACCGCTGTTTCTTTGGTTTTATTTTGGTTAAGCTATTCTGACACACATGGATTCTGGGTTCTGCTCTTATGCCAAAATTTTCCTTCTCTATGACAAAATATCCAAGCCTGTATACGTTGTAAAGCAGAATGTTTGTTTAGTTTCTAATTCTCATAAACAGAGTCTGACTATGTCATATCATGGTAGAGAACTGGGAAGGAGTGAAGCCAAGTATTAAAAGGGCCAACAGCGTAGAGGACTCTGCCTATAATAACCCATTAACAAGAAACGGACATACTCCATGAGACCAGCATTAGTTCATTCATGAGGATGGTGCCCCTGCAATATAATTTCATCCCACTTGACAGCATTTCTTACAGATACCTCACCTCAACTCTGCCACACTGGGTACAAAACTCCTGGCGCATGACCCTTTGACAAACAAACCAGGCCCAAAAGTCAGTGTGGATACATCTACTTCTACTGAAGTACATATGCTTAATGGTTATCTAGCAAATCTTGCCAGGGCCTACTAGACTGTGACTTCTTAGAGAAACACATTCATTTTAAATCTTTGTATCTCCTTATTTCAGGGTCTGTCCTATAGTGTGCTCATTGAATAATAAGTGGCACTTTGTCATCACTCTAGAGAACTGGAATCTAGCTGCAGGGTCTTTCTGTTGAGCTTGCTATTGCTGTGGTAAAGTACCATGACCATAAATAACTTAACTCTAGTTCTGTGAGTTAAGGACTCAAACAGATAAGCTGATAAAAAGCCACAGCCACAAAAGAGGCTTACTAAGCTTTCTTTCTAAGAAACCCTAGCACCACTTGCCTTGGTGGTGCTGCCCACTATGGTATGGGTCCACCCACATCAACCACTAATTAAGAAAAGTCTCTAAAGAGTTGTCCCTAGGCAAATCTTGTGGAGGCACTTTCTCAGCTGGGAGTCCTTCTTTCCAGATGACTCTAGCATGTGTCAAGTTGACATAAAACTACTAGGACATGAGAGATGAACCAGTTATGATATCTTTAATCTATTTATTTATTGTTTCAAACAGCTTAGAAGACGCATCTGGCCAAGCAGATGTCTTCTTTCTCTCTCAATTACTTATTCCAAATACATCATTCCTAAAGTGTTAATTTAGAAAAAAAAAAAAGCTGATCTAAGCAGATAAATTTGAATGTTCACATTAAAACTTCAATTTTATAATCATCATGAATTATCTTTGTATCATTTCATATGAAATTAAAATGTTTATTTTGCATTTTTCTTAGGAGACATTTAATCAGTTTTAATAATCTTGGAAATTTATCTTAATATTCACATCTCCTAACTATATTCAGTACTTGAGATCTATTGAATAACTGTAACTAAGTGAAATAACAAAATATTCAATTCACTCAATTATAATTATAATGTTATAATTATATATATATATATAATAATTATAATAAACCAGGTACTAAAAATAAGCAGAAAATGGGCAATTTAACTACAATCCATACAAAATCCAGGATCCTATTATTTTCTTTCACTTAATATATTATCTGTGCATAACTCAATCACACCACTTCATTAGGGTTTATGAAGCTGATTGTCACTCTGCTTAGTTCAATAAACAAACACAATAAACTGAAGGATGCTTCCATTTTCCTTTCTGAACTGATGAAGATTTGAAATAACGTTTTCCACCGCCTGTTAGGCTTTCAAGGAGTCATCGGTAACTAAGCAGTAAAGAGGCTAAACCACATATTTTCCGCCGCAAAGTCCAATCTGCACTTCTCCCTGTCTTGCTTTCTGTGAGCCCAGGCAGCCCTGACAACTTCACTCTCTGGGTGGAGTAGCAAAGAGGAAGCAACAGATGTCAGTTTTCTCCACTGTGACAACATGTACGCCCACAAAATTGGGTACATAGTTACAGTTGGGTACATAGTTACAGTGGAAGGTCGGCTGGTTTGTTGCTTTGGGCTTGAGGAAGGCAGCCTGTCATTACAGCTGGGACTGTGTGAAAGCCCCTTCCCTCAAGGCAACCAGGAAACACAGAGAGAGAGAGACCGAGAGGGGGGAGAAACAAAGAGAGAGAGAGAAACAGAGAGAGAGAGAAACACACAGAGAGAAACAAAGAGAGAGAAACAAAGAGAGAGAGAGCCCAAGAGAGAGAGAGACCGAGAGAGACAGAGAGGCATTGACAGCCTTCTTTCAAATACACCTTACCTCCTAGAGTTTCCAAAACTCCCAATAAAGTCATCAAATTATGAATCTGCTGATTAGCCAGAACCTTATGATCTAATCACCCCTAAATGACTGGTTTTGGAAGCTATGTCTATTAATCCCAACATCACCACCTAAGAAGTATTGTGAGTTTGAGGCCAGCCTGGGCTCTACACTGAGTATCAGACCAGCCTGGGATACGGAGTGAGGCTGTCTCAAAAGACCAAAAGCAAACACAACAAACTCCCAAATGCTATTGAGTCTGGACAGAAAAATGACATTTTTTTTAATGATTTGAATTACTCCTTAAAATTACTGTCTTGTACACACATTTCTTAGCATACACAACGGATGTCCCATCTAAGAAATAAAACATATTTTCCCAATGATTAATATCAAATACACGTTTGACTTGCTTTTTAAGAGACATTTACAGGGATTCTAGGTGAAAAAAATCAATTATTGCATGAAGTATATAATTGGATCATATTTTTCTAAATAGAATTTTAAATATTCACATCCAGGAATTAGATTACTTCAGGTATGAATTTCTAGAGTGTTTTAGAGCCTTACTCCATTAAAACCACAGCTAGAAATATAAACTTGTAAGCCAGGTGGAAGTGGCTCACGACAGCCTGATCTACAAAGTGAGTTCAAGGACAGCCAGAGCTACACAGAGAAATCCTGTCTCAACTGTCTGGAGAAAAACAAAAACCAAAATAAATAAATAAATAAATAAATAAATAAATAAATAAATAAATAAATAAGAATTGACACTTTTATGCCATTTCCAGCTTCATGTCCACCTCACCTTAAAACAAGCAACACCTGGAAAACTGGGAAATAGACTATAAATCCTGACTATTGAACTCTTTTCCAAAATAGTATACACATTCACAATTATTTTCAATCTCAGCATTAATATTTATTATGTTATATTAAGGAATCTCCTTTAGATTTGTGCATGTGTTCATATTTTGTTAAATAGAATTCAGAAAAGTAGCATTTTGACACAGTCTCTGGACAGTGCCTTTTGCTTCCATTCATTGTGTTTTTACAGGTTTGCAAATGATTTATTTTCTTTCATCAAAGGTATGCCTTGGATTATTTAGCAATATTGGGTTTCCTTATCTGGTATCTTATCTCTACTGATTCCAACCTTTGCTTATTTTAGATTCTGTTTCTTTATTTTTCTTTCCATAGTTGAAATTTTGTTGAATTAATATTTTGTCTATAATTTTCCTTCAAGTGCTGTTCTGTTCTGCAGCTCATGAATTTGAATACAAAGAGTTTTCTATATATGTTCACAAAACTACCGTCACAAGAGCCAGATGGGAGTTTTCAGTGAGTCTCTTAGAAGTGTTTTTCAAGGCACAATGAAGAAGGCAGAGAGGAAGGGAACTTGAGAAACAGACGAGTTTATATTCAGATTTCATAGTTTTTAAACTTTTAATTTGCATCGAGCTTGGTTTTCAGATGCCAGCTCACAAATAACGATACAGTTACTTCTTGTGATGGTAAGAGTGGGAAAGCTGTCCCTGACCCCCACCAGCTGCAGTGCTGGGGAGAGAAGGTCCTGCACCTCCCAAGGGCAGCACAATTGAGCCAATACAGTTAGTGAAGGTGTGGGTGAAACAGCCCCGAAATTGTGACCATGCTGTCCCTGTTTTTCATGTAGCAGACCAATGCTATAGCTGCCCAGGCCTAGACCCAGGGTTATGACTTGGTCTTCCCCAACATCCACACCATCTGTGATCTGCTGGAGCATGTGAAGGGACCTGACCTGCAGACCCAAAGCTGCAGGATCTCCACGACACAGGGCCCCAGTGGGTGATCCAGGAAGAGCCCCAGTGGAGGCCCAGTATTGATCCTGTAGTGGAGACTAGGGGCCTCGAACCAGACCAATGACTATGCAATGAACTTGCAAGTAGACATGTATGGACAAACCGGTATACGGTGTGACTTGTTGGGTTGTACTGTATTTTCCATGACTAGATTTTTAATTCCTTCACCTTTATTTTTCTCATTTTATTTTTGAAATTTTTTCTCTTGAATTTTGTTTTGTTCTGGGTGAGGAGTGCAGGGATAGATGACAGATACAAGGGGACAGGGAATGAATGGGATCAAAATACATGATATGAAAAACACAGAATAAAAAAAATTATTAAAATACTTTGTTTTTAAATAATCACAGCATAAACACTTTTATCAAAATTACTAAATTTATTTGTATAGTGATATATTTTTAAGATTTTATAGGTTTTATCTTTTCAGGAAAATTTGTTGTGAAAACTCCTTGCAGCTTGGGTTGCTACAATGGACTTTCCCAACAAAATGAAAGAACTTTCTAGCACTCAATAGTATTTTCAACAGAATCACCTCCTGTTCAAGAGATCTTAAAAAGACTATTTGACAACACTTGATTTTCTTTTGTCTTCTCAGAAGGATTAAGGACTACAGTTGTTTCTAGATATGTTGTCATCTCTTGTTGCATATCACACTTCAGACTTGTGAAATTAGTTTGTTTTTTACACCTGGTATTAATATTCAGCTAATGCTGCTTGTGCATAAGCACATCATAGATATAGACTCATCAAGACTAGTTATCAATGATGAATGCTTGGTGGGAAGGGAAAACAAGCAAAAGTCACATGGCAATGCTTCTAGTGGCTCTAAGAAGGCTAAGGAAAGACAAAGTCACTGAATCAATAGGCCTATTTCAGTCCTACCTATGGGCACTCACATGGGGGAAATCCTTCACATCTTATAGAGCTTTTTTCATTTAGGAGGGAAGTTTGCACTATAGCATCTTGGGCACAATGGGAGGTACATAACACTCTAAGCAAGAGCACACAATAGAACAAGATTACTTTGCAGAGAATGAATAAAAACAAATTTAAGAAAAATACAGAAAGTCATTACATTTAGACCTCTGATGCCTGCAGACATATTCTACTTAGCCAATTGTACAAAATACATAAATTAAAAGGACAGGAATTGAAAAGCAAAATGGTAGTCACAGGAAAAATGCAGAAAATAATATTATGATAAAGGAAGTTTAGAAGTGTTGTAGTAGAGACTTTGGATCTTTCCATGGCCCTATTCTGAATGGAGACCGACTCATTATCTCTGCCTTCCAGCTTTGTTGCAGATTCAAAGACAAGTTTTGGTGGATTTATGTTTCTATAATAAAAAATAACTTCAAAAATATCAAGTATTATCTTCAATGGGGTCTAAGATAGATGTATAGACTTAACTATGTTGTATAATTATCCTAACTTCTCAATCATAGTGTTCTAAAAGTGATCATTGAATAACATGAACAGAATGCTGATGGTGGCTATTTTTTAAATAGATGTGATAATGGTAAAGCATTTTGTAAAGAAAGAAAATTATACAGAATAAAAGTATCCTAATCTGACATCACAAAAGGAAACTTGGCAGTTTTCTAAAGGGGATGAGATTGTTAATCATTTGCATTTTTAACTTGGGTGTAGGCATTTTGCTTTTTTCATGGTTCACTCAATGGCTCATTTGACATTATCCCTTAAATCTGATGCTATCTTAACACCTTTGTGCTCATTTTGTCATTTCAGCTTGTACTAACAATCTACACTTCATTGGCTTTGCAATAATATGACCTAAGAAGAAAAAAGTTGTGTTATTGTTTTCTCAGATAATACAGATAGGCTAGTAGCAATTTCAATTTGCTCATAGTGAAGAAAGAATGAACACAGAAAATTACTTTGAGCTTTTCCATTGAAAACAGATTGTAAAATACTTGAAAGTAAAGAGTTTCTCTTCAACTTTAAATTCCTAGTGTCAACCAGTGTATGGCAAGATGAACATTCAGAAATACTATTGAATGAATGAACTCATATAGGCATGAAAGACATAATAAGAGGGAAGAGACAGTTGCTTATTGGTTGATGAAAAACCAAAAAGTTAAAACTCATAATTTTTAAACAAGGAACACTTAACATTTAACTGAATAAGTTAATGTCTTCTTGTAATCCATCATGCACTAAATACCATATAAAGAACATGGATAAATCAATGTGTTCAAACACTAAAGAAAATTGAGCCAGATTTTAAGACCAAAAATTCTTCCTTGAAACAAAATTATCCTGTCTTAACTCTTAACTTCTTCTCCTGAGACTCTATTCTCAAAAAAATCATTTTTTTAAATAAAGAGTTTCCATATAGACTCACCTGGCTTCAAATTCATAGAGCTCCACACCCAGGAAAATAATCCAATTCTTAAAACTGAGATATTTTTGTAAAATATCTTTTGTAATTTTAAAAATTGCTAAAACAAAATGTCATTTTAATGAGAAATGCTGCAGCAAATCACTATACCCTTTTTTGTGAAATATTGGGTATTAATAAGTATTATGTTTAGCAAGATATAAATATAGAATGATTAAAATACCAAGCCAACTGTTGAAATGGAAAATATACATACAATGTATTAAGACATGCAGCCATGTATACATAAGATAAAAGACTGGGAATAAAATGGCTCAAATTCAAATTTGGTATGTGATGTTGTCACTGCAGGCAATTAAATTATCTTCTAATTATCTCTATTAACTACATTAATGATTCATGTCAGTTACTTATCTGTGACTTTTATCATGCATCTGCTCATTACTGATTACATAATCTTAAGTATTTACTATGTGTTAAACGA
Organism: Cricetulus griseus; assembly: GCF_003668045.3. NCBI lineage: Eukaryota > Metazoa > Chordata > Mammalia > Rodentia > Cricetidae > Cricetulus > Cricetulus griseus. The sequence continues at coordinate 178,130,936 of NW_023276806.1, read as the reverse complement.
TATGCTAAGCACTGTGAGTACAGAACTGAAAATATAAACTGATTCATAACAGTAATAACGAAATATAATCTTTCTGGGAACTTTATCCATATTTCACCCTATTATCTAGCCTCATCGTTCCACTCATACACCATCACCAGTGAGACTTGTGGCAGGAAAGTAATTGAATTATTAAGGATAACATTTTAATTGTGGAGATTAATGCTTCCATGAAATTATGAAAATATATAAATTCTCAATGCTTTCATTTTGTCTTAGTCTCTGGGCATATCACCTCAACTTCTCATCCAATAATGCCTTGGAAGTTTTCTCTATTCTGCACATATTTCCCTTTAATCCAACTATCTCAGGTCACTACAATGGCAGGTGACAGTGGCAGATGCCGAAGAAGTGAAGGCCTTGAGGAACAGCACTATCCATGAGCCTTCAATGGGCCATGCAGCAACCCCATTACACTTGGGACACTACTGGATAAACAACCTAACAAAATGGGGGGGGGGTCGAAGATTACTGGATGAAACTGTCTCTCTGCTTCTCAAAAAAAAAAATCCTTGCACAGGTTTCCTAACTGCTCCTCCTCAGCCCCTGATTGATATTAAGTAAGATATTCCTTTGCCTGCACCTACACCATCACTTGTACTTCAAACAAGTTTGACTTAAATGAAGGTAAGTGCTCTTGTATGGTTCATGTTTACATCTGTAACCCTAATTGTATAATAGAATTTACATTTTTGAAATAATAGGTACTTAAAGAGGTGGATTGTGGTGCTATCTTGTTTGTTCTCTAACAAATAAAGCTTTTCCGAAGATCAGGGGTCAGAGCTGACCACAAGTTAACCATAAAGGTCTGGAGGTCTGTACAGATAGACAGCAAGTGATATGGCTGGGCAGAGAGAGGAATAAGTGGTGGGAAGAGACAGGGGCGCAGTCTCTTTTAAGACTGAGGATTTCATAGAGGTAAAAGCTCTAGTGGCTAGCTGCTCTGCTTTTTTGATCTTTCAGTTTCCACCCCCTATATTTGACTCTGGGTTTTTATTATTAAGAACAATTAGAGCTCATGCTATAGTGGAGTAATTGGAAAAGTATGGAGAAATTGTCAAAAACTATTCCTCTTTTTCAAAAGGTAATTCAAATTCAAACTTGATATGTGCCTTGAGAGGGTTTTCTTCATGATTTATAATTTTTGTTTAAATTAACGTTTGGCCTTATCCATTGGGTGGAGTTTTAATTCAGGAACTTTGCTGATGCTTCTGGAAACATTTGCTCTATCATTGAACTACATAACTCCAAACCATAACAAGGCAACTTTCAATTTTAGTGTGTGCAAAGAAATTGGATTCTCCAAGAAAACCACTTCAGAAGTTTCTTCTTTTTGACATCTACTAAAAGAGCCTAGCTCCATAGCCAAGGGATGAAGAGATGGTAGAGGAATGGTTACCAACATTTATCATTGCTTATAGTCTACATTTAGAATGCTGAGGGATTTAGATTTCTCAGTAAATCTCCACGGGAAAAAAGCAATTTCAGCACAGCACATCTAATATTTATAGCATGTGAGTTGGCACAAAAGTTCTTCTGTGAAATAATTTGCAAAACTATTGATTGATTCATGTATCCCTAACATAAATTTTTACCCTAGTAAATGCATCATTCTTTCCTTTATAACTTCAACTAGAAGGACAAAATGATTAACCGTGTGTGTGTGTGTGTGTGTGTGTGTGTGTGTGTGTGTGTGTATGTGTGTGTGTGTGTGTGTGTGTGTGTGTGTGAATTTGTTCCACCAATTAATGTTCTTTCCTTATAATTGATTTCAGAAAATGAATTTCAAGAGAAATGTAGATCTATGGAATTATTCAGAATCCACCACAATGACATCTTCTTATATACTTCCTTCCCCAAACATGCATCACTTCTATGCCATAATTTGCTTGAATTGAAGAGGCTAATGATTGTTGGTTCATAAGTAATGATGGGGCTCAGGATATCTACTTTGGCAGGTGTAAAAGCAAAAGAGGCAGGAATACTCAGTGTCCCCTTTCCCAGCCATTCTCTGGAGCAGATCCTAAACCCTAAGAAAGATTGTCAGTCCTTCCTGGGAAACAAGTGATGATGACCCAGACAAGGCCGATGCCTTTTCCTTACCCAGAGAAACAGGTACCTCTGGTCTCTGAAGACCATGGAATACAGAAAAGAATCTGAAGAAAGACTGTGTGTGTTCTCCAGTTTACTACCACTGGATACTACTCTCCTTCTCCAATGATATTTTCCTAAGACTGTTCATCCTTATTAAATCAACCATAATTTATGGACATTTTTACTGTTTCTTCAGATCTTCATTTTCTTATTTTCTTGTCTCACAAAAAATAAGTAAACATTCATATTTTTCTCTGTATTAATCTGGGTAAGGAAAAAGTAATTTTTCTTATTTTCAACTAATTATTTGTGAACAGTTTGTGCTCTGGGTGTGCTGGTTGCCTTTTTCAATAGTTAAGACCTATGAAAACATAAAATTCATACAAAGATATGAAAAGATCTAGGAATAGTGAATTTATAAAGTTTCCCTCAGCTAACTTGAGTTCTTTGCTTATTCAAAAAGCACTGTACCTTGCCCCTGTGCAGCCTTTATCTGAACATTTTATTAAGCCCATATACTTTGTAAAGTGTGCCTTGTAAATATCATAAATGCCACTAACAGGAGGAATATCTAAATGAATTGTTCAATAAGTGCCACCTTACACGATGACTGTATTTTACCTTTGGAAAGAAAAACAGAGCCAAGGTCAGTAAAAAATGATGGACACTTTGAATACTCATCCTGTACTTGCACCTCAGATCAAATGCAGCATACTTGATTTACAAGTCTCACACACAATTTCCTATATTTGGAAAATATTGCCTACCAACCAATACAAATTGACCTTCTATCTGTGAACCTACAATATAATGTAGCAATGCCGCGCAGATAGCTGTGTTGTTCCAGATTTGAGATTAATGGCCAATCCCCTTGGAACAGATGTTAAGTCCTCATTTACACTCGTGTGCATCTACTGCCTATTTCCGGTGGAATGGGTTTTGCTCTGATCAATAAATGTATCAGCCCCGTTGTTCATCTTGTTAGCGAGGTCAAAGCAGTGACAGAGGTACATCTGTTTTCATGTCAAATAATGTCTGAGGTAATGAATCCTCTGCAGCTAGATAAACAACACCCCTGCAATTGTCCTTCGTCTCTCACCACAGAGCTGATCGTGATTAAGCTAAGGCATTTGGGAATTGAAAGTGTTGACACTTTCTAAAGCATTTTAAACCTGAACTTTTTGCTCCTCAATGTGGTTATTTTTGTGTCTTCCATAGTGACCTTGCTGTGTAACATGCAGCTCAGAGGCTGAGTTTTCTACTTGTCAATTTGCCTATGTGGAAAAATGTGGCCAGCCAAGTTCCAAACTTAAAACTGATAAAAACACTTGCTTACATGTTTATAGACAAATCTCTTTTCAGGGATCAAAAATTATACCAATGTAATAAATACATAATGAAGATATGCATCTTAACAGGCATACCTTATCAATGGTACTTGGTACTTGGTAAAAGGCATCTGCTATTGCTCATACCTGGGTAACTAACGGAGGGGAAATACTACTTTAAGAGATGATAAGACCTGAAAAGATGTTCAGACAAATCCACAAAGTTCCTCTAAGTAATTGTGAAGGGAAAAATATTAGGGTGATATCTTGGTTGCTTGATTGATAGGGCAGGTGTTTTCAGGGTGGATTTAGTTATTGTGCTTCATCAAACCTATTTCCTGTAACAGAATTGGATGTGATAAATAGATTAAGTCACTCTGATTTGTAGTCACTTGCTGAATTGCTGGCATTCATTTAGTTCCTGCCTTGGCATTGATTGACCATGTACTCCTGTCACTTGAAGCAAGTCACTTGAGCCCTGTAGTCACTGGTGTCTAGATTGGTAAAATATAGAAAATGGCTCTACCAAGAGAAACTGCAAAAACAGTTGACCTGACCTAGTGAGAGCATGGAGACTATAGTCATAAAGCTGGGGAAACAGCATTGGACCGAACTAAGCCCTCTGAATGTGGGTGCCAGCTAGGAGGCCAAGACAGTCTATGGGATGTCTAACAGTGGAGCCAGTGTTTATCCCTAGAGCACAAATGGACTTTGGGAGCCCATTCCCTATGGAGGGATACTATTGCAGCCCAGATACAGCAAGGAGGGCCTAAGCCTTTCCCCAAATGATAGGATGGACTTTGAAGGTCCCCTGTGGAGGACTTCACTATCCCTGGAGAGAAGGTAGGGGGTGGTTATGGGGGTTGGTGGGGAACTTGGGAGGATGGGAGGGTAAGGGAATGGGGGGATGGATATGTAAATATGAGTGCCTCTAAAATAAAAAAAAAGAAAGAAAGAAAATGGCTCTTTACCAAATAAATACCCTGAGGATAATGCATTCTTCGGACCTTAGGACAAAGTCTAGGTAAATGGGCTTTGAGAGTAGGATAACTGGCAACAAGTGAACAGGTGGAAGGGGCCAGGTATCTATACATCTGAACAATGGCAAAGAGGTGACTGCACTCATGCAACCTATTCCTCTTCACCCCATGACTTTGGGGCTTTATGATCAAACAAAATTTCAACACTTTTGGAGGGCATGATTGCTGACTGACTTATTCCGCTAAGACTTCACTAACTAACAATACCTGTATTATTTCATATAAAAAAGGACATTTCAATCTGAATATTGGAAAGGAAATTACAGCTGAAAACTTAAAACATATTAAACAACCATTTTTACTTCAGTTTTTTCTGTCTTTTCCTCTCCCCCTTTCAATGTTTTTATTACCACAGCTTACTAATTTACTGGGACAGAGGATGGAAACATGGTTTCAGAGGAGCCTGTAGTACAGACTGTGATGTTGGCCAGAACGCAGGTCAAGAGGACTGTCTGAGAGCAATACCTGGGGGTCCACCATAAACAGCCATGCCTTAGTCCCAGGCTTCGGCTTTAGGAAGCCTCCATGCTGAAGTAAACAGCCTGACCTAATAGAAGAGAGAAGCTGACCAACTTGCTAAACTTGGACTCCAGTTTCAACCACAATCCATTGAGAACGAGGTTGAGGTTAAATACTCAGGTTGAGGCTAAAAGTCTCAGGCATATTTGTATAACACTGCTGTCAAGTAGAATGCTGACATGTGAGCAGGAATACAGGAGAAGCTTAACACAGTCACCCCAGCCTCTGGAGTAGCACTACTCCTTAAATTGCTGAGAATAGAAAGGGACTTGATTTCCTTCAGTGAGTCAGAAAAATCTATCTTGTGGCCATGTCCCCAACTGCAGTGACGAGAATTGTGAAGATAGACAACTATAGCTTATGGCTCATTATAGTGACCCCCATGTAATGAGCCAACCCGATATCACCAGAAGTTCTGTATTCATTCTTTCTCTGTAAGACTTGGTGAAATCTTTCCACATAAATTTTCATGTCTGTAGAATGTGTTAGAGGTATTTGTAGGAGCCTAAGATGTAGCTCTGCAGTTCTGTGATAGAGCACTTGCCTAGAGTGAGGCCCTGGGTTTCATTCCCAGCACCAGGGACAATGTGTATAAATCCTGAGTAGCTGTCAGAGCATCAGGGGCATGAACTTCACTCTACAGTGAAAACTATGTGGCATTAATATATTAATGTAAGAATAGCATTGTGGAACCAGTATTTATCCCTGGTGCACAAATGGACTTTGGGAGCTCATTCACCATGGAGGGATAGTCTCTGAGCCTAGATATATGAGGGAGGACCTAGGTCCTGCCCCAAATTATGTGACAGACTTGGACGATCCCCCATGGAGGCCTCACCCTCCCTGGAGAGTGGATGGGGGGTGGGATGGAGGGTTGGCAGGGGAGTGTGAGGACAGGAGGGAGAGGGAACTGGGATTGGTATGTAAAATAAGATTTTTTAATTTAAATCAGAAATTAATAAAAAGAAAATAAAAGATAAAAAATATTCTTTTGGGGGGGAAGTGATGTAAAATTAAAACCCTAACCCTTTTGCTAAGTTTCTATTCTGAAATGCATCTGGCATGATTTTGCTTTGCAGGTACTATTAGTCAACAATGTTAATCACATTTAATAATGTTTTAATGTTTTATAATATATCTCAACATAATGAGAGATCATCTCTTTCAGCACTGCTGCAAGCATATGACCCAAAGTCAGCTATATAAGCAAAGGCATAGACTTCTATTCTTTTTAAGCTGTTTTGTATTTTAAGCCCTTTAGTCATGTCCCACGGGTTTTTCTATTAACTTTGTAACTGTCAGTTCTTTACAGAGGTCAGGCTTGTAGGCATAGTTTCTTAGTAAATACATCACTTGTAACAGTTTAAAACTCAATATATCAACCACTAATATTCAGACCAAGATATTCCTATCGACAGCTTATAGCCACATTTCATTCAGCGTTCATATCAAATCTTAGTCTTCTTAGATGGTGAAATCCCATCATACCTTATATTCATTTTTTTCATTGTAATCCTATAATGTGTACTTGGGTTACTCTAAGTCTTTTGAAAATCATTGATTTAAGTTTCTATATTTGAAAACCATGTTTATCTATATAACTCCCTCTCATTCTACTGTTTCTTTCTTCACACAGGAAACTTTTCTACACAGCACTTTTGCAATAAGACACTCCCCCTATACACACACACACACACACACACACACACACACACACACACACACACACACACACACACCTTTTAGGACAGTTGTCTTTTTAAGTCTTTCATAACAGCCTGGTGCCTATAGAATGTAAATACTTAGATTGCATGGCATAGGAGGAAGCTTTCATGATATATCTTCTTTTTTCCCCTCAAATGAGCAGCAGCCTATGACTGTGTGATAACCTGGTTTCAGTTTCTACTACTGTAATAAAATAACTGAGTTGATCATAAATAAAGTGCTTTTCTCAACAGAAAGTCATAGATGTACTGTTTCCAGATCAGTACGAAGTCATTCTAATGAGTCTCTGGAGGCCATACCAGATGATAGTGGCAGTGAGCATATGGCCCACTACACAAAGAATCAAAAGAGAAAAAGAAATAAAACCATAAGAATCAGGGTATTACATTGTCCTTTCAGAGTCCATCTCTATCTTCTAAGAACCTCCATAGTAGCCAGGGCTCTCTAGAGAAACTTAAGTGATAGAATGAATCTATATAAATGAGGAAAGGGGATTTAATAGAATGACTTACAGACCTTGGTACAGCTAGTCCAACAATAGCTGTGTACAAACAGAAAGTCCAAGAGCTGTTCAGCCTATGAAACTGGATGTCTCACCTGGTCTCCACTATGCACTGGAATTCTGAAGAAGCAGGCTTTGATGCCAGTGACAAAACGGACTTTCTAGCCAGAATGAGGACAAACAAAGAAAACTTCCTTTCTCCATGCCCTTTACATAGGCTGCCACCAGAAATTGTGGCCCAGATTAAAGGTGGATTTTCCCACCTCAAAGGGTTCAGATTATAAGCAGGTCTTCCCATTTCAAATTATTTAATTCTATAAAAATTCCCTAAGATGGGCATGGTGACACACACCTTTAATCCCTAGAATCAGGAGGCAGAGGCAGGTGGATCTCTGTAAGTTGGAGGCCAGCCTGGTCTACAGGCCAAGTTCTAAGGTAGCCATGCTACCCAGAGAAATGCTATCTCAACACCCCCCCAAAAAATAAATAAACAATAAAGCATCCTCACAGGTGTAACCAGCCACTTGAGTTTCAGTTAATTCCAGATGTAGTCAAGTTGATAACCAAGAATCTCCATCACAATCTCCTATTTGTTCCCACATGCCATATGCGTCATCATCTACTACCTTGAAGATGGGACCCTCTAATACAGGGTCCCAAACCATAGTGTTTTATGTTCTAATCTGGTGTTGGCCTTCTTATCCTGACAGAATTTAGTCCTGTGACTTTAGGCTAGTATGCCTTGTTTTCAGTTTCTGATTCTTTTCTGGTTACTTCTTCACACTCCAGACTCCCTCTGAAGCATTTCTGAACCTGTCTGTCCTGCCTCATGACAACAATTATGGCTTTTCTTTGTGTGCTTTCATGTAACTGGGCAGCATGCGGAGGGTGTCCTATTATTTCTTCTGTGCATCAGTGGCCATGGGGGCAAAGTGGCTCAGGCTGTTTGGAAATGTGCATAGACTGTGGAGCAGCTGATCAGTGAACAGCTGCCCACAAAAGACATCAGGTTTCCACAGGGTTAACATCAGGCTCTTTTTCCTGCAGAGAATAAATTATTAGGAAACGCTAAAGATAGAGCTACGTTTGCTAATACAGATCGTTTGATTGTAGCTCATAACAATTGTCTTAGTTAGAGTTACTAGTGCTATGATGAAACACAATGACCAAAGAAACTTGGGGGGGAAAGGGTTTATTTGGTGTACACTTCCACATCACTGAAAGAAGCCAGGACAGGAACTCAAACAGGGCAGGATGCTGGAGACAGGAGCTGATGCCGAAGGTGTGCTGATTACTGATTTGCTCCACATGGCTTGCTCAGCCTGATTTCTTTTAGAACCCAGGACCAGCAGCCCAGGGATGGCATCACCCACAAAGGGCAGAGCCTTCCACATTAATCACTAATCAAGAAAAATGCCTTCTAGCTGGATCTTCAAAAGATATTTTCTCAATTATGGTTCCCTCCTTTCACATAGCTCTAGCTTGTGTCATGCTGACATAAGACTAGGCAGCACAACATAATCATATTTTTTTAAAACTAAGCATTTCCACGGAACTGAAATGCAAGCAAGGAGCCCAAGTAAATGAAAACTGTGACAGTCTAAAGAAGGCAAACCCAAGGACACCAAGTCTGAAGAGGATCTAGATGAGGATCCACCAGGATATGCAATAGCTTTTCTGAAAGATGAAGCTAAAGCCAGCTTTCCTCAAAGGTGCAAGATCTTTTCCCAAAGCTCTGTTGTTTGTAGTTGGCAACAAAACATGATGCTTCAGGGTAGTACTGGTTTTCATGCTAAGATTCAAACTGGTTCAAAGGAGAAGAAAAATGTTGTGCCCTTAAGTTTTCAGGCCTGGGGTTTCAAAGCTGTCAGAAGAGGGCATGGAGCACTCCTTTCTATGCAGAGATAAGAAAACCTCAACCAGAGACTGAACCAAGATGGGGCTATGGAGAGAAAGAACAGCCAAATGCAAAAATAAAAAAAAATCCATCAGATGCAAAACTTGTTTTGGGAATGGAGTTAGCAGATATTGACTGAAACAGCAGTGCTTATGAGCAACACATGTCAGCGCCAGTGGGAACCCAGCTCTAAACCTTACACAACTAAGAAGAGCTTGTCATTCTAAGGAAAGACTCTCCTGGAATAATTGCAGCAGTTAGAGCCAGTATGTGATTCCAACTTTTGAGAAATGTAACCTCTTGTAAGCCCACAGAAGTCTCTCAAATTCATGAATGTAGCTGTGTGAAATATAAAGGACCCCTTTCTTTTTAACTCATCTCATAAACTAAAAGGCTCAATGAAATATGTAAATGTCCTTGGTTTAAAAACAAAAGCAAAAAATAAATAAATGGATTCTTCCTGTACCAGTGTGATGATGGCAATGGGGGAAGCTCATTTTCGTAGCTTCAACACCAGATACAACGGAAGAGATAGAAGCAAATAAAAGAGTATACGGCTAATATTCAATTCCTTTTCACTTACAGAATTCACCTCCGAATATGTGACCATATTTCAATCATTTTCAAACCCTAACCCTAACCTACTCTTGAGTATAATCGTCCCTGCTTTGACAAAATACAGCACCACATTTTTACCATGAACAAATCTTGTACCTAACCAGCCTATACTGAGAACAGCATGTGTCTCTAACTCATTGTACTTAGGAATTTCAATAACAAAGACTACATACCTAATGTTAGAAATGATATTTGTATTTGTAAGGTATGTTCGTATACTCTTCTGAATAAATTGATTGGGTATTTTTAAAATTTCCCTCCAACAAATGTCTTCTCATCTCCCTGTGGCTTGGTTGCCAGTAGGTAGCATGATTGGCGGTGGCAGTCACTTTAAGGGGAATCCTAGTGGGAGAGAGAAAATGAGTGGCAGTGTGTCCCTGAAGGACTAATGGCACGCTAGACACTTCTTTAGTTTAGTTAGCTTCCAGGCCATCACAGGGAAGCAGCTTAGTTCCCCTACACTCTCCATGTCATGATGTTCTGAAGACTCATATTCAGAAACAATATAGTAACCCAAACCAAAAACTCAGAAACCATGAACAAAATTAAATTTTCCCTCCTTTAAGTTGATTTTCTAGGGTGTTTTGTTGCATTAGCAGAATGTTGACTAACTCAAGTGCCATGTACAGAAAATGACATTTGGGTTTACATGTTTAAGAATAATTTTCTGAGGTCACAGGGTAAAAGAACCATAATCTAGCACACTAATTTACAACAAAATAAAATAAATAGGAAAACTACACAACAGTGTGTTATGCCATGTCCTACTTAATGTGGTGTAAGAAGAGAACTGAAAATACTGTTGTTCATTCTGCATTTGGTGACTGGAAAGTGCCAGCTCTGGAAAACTGACAGAAACAACACTGTTTGTGAATAGTTCTTTTCACTTTAAATGCTTCTTGAACTTAATGCTACTGAAATTTTTCCACTCAGCAACCCCTTGTGACTGTTTACCCCCAAGCTGTCAAGCTTATATCCTAATGTGAAAGAAAAAAATAATATCTTAAAATAATTTCATCTAAAAATACACACTGTGAAAGACAGCCACCCAAGTTCTTCCTGCACCTAGTAGTCTTAGATGAATATGCATCCTCATGACATTCTAGCAGAACAAGGGCTGAGATCTTTTCTGTTAAACTGACAGTTTCTCAACTAAGGGAGGAAAAAGGGGGAAGGGGTAGCTGAAGCCCAGATTGACGTCTTTTAATCTGACAGTGCCCCTTTGTTGATCTTAACTTTCCCAAAGAAGCCATCTCCTACAGCTAGGCCTTTTCTCTTGTCTGTGTAGTTAGCACTCTCATGGACAAGCAGCTTCCTGCTTTTAATCCGTGATGCTTGTCCTTGAACATTTGGATTTTTCAATATAAATAGTTTTAAAAACTTTTCTAGCCATCTTGGAATTTAAGTGGAATAGAGAAACAGATTTTTATATCTCATTAATCAACTATCACTCATACTGAATAATAAAAGAATCAGACTCATACTCTTGGAATTTATCAATATTCATTCAGTCTATTCGTTTAGTCACCCTTAAAATTACACACATGCTCTGTGTCAATCATTATGACTGGCACAAATATAATGTTTAGGCTCATGTGAAGAATGAGAAAAATGTGTCAGGAAGAATATTCTGGAGGATTCATTGTTTTTTCTCATACCTCAGAAAAAGTCAAAAAAAAATACACACAAGGACCAACTTGTTATTGGAACTCAAGGTAGGAGAGTGTCAAATGTGTACAGTTAACTAAGAAGTCTAGAGAGGCAAAACTGGTGGTATTCTGCAAAGATGGGGCGAAAGGAACAACTCAGATTCAATAGAGAGGGAAAGTGACTGGGAGTGGGTGATCTGAGTTGGCATTACGTCTAAATCACATACGGCCAAGTGTTCTGATGGGTGACTGGAGAAAGTATCACTCACTACATAGACAGCACAGGCAACACAGGAAGAAGTACAGAGAGGGGAGAAGAGGAGTAAGAAAGGAAAGAACTAGGTTGGAGCTCCATATGAAATATCTCAGAATATATATATATATATATATATATATATATATATATATATAGAGAGAGAGAGAGAGAGAGAGAGAGATTTTCACTGGACTCTGGCTTGCATTCACCAGCATGAAAGTCTTACATACTTTTTTCCTTGCTAAAATCTTTTTGATAAATTTTCGAAGTTTTGTCTTAACATTGGAAAACTACAAGTTTAAAAAAATTGTTTGAAAAATTAAAAGAGAACTGCAAGTGTTTAATACAAAATAGTAATAGCCTTCCTTATTTCTAGTTACTTCTAGGGTTTTACTTCTGGAGACAAACTTTTAAAGACTCTAGTCCTTCCTTATTTGGCTCCCTGAGTTTAATATTATGTTACATAGTGACTTTCTGGCCTTCTTATTTTATATATTGGTTTATTGTTCTAGAAGATGCTGTGGCTTGAATGTGGCATGTCTCCTCCCCCACCAGGCTCATGTGTTCCTGAATTCAGTCCCCAGTTAATGGCATTGTTTTCAAAAGTAGTAGATTCTTCAGGAAGTAGAAGCCTTGCAGTAGAAAGTGAGGCCCAGGCCTTAGTGTTCTCTGTCTCTCTCTCTCTCTCTCTCTCTCTCTCTCTCTCTCTCTCTCTCTCTCTCTCTCTCTCTGATACATGGTCCATAGAGATGTAGAAAGAGTTGTGTCATCCTTTGTCCATCATGGAGATTCATGTCATAATGCCTTCCTCACTATAACACTCTGTTTGCCCTCAAAGTGTGAGCCAGAATAAATCCTTCTCTTAAGTTACTTCTTGTCAGCTAGGTGGTAACAGCAATGAGAAACTAACTCACACAGAAGGTAGGTTGAGTACTTCATCCTTTCCCTGACCACCTTCATATAGTGGAAACTACACAGTTGTCTTTACTACTGTAGTGATGGGAATATTATTCACAAATAATCTATGTAATGCCATTTTATTTCTTTCATTCTACAATTATTGTTATTTGGAGAGCTGATTATTTCCAAATTCTTGTTTTGTTTGTCTGATTGTTTGGTTTGGTTTGGTTTTTCAAGACAGGGTTTCTCTGTGGCTTTGGAAGCTGTCCTGGAACTAGCTCCTGTAGACTAGGTTGGTCTCCAACTCATAGAGATCTGCCTGCCTCTGTCTCCGTAGTGCTGGGATTAAAGGTGTGCACCACCACTGCCCTGCTTAATTCCAAATTCTTATTTGCTTAGTTTTCTGTACATCTACCTATCACCAATTCTTCTTTGAATAACTCTTAATACTTAACCAGAAGGTTAAGTTTTCTCTCAATACATTCTCTCACTAAATGCATTCTCTCAATACATACATTCTCTCAATACAATCTGGGTAAATATGAAAGCTCCAGACCACTCCTGTCATTATCAGTATGAAAGTCTTTCATCTTCCTGATGCGTGCAGATGGGTGATTCTCTGGCCTGACATTGCTGTTGTCCTGGGAACCTCACTGAAGCATCATTTTGCTTTTCCACTGGTATTCAACAAGCTTGTTGAAGACTGGGTTGTGTTCTCCCAGACTTCACATTTGAAACTTTTAGGTACCATTGTCTCCAGATGTGACAGCACTGAGCAGTAATCCTGGCATTAAATTAATTTAAAATGGGGTCATGAGCTGAAGATGTAATTTGGTGGTAGAGTGCTGACCTCACTTGTGTGGAAGCCTGCATTTGATCCTCCATCACTGCAAGAAACATTGTCATTAAGCCATGCTTTAATCCAAACTGAGGTTTCTGCTATGAAAAGACAATGGAGACCCATAAAGCATCAACAGGCCTGGGCAGAGGAGACTTGTGAAGATGAGATATATGTGGGATCATCCACAGCCAAGTGAAAAATCCCAGAGAAAACCTGTTGGATTTCACGGAGCCTCCCAGAGTGCAGAACTGCAAGTGAGTGACTTCCCGTTGCCTAGGCTACTGCTCCATGGTTCCTTGCCAGGGTTACTTGTCTCCAGAGTAATCCAATTCCACTTATTGTTCTTGTCTTCTTTTCTCCAATTTCATTTTGTTTTGTGTAGAGCATATTTTTAGATATGTTTGGTACAAGAGGGCTTAAAAGAGTATTTTATGATAAAGGGAGCCATAAGGAAGAGGAGACAACAGCTTATAAGAGCTGGAGGGAAGGTTTGACACCAAGAAATCAGTGTCTTCTAGACGTAACCTTACTGACACACATGTGAAGTTACAGAGGCTGTGGAAGCATGCACAGGTTCTGCACAGGATCAAGTCAGATGGAGCCACAGCACTGAGAAGGGGAAGTGGGCATGGTCTTCCATCCCTAACCAGCAACCTCTCCAACTGGCAACTGCTTACAAAGGAGAAATTAGTTTACGCCAGTCCAGTCTAGTGGGGAATACAAACCATACTTCATGGTAGGGCCCATGCACAACAGCAAATGGCCAACACAAAACTAACTCAGGGGTATTTTTGTATATTTTTTTTCTCATATTGCTTTGTCTGGGCATTTTTAAACTTATTGTTCTTTTGTTTATATATTATGGTTTTTGATGTTATGTTTTATGGAGTGTGTATGTGTGTTTCTTTTTGTCTGTGTTGTTTTTCTTTGTCTTTTAAAATCTGAGTGTGTTTTCTTTTTGTTTGCCTATTTGTTTTCTAAAAAGAGGAAAGGTGAGGTTGGGTGGCTTCATAGATGGGGAGGATCTCGGAGGATTTGGTGATGCTAAGCCATTATCAGAATATAGTAAATGAAAAAAATTGTTTTCAAGAAAAAATAAGGAAAAACTAACTCTAGATGATTTACTATCAATGTTTATCTCCTTTTCTCCTGTAAAAGTTACATGCTACCTATCTACTATTTCAGTAGTTACTGGTATGTGTAACTGTCACTGTAAAACATTACTGATTCTTAGCTCTTCTCACCCAACACTTTAGTGACATTGACTTCTTCCACACTGACATGTTATTGTCATCAGTATGAACCAAATTCTCATAATTTTGTTTTAATGGGAAAGAGACTGGCAATAGCTCAGTAGTAGAATAACCTCTGTTTGACAGAGAGAAGAAAGGAGAGGGGGAAATAAAGAGGGATGGAAAGAAGAGAAAAGAAAAGAAAGAGAAGGAGGAAGGGACATCAGAGAAAAACATGATATAATACTTTAAATCTACAATGGTCAGTATATATTTTAAATGTGGAAATATAACTTAAAGGTGATCATGACCTTCTCTACATACCATATCCAATCTAGGCCAGATGTGAACCCTGAGAATAATCTAGTCATCTATGGCTTCCCCTGTAGTACAACAACTTGAAAATAATGATTCTAAGAACTCCTAAATTGAATCTTAGGGTTTCATTGGATACAAGATAACAGAATAGAAAAATCACAACAGAATAATTCGACACAGCAAAGGAGACAGTCATTCAGAGATTTCCTAAGCACATGTGTTCTTGGGATTTGTTTGTTCATTATCTTTTCCACAAATCTATGGAGGTTTCTTCAACTAAGAGTACCAAAGACTAACAGCCATATCAATGAAGCTGTCAAAATACACTTGGGCACTAAGGGGTTCCACAACTATAAGCCCAGCAGAATATTTTTGGCCATGAGGAACATCTCACACCTCAAGTACCCTACCTATCTATTCTGATACTAACAGAAGTCATCACCGAGTAAATATTTCCTTCAAACCAAGGCTCATGGCAATTCTTGAAGGGCTAACTGAGGACATAGGCATGATAGAAGTGATGTGGAAATCATTAATGGCATTGAAAACTTTTTTATAAAATAGTCCATGCAGCAATATGTTATTGAATCTTAGTACATCATTTTACATGGTGAAAAGTCTGAGTTGACCAAGAAAAATTATTTGAATGCTCTTATATGTCAAAGGCTATGGACCTGAACAAAGCAGAGCTCATGGACCCCAGACTGATAGATAGGAAACCAGCATAGGACTATTCCAGACTCCCTGAATGAGGAGGTCAGTTTGCAGGTCTGAGCAATCTATGGGGCCTCTGGTAGTGGATCAGTATTTATCCCTAGTACACAAATGGACTTTGGGAGCCCTCTCCACATAGAGGGATAATCTCTCAGCCTAGACACATGGAGAAGGGCCTAGGCCCTGCTCCAAATGATATGACAGATTTTGAAGATTCCAATGGAAGGCCTCACCCTCCCTGGGGAGCAGAAAGGGGATGGAATAGGGGTGGGGGTGGGGAGGAGGGGAGGGAGGGAGAGTGGGGATTAACCTGTAATACAAGCTTCTTTCTAATTTAAATTTTAAAATACTTTTAAAAAACTAAAGGCTGTAAATACTAGGCAAAACAATCACATGTGTCTTATCCACTCAGCTTATTGTTTCTACTTTTGAGAATCAGACTCAAGTTCAAGGCAAAGGAAAGTGTAGGGATCACTTGAGACCAGATAGAACTAATACCCCCTCCTTTACTCTCACTGACCGTCATATTGTCATTCCACCCCATCCCTGTTCTTTTCAGGAGCATGAGTAGCCTCCAAAAATACCAGGTCATGGAAGTCATCACAGTTCACTGCACTTCAGGAAATGTGTATGCACTGAAACTATTACTCTCAGCAGGGAAGGGGGGCCTAATGGACTAATGCAACACACTCATAACAGAAACATTCAGTAACCAGTCACGCAAATCACAAGTGCTAGCAGTACTCATGATTGTAGTTATACACACAATCCTCACATTAAGGTTAAATATTATTCCTGTATTTAAATCAAGGAAGCAGTACATAGATACCCTTGTCCTGAGTCATCAGTGTCAGAGCAGGAATTTGAATTAAAATCGGTTTGATCTCAGGTTCCTATTTTTAGTATGTGATTTACACATTAATTCTTGCCAAACTAGTGAATAAAAAGACCTTCATTTATACATATGTATGTGTATGTAACATATATATATATATATATATATATATATATATATGCATATACTTTATATATCACAGCAGTAATGATCTCATCAAGTCAATGTCCTTTAAAAAACATACAGAAGCACATTTTTTTTTTTGTAGGAGAAACACAATGTGCTACGTTTGCATCAAACCTTCTAAAAGAGTTAATGCAGCACCATGTGGTCTCTTATATGTCAAAGAGTATATCAAGACTGAAGGCTGTGAATACTGGGCAAAACAATCCCATGTGTCTTTTCCACTCCAGGCGACAACACTGGCCAGATAACATTTTCAAGTGAAGCACTCTTCATGGGACCTCATCTATAATTCTCACTTTACTATTTATAATTAATACTAAAACTATTTTAATACTAGCTATTTCACATGTTAAATTTTTCTATAGATACATATGCGGATGAGAAAGCTACTGAGAATTTTGAGAAAGTTTCTAATAAATTGGGACTTCCTTTCTCCTGAAGGCTTATCACATGGTTGAACCATTTTATAGTCTAAGTCATTGAGACTGGTCTATATGCACATAAAATACTGGACATTGGCTGTTTATCAGCAAATGGTTATTAGATTCTCATAGGAGAAAAACAGTAAAATAGAATCAGAGAATGAAGTTATATTTGAATAAATGAAGAAGCAAAGAAGGAGGAAACAAAACAGGGAAAACAGAATCCTCATGATACAGATCAACTTTTTTTTTTACATTAATTTGATGCTCACTGACTAGACAGGAAATTTTCCTTATAATTTCTAAATTTCTAAAAGTGAAATTATGTTAGTGATAAAATTTATGTCACCCTAACTTCTGTGTCTCTTTTCATATAAGTATCCTTAGGGCTCTGATTTTTAAAATATTAACTAAAATTTGGCTATTAGTAAACGTGGGCAGAGTTTTGGTGACAGGTATAACTACTTATGCAAATTGTTCCATTTTGGAGAACAATTGGAAATGCATGGAGCAAGCCCAGGAACCATCCACAGAGATACATTATGGACTGGGGGGAATCAGAGAGTTCTCCAAGTACTAACTAATCCCTCATTCTGATCCCCAAACCCTTATACCTTTTAATTCCTATTTTATAAACTAGTTCTTTTCCTACCACTGTTGAGAATCAGTTCTTCTTGGCAAATAGCTGTTTCTATGTGCCAGGAACTTCAAACCCCTCCAGGTTCATGTTTTAAAAAATTAATACCCAACTTAAATTAGCTTCTGACAGCCAAGTTTGATCATTGTAGCAACTAAATAATCCAAATAACAATTTGATGTTAGTCATAATGATGACAAAGATAACAACCAGAAGATAGCTAGTCTCTAAAAGGATTTGGACATTTGGTACACAATGAGAAGTTATAAACAATGCATAAATCATCAAGCAAAGCCAAGGTATAATATAGTTGATATGCTAGTTCTCTCATTCATTCTAGTGTATTATGTAGGAGGATATGCTCATTTTATGAATATATGTTACTTTTAGAAATAAACATGTAAAACGTGTTCCCAGTGTGGTTGATGCAAGAAAAACTAGAGAGAACAAAACAATGAATGCAGGAAAATTCGCTACCAAGGAAAGAAGAACTGATCAACAACAGTACACACACACACACACACACACACACACACACACACACACACACACACACAGGATAGGAAAGGAAGTTTAAAGAGAGTCTGCACAGCTTCTACACAGTACTCAACACAGTGGTGAGGTGTATACAGCTTGGATTTAACTCTATGCCTAATCATCTACACAACCCAGCATCCCACAGGGAGTCTAGGAATCTATCTCCTTAGATTCCTTCCAGCCTCCCAGAGGTCCCTTTGTGCTTCCTTTAAGTTAAATCCTTTTAAGGAGACATAATACCTACCATATGGCGGCCAAATACAACTTCAAATTACAGTATTGAAGAAAAAGGCTTATAAAAGTGTGGGCTTAAAAATCCATATCAATGAAAATAAGCCAAATTCAGCAAGCTAAATAAAGCTCAGTATCATGGCTACTACCTAGATTTTTGTCATTTTGAGAAAAACAGCCAAGAACCTACAAATCCTCTTTAATAGAGTTTTAAGAAATAATTTACTCTTAAGTCACACATTTCAATGATATTGAGTATATGCATGGTTTTATGACCATCATCGCATGTGTCATTTTTTTTAATACCCATAAGAAAGCACCTGTCAATCACACAGTCACTATATAGACCCTCAGAGAGTCTAAGAAAGTAGGCGTGGTGTAGTAGAGCCATAAGCATTCAGAAGGAATCAAGATAATATCACAAGTCCATAAGAGGCTATCAAAATGAGAGTACTAGTAAAAAATTACACCCCCTTGACCTTTGTGGCAGGAGCATATGGATACATAGATTTAAGGAGTTTGCAATTGTTTTTGTGCTACTGCTTAAGTATTTGAGTTAATCATAGCAACTTATAATTATTTCAGGAATATAATCAAATGTATAATAAATCCATAGATTCTTAAGAAATTTTATGGTTTTATTTAAATTTAAAGCAACACATTTTGGTATGAAAACTATTGTGTATTCCCTTCTGTACAAATACTCCCCTGGGATAGGGTTTCTATAGATACGAACATTTATAAACATTAAACAAACATTTGTCAAGTATTATCTGAACTATTTATTTCAAATTTCTGTTCATTTGTATTCCTGTATAAACTGTTGTTTAGAAGCAATTACACTTTTGTGTGTGCTTATATGTCACTTTTTCCAGTTTAAATTTTATTTATTTTTTTAGATAATAATATAGTTACATTTCTCCCTTCTCTTTTCTTTCTTCAAAGACTTCTATATAACTGCCCTTACATTCATTCAAATTCAAGGCCTCTTTTTTTTTATTAATTTAAGGCCTTCACCTTGTAACTTTGCTCAATCATCTTCCCAAGTAGCAATCGATTTCTTATTTTTATTTTTGTGTTTTTCTTTTATTGAAAATAATTTTTTTCACATGCTGCTTCCTGATTACTGCTTCCCTGCTACATCCACATCCAGACTTACTCCCTTTCTGTCTCTCTTTAGAAAACAAACAGGATTGTGAAATAATAATATAATAAAATTAAATATTTTATAATGAAGTGTTATTATAAGCAAATAGGATAATAGCAATAAACTGTAGTATGATAAAACAAGGACTGACACATCAGAGTTGGACAAGACAATCAGAAGGACAAACAATTACTCTTCAACTTTGGCTATTTAACAAGGTTTAGCAAAATCCTTCTCCAGGAGAAATGCTTAACTGGTAAACTATGTTAGCATATGTGAGGGGGGAGTTCTGAGTACATTCAGAAAGCAAAGAAAAAAGGCACCATGAGTGATCATGATACTGGTTTCTTTGAGCCATCCGTAAGGACTCTGTGAAAAGGCACAGTCCTTCATTTGCTTCCCACTCAGATTCTATCTTTTTTCATCTCTAGGCTCTGTACCACCTGCTGGCCTCTCCCAAGTCCCAGGAGGATCGTCCCCTGCTCTGTCTGCTTTTGTATGCTATGGCATTTTCTGTCAGCAAAATTTCTCCAAGCCTAGAATATGTGTACAGATTTTTGTCTATTTTATCGCTATCTATGCATGGGTATGGATGCTACTGAGCTTTATGTAAGCTTGCACTTCTCCAGCACGAGGCCCAAGTTTCCTATAACTCATTATCATTAAGGAAGCTATGTATGTACTTTATGCAGTTTTTAGCTCTGAAAATGGTTTCCTATATCTTACTATGGAAGTAGACCTTGGCTTATAAAACCATTTATAAATTTTGTAGTTGTAGCAGGATGATAGTAGCTTGGGGTCATATATTGATTTGTATTTATGTGGTATGTGCTATGGGCCAGGTCACATTCCAAGGGCTTTACAAACATTGATTCCTTTCACTTTCCTAGCAGCCCAATAAAATAGAAGCTGCTGTTATCTCCATCTTGCAAGTGAGCAAGCCTCTGTGCATAAGAAATTAAAGCACTAGAAGTCTACACTGGAGCTAAGGTTTTACAAGTGTTATGAAGATTTAATTGGTTTAAAAATATCTGTGCAGAAAAGACACAGTCAGACCAAATCCCAAAGAGTCATATTTACAAGGACATTATCGAATGAGAGAACATAGTTACTGTAAGGAAAAAAATATTTTGAGATGTGCCCTGAGTCACATAGGCAATAATTACAGAGGTGGCATTTGAAGCCAGCAGGGACTCTCCAGAGCCTGCAGGCTTAATGAATGTGGGATGTGCCTCTATCTCTCTTAAGAAGCTATGCTCCTAAATCACTACCCCCCACTTAGTCCCATCATGCATGTACCCAAATACCTCTGTCCTTGTCCATTTCACACCCATGTCTCCCAAAGCTTCATTAGCCCATTATTTGAGCTGACATAGAGTTAAAACTCAATAAAACACTTAATGATAGGAATGGAGTAATGCTGCATTACAGTGGAAAATGTCATCTTAATTAAAATCTGTATAAAATATGAGGTAAAATCCACTTTCTCTATCAACATAACACAGTGAACAGTTTTGTAGTTCATAAATCTAGACACTGAAACCAATCAGTTAAGGATACCTGTTTCTTCTATACTAAGGAATACTTTCTAGGCCTTGAGAAAAAAATTTCAATCTGATATATAAAAGCAAATGTTTGAATTAACATTTACTGTTCATTTGTTTAGTTATTTTTAAGACAAAATCTTTCTATGTAGTCTTGTCTGTCCTAGAACTTACTATGTAGACCAGGGTGGCCTCCAATTCACAGAAATCCACATGCCTCTACCTCTCAAGTGCCTGGTCAAAGGTGTTCACTACCACGTCAAGCAGCACTTAGTCTCTGAATATTGATTTGTTTTAAACTAGTGCATTAGGATAAGTGATATAAAGTTTCTATATCTCTATTTAATTGAACAAAACTGAACTCAATACATTACCCAAGATTTTGTGAAATGAGATTTAAATGTATAGCAGTGTTCATAAGACTAGGATTGGATGAATTACAGGGCATTTCATGTCCAGAATTGACTGACCACATTCTTAATTTGATTTCCTTTCTTTATCTAAGGAAATTTTGGAATCTTGAATGGTTTACAGAAGTCAAACTCAAAAGAGTGAGGACCAGGAAGAAGGATATTTTGTAAGAGTTTATTTTTAGAAGGAAATTTTAAAAAAATTGAATGAAATACTATATCCTTAATGTATAAATGAAGTCCATTTATTACTACAGAAAGTTGTAGAACCTTCTCTCACATTTTAGGGTGAAAAATCATACAATACCCATTTTCTTCTCACAATTTTGCTTCTAATTAGGTAATATGATTATCTGTACAAACATTTATTTATATGCTGCTTTTAGAAAAGAAATTTCTAGATGTTTCCAGGCAAATAAAAATGGAAGATTCCCTAAGACCAGTCAACAGCTGCAAATTTTATTACAATTTATGTATCAAGTGGTTGCTGTATCAGAGTAAAATTAGTAAAGTCCAAATTGCCCATGCTTTCAGTAACATTTCCCTGGCACTGTTGAAGTGATAAAGGGGAGAATAAAGCAAGAGACATGTCAAGGAGTACACTTTGAAAGCTAATTGAGTTTTTAATGACCAGACTCATATGGATGTAAACAACCTTAAAATCACAAAGAGAGTGGACTATGCAGCAAACCCCTTCTCACAAATCAAAACATTATTCTAGGGAAGATTTCTACAGAGCTCAATGGCCATGAAAAATTGACATGAACTCCAATTAATTATTCATCTAGAAAAATCCCTTAGAGAAATCAGCAAAAATCAAACTGCAAACACATAGAAGAAATAGTCTAAGGCCAGGAGGGTAGATGGCATTCCCATCAGAACTGTCTGCCTTCCTCCCCGAGACATAATATCACATCGGATAGATAGCGTGGCCTTCTTCAATTGAAGCCATTGTTTTCTACATATCTCTCTTGTCTTTCCCTGGATACAAATCTACTCCAAAATTCTTATCCTGACTTTAATTTAAATGGACATAACCAAATTTAAAATACTTTTTGTAAGCTATATACATACTTAGTGAGTGCCTTTCTTGATGAACCTGAACACTCCTGACAGCCTCACCTTTCTGCTCTTCTCATCTGGTACCCTGGGTCTTAAGCCTCAAAGTGCTCTGGCTGGGTCAGCAGAAGAGATCCTAAAGAAACTGGTAGAAGTAGAGTCGCCCTCCCAAGCATGCCCAGAAACACTGAAGGCTTTGTGAAGTGGGATCCGGTGGTGCAACAAAATGAAGTTCTTTTCATGCACTAAATTTACTGAGAAAGAGAAAGTCTCAGCAGGAGCCATCACAGCTCCTTCCCTGCTGCTGGAGGGAGAGTTTCCTCTGTTTCGAACACTGTTATTTCAGGCGGTCGATAATCACCCTGGAGCTACTACCCAAAGGGAAAAACATGCTACACCATTTTTAAAAAGTGTGTTCTCTGAACAAGCTATGTAAGAGCACTGCAGAGGTAAACAAGTTTTACATCAGTTCTCTTTTCAGAATTCAATAATGGCAGCTCTTCATACGGTCAGACTCTTAGGATCAATATGTAACACAGGCATGGCTAGCTATCCAGCTCAAAACTGGAGGCACTGTGTCAAGTTATGTCTCTCCATTCCAGAAATCCCTTTCTTCACTGGTCACTCTCTTTTACCGAACACTTTCTTGAAATACAAGCAACAACAAAGAACCTCTATATACTAAAAATAAAGCAGCCTGGAGGAAAATGGATTATTAAAAAGCTTATCATGGTACAAGAGACCAAGTCTGTGGTCCTTGCATTTAAACATACACAGATTCATATGAGCTCCCGTATACACTGAAACTTAGGCAGCTACACATAAGCTCACCTTATTAAGAATGGTCAGCAGTTTTGGAAAAAGCAGAATTTTTTTACTAAAATGCATTCGAGGTCTGATTTGCTCAGGGTTCAATTTTCTTGTCTTTATTAATAAAACCTGCCAGAATCTGATCAAGCATTCTTCAAGCTTCTTAGTTGTTCTCTGTAGTAGGTGGGGGTTTCAGTCAGGTCTACATATCACCATTAGTCATTCCTGCACCTGAGGCTTCCATATGCTCCTGGCAGTCCCTGAGATAGATGGGCTCTTTATTCAAGATTTATGGGTGAGCCCATGAATCATCACTATATATAATTCAGAAGCTGGCATTTACCCTTGTGCTATCACATTTTATTTCCCCATTCAATCACAGCCTCTGTCTCATTTTTAGAATCCAGCGCTAATTTGACTTAATAAAATTAATAATGAGCTGTGTCTATGCATCTCACATTTGTCTGTGATTTAGAGATTGAATTTGTTAATTAAGAGGAGAAATGCTTACACAGAAAAGATTTGTTTATATTATGTGAGTTTAGATGTTTTAAGAAAAGATTTGTTTTCTTGAGGCCAAAAGTTGTAAAAGTAGAAGACAAAGTGGAGAAAGGTAATTGTGTGACTTGTAGGTCAGTAAAACTTTATTCCAGAAGCTCTGCTGGCTCTAAAACAAAGGTCAAATTTAGGTACCCAATTGTTGGTCTCTGCAAAACATAAGCATGTTGGTCCTTACGCAAAACAAATGGGAGGCTAGTTACGAAGCAACTGGAACTTAGGGAGATGGATCCTTCACTGTTTAGCAGACACAGCAAAGCTAAGATTTCCCAGCAGAGTCACTTCACATCTGACAGCTCTCTCCTGTGCCACTCTAGCTCTTAGAGAATGAAGCATCTGTTGTTCTCTGTCATAAGACATAGTTCAGAATCCATCTTGACCTCTCCTGGATCCACTATATCCCATCTCACACAGCAACATTTCTTATTGTCTCCCAGGAAGCATCTCAGACTTGATGAAATCAGAATTCCGCTTTCATTTCTCTTTTAAGACAAAGCTACCATGAACAACACATTCTTAGAGATACTTTGAGGGAAGATAACATCTCTCTCTCTCTTTAATGTCTTATCTATTTTCCAGGCAGAGCTAGTAATTTTCTCCACTGCTATCCTTTGCATTTCCTGCATGTGCCTACTTGAGTTCATATCACATCATATGCAAAACATGTTTACAGATATGTAATACTGATTAGATTTTAAATAAATTTAATAGTTAATACTACTAACACATTTATTTTAGATAAATAATTTATGGATCCAGTCTGTTAATTGGCCAGATAATGTTGGATTTAATTACCTTTATATTTTGGGGCTTCTCATTGTCTTTTCCTCCCTATACCTGACCTCATTTTACTTGAAGAAACACATTTTTGTAACTCAAAAATGAATATTTCTAGTCCAAGATGTTGGCAAACTTCGTTGTGTACTTGGTACCTCTTAGATGATTAAAATTCCTCACATCCATATATACAAACCAAACTATGTCTGAACTCATTTCCCTTTCCAGTGTCAAACATTACAACATTACATTGTCTGTCTACTTGAGGACTAACAGATATTCTTGACCATTTCTTTTCTCTCTCAGCACCCTATTCAACTCACCAAGAAATCAGTTTTCTTATTGATTCAATACTCTATACTCATTTTTTTGTTTCTGCACCATTAAAACCCTATTCCAAAGCACCACCATACTATTTACAAATAATGCAACAGATTTTAATTTCTCCCCAAAGCCATTCTGTGTCTTTTAATATTCTCAAAAATGCAACTAAATTATGTCTTGAAAACACAGCTCAGGAGTCTGGGAGGATGGATGCATTTGTGTGAAAGCATGAACAAGTAGATTCAGTTACCTAGCATCCACATAAAAGCTGGGCTTGGAGGTGCACATTTATAATAATTTATAATACCACCAGTGGGAAGAACAGATATGTAGATCCCACAGCTTTTCAGGCCAGCGAGTCCAGCTGAACCAGAGAACTCCAGGTTCAGTCACATACCCTGTCCCAAAAATAAGGAAAAGGGCTGGAGCAATGGTTGCTTGCTGGTCTTTCAGAGGGCCTGGCTTCAGTCTCCCTCACTTACACGGTAGCTCACAGCTACGTATAATTCCAGTTCCAGGAAGACCAAGTTTCTCTTCTCTTTTCCATTGGCTTCTGTATTTATATGGTACACATAAACACATATAGGAACACATGTATGCACATCTATAAACATAAGTAAATTTTTTAAAATTAAGGTTGAGACATAGTGGTTGATCTGGTACCTGTCTAGAGCCTGACTAATATTTGTGGTAATGAAAGGTTCTCTGAATGCTACAAGAGGAGAAAGGTAACCAGCGACACAGCTGTAAGCCCTGGGATCTAAGACAGTGACCTGAATGACACATGGTACTGTAGTCCCACAAATGTTGTGGGAGTAACCAAACACTCTGGTTGGATTTAAGCCCACTCTATGAGATAGAACCACTGCCTGACAATAATAGGATGGCAAAAAGCTGGAACTAGATTGACATTGGGTCTAGGAGAAAACTAAGTGCTATTTCTCTGCTGATTGAACACAGTAGTAATAAAATGACTCCTAAGGACATTCTGCTATACTTGCAGAGCAGTGCCTTGTTCAGACATCATCGAAGGAACTTCCCCAAACAGTAGATAAGAAGTATTACAAAGACCCACAACTGGACAATGTACAGAGAAAGAGAGCTTTAGGAACACTCAGTCCTTATCAAGGCCCTCCCTTCAGGGCTTAAGAGAGCTGCACAGAAGAGGGTGGAGGAATATTGTAAGAGCCAGGAGGGATGGAGAGAAAACAGAGTCTTCCAGAAATAACAGGTCTGATGTACATATGAACTCACAGAGACTGTGGCAGCACACACAGAGCCTACATAGGTTCAAGCTAGAAGAGAAGCTAGAGGGTGAAGTGGACATGTGCTCCCATCTCTAACCAAGATGCTATCTTCAATCAGCATCTGCTTGTCAAAGAAAACTGAGTTCTCTCCCGTGAGGTCTCACCTGGTCTGTTAACCACATTGCAGGGTAAGCTCCATACAATGGTAGTTTGTACAATTAGTTTCATGGTTGTTTTGTTTGGGCATATTTTATCTTACTGATGTTTTACAAATGTTGTATTTTCTGATTTTTTATTTTTTGTGGATTTTGTACATGTGTGTGCTTCTTATTTTTATGATTGTTATGGTTTCCTTGGTGTTTCTTGTTCATATGTTTGTTTTCTAAAAGAAAGGAGTTGGAGTTGGATAGGTGGCAAAGTGGGGAAGATCTGGGAGGTGTTGGGGGAAGGAAAACTGTGAACAGAATATATTATATGAAAATTTGTTTTCAATAAAAAAGATGGAGGGAAATGATATGACAGACTTTGAAGATCCCCCATGGAAGGTCTCACCCTCCCTGGGGGGCAGAAAGGGGTTGGAATAAGGGCAGGGAGAAGGGGAGGGAGAGGGAACTGAGATTGACATGTAAAACAAGCTTGTTTCTAATTTAAATGAAAAGAAATAGAAAAAAATGTAAAAGAAGGAAAAATAAGATGGAGAGAGATAGGGGAAGACTTCCTAGTGTTGACCCCTGTTTCTACATGTTTAGGCATGTATGAACTCAACCCCAACACACACATACATGCACACATGCAAACTAAAATTATAATTCAGGCAGTTATTTATAGTATTTGATGCACTTGAATGGAGGAAATCAAGCAAGCAAACAAAAAACACCTTGAGAAACTATGCAGCTAATAAGCTCTGTGTGATTTGCAGTCTGCCCATCCTCATGTCTTGTCTGTACCATAGACTTGCTAGTCTCCTGCTTCTATCCCTGCTCCATAGCTCTTGAAAGGGGCTGTTTCTTTCCTTTATTAACCACCGTTCAACTTAGTTCTCCTTTGGGTTCCTCAACGAAGTAAGCACATATTTCTGTTTCTATCATTAATTACAATATATCACTGATTATGGTTTTTAAATGATACCTATCTCTGCATAAAATTTATATTCCATGAATGCAAGGGTTCTCTATTCTTATTGTGTCAGAAATAATCACAGTGACAGACAAGAGGGAAGAAATATTTGTTAAAGAAATGAATAGAGGAACGCATGGGTAATATTACTAATATAGGATAAATATATTATCATGTTATTGGGTAAATAAAAGAGGCTGAGCCCTCAAACTCCATATTCCTAATTTCACAGCACAACAGATTTTATTAAAATCTCACTGTCCTACTGGACTACTGGACTCTAAAGAAGATTTAAAATGAAAAGGAGCAGGATGAACAGGGTAAATTACAAAACATAAAATCAGAGGAGAAAAGGAGCACCAGAAAGTGGAGTAGAGCTAAGTCAAGGAGATTAAATAGGTTAAGAAATGGAATAAAGAGAGTGGTGACCAAGAGCAAGATCTCACTCAGATAAAGTAATTAAAGAAAATATTAGAAACGGGTGTGGTGGTGCATGCCTTTAATCCCAGAACTTGAAAGGCAGATATTGAGGCCAGCCAGGTCTAGAAAGCAAGTCCCAAAACAGCCAAATTTGGGCAATGAAGGAAAGCATGGTTATAACAGAAAGCTAGTGAAGATGTAGTTAAACAAGAAAACCATGTTCAGGGACCCAGCAAGCAGAAGTCCTTGGCAGCTTTAGCCATGTAGTTCTGGCTTTAAAGTCAAGGATAGAAGAAAGGCATTATGGGACCTTCCTCTACAAATATGAGTTAAGATGTAAGGATTCTCAATTCCAGCACCTTGTCTGCCAGCATGTTGCCTTGCTTCCTGCCATGATAATAATAGACTAAACGGCTGAACTCTAAGTGAATCTCCCCAATAAAATATTTTCCTCTAAAAAAAATCTTACCGTTCACTAAAATTTGGCCATCAAGTCAATATTTCAATAGCAAAGAATTACTAAGCAGAATACTTGTATTAAATGGGACTATGTTTGCTAATGTATATCTGAATAATTTGAGGTCAGAAACACAGAAAGTACTTAAGAAACAGGATTTTTTTTCTTTTTGGTTTTAACAGTAGTGGAGAATAGACAGCACGATAAGAAAAATAACCTGTAGTGTTGCGTCAGGGGCCTCTGCTTCCCTGACAGTGACTTTTCTGCTGAGGTTTCACTGTGCTGTTCTCTTCGACATTGATCATTCTCCTCTTGTGGATGACTCTGAAGAGAAATGAAGTTTCACTGACAGAGATTTTTAGCTTGGAAACACAAAAATCCACACAGAAGAATGCAAACTTCTTGACCTAATACAAACAAATAAATTAATTAATTAAAAAAACAGGTACTGATCAAGAAAAAGCTATTTAGCGACTTAAAGTTAAGAAAAGAATAATAGTAGTTTAAAATCTGAAGGGAAATTGTATAATAAAGAGTCTCAATTAAATTTGAGGATTTTATTGTCAGTAAAATGTTACTAATTTTAAATGCCTTTGACAGAAGCAAATTTAACTAAAATGCACATATTAGATTTAATTTATTTGCAAGTATGTATATATTACTTACATTATTCAAACACTTATAATACTTTAAAATATTTTCACATATAAAAGTTTTCACATATTCAGGGAATAAAGTTTATGTCACATACATTTATATTTACAGATGTTTAGAATTTTAAATATAGGCTTTCCTTAACAATTTTCATCATTACAATGTTTTATAAAAGGTCTCATCTTTCATATGCTTTTGTGGCTACCTGTTCTCTCCCTTTTCCTGGCAAGTGATTTAGTGGGGAATTAATTAGGCATAATATTCATGACATCACCTCAAATTTCAAAGTGTTTTATGTGGCCTTTCCTATTCTATCTTGAAGTTTCTAGACTAATATGCTTCAGTTTCATTGTCTCTTTTTGTTTTACAGTAAATGCTTTAATATTTACAGAGATATTTTACTATTAAGATATCAAGCAGTCTTATTTCTGTATAAATGAATTCTTCGCTTAATGTTTATAGAATTTTTTCTTACAATTTTTGCTGGTAATTATTGCTTCTTTTGTTCTTTTGGAAAGTATCCTTAGAAATCCTTCGTTGACTTTGCTTGGAACTTAACCACATAGCCAAATATGACCTCCAATGTGTGACTTTCCTGCTTCAATCTCCCTCCCAAGGACTAAACTGCAGGACTGTACCACCATCGCCTAATAATGATCTAATTCTTATGAAAGAAGTTTTAAATAGTGTACCTCCACCTCTACACTTCAGCCAAACAAAACAACTCCCCCCCCCAAAAAAATCCTATGCTGCATCTAAGTGAGCATGCATCTATTTCTCTCTTCTTTCAGTTGTTTCTCCGAGTTTGACTTCCCTGCTATGATGGAACCTGGAATTGTGAGCTAAAAATCAGCCCTTTCTCCCATAAGTTGCTTCTTGCTAGGGTGTTTTTATCACAAAAAAGAGAAATGAATCTAGAACGGAGCACTTCTCTGCAGTGTTGAGGTCCTCTTCATGGTCTAGTCTGAGTAGAACCTGGACAAATACATGAAGTCCATTCCCATTCTTCATTGTGTGGTGACATCAACTGGAAGAGGCTTGAAGAAACAAAGACCAACCATGTCTCCAAAAGATGAAAGGAAAATAAAGTGGGCTGCGTGTTCTAACACAAAAGTCACACTACTTCTTCACAATGTCTCCTTTCTTTTGCTATGGAGTTTTAGAATATCAAGTTCCTGTAGACAGTGTTTTGATACTGTCCTTCAATGTGTTAGAAAATCTTCTAGAATTCACAATTCCTAAGCAATTTTCACTTCAATATGCAGAAATCATATGATGACATTGGAGCATCGTGTTATGCCAAGTAATTCTTAGAATACATAGAAATAGGATGACAGTTATCATCTCTGACCTGGTAGATTTTTTCTACAATTTAATTAAATAAATAGTTGTTGCTTACCACGTTTGACATTAAGTTCATACATAATTATTTAAAACATTTAAAAGTCTTCCTAATTATATATATATATATATATATATATATATATATGTTTCATAGTTTGCTTTAGATTCTGTCAGAATATTTACTTTCTGACCACCCATACAAATAAGTAAGTGAGTGAACATATCATAAAATGATAAGATTAACAGCCAACCTTCTGACATTACCCAAGAAAGAATTTGTGGTATAAAAACTATACAGCAGACTACAACTTTGATAGTTGTGATCAATAAGAACCATGGAACCTTAAAATTAGATTTTTGTGAGAGATAGGGATTACTATTAGCTTTCTATTGCTATAATAAATAGCTGAGGCATCTGACTTGATAATGAAGTTGCTAATTTACATCAAAGTTCTGACAGTTCAAGAATATATGGTAGCTGCATTGGTCTAGCTTTGGGAAGAGCTCCTAGCAAATAGTGGGTGGCAGTGGGAAACATGTATTGCAGGGCTTGAGCTAGGCATGGAAGGTATATGCTATGCCAAACCCTGGTATTTTGGGGTTTTTTAAGATTTTTTTTGTTTTGTTTTGTTTTTTTGTTTGTTTGTTTTTCGAGACAGAGTTTCTCTGTGTAGCTTTGGAGCCTATCATGGCACTGGCTCTGGAGACCAGAGCTGGCCTCGAACTCCCAGAGATCCACCTGTCTCTGCCTCCCAAATGCTGGGATTAAAGGCTTGCATCTTTATTTATTATGTATACAGTCTGGTGCAGAGGGCACCAAATCTCATTACAGATGGTTGTGAGCCACCATGTGGTTGCTGGGAATTGAACTCAGGACCTCTGGAAGAACAGTCAGTGCTCTTAACCTCTGAGCCATCTCTCCAGTTCCAAACCCTGGTGTTTCTAAAAACACTTTCATGAAAATTACCAAGGAGTCCAGCAGAACTGCCTTCTGAGGTTGTGTCTTTACAGACTTATGTCCACACACTGATGCTGCTCAACTTTAGCAATCCCAAGGAGCAGCCCCTGTGGACCATAGCTGCCCTCACAGTGGACCCTGAGGAAATAATCAAAGGATTCTAAACTACAACAGGATAAGAAAGATTTTTCCTGACTTCTTACTAATTTGAACATTTAAACAACAAAGCAGATTTCAGAATTTTGTCTCACTTTGAATCATCTCAGAGAGAGGCAGAAACAGACATACACACACACACACACACACACACACACACACACACACACACAGAGGGAGAGAGAGAGAGAGAGAGAGAGAGAGAGAGAGAGAGAGAGAGAGAGAGAGAGAGAGAGAGAGGATTGATGAAAAATAAGCAATTAGTGAGGAGAATTTCTTGCTAGTGCAGTTCCATAGGCTCAGTCAGCCAATGGTTCACCTCAGCTTCATCCAGAGCAAAGGTGTGGAACCAAGGTTACTTCAGTGGCTTATCTTGCATACCTTTTTAAGCCAGTGTCCTATATTCATTTCCTATTGTTATGACAAAACACCTCAACAAAAGCAGCTCAGTGGAGAAGTGGCTCATTTAGCTCACAGTTTCAGGTCACACCCCATCATTGCAGGGAAGTCAAATGGGCACATACTTGAAGCAGCTGTTCAAAACACATCTGTTCTCAAGAGCAGAGAGAAATTAATTAGTGCATACATGTCACTCAGCTCCCCTTTCCACTCTATACAACTCAGAACCCAAACCTAGCGAATCCTATGCACAATCAGGGTGAGATTTTCCACCTCAATAAACACAACTGAAAGAAAGAAAGAAAGAAAGAAAGAAAGAAAGAAAGAAAGAAAGAAAGAAAGAAAGAAAGGAAGGAAGGAAGGAAGGAAGGAAGGAAGGAAGGAAGGAAGGAAGGAAGGAAGGAAGGAAGGAAGGAAGAAAGACCATCTGGAAGGCATGCACATGGCCTAATCCAACCCTAACATTTTCTCTTTTTGGTTTCCTGTTATTTTTATTTAAATTAGAAACAAACTTCTTTTACATGTCAATCCCAGTTCCCTCTCCCTCTCCTTCTCCCCTCCCCCCCACCCCCCACTAATGCCCTATCCCATCTGCTTTCTGCTCCCCAGGGAGGGTGAGGCCTTCCATGGGGGATCTTCAGAGTATGTCATATCATTTGAAGCCCTGCTCCAAATAGTATCCCTCTATGTGAAATGGGTTTCCAAAGGCCACTCGTATGCTAGGAATAAACATTGATCCACTACCAGAGGCCTCATAGATTGCCTAGGCCTCCTAACTGACACCCATGATCAGGGGGTCTGGAACAGTCCTATGTAGGTTTCCCAGATATCTGCCTGGGATTCATGAGCCCCTCTTGTTCAGGTCAGCTGTTTGTGGGTTTCAACAGCCTGGTCTAGAGCCATTTGTTCATCACTCCTCCCTCTCTGCAACTGGATTCCAGGAGTTCACTTCAATGTTTAGCTGTAGGTGTCTGCTTCTGCTTCCAATAGCTACTGGATGAAGGCTGTAGGATGGCATATAAGCTAGTCATCAATCTCATTATTGGAGAAGGACATTTAATGTAGACTCTCCACTATTGCTTAGATGGTTAGTTATTGTTATCCCTGTAGATCTCTAGACATTTCCCTAGTGTCTGATTTCTCTTTAAACCTATAATGGCTCCTTCTATTATTGTATCTCTTATGTTGATCTCTGTTCTTCCCCCGACTCAACCTTCCTGATCCCTCATGTCCTCCTCTCCCCTCCTCTTCTCCCCTTGTCTTTCTCCTAGCTCCCTCTCCCCTCCCCCCATGCTTCCAATTTGCTCAAAAGATCTTGCCCCTTTCCCCCTTTTCGGGTGACCATGTATGTCTCTCTTAGGGTCCTCCTTGTTCCCTAGCTTATTTGGCGGTATGGAGTATAGGCTATTAATCCTTTGCTCTATGTCTAAAATTCATATATGACTGAGTACATACAATGTTTGTCTTTTTGTGACTAGGTTGCCTCACTCAGGATGGTTGGTTCTAGTTCCATCCATTTGCATGTGAATTTCAAGATTCCGTTGTTTTTTCCACTGAATAGTTCTCCATTGTGTAAATGTACCACATTTTCTCTATCCATTCTTCAGTTGAGGGGCATCTAGGTTGCTTCCAGGTTCAGGCTATTACAAATAATGCTGCTATGAACATAGCTGAACAGATTCCCTGTTGTATAAATATGCATCTTTTGGGTATATGCCTAATAGTGGAATTGCTGGATCTTCTGGTAGACTGATTCCCATTTTCCTGAGGAATCGCCATACTGAACTTCCAAGTGGCTGTATGAGTTTGCACTTCCACCAGCAGTGGAGAAGTGTTCCCCTTTCTCCACATCCTCTCCAGCACAAACTGTCCTTGGTGTTTTTGATTTTAGCCATGCTGACAGGAGTATCTCAGAGTTGTTTTGATTTGCATTTCCCTGATGGCTAAGGATTTTGAACACTTTCTTAAGTGTCTATCAACCATTTTAGATTCCTCTATTGAGAATTCTCTATTTAGTTCTGCACCCCACTTTTTAATTGGATTATTTGGTGTTTTGGAGACTACCTTCTTGAGTTCTTTGTAAATTTTGGAGATCAGCCATCTGTCAGATGTGGGGTTGGTGAATATCTTTTCCCATTCTGTGAGCTGACATTTTGTCTTGTTGACTGTGTCTTTGCCTTATAGAAGCTTCTCAGTTTCAGGAGGTCCCATTTATTAATTATTGATCTCAGAGTCTGTGCTACTGGCATTATGTTCAGGAATGGTCTCCTGTACCAATTCGTTCAAGGTACATTGAGGTCTTTGATGCATTTGGACCTAAGTTTTGTGCATGGCGATAGATATGGATCTATTTGCAGTCTTCTATATGCCAGCATCCAGTTATGACAGCACCATTTGCTGAAGATGCTTTCTTTTTTCCATTGTATAATTTTAGCTCTTTGTAAAAAATCAGGTGTTCTTAGGTGTGTGGGTTAATATCAGGGTTTTCATTTCGATTCCATTGTTCTACCTGTCAATTTTTGTGCCAATACCAAGCTGTTTCAGGACAATAGCTCTATAATAGAGCTTGAAGACAGGGATGGTGACACCTCTGGAAGTTTGTTATTGTACAGGATTGTTTTGGCTATCCTGGGTCTTTTGTTTTTCCTTATAAAGTTGATTATTGTTCTTTCAAAGTCCGAGAAGAATTGTGTCGGTATTTTGATGGGGATTGTATTGAATCTGTAGATTGCTTTTGGCAAGATTGCCATTTTTACTATGTTGATCATACTTATCCAAGAGCATGGGAGATCTTTCCATTTTCTGATATCTTCTTTAATTTCCTTTTTTAAAGACACAAAGTTCTTGATATACAGATCTCTCACTTTTTTGGTTAGCATTATTCCAAGATACTGTATGTTGTTTGTGGCTATTGTAAAGGGTAATGTTTCTCTGATTTCTTTCTCAGCATGTTTATTATCTGTATAAAGTAAGGCTACTGATTTTTGGAGTTAATCTTGTGACCTGCCAGTTTGCTGAAGGTGTTTATCAGTTGTAAGTGTTCCCTGGTTGAGTTTTTCAGGTCACTATGTAAACTATCATATCATCTGCAAATAGTGAAAGTTTGACTTCCTTTCCAATTTGTATCCCCTTGATCTCCTTTTCTTCTCTTATTGCTCTAGCTAGAACAAGTACAATCTTGAAGAGATATGGAGAGAGTGGACATCCTTGTCTTGATCCTGATTTTAGGAGGAATCACATTTAATTTTCTCCATTTAGTTTGATGTTGGCTGTTGGTTTACTGTTTATGGTTTTTATTATGTTCGCATATGTTCCTGTTATTTCTGATCTCTCCAGGACCTTTATCATGAAGGGGTGTTGGATTTTGTCAAAGGCTTTTCCAGCATCTAGTGTAATGATCATGTGGTTTTTCTTTTGCAGTTTGTTTTTATGGTTTTGGGGTCCAAAAATTATGGATTATAAAGTATTGGGGTCCACTCCATTTTCCAGGCACCTGAATCTCCCATTGTCTTTTAGATGATAACTAAATTACCACTGGATGGCTTGGCTTCAGTGGAAAATATCTACTAGTTTACATAACAACAGACCTAGGCCCTGGGTGTGCCTACACCTATCTTGAGGGTTTTGCTTATGTGCCTAGAGACTGTTTAGGTGCCTCTTGAATTAAAAGTAAAAATGGCAATCTTGCCAAAATTAAATAATTAAATAATTAAAAGATTACTTGATATCAGCTTTATAAACGGTGTATATGCCTTCTGCAGTCACCCTCACTGTTGGAAAGCTACTTAAGAGGTTGCTTGAATAAACCAGGGACTCCAGTTTTCCAGCACGGACTGAGAGCCCTTCTGAAATGACAAGATGCCTTTGTCTGGTCTTTATTGCCATTGGTTAGGTAGGACTTTCCCAGTCCAGCACCCCCCCCCCAGCCCTGATTCAAGGATGGACTCGGGGCCATTTGATCTCAGCCCCAGAGACATCAGTCACATATAGATAGCCTCTGTATTGTGGGAATGATACAATCTGGGCTCGAAAATATGGTGAACTACATTGATAGATTTTCTTATGTTAAAACATCCCTGTATCCCTGGGGTGAAGCCTACTTTATCATGGTGATTTTTCTGATGTATTCTTGGATTTTATTTGCCAGTATTTTGAGTATTTTTGCATCAATGTTCATGAGGGATATTGGTCTGTAGTCCTCTTTCTTAGTTGCGTCTTTGTGTGGCTTGGGTACCAAGGCAATTGCAGCCTCATAAAACGAGTTTGGCAGTGAACTTTCTGCTTCTATTGTGTGGAACAGTTTGAGGGGTATGGGTATTAGCTGTTCTTTGAAATTCTGGTAGAATACTGTACTGAAGCCAGCTGGCCCTGTGGATTTTTTTTTGCTGGGAGACTTGTGAAGATTGCTTCTATTTCATTAGGAGTTATAGATCTGTTTAAATTGCTTACCTGTTCTTGATTTAATTTTGGTAAACGATATCTATCCAGAAAATTGTCCATTTTCTTTAAATTTTCAAAGTATGACATGATGGTTCTCAGGATTTCCTCAGTGTCTGTTGTTATGTTCCCCTTTTCATTTCTGATTTTGTTAATTTGCATGTCCTTTCTCGGCCTTTCGGTTAATTTGGATAAAGGTTAGTCTATCTTGTTGATTTTCTCGAAGAACCAACTCTTTGTTACATTCTTTGTTGATTCTTTGTATTGCTTTCTTTATTTCTAGTTTATCAATTTCAGCCCTCAGTTTCATTATTTCCTAGTGTCTACTCCTCTGGGGTAAGTTTGCTTCTTTTTGTTCTAGAGCTTTCAGTTGTGCTGTTAATTCCCTAGTGTGACTATTCTCCAGTTTCTTTATGTGGGCACTTAATGCTATGAATTTTCCTATTAGCACTGCTTTCAAAATGTCCCATAAAGTTCGGGTAAGTTGTGTCTTCATTTTCATTGAATTCTAGGAAGTCTTTAATTTCTTACTTTATTTCTTCCTTGACACAGGAATGTTGTAATTATTCATTGTTCAGCTTCCATGAGTCTGTAGGGTTTCTGCAATTTGTGTTGTTGTTGAATTCTAACTTTAAAGTATAGTGGTCTGATAAGACACAGGGGGTTATTCCAATATTTTTGTACCTGTTGAGGTTTGAATGTTGTCGAGTATGTGGTCAATTTTAGAGAAGGTTCCATGTGGCTCTGAGAAGAAGGTATATTCTTTTGTGTTTGGATGGAATGTTCTATAGATATCTGTTAAACCCAATTGGGTCATAACTTCTGTTAGCTCCTTTGTTTCTTTGTTAAGTTTCTGTCTGGTTGTCCTGTCTAGTGGTGAGAGTGGGGTGTTAAAGTCTCCTTCTATAACCATGTGATCTTATGTGTGATTTGAGTTTTAGTAATGTTTCTTTTACGAACATGTGTGCCTTTGTGTTTGGATCATAGATGTTCAGAATTGAGACTTCTTCCTGATGGGTTTTTCCTGTGATGATTATTAAATGACCTTCTTCGTCTCTTTTGATTGATTTTAGTTTGCAGTCTAATTTGTTAGATATTAGGATAGCTATACCAGCTTATTTCTTAGGTCCATTTGATTGGAAAATCTTATCCCAACACTTTACTCTGAGGTAATGCCTGTCTTTGAATTTGAGGTGTGTTTCTTGTATGCAGCAGAAGGACAGATTCTGTCTTTGTATCCATTGTGTTAGCCTATGTCTTTTTATAGGCAAGTTAAGCCCATTAATGTTGAGGGAAGTTAAGGACCAGTGAGTGTTAATTTTCTTGTTTGTTTTGGATGTGTTCTTGGTGGTGGTATTATGTGTGGATTTACCCCACTTTTGCTTTTGTCTTTTAGTAAAGAGGGATTATCTATTGCCTATCTTTTTTGTGAGTGTAGTTAACTTCCTTAGGTTGGAATTTTTCTTTCAGTGCTTTCTGTAGGACTGGATTAGTGGTTATGTATTGTTTAAATCTGGTTTTGTGTAGAATATCTTGTTTTCTCCATCTATAGTGATTGAAAGCTTTTCTGAGTATAGTACTCTGGGCTGGCATCCATGGTCTCTAGAGTTGGTAGAATATCTATTGAGGAACTTCTGGCTTTCAGAGTCTCCATAGAGAAGTCAGGTATAATTCTGATAGGTTTGCCTCTATATGTTACTTGGCCATTTTTCTTTGCTGCTCTTAATATTCTTTGTATTCTCTATGTTTGGTGTCTTGATTATTAAGTTGTCAATTCGTATTATCACAACAAGCATGTTCATGTATTTAAAGGAGAATCATTAACACATTTCTTGACTAGTGGTGCATATTCTCCTATGTCTGCTTAGTATTGGTAATTCCAATACTAAGTCTTATTTGTGGGAGGCATTCTGGAATCGGAAAAAAGGGAACAATCTCTTTCCCTTAGGAAATACTTTTACAATAGAAAACTCAAAGGCAGCTTAGAACTTTGTGCTATAAGAGTTCAGTTTAGAATCTGTTTAAACCCTGTTTACATTTTTCATACAACAGCAAGGGAATGTAGAGGAGTATGATAAAATCATTTCCTGAAAACCATGGCTGTAACACATGAAGCTGGTTATAACACCCCCTCTGTTGCCAGAAAACTAATTGTAGAAATATTTCTTTGTTATTCTTTTTCACAATTATTTATTCATTTATGTTTTACCTGTGTCTTTTTAAAGTTTAGATAATGGAAGTTTTTGATGATGGAGCTTACATAAAATGATATTATTCGCAAGGTATATGTTCCTAATTATATTTTAAGTAATCTTGATATTAAACTTTGCACATTTACCTAGAAGAGATAGAAATCCACAGATGTGTCAAATGACAAAAGAAATTTGGATAATGACAATGAGTTTTATTGAAATTCCACAGTGAGTTAGAACTAGGAAGCAAAAAGTACACATTTTCTAAAGAGATCCCTCTGAAGTGGGGGGTCAGACCCCTCCTTGCAGTCTTTGAAATCAAATTAGGATCTGCCCGATGGCAGCACATGATAACAGGCTATGTGTTGATGGGTTTGAAACCTGTTCTGGTATTACTCATTATGTAAGCACATGCAGATTACGTATTCTCTCCCCTCTTGTCTCAATATAACAAAAATAGTATAACTACAAAATAATGCTTAGCCAGTTATGCTCATTACAAAGGAAATGTGCAATGGTGAATACACTAGCTTATAGAAAGGTTCCCCATTTTATGACCTTCAATATGCCTTTTAAATGTTTGATTCATGGAGTTATGATTGTGAAGATTAAATGCCAACCTATATATAAACAAGTAGGAAACTGGTCTGCATTTTGGGAAATACTCAATAGATATATTATTTTGTTTATAGTTAATTAGTATCCCTTCTGTATATGTGTGTAGTATGCAATTAATTGTGAGTTGAAGGGATCCTACCACAGGCATGTACATGGTTACTGCCAATGGAAAGGAAGGTGTGTTCCTTGATGAGAGTCTCTATGGAAAATGTGCCTTCCCTACCCCCAAGCAAAATGAATTCTGACAGAGTCTCTTAGATCGCTGACGGTTGGGGCAGGGCCTCTGTGCCCTCAGTGAATTCCAGTCTAGTAAAAAGCCTTGTACTGTATGCCCAATCACTAGTTTGCATCCTGCATACTATTAAGGTCTCATCATGTATCAGGTGTCATATTCTGTATCTCCTCTAGAAGTAGCACTAGATACAAAGGTCACAAAGCACACACAGCAAGACATTTATAGAACTTTGTCAGAGGTGATGCTTTTCTGCTTATTTAGGGCCTATTTGTTTAATGATTATTGAGCTTTCTAGAATTTAAAGTTCATTAAGAGAGGAATCATGGGTTTTTGTCTTACCCCAGAGCCTAGCACACTGACGGACTCATGGATAAATATACTGTAAATATTGGTTAAGTAACAATATAGTGCCAACTAGGAAATCATCACTGCTTAGTTGGAACTGAATGGTATTAAAGAGGTTTATGGAACCCAAAAGGAACATAAATTCTAGATTAATTTAACTGAGGAAATGGTCAGTTCTGGTTAGAGGACCATAGGATGATTATGTTTATTAAGGAGAAATGAAAACAAGAAGGAAGACAGAAAAGTAAGACAGTATTTGTGTTCTGGTATATACACTGGATTATAAAACATGTATGCTAAGAAGAGCTGAACAGACTATATGGGAAGTAAGGCTAGATGTATAATTACAAGATAGGTGCCATTAAACAGACTCATTGTTAAGATGCTTATGATGTGAATACTTTCCTTATAAGAGCAGGTCAGAGCCATATACTCCAAGCAAAGGAGGATACACGACATGTATGAGACAAAGCATGATATAGAAAGCTAAAATTAGTGCAGGTATTTTGAGTGCACAGTAATTAAAGTGAGGACTAAGTAATTAAAAAA
The DNA here is from genome assembly GCF_003668045.3 of Cricetulus griseus. Classification (NCBI taxonomy): domain Eukaryota; kingdom Metazoa; phylum Chordata; class Mammalia; order Rodentia; family Cricetidae; genus Cricetulus; species Cricetulus griseus. The sequence goes on along the minus strand of NW_023276806.1, from coordinate 178,090,660 downwards.
TGGTGGCAACAGTTGGAGAAATGAGCTCAAAGAAGAACATCTGGAGATGTCTATGTATGTATCTCCATATCTAGCTCATTCTCTCTCTCTCTCTCTCTCTCTCTCTCTCTCTCTCTCTCTCTCTCTGTCTGTCTCATACACACACACACACACACACACACACACACACACACACACTCAAGTACTGCACTATATGTCTAAGGGCAAAGGGTTTCATAAGGCCACACTGCTTCGAGCCTGTGATGATATCCTAGCTGACGTGGAGTTAAGAGTGACTGATAAAGTTGGTAAGAAAAAAAAACACCACTAATGGCTATCCCCCAGTGTCTGGCATGTGAGCTAGCATGGTCCTTCAGCTGAGACAGGAAATTCAATAGACCTCACAGAGGACTGTCTCCTCCCAGGTGAGTGTATAATCATATATTCCCTTGTTTGTTTGTTTGTTTGCTTGTTTGTTTTTTCAAGACAGGGTTTCTCTGTGGCTTTGGAGCCTGTCCTCGAACTAGCTCTTGTAGACCAGGCTGGTCTCAAACTCACAGAGATCCACCTGCCTCTGCCTCTGCCTCTGCCTCCCAAGTGCTGGGATTAAAATATGCCACCACCACCCGACTATATTCCCTTTAAAGTAGGTTATCAATGTGTTTTTAGAAATCCTTCACAAGTTGCACTTATACTGTGGTGTAAGAACCCTGGAAAACTCAGGCCTCCAGGATCTCAGCTCAGGACCATGGTCACCCCAATCACCAAGTGGATTCGAAAGCTTGATGCAAACAGCATGAGGCTTTATTGTTGTTTAATGAGCTAACCCCATGCTAGCTCGGGCCTTCCATCCATCCACCATGGCAAATGGCTAGGAAAGACGGCTTGAAGCGTCTGCATAGAGACCTTGTAGGGCAGCATAAGGGGAGTGTCTAGGGTTACGAACAGGCTCAGGATTGGTGTGGCTCCAGGCTTAGAGGACTTGCCCTGTGTTGATTGGTCAACTGGTTGTTATGGCCCATAGGCCCTCCCAGGGTGATTGCTATGCTCTGCATGTCATTGCTGTGCACTTGTCCGTAAAGCACACCCAGAGCTGTAAAGCATAGCACCACCAGCTAACTTCTGATTGGTTCCTTGCCAGGAGGCAGGCATCTGACCTCTTAGTGACCAAGGCAAGGTCAGACAAGCACGTGTTCGGTTGTTATGGCTGCCGAAATGGGGAGCTGGTCCCTTGAGTGGCAGCATTAACTCTTCATTTCAAGTTGCTTCTGCAGGCTCAGTGTACCTTCTGAATCATTTCCCTTCTAAGGAAATTAGAAATATTTAAGGGTGAAAGAAGCCCTAATTTCTGAAATCATATGATCATAGTGTGTTAGCTGCTCAAAATCACCCCTAAATATTGGATGTGATCACCACTATTTCATAATTTAAAAGAAATATTGCCTATGGACATTGCTTTTCTAAGAATATCATACACAGCTGTTAATCACCAAATCCATTCATCCAGTTTACATAAAGTCATAGCCAGTATACTGCCTACATTCCAGCCTACATTTTGCTTTTTACAGTCCTTCCATTTGGACTAAAAATCAGGATCCTTGCCAGTAACAACCACCTCCAATGTTTTCAGTATTGCTACCATCACCCTGGCAACACAGAAGACAGGACATAAATAGTTGTACTGCCAAATGTATCTCTTGCCTTGTTATGCTTGTGGGAGTTAGTGTTGTCAAGGGGAGTTTAGACAAAAGTTAAAAGTAAATTCTGACCTATTAATGGCAAGATATTGTAAAAAAAAAATGCACTGTTGTTTTATTTATTTAAACAAGTATATGGGAATGCAAATGAAGTATAAACTTCATTATGGTTGACAAAAATCCGTGTCTTTTTTCTCAGTAACAAGACCAGTAGATTATCAATAAATACTTATTAAATTGATAAAATTTTCTAATATAAATATGAATTTTAAAGATCAAAGCCAAAAGTTCAACATAATTTATGTCATTACTTTAGTACTTTAAAACTACAGTTGGCTATGTAGTTCAACAGGAAAACAGTTTGCCTAACATGCATGAAGCCATAGATTTCGATAACAGCACTGTCTAAACCATGTAGAGTGGAATACACACCTTAACTCCAGCACTGGACAGAAAGAAGGAGGAGAATCAAAAGTTAGGGTACATAATGAGTTTGAGGTCATCAGTTATATAAGACCCTGCAAAAAATAAGAAAAGTATCCAAACCACAGTCTAGAATATTTTTTGAAATCACACATTTTTTAATAGATGCAAAGTTGATTCATTTAGGGGCCCAAAAATATATATATAAAGTTTTGGGGTCCAAACCTCAGTTGTATTTCCAGGAGCCTGAATCGCCCATTGTCTTTCAGATGCCCGGCTAATTACTGCTGGATGGCTTGCCTGATTAGAGAATGTCTCCTAGTATGCATAACAACAGGCCCTGGGTGTGCCTGCACCTGTTCTGAGGTATTTGTTTATGTGCCTAGGGACTGTGTGTCACTAGGGATAAAATAATTTTTTTATATCAGCTTTATACATGATAGTAGACGTATTCTGTGGTCACCCCCACTGTTGGAAAGCTATTTCAGAGGATGCTTGATTAAACTGGAGACTCCAGTTTCCAGCATGGACTGAGAGCCCCCCTGAAATGACAAGATGCCTGTGTCTGGTCTTTATCGATGTTGGGTAGCTAAGAGTTTCCCAGTCCAGAACTCCTCTACTCAGGGATGGACCTGAAGCCATTTGGCTGGGTCCCATCTCAGCCCCAAAGACATCAGTCCGGAATAGATAGCCTCTGTATCATGGGACAAGCCAGGCCCCAGCAGATTCATTAGGAAGTTTTAGTTAACTATAGGAGACAATGTGAATAATCAAACAATACCCTTGGTCACCATTTACACTGTACTGTTAAAAATAGAAGAGATACTTCTTTTATGACACATGGTTTCCCAACCCCTTACCTCACAGCACATGTGGTAGGTTTTTTGGCTAAGAAATCCTAAACCCTAAGACATCAGGAAAATATGGCACTATCCTTCAGCTAGTCAGGGTAGAATTGAAGGGACCAGCTGCCCATTTTGGCAGCCATAACAACAGAACACATTCTTGCCTGACTTTGCCTTGGTCACTAGGAGGTCCGATGCCTGCCTCCTGGCAAGGAACCAATCAGAAGTTAGCTGGTGGTGCTATGCTTTACAGCTCTGGGTGTGCTTTACGGACAAGTGCACAGCAATGACGTGCAGAGCATAGCAATCACCCTGGGAGGGCCTATGGGCCATAACAACCAGTTGACCAATCAACACAGGGCAAGTCCTCCAAGCCTGAAGGCACAACAATCCTGAGCCTATGTGTACCCCTAGACACTCCCCTTATACTGCCTTATAAGTTCTCTATCCAGTGGCTTCTTGGAGTCTTTTCCCAGCCATCTGCCATGGTAGATGGATGAAAGGCCCAAGCTAACATGGGTTTAGCTCGTTAAACAACTGCAATAAAATACTCATTGCTTTTGCATTGAAATGGGCCTCTTGGTGATTTGGGGATTCAGAATTTGGGCACAACAAAATCAGGCCTCCCCTAAAGTTATGATTACCCAATCACATAATAGTCTTCTAGGTGTCCCTGAGGCTCCCCCAACCTTTCTAGAGTTAGATCATACTGTAGTGCCAACCCAATTGTACTCCCTTTAAATCTGTCTTCAGTGTTCCTTGCTAGTTATCTTGACATTTTCCCCATGATTTGGAGAGTCTCTATTTTCAAAGGTGAGTGACTGTGGGAAGAAAAGCGGCAGGGAGTTCCCACACTGGTACCAAGGACCTCTGTTTGAAAGTAGAACTGATTTTTTGGAAACAGCATTTGCATCACTTCAGAAAGAAGAATCTGCCATGAAATAAGCATTGCAGTGAGAGGGCTCTGTGGAAACACAAATGCACTTCTGGCCTGTGATTTGAGACATAATTTGGCTGACCAGAAACAACATTGAATTTGAAAGTAAGGAGTCCAGGTTTCCATCTTTACTCCCACATTGATGCTTCTTTCACCTGGAAAAATCACTTTGACTTTTCTAGTAAAATAAAATGTAAAATAATAACAATCAATATCAATCTTTGGCTTTCCAGGATACTAAGATTCAACTTCGTGAACAGTGAAGCAATTTTCAAATAGTGGGCTCTACTGTACTGTCTTAGGTTGCATAATGACACTGGAGTCAATGACAGAATATTTACAATGCAAATCTAGGTGTCAGTAGTGATTGTGATGGTCTTATCCTGTGAAGTACATTTTATGATGTTAGTGAAACAATGGAAACACAGTTATCAGGACACATTTCCATTATAAGATATAGCAATGTAAGTTATTTATGATCATAATGACATCATGATTATTATGGTTATGCTATGACAGAATAAGGAGTATACAATACAATATTTTAATCTTACCTAAGGAAAACTAGCCAGAGAAAGACAAAGAATCATAGCAAAGGTAAAATAGAAGGATTCTTGAAATTAGATATAAGCACCTACAATCTGATGAACATGTTTTCCAGGACACTTAGGTATGACTACCTAGATGCTTCTAGAAGGTGGAAATCGGAGATAAATGTCCTAGCATTCATCTGTCTTGATAGGGTTCTGATGTCCTGTATGCTGCGAATATGTGTTGCTTTTATTGGTTGATGAATAAAGCTGTTTTGACCAATAGCAAAGCAGAATAGAACCAGACAGGACGAGAAACCTCCAAATACATGTTTCCCAAATGTTTAGCAAGATTCCCATCTAAAACATGACAAACGCTTAAAAAGGGACTCTAAACACAAAATATCAGAGTCAAGCACAACTTCTTGGTAACAGCATTCCCCTGGGTGGGCTCTGTTTGCTAGAGGCAAGCAGAAGTGCAACTCCTTTAAGAGACAAACTTGTGGCTCTTTCAAGAAGCCCTGCTGCCAAAAACACTTACATGGAGTTTATGAGCAGCCAGCACCATGAACCTCCCCAGAGTTGAGGAGATATAGGTGGCTTCTGCCAGTACCTCTGTCATGAAGCTAGACTCTCAGGAAAGCAAGGAATGGGGTGGAGGCAGCCATTTTAGTCCTAGCCATGCCTGAATACCATTAAAAAAAAACTCTCCCTTGTTAGAAAAGGATTAGGGTAAGATGCCATGCTCAGTGACCGTAGGACAAGGATATAATCCCAGTACATGAGCTAGCTTGCTGGAATCCACTCCCCATGATAGCATGCCATGTTCAGTCTTAGTGCATAGGAGAGGGGCCGGTCCCTGCCCCAGCCTATTGTTCCAGACTGTGTTGACTGCTCATGGGAGACCTTACTCATAAGGAGGAGTGGACTGGGCATGGGCTAGGAGGAAGTGAGGGGGATTGGAGGAGGCAAAGAGGAGGTAAGAGGAGGAGTGGGAGAGAGAACTGTGGTTGGAATGTAAAATGAAATCAAAAACTAAAAAATGGAAAGAAAGAAAAGGATTACAAATATGCAATAAGAACAGATTCAGGGGGAGGGAAAGGCCTCTAGAATCTAAAAATGGCTGAAAGACACATAAGAAAGTGTTCAACATCCTTAGCCATCAGGGAAATGCAAATCAAAACAACTCTGAGATACCATCTTACTCCTGTCAGAATGGCCAAAATCAAAAACACCAAAGACAGTTTATGCTGGAGAGGATGTGGAGAAAGAGGAACACTCCTCCACTGCTGGTGGGAGTGCCAGCTTTTACAGCCATTTTGGAAATCAGTATGGCGACTCCTCAAGAAAATGGGAATCAGTCTACCACAAGATCCAGCAATTCCACTCCTAGGCATATACCCAAAATAAGCACATTCATACAACAAGGACATCTGTTCAATGATGTTCATAGCAGCACTATTTGTAATAGCCAGAAACTGGAAGCAGCCTAGATGCCCCTCAACTGAAGAATGGATAGAGAAAACGTGGTACTTTTACACAATGGAGTACTACTCAGTGGAAAAAAAAAATGGAATTTTGAAATTTGCAAGAAAATGGAGTGAACTAGAAGAAACCATTCTGAGCAAGGTAGCCCAATCACAAAAAGACAAGCATGATATGTACTCACTCATATGTGGATTTTAGACATAGAGTAAAGGATTTCTAGCCTACAATCCGCACTGCCAGAGATGCTAGGAAACAAGGAGGACCCTAAGAGAGACATACATGGTCCCCTGGAGAAGGGGAAAGGGTCAAGATCCCCTGAGCAAATTGGGAGCACGGGAAGAGGGAAGGGGCAGGTAGCTACGAGAATGAGAAGGGAAGAAGAGGAAGGCTGCAGAGGTCATGAGGAGGGCGCAGAAAGTTAGAGTTAGAGGAAGAATAGAAGAAAGGATATGTGATAGGTAGGGTTTTAGCTGGGGGTGGTGGTAGGGGAGGACGGGAAGGAGAAGGGAACTGGGGTTGTCATGTAAATCAATCTTGATTTTAATTCAAATTAAAAAATGATTTTAAAAAAGGCCTCTAAATAGGTCACAGTGTGTCTGATAAGTGTGGGCTTGAGAGAGAACACATAGAACATGGAGCCATAGATAAACAAAAAAATAATTTGAGGATAATAAGCTGAGGTTCTTAATGGACTCATAGAGTTAAAAATCTATAATGGGCCACATAAAGATGGAAAATACACAGAGACTCTGGTTTGTGTATATTATTGTGTTTTTTCTTTGAATTTTTTTTTTTTTTTTTTACTGTTAGTGAGCTAACTACATAGAGATATTTGATTGTGAGGGCTGCTAAGCTAAACCAACATAAATATTTTAAAAATATCTTGAATTCAAAATCTGTGTCTAAGTATATATTGCACTGGAAAAGAGGTTTTGCTCTTGTTTCCAAAGAATATGAGAAGCTGTGGATCCTTCCAGGCCAAAGCAATTTGATAGAACAATACCCCATGAAATGATGCCCTAGGTGATCCCAACATCCATGACAGCTTCAGGACTGCTGGTTGAGATGAACCAACCACAAAACACCCCACTCAGGAATGAACCATATTTCTAAATTTTCTCAGTCTCCTCATAAGATAACTGCACATAACAATCAGCAGGAAGTAGACTAGACAACTATGCCCAAATTCCCCAAATGATTGTTTATAAATGTTTATTTTCATTTAAGGGACATTGATTATAAATGTAAATGGCCACAGTCAATCTTTTTCTAAATATTCTAAATGAATATTTTACATTGTATAGATTTTGGTTTATCGATAGAAATTTAAGGTCAATTTTGTTATAATGTATGTACATTTCTACTCTTGCTTAAGATATTATGTTTATATAACTCAATTGAAATGTAACATATAATTTAAAAACACAGAATAATAGTCATCTATAATAGTCAACCTTATAGTCATGTTAGTTAGGTTTTCTAGATATACAGAGATATATTTCAGATGGATAGGTAATTTTTAGACACTTTAAAGACCTACAGAATTTGGCATTTAAAATGGTTTATTATCTGCTCCTGGCAACACCAATTACTTCAAGAGAATGATGCACATGGAAGAAACTTCTTATGGAGTTTACCTTCAATGTGACAAGACTAGCCATTAGGGCAAAAAAAAAAAACTGCTCTTGCCTGGACTGTTTCACTGTATGCTGTATAAACTGGACATGCAGGACCCACAGAAAAGTGACTGCTAAACTTGCCAAAACAAAATAGGATGGTCCTTCAGGGTTCCTGCTTCACAGAACAAACTTCCAGACATATTGCAGGACACAGAAGAAAGCTACTGACGAACTTTGCCAATATAAGGCAGAACAGATCTTCAAATTTCCTACTTTGTTGAAAACTCTGCCAGATACTATGGGCTTATAGACTGAAGATGGATGCCCCAGTGTTACAGAAGAACTTTCAGTGGCTGTCCAGGCAGTCAGATATTCCTGTCATTTCTATAGTTGTGAAAGTTGCTTACAATGCGCTTACTGTTTATCTAGGTAACATTACATTCTTCTGGGGTCTTTGATGGAGTAGAAGACCAGGTAGTTGTAATTATAGTTTCCTTAGTTATGATGAAAAATTAATTAGATATAAAACTTTAGACTCACAAAGATAGAGTATTTTCTTTATTTTTTCCAAATACAAATAGACTAAATATCATAATTGTAATTTTTGCATGATAACTGTCTTGTTATATATAATTTTATAATGTTAAAGTTAAATCCTTCCTTTTAAATTAAACAGAAAAGGAGCAGTGATGTGAGATGTCCTTCTGTATGCTGTGAATATATGTTGCTTTTATTGGTTGATGAATAAGCTGTTTTGACCAATGGCAATGCAGAATAAAGCCAGGTGGGAAATCCAAACAAGGATGTAGCATGAAAGAAGATGGATTCAGGGAGGTTCTGTGGAGCCACCGGGGGAGCAAGATGTGAGGTAAAAAGCCAGCAACCTCATTGAAAAATATAGAATATTAGAAAAGGGCTAATTCATATGTAGAGCTAGCTAGGAAGAAGCCTTAGCCATCTGCCAAACATTTATAATTAATATTAAGCCTCAGAATGATTATTTCATAAGTGGATGGGGGGTCCAAAAGGCAAGAAAGAAACCAGTTCAGTGGGACCTGGCGAGACAGAGAAAAACTTCCAGCTACAGGGTTCAGGTAAGCACTCTCCTATGGACTTGGAGATGGCCATCTTCGTCCTTTAAAATGAGAGACAGACAGACAGACAGACAGACAGACAGACAGACAGACAGACAGACAGACAATAGCATATCCTAGGTGCTTTTAGGTTATGACTAATCTGTATTCTTAGTGGAATGAAATAAAGAGGAATACAGGTGCTTTGTTTTGTACAAGCAAATGTAGGCCCAATGTGTAGGTAACAGATATCTTCAAAGAGTTGTGATTATTAGAGTAGAGGTCAAAAGACTATCATCACAAAATCCATGTTTTCTTAGAAGAATTGTGGGAGTTTCACCAATACGGAGAATTATTATTTGTAGAAGAAATAAGAATGTTGGCATCACAACAAACAAATAACATAAACCACCAATTTAGAGATCTGTGAAAGAACTTACTACGTCATCTTGAGATTCTGTAATAAAATACCCTATTCTGGAGAAGTTAAATGGTAGATTTTTCCACCTTCAAACTTCTTCTGAAAGATTGAAATTCTAGACAAAGTTTCTAGCATTCATCTGTCTTGATAGGGTTCTAGCAAGCATTGTCCTCTGGCTTTGTAGATAGCTGCCTTCTTCCTGTGATGAGAGAGAAAGAGAGAGAGAGAGAGAGAGAGAGAGAGAGAGAGAGAGAGAGGAGGCAGATTACTTATGAGCACAACCACTTGATGGTCATGGTCATTGTGGTTGTCTTAGGGCAAAATACAGTCATAGGATAGTACACTGTCATTTCTTATAAGGCCCTAATCACAAGCCCATCATTCAGACCCCACCCTCCACCTCATCTGAACTTAAGTACCTCTCAAAAGTGTCACTGTGTTTACTTCTCTAAATGCCCCTGAAAACATCACACAACTCAAAAATGAGTTCAATCTTCTGGTGGAAAATTATAAAATGTAAAGTTTATATACATGAAAACATAACAGAATCCAAGCTATCATTTCCAGGAACTCATGGTGGGAAAGAGCTGAAAATTATGAAACAAAGAGAGCAGTATAACGAATAAGAAGAATTTGGGTAAGAATTAAGGGAAATATGAACAAAGCAAAAGCACAAAGGCACAAAACGATGAACTACAAAAGGGAAGAAGGATCCAGTAGAACCTTAAAATAATACCAGGTAGAGCAATGGATACCAAGCATGGTCAGCTGGAGATTTAACAAAAGATATAGAACATATAAGCCTCTGGAGGAGTAGGTGTCACAGGCATTACTTTCCAGGATGAGGATTCACCAAAGACTTTATGGGTGGACAAAAATGTAGTGTGTATGTGTATTTGTGTGTTCATGTGATTGTACTCCCAAACTCCATCTGGAAAATCAGGAGAAAGGAAGAATGGATACATTCATCGCCAACATTTCCTCATCAGACTCTCTAGTTGAGACAATGAAATAGTTGCCAACTAATAGAGTGGTTTCAAAACTTCCTCTGTCTTTGACCTTCCAGTCAAACAAGAGTTTGAAATCCTTCCTTTTTAGACACAGAGCCAAGATCCACCAGATGGCGCCAAAACTATAGCCGGCGCCATAAGATGGGTCCAGAGGCCAACACTGGAAATCCGGAGCCCACTGCAACAGATAGTCCTAGAAGCTAACTAACATGAACCTTGGTTCTGTGCAATTGAATTTTTACAGCACATTATCCGGATTCCCACAGGGCTTTTCCACGGTTAGAATCTTTCTCTTGGATAATCTCTCTCTTTCCTTTTCAAATTAAAAAGAAATGGGTTATCTTTAGGCTATAGGTGCAAGCCCAAGGTCTCAGGATTGGGGAAGGTGAGGCTTGCCTAGGCTACTGCCCATAAATTAGATAAGCTGTACTCATCATTCCTTCCAATTTTTCTGCTTTTAAATTTTAATAAAAACAAGGGAATTTTTTTATAAGTTCCAAGAACTGAGTGTGGCCAACACAGTGCATTAAATACAACAGTGTCAACCACTAACCGCACTCACACGAACTAGCTAAGCAGTACCCATGTTCCCACAGGTTGTTATGTTTAGCATTCTCCAAAGGATGCTAGACCACAAGTAACATAATGAGCTCTGAACAGCCAACTTCTCCTTGGAGCTATTAGAAATCTGCCTCTTGGAATTTTGTCTAAGATGAACACATACACAGATAAATCACACTTTTTTTGCCTCATTTCAAATGAACAGGAGCTATCCAAGTCCAGGGTGCCTGTTATGATTAAGTGCTATCAGTGGGGAATGTTGAAGGGTCTACTTCCGGGCTTCAGTATATCAGTGATGGTTTTCAGACCCTTACTGATGTGTAGGAACCCAGCTGTTATTAAACCTCTTTAATATTCAGTATGCTGTTACAAAACCAATTCCCAAGACTCCAACAGTAATACAAAGTGGCTATATGCATATTTACATATATATATATATATACATATATATATATATATATATAGAGAGAGAGAGAGAGAGAGTTACAAAATAGTTTAAGTACTAAGCTGAAAGTTGACTCAGAGAAAAGTCAATCTGAAACATTCATTTTGAAAATGAGAAATCTGCTATATAGACAGAACTCATTGAAAAAGCCAGCTAAGTAGTTGAAGGGGAAGCCTTAGAGAAGTTAATGCTTCCTCATGTTTGCCTCTTAAACCAGCAATTTAGCAAGTCATTTTGACAAGCCTCGGAGAGATTCACATATTAGCTATCCGGTGCCAACAATCCCTCTGATGGGCTCCTCCACTGCCTAATTCTGGGTTTAGAATTACCTAATCTCCATTTCCTGGGGGCAGTGCTATCAGAGGGATGAAGTTTTTTTCTTGTATGAAATGTGTAGATGGTCAATACCAAAGCCACTGAGGTGAAACTTCATCTTGAATTTAAAATCACTGATGTATTATGTGATCTTGGACTAATTACTTGCTCACCTATTCTATTTCCTTGTGTAGCTGTTTCTTTATCTTTAAAGGGAACAGAAATAATACCTTCTTTTGGGGGCATGTTTGCATGTGATTCTGTGTTTATGGTGGAGTCTGAAACTTAGGAATCCATCAACAGTGTTAGTGGTTATCACTGTCATTGCCATCCCCCTGTCCCAGCTTTAGTCAAGATAAGTTTATGCTAATTTTCCATATTAATATAAATTGGATATAAAATAGTGAAATGCAACTTTAGACCTCAAATATTGGCTCTTTAAATTCTATCTACTGGGTACAAAATGAGAGCGACTGAGTAATGGATGAGAAGAAAATGGAATGTTGGGGGTATTGCAAATAATACTATTCACCATGATGTGCAATGAGAAGAAAAAAGGCAGAAAGCTTGTAAGTCCTGTGACTACTTAACTCCATTTGAAGAAAAGCTGTTTTGAAGTACTTTGAGATTTCATTATTAAGTGTTCATTGCAGTGATCTAAACATTCGAGTGCAAACTTAAGTATCTCTTTAAATTCTACCCTCTGAAGAGAGCTAGTTTTGTGTTCGTTTTACAGGCTTTAAAGATGTTTACTTTATAACCCTCATAGTCTTTTCTTTGCATTTATACAGACTCGAGGAGAGTGAGAGAGTGTGCCATGCAGCTACTCCTCAGCTGGCAGTGGTAAAAGCAGAGAAACGGTAAACTTGTGTAAACACTCTATGTAGTACAAAAGTTGAGGGTGTTCAAGGAGTGTTAGCGGTGGTAGTGTTACTGGAGTAGATGGATGTAAAGAAATAGTCACGTAAAACAGTTAAAAGTGTTAAGAGGATGGCCACTTAGCCCAGACAGTAGAACTGAGAAAATGTCTTTTGATCCGGGTCCATTTCAAAATTATAGCCCAAAAGATGTAGGTGTGATGAGCAGGAAATAAGCTTTGCTAAGCAACCAAGTGGATAAGCGTGAGACAGAAACTGCCATTTAGTGCATTAGGGAAGACTGCAAAGGGATCCTGTTTGTAGTGGAGTCAAGAGATAGCACTTGCCCCATTGTCTGGAGTTCCACAGAGATGTCTGGGATACACGTAGAAACAGGGAGCCCTCGGCGCATCATGGTCTTCGAAATGGTAATAATGGATGAGATCACATAGGGAGGCTAGGCAGGGAGAATTTGAAGGTGAAGGACATTCAGGTGGATGCTGCAAAACCAGCAAAGAGTCATAGGAAAGGTGGCGGGAGGAAGCCTGAGAAGCTTGTGAGGAAAGTGCAGAGTCCTGTGTGGGAAGTATCAGGACATGTGAATGTCCCTGGTCCAGATCTGATGATGCAGCATCAACAAGAAGACGTCATTCATGGCTCCACCACTCAGTTAAAGAATTATTTTTATACCTCCCTAATTCACTTTAGGTTGTGAATGCTTCTTCATTCTCAATAATAGCTGCTACTGGCTTCAGTGTGAAAACCATCAGAGGAGGAATTATTCAATCCCACCTGCCTACTGGGGTCCCTCCCCCTCCAGCTATGGGTCTTCTATGTTCTCATCCACAGACTATGTATGATATAGGCCCTGTCACAGTGATCACGGTTCAGTCACACTCCCACCCTTCACTGTTTTCTGCCTACATTGTGATTCTGAGTCTACACATTTCTACAATTAATTTATTATAAAAACAAAAACCCTTGAATGTATCCTTTTTAAAGGACTCTGGGGCTTTTATTTTTATTTTTTGCTTGTTTGTAGTTTTGTTTTGAGACAGGTCTTATTCTGTAGCTTTGGTCCAGAATTCACTGTGTAACCCAGGTTTCCCATGAATTTACAATAATCCCCCTGGCTTATTCTCCTAAATGCTAGGAGCACACCAGTGCCCTTGGAATCGAATCATTTGACTATAGTAACTCAGTAGCATTCATCACTGCTCACAGGCTTTCATATAGCCTTTGGTCTCCAGTTACTCTTTTGCTTACAGTTAGAATCAACTCTATTGAAATTTAACTCTTTAAATGTGAAAAATTGCTTTCCTAACTCTAACTATGGTTTAAGTGTGGTTTTGTATCTGTATGTAGATAGAAAGTTTTGGCTTCCCTGGTACCAGTACTGTCTGGGGACAAAGATAGATTCCTTTGGCCTGGAGTAGAAGAACCTACACTTTGCCAGTTTGGGAAAAGCTGCCATATGGCATCAGATGTACTTCTCAGGGCCTGCAGCAGCCTTTACATGGCTCCTCCAGCCAATATACCTTACAAAAGTATATCAAGTGCAAAGATTCCATTTTCAGTTCAAAGCACAGACCTGAGTCATAAAGTTAAAAATAGTAGCATTTTCTTTCTCTCCTCAAGAAATCTAAATTCCAATGGAGATACCATGATCCAAAGAACACATTCAAGTGTGGTACAATAAGTTCTATAATAACACATTTTAGTGACACATGTGAAAATACAGTTAGCTCAGTTTCAGAGGTATGAAGCAATTTGTGGCAAAAAAAAGAGAGAATAATACATAGAAACCAAGGAATCTAAAGAAGGGGTGTGCTAAGGAACACTGTCTCCTGCAGGTGTGATGGCCATGCACACATGAACTCACTGCAGCTATGGGTACCTGTTCAAGATCAATATAAGCATATTCAACATTTCTGAAGGAGATACTACTTGGATTGAGATGGTTACAAAAGACGTAAGAAGAAAGGAGGGACATGGAAGTGGAAAAGAGATGTGTTGGAATATGTTTGGGGGGGGTGTGAGCTTGATAGGATCAAGATACATAGAATTCATGTGTGGAACTGTCAAATAATAAAAAAGACAACATTAAAAAACAAAATTCAGTAATCCTGGCATAGGAAGAGGGAGGACGGGATGGAAAGGTATTGTGGGAAACCAGAGGATTCCAGTGTCATGGAAATGGGGTAGTGTAGGGGAAGTGAAGGTACAATTAGAAGTCTTAACTCAGAAGAAGAAGAAGTAAAAGCAAATTTCATGAAAGACATATGATCCAATTACTCAGGGGTCTCTGAGAAAGTGACTTTCCAAACAATCTTCATTCCCAGAATGGAGAACTGATGTTCAGCAATCACAGGGGCCAAACTCTAGTTCGTTGTAAATGAGGACAACGGGAGGAAAGCCTGAACAAGAGAATAGGGCATGGGAGCCTGTCTTGATAGCTGAGGGAAAAACAAAGCCTTCCACCCTCTTGTGCTGACCAGATTCCAGAGTCATAGAGGTACAAAGCAGTTCTGGCAACTTCTGGCAAGTGTTTGAGTTGAAACTGGCTCGTTTTTTAATGGGAAAGAAATGAGTCCATAACCACAGTATTTAATCCAGATATTGTCAAACAATCAAGTCCTTCTGTGACTTGAGGGATTGTTTTGGCATCCACATTCTATCCCATCTATAACCCCGAAAAGGATTGATTTTGAATCAGAGGCACTTTAGGCAAATTGAGAAGCTGTGAGCCACACTTAATGCTGAAAGATGCCAAGATGTGATGGACTGAGAAGTCAGTATTTCAGAGCTACGACAAAGACAGGGACAGTATTGGCAGCAAGTAGACCAGGCTGTTGTCCCTGAGTGACCAGTGCTTCACCCTCTGTTCCCAGGGCTTGGTTCTGTCTTCTCTCCTCCCCCACTAAATACCACCCACACAAGTTGTGTTAGCAATTTCATCTTAATCTGAATTTTTAAAAAAGTACTTTCCTGACAACCACCTTTTCTATCTGAAAACTCAGAATAACTAAGGATTCTTAAGGGCTGGGCATGTCTGTAATGGAGCCTCAGGTCTGTGATGTCAGACATGTCTTGGAGGCTTATGTCTGTGACGTCAGCACTCAGGAGTAGGGCCATGGAGGCTCAGGAGTCCAAGGCCAGCCTAAGCTGCAAGGTGAGATTCTGTTAAAAAATAATTATAACAAAAGTAAAAGCCAGCAACAAAACTGACTCTGAAAGAAGTGTAACACCTTTTTACTGTCAGATGAGAATGTCATCTACTGTTAGCCTTTCTGATTCTAGTTTCCCTTTCCTGATAACAAGCACTCTTCTCCTTCTGCCAGTGATAATGAATCCCTCTCTCTTTCTGTAGTTTATGTAGCGTTCATCCAGCACTAGCTAAAAGGATAAGCATATGAATTTGATCTAATTCATTTGATCATCAAATTTTCTTGAATTCTGTAGTTAATTTATTGTTAGACAGACATGAAGGTTGTGACAGTGTGTGTGTGTGTGTGTGTGTGTGTGTGTGTGTGTGTGTGTGTGTGTGTGTGTGTACAGGTGTCTCCTACCAGGTTGTGGAGTTCAGAGAAAGCATCCATGAGGCTATTCTCTCTGTCCATCAGGGGTTCTGGGGATCAAATTCAGTTCATCGATCTTACATGCAAACACTTTCTTTTTTAACACTGAGTCATCTCCGTGGCCCAGACTTAGGACTTTGCATGGCTCAATGGGAATTAAGTTACTTCTTTCCTTTTATTTTCCAGTAGAATATATGTCAGGAAGCCTGCATACAATGAGGTGGATAGCCATGTCTCAAGATACAGTCCAGGGCAGAAACCTAGAACGAAATGAGCACTTTCCAAACTGTACAGGGACAAAGCAAACCACTGGTGCTTTCAGTTGTGTGCATCCGAAGTTTTGTGTCAGGTCTGAGTCACTTTCAACTAAGTAAATCATCAGTTACTCCAACATTGTCTATATGATTAATTAGGCTTCTTAGTGAAACCCACACTGAACCATTGAATATGCTCCACCTGCAGTGGGATTTCTCACTTCAGGGTATGCTACACAGGCTCTTTTGATGCCCTAAAACCTCTCTCCCCTCCTTTGTCACAAAGCCTGACTTACTCTTTTCAGTTGCTCAATAGACATTTACATGGTTATTTAGCTAGCTTAGCAAGCCCATGAGGGCATATTGTTTCCTGTTAGAGTCATCAGGAAGTCTCCATAAAAGATCACCAGTCACAAATGCAATAAGCAAGAGTGCTTAATTCCAACATATTGGGGTGCACATGGCAACGCAAGAAAAGCCGGAAGGCTCCTTTTAAGCAATATTAGGGTTTTTCCAGAGAAGGGATGCTACTCTGGGGGCTTATTGCTGGGTTCAAATAAAAAGTTTACAGGTTTCTATAGCTTGGTGGCTCCGTGGTTAGGGGATTTTCTGCTGCAGGGTGGGTGAAACCATCTTTAAGTCCCTTAAGTTTGCACAAGGCTGTGGAACACTCTCTGATTGGTTGCCCCTGGGTTGTGGCTTTCCCAAGAACTGCTTGCCAAGATCCAGCCGGTTCCAGTAAACTGAAACTAAGGCTGGTCCCTGAAAGAGGCGATTAGAAACCTGTCATGACTCTGGTCTGGCTCCCTAGTCCTCTCATGTTCATCCTCATTTTGTAGGCCAACTAATTTTAATGTAGTCACACAGCTATGGTGGGGAAGGGGAAAGAAGAGCAATCACTCAGTTTCCATTCCCGAGAGGCCTACCGGCTCCAAAAGCATGCATCAGTGTTCCTCAGCCATGGCTCACCAAAACATACAGCATCCAACAATGACCAGCTTCAGAGAGTCTGAATTTTGTCTGAATTGCTTGTCAGTGTTTTTGAGTTTTATGGGGATGCTAATATGTAAGGCACATTGGAAACAGCACTGATCAACATAAAAGATCAACAATTACCTTCGTGTCCAAAGTTCAGCTGGTTCCAAAGCCTCATTGGCTTCTGTATTATGTTCACTAGAAAGCAACTGATACTTTTACAGATTTATTGCAAAGATCCATTTTGATATATATATATATATATATATATATATATATGCATATATATTTAAGTTATAGAAGATATTTGCTGAGACAAGAGTTGGCAGCATGGTTCATGTAACCATGAATAGTATGAGAAGTGGATTGTAATATAAGCAAGGGTATTTAAATTTGAATAACTACAAGTGATTCAATCATAGCTCCTTATTCTTGCTAAATTAAGGGGAAATAAGAAAAGCTATAACAGCTTCTATTTGGCCCATATTAACTTAGTAATGCAAAATTCGTCATATATATGTTGTCCATCTCCAATAAGCATGTGATTTGCACTTGTCTTAGTCCCTGCTATCTCGCTTCTGTCCACCCCAGAGCTTGGTCTAGCTGGTCTTGCTTCCATATCCATCTTGTTAGTAGAGACATAAGTGGACAACAATTGTTGCAAAGATATTCTAAAAGCTGTGCAGAAATACACTGCTTTCAAAATGCAAAACATTTTGAAAATATTTCTCCTTGTGAATCCATGTCAGCCCTTCATGTCTTGAGGGACCCAGGTTGCTCTACTCTGTCCCTCTAACTCTTTCCAGAGATACTTGTGCTCAAGCTAGAGAGAATAAATATTTAAACTATAATTCATGTTTTACTTGAAGACAAAGGCCATTTTCTCCTTAAATCTCAAAATAAGTCTAAGTACTTGGAAAGTAAGAAGTAAATCTATCATTAGTTTTTTATTCACATTTCTGATAAATACCATCCTAGTTTTAAAATACTCCCACTACACTCACAGTGTTTTGTTTTGTTCTGTTTTGTTTTGAAGTTGTCCTCATGTGCATCTTGCTGTGTCTTGAAAAACAAGAGTTTTTCTCTAAATAAACAAATAAATGTGTAAAATTTTGCTAAGTTCAGCATGGCCTAAAAGACATTCAGCCTTCCTCATGCATTTCCCAGGCTTTCTATAAATAATTTCTCTCTTAAATATATTCACTTCAACGCTTAAACCATTGAGCTACTAGAGTGGCAAAAATAGGAAACAAAACAGCTTCACATTTCCATCATTTTGAGTTAGAAAGAAGATATAAAAACTGATTAATTGTTCTTTAATTAAAGAAAAATATTCTGCGCTGGAGAGATGGCTCAGCCATTAAAGGCTAGGCTCACAACCAAAAATATAAGAAAGATAATCAGAGAAATAAAGTAGCATCCCTCCATTTAATTGGTAATTTGGGAATATGGAATTAATACTGGAGATTTGTATCCCCTCAGAAGAATGAGAAGGAGCTGTTGTTACCCTGAGTCTGAGACAAGCAAGTGACTTCAAGTGTTTTTGACTGGTAAAAAACAGTAGCAATGTATCTATCTGTGCCTTTGATTAAATGGAAAACAGTCTCCCTTACTGGAGGACACTGCAGTATCACAAGTCGAGCAGCGGACTGCACAGTACCAGATTCTGAACGAATTCCTTGATGGATTGTGGAGATGCTTAATGTGGTTTTATGATATGGGAGAAGTGAGGAACAGACTACTGCTTTTCAGAGATTTCCTGACTTGAACCACAGGGGGCAGATTCAACAATTAGATGCCTTCTAGTTCCTCTATTCTGCCATGGCTCCTTGTTTCAGAGTTCTCTAAGGAAATAAAGACACTCAATTTTATTTTCGCTTTTTGTTCATAAATTCCTAGAATTTCCACCAAATACTCCCCAAGCCACCCATTTCTTCCTGGAACTATGGTCTCCTGACTTGGCATTATCTCTGACACATGGACTAGTGTCATTAATGTGATTATAAATGCCAAGAATATTGATAATTTGGAAAATACACCAAAAAGTGAGAAATACATCTGCCTAGATGTTACTTACTGTGCCAACCAATCTCAGATTGAGTGACAGATGAAATCTGTCATGATTCCACATAGAAGCTGACCTCTTCAGCAGGCTTCTGTGCAGGTAAGCCTTATTACTGACTACACATAAAGCAATGGTTGGCTGGAGTACATGATAGGCAGATGACTCATTTTCATTATGGTCTGTTCCTCTGTAAGTAGTAAAGTTCTCCTCTAAATAGACTCTCTAATATGGTGCTCGTGGTCTGTCCCCAAACTATCCCCATTTATTCTAGTTGTGCTGTTGTTGCACTCTCTGTCCTACTCCTAAAAACAATATGACTCCACCTATATGTCTATTTCCCCTTTGTTCTTAATGTCATTAGTCATCATCACAAAGAAAATGATGTCTTTATTAATAAAAGATCAATCCATAATTTTGAAGGCATTAACTGGTATCAAAAATTACTTCATGAGATATAATATTTTATGTTCTTAAATTATTTGGATATAAAAATGCAGACCATCCAAAATTATTGCTTACCCTCATGTAGAAATTCCAAATACTAACATTTATGTAACTACAGCAAAATGATAGTGATAAGGAAATTAACACTGACAGAATGCTATATTCTAGTGCATAGCCCTGTTCAAATTTTGATGATTTCCCTTCT
Source organism: Cricetulus griseus (assembly GCF_003668045.3). NCBI lineage: Eukaryota > Metazoa > Chordata > Mammalia > Rodentia > Cricetidae > Cricetulus > Cricetulus griseus. The sequence continues at coordinate 178,070,939 of NW_023276806.1, read as the reverse complement.
GATAGGCTTTTCCTAGTCTGGGATGCAATGAAGAATTGCACAGTGCATCTTGCTATGACTGCTGTGGCTTTCTTTTCCATCATGACTTTGCCAATATTTGAATAGCAGCAGCAAGGAATTTTATTTCCATGTATCTGGTATTTAGTGATGAAATTGTTCTCTTTATTCACAGCCATAATTCAAGAAAGGAGACACAGTTTGCTGATTGCATTATTCTCAGACATGCTGACAGAACATACGCCAGAGACAGTGCTTCTACTTTTCTATGTACCACAAGTTGGATTTTTCCACTTCATACTAAAGATTTATTTAGGGTGTTACACTTTTTTATTGGCTTAATAAATCAGTGATTCATAATAGTTTCCTTCGAGGTGACTGGCCGCATGAGCACTAATCCCAGTCACACATTAAATGTACCTGGATAAGCCGGTATGCACAGCTTTGATAGGAGTAAACCCTGTGTGGTGAACTACCCAAGAAAACAGACCCTTAAATGCCCAGAAAAGGTCATTTTCCATCCTGCCCTCAATACATACACAACATCAGAGAGTGAATGACTGAAATTATTGTATTACTTGAAATTTTACTAAGCATTTAGCTCTGTATTTGGGGTTCATAATAGTAAAGGATTGTATTCCCCTAAAATTCAATAATGTGTCCAATCAAACAAACGTGGTCTTCTTCAGAAAGGGAAATTTTTATTTTTATTTACCCTTGAAAACCTTTCTTTCTCCCTTTTTCCCAGAGAGAAGTATCCAGATGCCATCCTCCCCTGAGTCCCTCTAAAGGACAATGGTCATCAATAGAAATGGCAGTTGCTGCTAAGCAACACCATGGCCAGCTTCATGCTCTGGGGAGAAGGCTGTGCCACCTCTTGCTTAACTCTTCAGGCTCTTAGAAATTTCTCTGGTAATGAACTACAGAAATGAGTCCACAAGTATTGTCTTGGAAAATGTTACTCTTTAGAGAAATGGGAGTCTTTGTTGATTCAAGGGATTCACAAAGATCCGGGAGACGATTATGAAACACCAGGTTATGCACAATTTATTTGTTGATTCAACATGATTAACTCACTTTAGCTACTGACTATGGAATTAAGTCAATGGTATGTCACAATTTATACATTCAGTTGTTGGAGTTTCAATATTTATTCTTTTTAAAGAGCTGAACTAGGGATGGGAGAGAGCTCACTTGACAAAGTGCTGGCTGTGCAAGCTCAAACCCCCTGAACCCATGTAAAAAACAAGACATGGTAGTGTATGCTTATAATCCCAACACTGGGGAGGTGGAAGCAGATGAATTCCTGGGACTCGATGGCTGGGCTGTATAGTCTAATCCATGAGCCTTCAATACCAGCTAAACACCCTGTCTCACAAAAACAAAGTAGACAGTTCCTAAAGAACAATACGCAAGGTTCACCTCTATTTTCCACATGTACCCTGATCATATGCACGCCCCCACACACCCAAATATATACATGAACGCACACACACAAAGTAAAAGGACTGAACTGATCATTCGAAGCATCTGACAACTTACAAAATGCTATTTTGCTAACTTAAGGTTTGAAGTATTTAAAAGGAAAAAATATATAGATTTTATCCAAAAATTAATAAGAAAATACTATGATATACATACATATGATATCTGAACATACATTTTATTTGAACATAAATTTGAAAGAATATACTTTGCTTTTTAGAAAGATGTTATCAAAAGCATAAAATCTACTGATATTTATGTATCAGAGAGGTTTCATTATTACATGCACTCCATCAGTCACAAACACAGGGAAAATCTGATTATGTTGTCACGGGCAGGTACATGCTGAATCATCTGTGTGCTTACGTCAATCTGATTCTGTCCTTCAGTTCCCATACCGCGTATTCATAGGATGACAGCCAGGGGCAAAAAACAAACAAACAAATGGAAAGAAAACTACCCCATACAGATTGACTTGGAATTGTAGAACCTCTTGAAGATATAAATATTGTATTTTCAGGTAATGTTAATACACATCTTCTGTTTTGCCAAAATGAATATAGCAAGGACTCTAATAATTTCATTTAGCTAACTTCATACCAAAAGCCAAGTGAAAGTTGGGGCCATATGTTCATGGCATGGGATAAATTTGATTCTAATAAAATAGTAGGGGATCTGGTTCATCACAACTTAATTACACATTCTTTTTTTGGTTTTTCGAGACAGGGTTTCTCTGTGTAGCTTTGGAGCCTATCCTGGCAATCGCTCTGGAGACCAGGCTAGCCTCGAACTCACAGAGATCCGCCTGCTTCTGCTTCTGCTACGCCACCAATGCCCAGCCTTAATAACACATTCTCAGATAGCACAGAGATTCATAGTTTCCAGTCCTATATTTTATTTTATTTTTAATTAGTTTTACTAAGGCAGATGACTCAAGTTTTGGGTTGTACTAAATGTGAGCATGATCCTGTAGGCATTGTGTAAAAAAATGTAGTTATAAACTGACATAGCTACCAGTTGCTGGTAGTATCAGTTATTATATTACAGATATTTTATCTTATATTATGTTAAACATTTTGTCTGCGGTTTCTATTTGCCACACAGTTTTAAATTTGCATACTAAATTAATCACAGAACTTTATATTTATGTGATTTGAATTCCTTGAAACCTAGTAGCTTGTTTGGTGTATTAACACTTATCATAGATGTTTATTGAAAGAATTAAATGAAGTAATATATAAAGAACTACTCCCACTTTTCTTTATAAATTATATATTAATTTTCTCTTTTCCTTTTATAGTGTATAGGAGTAATATTTTTTGCCTTTTTTCTAACAATTTTGCTAAAATATCTCTGACCTTTATTACTCAAGCTTACCTCCCTCTCCCCATTTATTAGAAAGCTCCGTGAGCTATTATTCACAAATCATTATTTGTGATGCCATTCTCTGAGGTGTGAGCATCTGCTAGCTGCTAACAGAGGGTGCAGCTGTTGTTCAGAGACTGTCTATGTTGTGTTGCCAAGCAACCACATCCAGGGGCAGGTTGCTTGCCCAGAAGCACCTGCCTGCCGACCCAGCTATTTATTTAATTAAAAATCTGTTCCTGCACAACAGCTTGGCCGGAAAGGCAACAGCAGCAATCGATTACAACTATATTAAATGACCTCCCCACATTGTTTCATTGACTATTCATTGCAAAGCAAAGGTGTCTCCGGCCACTGCCACTCACTCTGAATGACTGTGCAGGAAGTGTGTAAGAGCAAACCATGGATGGATTCTATTTGCATTCAGAGATGCAGGAAAGCAAACTGTCAGGGATATCAGTGCATATAATATAATGTGCCCAAAATAAAATATCTCACCAACTAGAGAGCTGCTACCAACATAACACCGCAATTGTATGTGATGTAAAGGAGAATTTAAGATATGTATGCGCTGCATTGAGAATTATATTTCCATAGTCTGAGTTTGCTTTATTTTTCCTGTCAGTTAAGAAAGAAATAAGTGATCATTTTGGATGCATTAGAGTCCACTCTTAGGTCCCTCTGCTTTCATTCTGTTCTTCCTGTTTTAAAAGTTGACAGGGTGGCCTTTAGGCTATGTTTTATTATAAATAAAACTGCCATGAATTAATACCCATATTGAAATGCCACTGCTTAGGTATCTTTCAATAGCACCCTGCCCTATGAATGACTTACAAACACACACACACACACACACACACACACACACACACACACACACACACATTGAGGAATCATTCCATCTGGTAAGACTTTGAGGGGAGAAAACAGAAACTTGGTTGCAATTGCATGGCAGGTTTATTTTTAGTGTTCCAGGTGAGGACTTTAAGCCTCTACTACAGAGCTAAAATATTTCTTCCTAGCTTTTATGGCAACTGTTGAAGTCAAGAAGGGTGTCTATTAACAATTCAATGTCTGTAATATCACCAAGAACAGCATAAATTAGCCAGTCATTGGTGGCTCATGCCTTTTAATCCCAGTACTCAGGAAGCAGAGGCAGGTGGATCTCTGTGAGTTTGAGGCCAGCCTGGTCTCCAGAGCAATTGCCAGGATAGGCTCCAAAGCTACACAGAGAAACCCTGTCTCAAAAAACCAAAAAAAAAAAAAAAAGCATAAATTGTTATTTAAAAGCCTAGACTTCATTCTCAATTCTCCTTGCATGGAGGAAAAAGTATCTTGTAAGGGAAACTTAGTTGCAGAAAAAGCATTAAATAAAATATAAATGGTGATAATTTTATGTGAAGTAAAGCTCACATTTAAAGAATATAACCAAGTTTTTTACAATGATGTTCATATCTATACCTGTTTATAACTATGAATCCAAAGTGCCTTAAACATTTTAGTGATAAAATTGGAATTAAACTAAAAATTCCAGCACACTAGTATTCTCTCTGGTTTTATATATTTCCCATCTTTATCCAGGTCTAAAGCCCAAAAGCTTTAGTTTCTTGTGCTTTACTGTGCTGTATTTAAAGTTACACTTTTTGTTGTTAAGATTGATGTTACTTCTACTAATTACCAGCAATGTTTAAAAGTCTGAAGATACACATCAGTGGTAGAATGCTAACCTGGCATGCACAAGGTCACGGGTTCAATTCCCACTCCACAAAAATAATTAACTAAATAAACTTTAATTTTAGTGGGTATCCCTCTTACTTCTTCTCCCTTCCCTGGAAATAACACATTTCTGGAATCCTTTTTTGGGTTATGTGATGGTAGAATAAAAATGGCCCCGTAGTCTCATAGATATGAATACTTGGTCACCTGGTCACCTGGTGTGGCATTATTAGGAGGTGTGGCCTTGTTGGAGTAGGTTTGGCTTTTTTGCAGGAAGTATTGGCATCCAACATGGAAGCTCGACTGTCCAAACCTAGGGCCGGAGAAAGCCAAGAAGAGTTCTAGACCTGGCTTCCCAGTCTTGCAGTCTCTCAGGCAGGCAGGTGCTGTTTCCTACAGGCTGGAGCCAGCCACGAATGCCCTGTGATAAGCTGAGACATAAAGTAGTTGACATGACAGTTTCAGATTAGTCTTACAAAGTCAGAGAATTTTTCAGGCATGTAGGAAAGCAAGGTCCAGACAAGGAAAATCTCTAAAAAGGTAATATATGTTTAAAAATGTGCTTAGATGCTAAAGAAAGAAAAGAGAATAGGTATAGACAGGAATAGGAAAAAAAAACCAAATAGTTTAAAGATAAGAAAATAAAGTAATATAACAAAAATAAGCCACATAAAGGTGTGAAATACAACATGCCTGGATCCTTTATGGTGTTTTGTTGAGTTGGAATTTTTTTATGCTGTGATAGTATTTTTATTTTTAGATTTGAACACAAAGGGGCAGAACATATAAAGCATATGCAAAAATATTGTTCTTTTAACAAATTCTCCATTTTTATCTATTTTGGTATGTCCATTCAGATCAACTAATTCTTCAAAACATGACTAAATCACCCCCCCTTACCATCCCCCTTCTGTCCTTTCAACAACTTGTAAGTCAAAGATTGTATTGAACAGAAATGGTAGTTTTCTTTGTAGTAGCAAAGGTTTTAAAAGCTACAACAGTAATTATTAATTACCGGAAGAGAATAAAAAGTACTAATAGTGAATATAATTCACAAATTATATTAAAAAGTAAGTGTCTTCCATGTCTGGAAATGGTAATATACCATATTAACTACTCTTTCAAAAATCTGTATTTCTCAAAAAGATGTCACCTTGGTGATTTTCAAGTGCTTCATATTTGTTTTCCAAATCTGATCTCAACATCTCCAAGCATTTTCCTTTGTGCTTAGCTTCAATTTTATCACCTTACCTCTAGATACTTCCTCAAGAATATATGGAATTCATTTTTATAGATTTTATAGCACAGACTGTGCTTATGAAAAATAGATGGCCCATAATTAACATCTGCTGTCTATCATTATTATTACCAGATCATTACAGTTTTTCCTAATAGTCTTGCTGCCTTCACTGAGTATGTATTGACACTAGTGTGATCCTATCTCACTGTGTGTGTGTCTGTGTGTGTGTGTGGGGTGTGTGTTTGCACATGCACACATGCTGGGGAGACTCATGTTGAGTGTCTTCCTCATTTACTCCCTGCCTTCATTTTTTGAGACAGATTCTCTCATTGAACCTGGGGCACACTGACTCAATTCTCTAGAATGGCCAAGTAGCAACTTTCATCTTGACCTCCAAGCACTATAAGCTTGGAGTGTCTGTATCCAGCTTTTTCATTGGTACTGTGCACCTAACTTGAGTCTTTATGATTACACAGGCAACACTTCACTGATTGGGGCCATCTCCCCAGCCTCAAGACAGAAGGACTCTTTTTTCCTTTTAATTTTTAGACATTTATTTATTTATTTATTTATTTATTTTTATTTTATGGGAGTGTTGTGAGTGCTGTGGTACACATAAACAAGTCAGAAGACAATTGCTGAAATTGATTCTCTCCTTCTACCATGCGGATTCTAAGGATGAAACTCACGTCATCAGGTTTGGCACCAAGCATCTTTCCTACTGAGCCACCTTGCCTGGCAAGACAGAGCTTTCTAAAACATACAGGTAAACTTACTTGCCTGCCAAAATTTCCTATAGCTTCTGATTGTTTATGAAGTCTAAACCTTACTATTGAGTTCATGAATTTCAAAGAAAAGGTCTTCACTGAAATGCTAATTCAAATTTACTTCCCTCTTGAAATCTTAGCAATTTACCACCTCACCCTTTGAGTGCCCTTCTTGCCTTGTTCTTTTAACTGACACATGACTGACCATGATTTCTTGGTTGTACCAATGCTTAAGAAATAGTTGTTAACTGACCAAACCATCTTCACCAGTCTAAGACCTCATCCTCTTTAATACATTCTTCTCTCTCACATAGCCTCCCATTGTATCCCTTTAACAAGGAATTCCCAAGGTGTGAAATCTTAGAAGATGAAATAGGCACATTTCTGTGTAAAATGACAAGGGGAGAATGATTCTCACTAATTCGAATGACTTCATTATTTTCAGCGTATAGTATTTTCTAAACCTATACAATCATCAGAATACTAGAAAGCTGTCTTTTTTAAAAAATAAAATAGCAAAAGAATGAAAGCTTCCCAGTGGTTCTGATGATCAGCTGGGGTCAGCGGTCTTTGAGGAGAGAGACATGAGAGAATAAGGATTAATATGTTATAGAAGTGGGAGGATTTGGGGTCTTTAAATATGCCCTATCCCTCATAGTCTAGAGACTGACATGAAATATTACAAAAGCACCTTGTGGAAGTCCTTGGTCGTGCATGGATGCTCTTTTCACATAATATCTAAAATACACTTGCAAGAGATTATCTTTCCAGTGTGAACTGCAGAATTTTATTTTTGATCTGATGCTGGAGGGCTAGCAACCCAGGTATTTCCTGTTTCCCCAGATGCCATCCTCAAGAAGCAAGTCCCGAAGTACCACTTTCTTTATCATTCTTTCCAAAGAACAAGATCAAACAGTGATTTATTGCCAGCATATGAGGAAGACAGAGCATTAGGAGATTTATAGGATGAAGAAGTTTCAGAAGACAAAAGAGAGAAAGCAGCAGAGCACAGAGCTCTCTGCCCTTTGTTGCCCTCCTTCCCAGTGGGGACCAAGCTGAGGTCTTAGATAATCTACTCTTAAATCCCTAGCACACTGTGGAGTCCACAAGGGTGAATTACATCTTTTTGCATCCAAAGTTTAAAAACCAAAAACAGAAAAGAAGGAAAAAAAAAAACAACAACCAAAAGCCTCTTTTATTTACATGAAGTGGTATTTTTCCAGGTGCTTGTTGAGCTAACAATAAGATGTTTGTTTAGGGTATGCCAGCTGTTCCTGTCTGTATGGTTCAGTGCTGGAGGCAGAAGTAATGAGGAGTGCATTTGTGAGCATATATGATGATCTCTCTCTGCCTTTCATAAGGATATTGAGATGTTAGCTACTACAGTTCTTATGAAACACAGATAAGTTTATGATCATGTGAGCATGGATCTCCTTGATTTTATCAATTTAGGTGACCCTGCAACATGGACAGGCATAGGTTCTAAGCTTGTGTTTCTTCTACAGCAGAGAAAATACTGTGTAACCATTATCCTGACCATTCCCCTGTCATGGAGCTGTTAAGTTTCTCATCATATGTCCTTAAAGTGCTTACACAGTACCTGGAGTTTGTACCAAAATACCACTTGGCAAATGACAGTGGTACTAGCTCAGTTTGATTAAAATGCAGAATATATAGAAATGACTAAAGAAATGTGAGTCTATATTTATACATGACTACATCAAAAGTGAACTTATGCTGTGCTAAAGGAAACCATTCAATTCTCAAATCATCCTAAATTACATTTTTCTCTTTCATGTATCACTATGGATAAATGTTGATTTTGAGTATTTCCCCTCTACTTCAATAAAATAAAATAAAATAAACTCAAAGAAACAGCCTCAAAGAGAAACCTAAAGTGGATGTTTTTCTTCAAGCTGTTGTAAAGTATACTTATACAAATGACTCCAAGAAAAGTATTTGTAATAAACATCTGTACTGTAGAGACCTCGGGGTAAATAAACAAGAAATATGATATGAGAAATTGCCCTTCCATATGTTATTGTGTATCTAACATAAAACCAGACAGAAAAGAACCCTTGTTAACGGAAGGCCTTGCTATGACAGGTTTTCAAATGGAGGGTCCAACAGATGTATGTCTTCACTTCTGATGTGCCATCGTTTCCGAATACAGGAAAGGCACTACTTCCCTCTTGGTCTTTTACAGGTGTGACACTCTCTTTTGAGTGACATGTACTGTGTACTTTTGAACACTGGAATTTATGTTTATTTGAGGGCTTCCCAAACATCCATCTTCTGTTGCTTTTAGTTGTGATTTGTTCTTTTCTGCCATCCTCACCTCTTAATGAATATTCTTAACTGATTTAAATAAATTTAGCAAAGTAAATCCTTCCCACACCCAGAAATAAGTATGTGACTTATCACCTATTCAGAGTTCTAGAAGTGCTGCACTGTGAACTTTATTCAAGGTGTGGCCATTAGAGGACATGGAGCAATATCTGTGTTTCTACACCAAAAAAGCAGATTTGCTGATACTTATAATATCGGATGCATCTTAGTGCTATGGCTTTTGAGTTGCTGGGATTTTATTTTTGACAACCCAGATATGTCCTAGTAAAATATGGAGTATAAATTAACACTACTAAAAAGTCAATAAACTAGTTTTTGAGATTGCTTTCTATAAAACTGGTGGAATAAAACATTAGATGGAATTTCTTTGGGCAACGCCTCTTGGTAGGCTTATTTTGAGCATTCTGTAATGACACTCACAGAGAAAACAAACTCCTGCTTACAAAAAGGGCCCTTGACCTTAACCATCCAGAGCAAGTGAAGAGCTCAGAATGACATAGTGGAAAGGTGGAGTGTACATTCAAGGCGTTTCAGCCACTCCCTACCCATTTCCCTTCCTTATTGACTGTAGCCTGGTCTGCCCCTGGGAAACCCTCTCCTCAGAGGAGTAATTTCTCCTCCTCTTCTGAAGCACACCAATAACACCACTCCTTTTGATTGTTTAGTAAGCAAAGGGACCTGAACAGCCTCATGGGAGCAAACCCGGAGTCTTACTGAAACAATGGGGAAATACCATCTCTTATCCAGAGGACCCAGAACTTTAAAGCCAGAATTGAAGCACCCAGGGCCCACCTTGTGTCTGAGAACAGCTCATTCAGCGGAAAGTAACTCCGCAGGAGGATTCCAATTATGAAGCCAACCCAAGCTGCGCAAATGCTGCACAGTTTCTCTGTCTGTTTATTCCTTTGAGACACTGCACACCGCAGCCAGGGTCTGAGCTCCCTGGAGAAGCTCAACTCCAAACACAGAGATTGCAGACTTTAAGACAGTGGTGTCCTTTTCTTCTCAAGTCAGTTTGATTCTGGGTTTTGTCACTTTCAAGAATACAGTATGAAAGTAGACCAAACCGAAAATTTTTGTTGATATCTCAGTGTTCGTACTTTTACTCTGATAAACTGGAGAGTTTACACAGCTATCTGGCTTGTTAGGAACACACATTTTTTATTACTTTTTATTTTAAATTAAAAAAATTTTATTTTACATACCAATCCCAGTTCCTTCTCCCTCCTGCCCTCTCTCTGCTCCCATCTCTCCATCCCATCCCCATCCACTCCTCAGAAAGGATGAGGCTTCCCATGAGGAATCATCAAAGTCTGTCACATCATTTGAGGCAGGACTGAGGTGACCCCTACCCCTGTATTTTAGGTTGAGAGAGTATCCCTCCATAAAAAATGAACTCCAGAAAGCCATTTCATGCACTAGGGATAAATATTGGTTCCACTACCAGCAGTCCCATAGACTGCCCAGACCTCTGGACTAACACACATTCAGGGAGCCTAGTTTGGTCCTATGCAGGTTTCCCAGCTGTCAGTCTAGATAGAGTCCTAAGCTCCTACTTGGTCAGGTCATCTCTTTCTGTGGGTTTCCCCAGCCTGGTCTTGATCCCTTTGCTTATCACTCCTCCTGCTCTACAGCTGGATACCAGTAGTTTGGCTCAGTGCTTAGTTGTGAATCTCTGCTTCTGCTTCCATCAGCTACGGGCTAAAGACTCTATGATGGCATTTAAGGTAGTTTCAATCTCATTATAGGGGAAGGGCATTTAAGGTCGTCTCTCTACTATTGCTTAGATTCTTAATTATGGTCATCCTGTGGATTCCTGGGAATTTCCCTAGTTCCAAATTTCTCGTTAAGCCCATAATGGCCTCCCTCTATCAAGGTATCTCTTTCCTTCTCCTTCCCCTACTTGACCTTCCTGATCCCTCATGTTCTCCTCCCCCTCCCCATCTCGCCTCCTTTTACTCCTACCTCTCCCCATCCCCCCATGCTCCCAATTTACTCTGGAGATCTTGTCCTTTTCCCCTTCTGGGATGGCATGTATGTCTCTCTTAGGGTCTTCCTTGTTTCCTAGCTTCTCTGGAGTTGTAGATTGTAGGCTGGTTATCCTTTGCTCTATGTCTAATATCCACTTATGAATGAGAACATACCATGTAGGCATCTGGTTTGTGGACCTGAAACGGTGGCCACACCCCTTTGGGTGTGGCTTCAGGCATAGGGAAGCAGAAAGAAAGGAGCTTGAGGCTTGTCGTTCTTCTGTGTGCTCTTTCTGTTGGGATAGTGGATCCTGTAGGAAGAGCAAGGAAACAGTCCAGCAGTTCTTTGTATTTTTCTGTGTAATTGTTTTCCAATAAACACCCAAATGGTCTTGGTTCTAGTGATATAATTACATCCTCACCTTCAATTCCATGTTGGTCTTTCTGTGTCTGGGTTACCTCACTATAGATGGTTTCTTCTAGTTCCATCCATTTGCCTGTAAATTTCCAGATGTCATTGTTTTTTAGCACTGAGTAGTACTCCATTGTGTAAATGTACCACATTTTCTTTATTCATTCTTCACTTGAGGGGCATCTAGGTTGCTTCCAGGTTCTGGTTATTATAAATAATGCTGCCATGAACTTAGTTGAACAGATGTCCTTGTGGTATGAGTATGCATCTTTTGGGTATACACCTAACAGTGAAATTGTTATGGCTTGAGGTAGATTGATTTTCATTTTCCTGAGAAACCACCATGCTGACTTCCAAAGTGACTGTAAGAGCTTGAACTCCCACCAGCAACAGAGGAATGTTAGGAACACACTTTTAACCTGTGCATTTGCGCATAATAATTCAGGAACTACTTAATGGATTTCCTTACCCATTTTGGGAAAATAATTATCTAAAGAAATAATTTAGAAATTCATTTCCCTTCCTTACAAAGTGGTTACAAAAAAATGGAATCTATAATTACTCTTCTCAAAACCTTCCTCAAATTTGTAAGTAGAAGTGAAAATAAACATATATTACATATAATTGTATGTCTTTATCCCTACATTTATTTTTCACTTTCAAATGCACACAAAGATATTTATATTGAAATTAAATACAAGAAGTGTTGTTTAGATACTGTCTAACACAGAGGCACATATGGCTATTTAAGTTCAAGTTTGTTTAAATTGATTAAAATTAAATCAATTTTAAAAATACAAAATTAAAAATTGACTTCTCTAATGTCACCACATTCCAGAGTAGCAAAAGCATATAGTGAGGAACAACCATATGGACAGAGCATATATAGAACATTTTCATCATGAAGAAGATCTGTGGTATAGCACTAGCCAAGACAACAGAACTCAGGGAAAACTAAAGCAAAGACTTGAACAAGGGAGAGCCCTTGATCCCCAGACTGATAGCTGGGAAACCAGCATGGGACTTCTCAAGACCCCACAAACATGGGTGTCAGTGAGGA